>NC_134033.1:5065311-5694392 GCF_964204645.1 Tubulanus polymorphus | reverse complement strand
CTTTGCGTTCTCGGTTCAACTGCGAACGCGGGACGGTATTACAACCCGTATCATCGATATATGCGGGAACCATACGGTAAGATGAGATTTTGAATTACGGCTGGCATTGTTTTATGGGGAAAATGATTATATATATTCTATCAAATTACTTAGACAAAAAATCCGTTGGTGCGCAGATGGCTTAGACTTAAGCCCATACTATGACCATCTTAATTCTTTTGACAATCTAACATTACGCCGTAGGCCAATTCTTTAAGATCAAAATCGATTTATCTTTTTTGCATGAGACTTTACAATTAGTGTACTTTGGCATAACGGATCTATAGTACTGACTTAGCAACAGTCTTAGACGATGTTCGTTTTATAGTTTTGCCAATCTAATAAATTAAGGCTAGTCTAAGCTCATTTTCTTTAATAAAGCTAAATCTAATAACTCAATATTTTTCTCAAAGTCTCGACTATGGGCCCGATCCCGGCATATTTTGAAATCCGATAAACGAACATAAAGAAACTTAGGCTCGAACTTAATGCGTTTTTTTCAGAGCCTGTGTACGCGAGGCCGTGTAAGAAATCCGATAAAGTTTGCGTGTTCACCATTGAAGTGAAACCGGTTCTGACGATGGTTTGTAACGGCGTTCTCGTGTACACCAACAACGGCACGCTCTTACCCTACAACGTCAACCCAGACGACGCCAACGCAACGGCCATCGATCCCAATTGCGTGGTAATGCAGGACGGTTACAGAGAGCCTCACTTAGTCATCACCGCCAACGGAACGATCCCGGGGCCACCTATCGTCGCCTGGGAAAACCAAGAGATCATCATCAACGTACACAACCAGCTAGTCGCCCAGGCCACGAGTATACATTGGCACGGGCTTCACGCTAAAATCTGGCCGTGGTACGATGGCGTGGCCTGGGTGAACATGTGTCCGATACACCCCGAACAGATCTACACGCACCGTCTACTGGCGTACCCTGGCGGTACGATGTGGTACCATTCTCACGTGGGCGTACAGATTTCGGATGGCTTGTACGGGCCTTTGATCATCAAGAAACACAACGATCCACTGGTAGCAGACGACTTCAACGTCATGTTAGCCGACGTCAACCACAGACACGCCAGTACGGGCTGGTTCCTGATGGTCGTCCTGGGAATCTTCGACCAGATCAAGGAGAGATACGACGACCACGCGTCGACGGAATTCCATTCCGGCCTTATCAACGGTAGAGGGCGTTTCATGGACGAAAACGGCACTTTTCTGACGAACGGCCCGTTGACCGAATACTGCGTGCGCCAAGGTAATTATTACCGGTTCCGATTGTTTGGTTCGCAGGCCGATTCGTACTTTATCGTATCCATTGACGGGCACAACATGACGGTTGTAACGTCAGACGGCCAAGATTTGAAACACACCCTCGTCACGCACGTGGTAGTTACTCCCGGCGAGAGGTTTGACGTATTAGTGCTCGCTGACCAGCCAATCGATAACTACTGGATCAGAGCCGACAACGGCGGTTACCAGGCGCTCGCCATTTTACGCTACAACGGATCGACACCTGACGTCGATCCGTCGAGTCAAGCGATTGAATGCACCAGCTCTTCCCCTTGTAACATCGTCAACTGCGACGCGCCCCATTTCGCGCCCGACCAGCACTTCAACTGCATTCCGATGAAATCTCCGACATCGGGTCACGTTCCCGGGACACGTAAGTCAAGAATGAGGGAAGAGTTTTTCAATTGGAGCATGCAGAAAGGCGCCCGCGTCAACGGTAACAAATTCCGACGCCCGGTTTCGCCGATTCTGACACAGTCGACCGAACCGCAAGAGCATCGCTGCACGAAACCGTGCAAGTCGGGCAGGGCGTGCCTGTGCACGTACAGCATGCAGCTGAAACTGTACCAGGTCGTGCAGATGGTCTTCGTCAGTTACGGCGCGGGTCGCGGTCACCATCCGATACACACCCACGGAATGCATTTTCACGTGTTGAAAGTGGCGCAACCAAAAAGGAACGACACAACAGGTGAAATCATCGGCGACAACGACGATATCGTCTGCGACGAAGACGTATTCTGTAACCAACCGAGATGGAGAAATACGACTTGGGGCGGTAACAATATTCCCGGTTTGAACCTGCATGATCCGCCGTTTAAGGTAAATAATTATTAATCGGAAAATTGAATAGCTGAAAATGTGATAATCGCTTTTTGTAGCTTTGAAGAAAATAACCCACACAACTGTTGGAACTGGATCCAGAGTCAAATTAAACCCACACAACCTGTGGAACTGGATCCAGGGGTAGATTAAACCCACACAAATATAAAACTGGGTTCAAATTTAACCCGCACAACTGTTTAACTGATTTGGGAGGCACATAATCTTAGGGCCAAAATAAAACGTACAAACCATTGTCAAATGTAACCCTAAACTTGGAGAACTAGGTTTAATGTAACATTATACTAAGGGATCTATTATACTTTTCAGACCCAGTTCCGCGAGTTTGTGGATGTTTGCAGTTTCTGGAACTGAATTCAGAGGCCAATTGATGGTCGCACGTTTTTGGATTCTCCGTAACTGCAAATAGCGTTTCTGTTTTTTTTCAGGACACGATTAACGTTCCCGAGGGTGGATACGTCGTGGTTCGAATGAAAACTAAGAATTCGGGTGTGTGGCCAGTGCACTGTCACATCGAAGATCATCTGGGCGCCGGGATGATGGTATTGCTCGAAGCAGCGAAACCATTCTGGAATCTAAACAACATACCGCACGATTTCCCTACATGTCGCCATTTCACGCCGCGACAGACGAGACGTAAGTACCAGAAAATCGATTGAATCTATCACCAGATGACGTGGGCACATCTTGCCGTAGAGGTTGTGCTAGTGTAGGGATAGGGGATGACAATTCGATCCAAATTCAGTTGAATTTTTGATTATTTACCATTTAATTTTTTTACTGTCACATCAAAAACCTGGCAAAATTCCAATTTTACGTTTTCTGTTGGTAATTTGAACGAATTCGTGAACGTGTGTCGCAAGTGTTTTCTGGTGGTTGATCACTTGCCACAGTGCTACAAACTCATCATTTGTAACTATGGTAAACTGTTAACCCGACTTGAAAAAACGTGTCAGTCCAGAACAACTTGGAAATCTACAATACGAATTGTGAATTGTAAATTTAGCTTCATTTTGATGTAGATTGAATTGCTTGCTATTGCGGCCATGCCGACGTCATGCGTAATGTTTATACATTATAAGTCATTTCGACCGTCGAATGGCTGTCCTTTTCCTTTTGTCGCTTGCGCTTGACAGGACAAAACGACGGTCGATATGTCGCACTATGACGTCACGTGGATGACCCATACATATTCATTCAATTTTCTTGTTATTCGTCGTTGCAGCGAGAGACATTTTGGATTATTACGGTTACAGCACCGAGGCCGAAAACGACCCGTTTAGCAGTAGAATCATTTATGCAAAGAAGTAGTAAACACCGGTGAATACGTACGACCTCCGTACGACGACTGAAAAACATACGTTTCTACTCTGAAATATATACATTCGAAATCAATTTTGAATATTAGAGCAATAAAAATAGTAACAGAAACCTAAATTTTAGTTCTTCCATAGTTTTAGCATATCGGAATATTACATAGCTCACTAAAGGCTTAACATTTAAGTCGATAGAAAACGGATACCCGCCAGATGGTGTAACAAACTTGCGAACTTAGATGTACATAAATCCGGTACACAGATCCCTCCAATAATTAGTATGCTGTAAATAGTGAATGTATATATTGTTGATAACTTTGTAATCTTTTATTAAGACAAGTTAATATTTTCTGTTGATTATAAATATTGTATACGTTATATAAAACTCCCTCCATGTACCATTGAAATGAAGTGTAAATTAAATCCTAATCAAAATCCTATTCGAATCCTAGCTTTGCGCCATACCATAGCCAATGAGGTTATCCGAGGGACGTTATTGCTGTATTGAAAACTAAACTAAACTTACTAAACCAGTTCATCGCGGAACGAAACTCGATGTTTTCGACTTTCGGAAAACTGCATAGAAATCGTACAAGCCCTTCTCTCGTATGAGCTTAACCGATTTTGAAAACTAGCCTCTTCCCTTTGAGGGACTGCAGCGAAATGCGACATACCCACATGTGGAACTGGCTTCTGGATGATATCAAGTTTCACTCGACTCGTAGTATAGAAAAGATTAACAGACGGATATTTCGGATACAATTTTATTCAGATTGAAATAGATTTTTGAATTGATAGAATATCGATTGCTATGAATGTGATGATTTCGAATGGCCGATGGATCGTTACTAGTAAGCCTGCATCGATCTAGTACGCCTTTTCGCCATAACAATTTCCACTGGAAAAAAAATAAAATGAGAAATGTATGTGTATGTAGGAGAACCCATGGATTCGTTCTAGTCTCTCACACCCATCACAGTAGCCAGGGGGTTCACCAAAAACCTAAGTGTTTCTAGTCATTCATTTCCACCACAGCTGTGGGGGCAGTTCACAAAGAACCTGTGTATGTTCTAGTCACCACTCCCACCACAGCTATGATAGGAGTTCACCAAGGACCCACGTGTCTGTCCTAGTCTCCCACGTCCACCACAACTATTCCCTAAGAACCCATATCTGAAGATGATATCTATGGTATATACTTACGCCGGTGTATATTGGCAGAATACCAGTGTTCCTTCCGCTTGTTTCGTACATTTTTTGTATGCGCAGCCGACTTTAGTTGTGTTCTTCCAGACGACCTGAAATAAGTTCAGATTATTGAATAAACCAGCTCGTGACCTCGATCGAGGCCTCTTATTCACCTTTTCAGTTTATCTATACAAAAAACTGAACTTCCAGTGTCCATTATGTTAACATCGTTTAGATCTGGTTGACCAAGGCTAACCCTATTGGATCGTTCATTTAGTTTCACGACGGGACAGCCTTTGAAATGTTGTCCGCACACTGGGACCCGAACCCGCTTGTCACTCAGCACTGATAGCGGATGCGAACAGCATCACGCCTTATCTCACTGAGCTATCGAGACCGCTTGGTAACGCATTTATAGATTAATAAGGAATTCACAAAGCGTGAAAGGTAAAACGGTTGTGCTGCGTATCATTACCGAAACTGTAATGCACGCTTCTATAGGCTTTACCCTTTCGGTACAGATCGATTAGTACTCGAAACGCACAACGCTAAATGAGATGAGAAGATACACAATATCCGTGTATGATGAATAACGAGAGAGAAATCCCACAATGAATTCAGCCGAAAATGAAAAATTTGATATTAGAATGTTAATATTTCGAGCAACGTTTCGGCTAAATAATATAAGCCATCATCAGGCGTACTCGACGTTGCTCGAAATATAATCATTTTTAACATTGGACTTTTCATTTTTGGCTGAATTTATTGTGGGATTTCTCTCGTTGCACCGCTTAAGTACTCTGCAGTGTAGACGCACTGAAAGGGCTTTTAGTTGTCTTCCTGCTAACACTGCTTTAACAAATAAAATGCATCAACTCGGATCCACTTCTCCGCGGAATTTTTTGAATGACTACTTTTGAGCACTGGTCGGTGCCCGAAATCGAAAATAAAATCATAATTTGCAGGAGACACCCTTTTTCAACGGAAAAAGTCTTAATCTTGCCGTTTTATCTCTTGCATGACTCTTATTTTCTATTTGATGACCAATTTTCAAGAGAATGCGCACTACGCCATGCACATATCGACGCTGGACTAGTTGCGAGTCAATTTGGACTGGTTGCCTGTCAATTCAATAAAAATATTGAATATATACTCAAATACATACTCAAATTCATCCTCAGGCCTACTTTAGTATGATTTATACGCAATTCGTTGGCAATAATAATATGATTTAAATATGTGTTATATTTTTCTTCAAGTAATCGATAAAGCTTCAATTTAGTTTTCTTGTATAACCTTGTCCTGCGGCCCTTTCATCTTACCTGAAGCAATCCGTGATTTACGTAATCGAGGTAAGGCCCTACACGTAATTCGGAAGCCTACCTGTGTGTAATGCTGACATACGCCGCCTTTGCATTCGCCGGTTTTTTTGTCGTAATATTTTTCTTCGTCGTTCCAACCGCTCACTGCGAATGCAGCAGCATCGGTGCCATCCTTCATTGCCGAGTGCAAGGCGATGTTCTCTCCGTATTTGCCTTTAGTGTCGGAATGTTTGAATTCGCACTTCTTGGCTAAACGTAGCGACGCCTTTTTCAATTTATCATCCCATTTCTAAAATGGATGATCTATTTCAGCAAAATTGGCAAAATTCGTTTCGACTTGTTTGGGGCGCAACCTTACCTTAGTTAACCCGATACTCAAAATCTAGTGAATGAAGAATGTTACGTTTTAGAATGTATTTATTTCTTGCCTCTGTAATTATGCTAAACACTCTTTTGCTCCAAATATCGTGATAATGTGGTACAACCACACGAACCCCGGATTAATGAGAGACCAGTGAAAAACGGACTGATTGACTGCTATGTTCCACCAGCCGACCGACCGACCGACCGACCGACCGACCGACCGACCGACCGACCGACCGACCGACCGACCGACCGACCGACCGACCGACCGACCGACCGACCGACCGACCGACCGACCGACCGACCGACCGACCGACCGACCGACCGACCGACCGACCGACCGACCGACCGACCGACCGACCGACCGACCGACCGACCGACCGACCGACCGACCGACCGACCGACCGACCGACCGACCGACCGACCGACCGACCGACCGACTGGTGAGAGACCCCATACTCGAAAGACTGACTAATTTGAATCAAGGCAGGATAGACGGTTGGATACTTACCAAATAAGACAAGCCTATTTCTTTTCTTATAACGTTGTGTCCTTCCAGCATTTCAGTCTCAAAATCAGATATCGAGTCAGCTAGCACGTATTGGCCTATCACCAGAACCAGTAAAAGTTCCTGTGAAAAAAAGGAAGAAATGCTCAGATACCATCATTCTATTTATGTATAGTTCGTGGTCAAAGAATAACTCGAGCGTCGACGTGGTAGGTCTCTGTAAACCTGGCGGAATTTCGCCCAAAAGAGAAGCACTGCGTTTGCCAAATTGGAAACTTTCAAGAATTAAGTATTTTTTGCATAATGTTGAAATAGTTTCCACTGTGGTTTCTTCGTCGAGGCCTAACATCAGAAAATTACAGATTTCACCATTGCTAGATAATTTGGCAATACGTTTCTTTGTACGAAAAATCATATCGTCTAAAGCTGCGAAGTCAATATTTCCGAATGTTAGCAAAAACCTTTCGCGTTACATAAGTCGAGTATTAAATCAATGTTGCGAAGAATATCAATTTTCAAATTATATGAGATCAGCAAAGGTACACGCGGCACATAAGATATTCGAGAAGTTTTAAAAGTTTTCTTTCAAATCATATCGTATGATGATATACCATCACAGAAGGCCTACGTACAGACAGCTTGTAAGTTTTGAATATAAGGAGCGTCAATCCGGAATCAAGGCCGGTTTCACTGAGAAATCGGAGATTAAAAAAAACGCTCCAGGTTCCCCGTCGTCAGCTCACCTTTATCATAGCGAATATCTTCGAATAGAATTCTGCAAATCCGAAATGTCTCGAATGAATGAGGAAAAACAGTCAACGGTGCGATCATAAATAGAAATGTTGTACGAACAGGTGCTTTTTCTGTGGACAATACGAATTGTTTGCAGCACCGGCCAGGCACAATCAGAACAATACGGAAACTGCGAATGAAGTTGCAACAATCGTTCGATTCTGTGTTTGTCGAGTCCCCTTGATCTGGATGTCGTGGCGTGCCCAGACCAACCAACCGACATAATTTTCGCCGAAAAAAAAATATTTTGGAATAAACACATTTTAGCTGTTCACACTCATTAGCCTTTCGCAATACAATGATAAGGTTTTAATTTGATTTTATCTATGATCAGAGAGAACATCGAAAATCGAAAAAGGTTCGGACGAAATACTGAACACATGTGAAGTGTGGATGATCAGTTATTGAAAGTGTGCTGATAGAATGTCTAATACCCGGTATCTGTTGTTTGTAGTTCATTTTCAATTAAGAATGTGTCAGGTGAAATCCTGAACACAAAGTGTGGACGATCAGTTTTCGACATTGTGCTTAAAATGTGTTTGTAGTTCATTTTTATCAAAAAATGTGATAAAAACGTATCAGGTGAAAATTTTTTTGAATGGAGATATAAGATTATTTTGTAAAGGTAACCAGTTTCTGGCTATCGAGAAAAATATCCTAAGAAATACTTATGAAATGAAGAAATTGTTAAAGAACTTTGTTAACCAATGAGGTACTGACATACCGCTCTTAATATCGACTTATGACGTGTAGGCCCTGAAATGCAATTGCCAGTCCAAGAGCACCAAAATAGCTATAACGTCGCGTGTGGGCTTTTTTATCCATTCGACAAAATGCCCATTATGCAGAAAACCCTAATGTTTTTCTCGTGATTATTGTTTTTCTTCCCCTTTCCAGCCAGCAACCGTTCATAAAATATATATCCTATCAGTTCTGACTACTAACAGCTAACAAGCCCAATGTTAGATTCTGACAGAAATATAACAATAGACCCTGAATCGGTAGTTAATATGTATTTTCTGTCCATCCTAAGTCACGATTTACTAAAAAACGCCCCGTAAATCAAATCCTGTTTTGGATACGTATACAATTGTTGTAGGACATCGCGCGGATCGTTTCTTCATGACTTCATTTAGGCGCCAAAGACAGAGCGTGGCTTCGTGAATACACGAATACACCCATTTCAGTAACGACCTCCATTCCTCCAATTTCAACACCAGCTTCGATTTTTCTTTGTCATTTTCTAGAATATCCTTCAATTCGATTAGATGTAGAAAAACAGTTATCGCTGCTTTGCGTCTATATACGATAATCGATTTAGTCAAAAGCCGACGGCAGATCCTCACGGCGTATTCTCACAGAATCCCCGATTTGAAAATAACGTTACTTGGAATTATATATATCACAGGCTTCAATCATTCAAACACACATTCACGAGTGAATTATTGTAGCGCAGCCTTTCTTATGCAGCTGCGAAATGTGTTTTGGATTTTTTTACAGCCTTACATAGAGAGAAGACCACAGTATATATAGCAACTTATTGTTTTGTGTAGAAATGTATTGTCAGTCGTGTTTGTAAAGTAATTAGTCATATTTCCTCACTGTTTTGGTTATGGCTTGGTTTTGCTCAAATTGTCTACTCACTATCTATTCACCTTTGTTTTTCATACCTTAGTTTTTTTGTTTTTAGACACCCAATAAACTGGTGCCTATACAATGAGAAACTATTCCAAGATCCATGACCAAACAAAGGATAGATTTCGTGCAAACAGGTAAACATTCAAAAGCGATGTTTGTTTTTAGTACCCCCTTTAGATCAAAATGTCTCAGGTGAATTCTTGATCACATGTGGCGTGAAAACGCAGGCGATCTGGTTTTTAAAAGCGTGCTGATAAATGTCTGATGCCTGGTTTTTGTAGTTCAATTTCAATTGAAAATGTCCCAGGTGAAGTTCTGAGCACAGGTGACGTGTGGACGATTCGTTTTGAAAGTGAGCTGATATAATGTCTGATGTCCGGTGTTTGTATAGTTCATTCCCAATTTAAAACGTTTCGAGTGATTCTCTTAACACATTTTAAGACTAGTGTTGATGGTAAGTTTTTTACTGTTGTGGGTATGGATTCGCCACCAATGTTTCAGTCGCGTATATCTACCAGTGTTGTGGATCCGGGTTGGGTTCTCCAACTAGCGTTGTGGTAATGATTCTCTCAATGATGTTGCGAGGAAAACTCTCTTAGGTCAGATCTCAGTCCTTGGTCTTGACTTTCTTACACGGCTCCCGGATATAACTTAACAATATCTTAAGTTATCTTTTCGTTTATTTCCTCTTACCAGGTGTATACAAGATCATTCCCCGGAGCTCTCCCTAAAACCTCTCCAGCCTCCCTATAAAGCTTTCTTAAACCCTTTTATATTAGTTTATGTTTAGTAACGTGTACAGGCCCTCTTCCACACATGGCTTGGAATTCATGGATTCCTCCCATCCATGTATGGGTGATGACGTATCTGCACACGTCACAATTATCTAATATCCCTTTGCACTCATCAGAGCTCATGGCAGCGCCATATTAGGTTTACCTACGTAGATACATACGTCAGTTCCAGACTTGTTTATTTATATAACTTCTATTTATGTTTATGTATGACGTACGCATCAACGCAGGTTGTCTGGCAATAACAACACTGGCCATGAACTCCAGCTTCCGTACATTTATCTAAACTACTAAACTATCTCCACAACATTACCATCAACACATCAACAAAACCGGTAAGCATACGGTTGTATGTCTAAAAGTCTGGTGTTTGCATTTGCCGTGTATCAACATATTTATAATTTATTCATGAGAACAATGCGGAAATTGCGAACGAAGTTCTAGTTCTGTTGAAAACGTTCGATTTTGTGTTTATTCGGTCCACTTAACCAGAATGTTGTAGCACGAGTTTATATCCCACATCAACCGGCTGCCTTTTGACATGATATCCACAACACTGGTACAAACACAATATTTAATGTTCACACTCGTTAGCCACTTGTTTATTTTCATCGCGATTAGGCTCGAGCCGTTTCTTGACGCATTGCCTTAAGGCGAAACGATCTACCAACTAAGCGCGCCCGTAAGGGCTTACGAGAAATCGAAATCTGATGCGAGGTCACTAAAACATTGTCAACGATTAACACATTTTGTTCTCATTACCACCGTGCCTAAAGGCTGGCTTATGTCGACAAGCAACGTGACGCCTACCGACGCAACTGGGTTTATCGCCGATTAGCGGCAACTAGCGGCCTACGAGAGGCCGCCAGTTGCTGCTCTATCGGTTCGACATAAGCCGGCTTGTGATGGCAACGCGACGCCTACCGACGCCTACCGATTCGTCGCAAGCCGTATCCGGCTAGTTGCCCATGTTCTACTCCGGCCTACGGTAGGCGGGCAGTTGCTTTCGGTCGCAGCCGACATAAGCTCATTTGCGACGCGACGGAACTGAGCGCAGGGGTTCCAGCCAATGAGAGACCGCATATACATAGTACAAATTATCACCGCTAGTTAGCGTCAATCGTAATTAGTCATAAACTTTCAAATTCAAGTAGTTCAAAACGTAAACCAAACCTTCAGCACGGCAGAGGACTGGACCAAAGATCTAGAAACGAAATTGGTAGAATTATGGTGTGAGCGGCCATCTTTATAGATGTCGCTAGCACGTTGTTCAAATTTATTCTCAAAATGCTTATCACGTGACCATTTGAGCCGTTGCAGTCGCAACCGACATAAGCAGGGAAGCAACTGGGAAGATCTCATATCCCGCTAGTCGGCCTCAGTTGCTGCGAATCGGAGCGCAGTCGAAATAAGCTGGGCTGCGATCGCGGTTGCTCTCAGTTGCGTCGGTAGGAGTCGGTAGGCGTCGCGCTGCTTGTCGACATAAGCCAGCCTTAAAGCCTGGCGCACACGGCCGACAGTTTCGAGCAATTCTCGAGCAACCACCCGAATTGCTCGGCGTCGAACGAAGAAATCGCTCGTCTGCGGCAAGGGGCGACTGCGATTGCTCGTTGTCGAAAGGAATTGCTCCGTGTCGCCCAATATCAAACATGTTTGATATTGGGCGACGGAAAATTGCTTGTCGCCGAGAAATTGCTCGGCGATCGCTCGGGAGTTGCCCGTGTGCGGTAGCTGGAGACGCCAAGCAACGAGCACCTCATCAACCTAGCCAATGACTAAACGAATAATTATCATGTGATACTTCCAAATACGGCATCACCCGGGATAGGTGCGTGGGCATCTTGACAAGTCACATGATAAAAATGTTTGGCGCGAAAAATAATCGCCTCTCCGTCGCCAGTGGTCGCATACGGGCGACACCTAGCGATCGATTGCTCAACGGTTGCTCAAAAATCAGTCGCAGCAACCGGCGACTGCAAATTGCCTCGTGTGCGCCAGGCTTAACGCCGTTCTGGCTATTATCATGATGGACCCATCGTAGGAGAGAGTTATGTTCATCCTCTATCAGATAGTATTCGTCCTTTGTTGCATTTGAATAATTCTAAGATCGATTCTAATGGGATACTGGCAATGATACCGAGGGAAGCGAGGATTCAGTGATAATCCGCCACAATCGCTAGCGACACAGGGTTACCGCGCTTCAATTTCCTTATTGTTCTCATTAGTGAATACATTTTCGACGAAAACAGAACCATACACTGAGGAAGAAAGTGATTGTTCAATATATCCAATGTGCGGACTTGCATGATGAGTTTCGTTTTTGGAAGAATAAAATTCAAGTTCAAATTTCATTGAAAATGAACCGATTTATTCGAGAAACAACGATACAGCAATTTACAGCTTATTTACAGCAACCTAAACTTCAGATCTTCAAAGCTTTTCATTAGCATGTCACTAGAAGCCGCGTTTGTCAGAAGGGCATCGGCAACTCGCCAGATGGCATGACAAACAGTCGGTTGCCCGTGCGTGTAGACAATTCTTGAATTTGTTAAAATAAAAAACCGAGCATCTCGTAGAGACGAATTCCGTCGATCAACGCCGACAAATCACAAACGAAAGAAACGACTGTTTAATACGCGTATGCGACAAACTGTGTAACCTCTGGCTCAGTGGACTAGTAGACCATTGTTCTACGGTACTATGATGTACAAATACTTTCATCATACGAGCTTCCAGAAACAGCGTTGTGAACATGGTGCTTGTCCGTCGTTGATAATGACTTAGACAGGTCGCAAAAACAACAAATTAATCTGGAATTCTTGGATACCGGTAGAAGTTTAACGGTTTTAAGAAATAGCATCTTCTCATTAAAGCCATTACGGCGAACAGCGACAAGACGAAAATAATGTAGAATTGGCTCCTGGATGAATACGTGTTATAGGCCTAACGTTCGTTACCGGAAGTAGGTTTCAGTTTTCGCGTCAGCCAACTACATTTCAATGAAAATCGGTCAGTTCGAGTTTCCAGTAAGCATTTTCTCAAAAAATTGGGAAATCTTGGAAAGGGTGAGTGTGTATAGTTTTTGAGAAAATGCTTACTGGAAACTTGAACCGACCGATTTTCATTTCCACGCTTCCTCGAAATGAAGTAAATGGGAACGAACCGTGCCGCTGTTGTTGTTAATGTAAAATGTGGATTACCAGTTTGTCGAGGATGAGCATATAAACGCCCGTGCACTATATACAGCTATGTGGGCGAGCGGGTTCTAATTTGTGTTAAACGGGATTTGACTTTCGTGCGAAACTAGGGTATTTCTTTGCGTGGCCTTAAATAGTTGGAAAATAATAATAGGCCAACTTCATCATAATAATATGATGAAACTGGCAGGTGGCCACTTTCGATAACAATTTTTCAACCTACGGGTTCCAAAGACGTCACAAATTGATAGGTGTTCATTTGAAATTGAGATGATAAAACGCTACCAGTTCGGTGAAGATCAACTGACCTTCAGCATCGTGCATTTCTTCGAAAAAAATTCTGCTTACCTGAATCGTCGCGATTTGAATGGGAAAAAGCAGTCAACGATACGATCTTAAATAAAAATGTGTATCAAACAGCTACTTTTCTCTGGACGAATACGAATTGGTTGTAGCGCCAACAAGACACAATGAGAATAATTAACGGAAACTGCAAAATGAAGTTGTAGCACTTGCTGAAATCGTTCGATTCTGTCTTTGTCGAGTCCCCATGATCTGGATGTTGTGGCGTGCTTTGTTCCAGACCAACCGGCTGCCTATTGAGATACCGATTGCAGCAGCGAACGAGAAATTTATTGGAATGAACACAATTTTAGATTTAGATGTTCACACACATCTCCCTTTTTCTTGCTATGGTAATTATTCTTGATTTTGATTCTTTAATTTCTAATCAAAGTGTGTGATCATTTCGATCATTTGTCGATGCCAGTATCGATACGTGGGTCTGGTCATCTTTCCTCATAATACTCTTGTAGAATGCAAAGTCTTGACGATCGTGTTCTTGAAGTAGGGTGACAAAACGTATGTTGAGTGATAGATGGTTGCAATTGAGATGAAGGGTGAAGTGCGGACGATCGGGTTTTGAATGTGCTATTAAAATTAATATCTGGTGTTTGTCGTTTATTTCAATTTAAAATGTATCAGGTGAAGTCCTGACAACATGTGAAGTGTTGACGATCAGTTTCTAAAAGTGCGCTGATAGAATGTTCGTTGGCTGGTGTTTGTAGTTCATATCCAATAAGGAAAATGTATCAGGTGAAGTTATGAACACATGCGAAGTGTGGACGTTCAGTTTTTGAAAGTGAGGTGATAAAACATCTAATGTCTGGTGTGTGTACATCTTCTCCTCTCAGGTACTGACCTGGTTTTCAAGAACTTGTCACTTCCCAAAATGCACGTTTATTATCAAGAAGGCAACCACATATGCCCACGCGTGCACTGAAATACACCGATTATAATTGTTGAAAAAAGAATGATGTGCTTTCAAAGTGTGTACTCAAAAAATTCAGTCTGATTACTTCAAGATCGTCGATTTCCTCTTTGCCCTTGCGTGTACTTAAGACATTCCGGACAAATATTGCGAAAGTTTGGATTCGAACACAAAAGGTCGTGAGTGCCAGTGCATCGCTCTAACCACTCCAGGGCCCAGTTTCACGAAACAGTTTAAGCCTAAAACGGTTAAGTTTGAGTTGTTGTCCTAATTCAAAACATGAAGTAACCGATAACAATTACCCAACAAATTGGGTTAAACTTTTTTGTGAAACTGGGCCCTGATGACGACATTTTTTCACTATTCACTGCCTTTCCCAACCGCAACCTTATCCATCTGTACCCTCTAGATACAGGAAATGCATATCAAAAAGCCGCCACTATGTAGGTACGATAATGTGATCTGCATTTGACCAGGAAGTGACGGATTGCCGGTTCCTGAGTCCCGTATCTATTGGATCTAATTTAATTCATTCAATGTATCAATTAACTCTTGAAAGTTCACACTCGTAAAACACAGCGAATTTAGCCAAAAGATTTAGAACGTCAACACAGATTTTATTGCCGGTATGAGATTATGTCAACTAGCTTTTATGCTGGACGGTGCTCGTCATCAGTGGTTTCCAATGGAATAGAACTTATTTTGGAATGTAACGAATTCGAAACAACCGTTTTTGGTTTGAATCCGAAACACGTCAATTCAAGATGAGTTTTATTTATTATGTGTCACAGTGCTTGTTCGAACTCTGTCATATCGAAAGTAATGTGTAAAGGTCTTGCTGTAATACAATACATTTGACGTAGTTGTACCGTTCATATCAGGTTCGAATCGCGACAAAAACAACAACTTTTTCATTTCTATTTGTAGTAGGCCTACTAAAAGATTTGCATATAAATGATGCTTTGTTAGGCAGAAAACCCTTTAAAGTATTGCAGCTAATGTATATTTATGCTCAAAATCAGTTCGCACAGATCGTGGTTATAAACCTACATACATAGCTACAGTAATTCGTGACTCCCGTCAAAAACGATATCGTTTTCACCGATAACAGAAAATATTAAGACAAATTCAATTAATGCATTTGATTTTATTTGAATTCGAAATTTTAGAATCAATAGCTGGTTTAATGGCTTGAATATAAAAACATTTTCGAACTATTCATTGCTAGGGCCGAAATATCGATGCAGCATGACCGATCTAGAACGCCTTTTTGCCTTTCGTATTTCCTCTGAAAGAAATTCAATGAGTCTGTTTTATTCGTTCACTCCCACCACAGCTGTGAGAGGAGTTCACCAAGTACCCGTGTTTCTGTTTACAATTTACAATTACAATTACAATTAGTTTATTGCTCCACAAAATTTACATTTGCACAGAGCACAAAAAACAGGTTCATACATTGTACACGTATCCATGCAGTTTACAGAATTCATACAAACACGGTTTAAATGAAAAGAAATACATGAATACTTATCAATCAACAATAGCTTAAGGCGGGCATTGAACAGTACATATTTAATATGAGTTAGAGAAACTTTGATCCTTGCTGTATAAAGCGAGATAGGTTACAGAGCTGTTTGCCTTTAGAATTTAATAATTGTATCAGTTTGAAGGCACTTGGTCTTATTCTAAAATATGGTTTAATGAACCGGGTGCGAAGATTCTGAAGGAAAGGGCATTCTAGAACAAAGTGGTACTCATCCCCAATGACTCTCATATTACATAGATTACATATTCGCTCTTCCCTGGGGGTACGGTTATATCTTCCTATTTCGACTGGTAGTTTATGGTTAGAGCAGCGAAATCGGCAAAGAATTATTCTAAGATCCGTTGGCAGTTTGACAAGGTAATTTTCGATACCCCATTGGTTTTTAAAAAATTTATAGTACGTGGCGATGCTTGATTCATTTACTATGCTGTGCCAAGTTTGGGTGAATTGATCAGTTAATCGTGTCCGCACTATTAAAGAGAAGAGCTCCAGGTCCGGTGTGTTTTGGTTGTACCATAAATCACCAAGTCCGTTAGATTCCAATGTATTCTTGATACATTTTAACCATCTACTGGTATTATTATTAAATAAGGACTGTTGGTACAAAACCTTGTACATAAAAGAAGAAAGCTTACTATGATTATTCAACAATTTGCTCCAAAATTTAAGCATTCTGGTTTTTACCGTTACTTCCAAGGGGAAACGTCCTAGTTCTCCATAAACAAAGAAGGTCGGTGTCGACCTTTTTAGTTTTAATAGATATTTGAAAAAGGTCAGTTGAACTTTCTCAAGCAAGTTCAAATTTAGAAATCCCCAAATTTCGCAACCGAATGTTAAAACTGGGGTTACCATACTGTCGAAGAGTTGTAAAGCTATGTCAACACTCAAGGAGTATTCTGTTACCTTTTTCAAAACAAAAAACATAGCTTTATTAGCATGTGAAGCTATAGACTTAATACATGTCGATAGGTTTCCATTATAATAGAAAATGATACCTAAGTATCTGAAACTGGAGACTAATTCTATTTTACTCCCATATATGAAAAATTCTGGAGGATTTCGACATTTCCTCTTTTGAAAGATTATTGCCTTCGTTTTATCCAAGTTGATGTCGAGTTTCCACATCTGACAATACTCAAAGACTTTATCGATTGTATATTGTAGGCTTTGGGCAGATTCTGCTAGTATAACGGCATCATCTGCATATAACAATAATAGGAGTTGGAAATAAACATCTAAGCTTTCTTGGTCACGAAAGAACCTAATACCATCACACTGACTTTCAATCAGAAACGGTTCCATATCATTCAGATATATTGAAAACAGAATAGGGGAGAGGTTCTCACCTTGCCTCAATCCTTTAAAACTCTCAAAGTACTCCGAATTGACGCCGTTTACTTGAATACATGACTTTGCATCTTGATAAATATTGTAAATTACTCGTAATATTTTTCCAGTTATACCAGTATTTATCATTTTATGCCAGAGTGCTTTACGCCATATTGAATCGAATGCCTTTCGATAATCGATGAAGATACAAAATAACTTCTTATTGTTTGCTATAAATAATTCAATCAGTGAATTCAAAGTGAAGATATGGTCTAATATAGAATGCTCCTTCCTGAAGCCTGCCTGGTTTTTCAGTAGAAGATCATTGATTTCTAGGTATTCCGTCAGACGATCATTTATCAGGCTAGTAAAAAGTTTCCCCAGACATCTAAGGAGGGTGATCCCTCGATAGTTGTGTGGGTCTTTGGCATCGCCTTTTCCCTTATAGATTGGCTTGATAGTACCAATAGTCCAACTGTCGGGGATAACACCGGTATCTAAGACAGTGTTAAAAAGTAAAACAAGTGTTGGTAATATGAACTCTTGTGAGGCTTTTAAAATTTCGTTAGTTATGCGATCTATTCCTGCAGCTTTGTTAGTCTTAAGTCTTTTCATACATTTAACAACTTCATTTGTAGTGAAAAACCTATTTAATACCTCATCGCCGTCAAACGAAAAGTCAAGGGCATTAAAAAAACCGGAGTAATTCCCCTCATCTGTAGGGGGTTTATTTAAGTCAACATAAAATTTAAAGAGGTCTTCAAGTGTGGTTTCACGTTGTGGATTGTTATCCTTTTTGAAGAATTTCCAATAGTCCCTTGGGTTTAGGCGTTTCATTTGCCGCAAGGTGTTATTCATATTTTTCACTTTTATATTTCTCTGAGTTCGGATAGCTTTTTTATATCGCCTAAAAGCTTTGTTCATTTCTGTTCTATTTAGGTTTGATTTATACCTCCTATTCTCCGTTTCATCTGACGATAGTTTCTCCTCGGCTCTTTTAATCTTGGGCTAAACCCCTTATTATTACTGACCGTTTTCTTACTTTTTACATTTTGTAACCCCATTATTGAAACTGCAGTACTGATCATTATGTCAGTTAAAATATTGCTCGCATCACCAGCATTGATATTATTATCTAATAGTTCTCTATTGAGTTCAATTAATTGGTCCTCATTACGTCGTTTGAGCTCAATTTTATAGGTTTCAACTCTTTGTTTATTCCACTTAATCCTAGCATTTTGATCTACAACTGTCGGGTGGTCCCGTTGTTCTGGTTTTGGTAAATTTCCCCTTCTAATTTGGCAAGATATCGCTGAGTGAACGTCAGAAAAAAGCTTTTCGAATTCGAGTACTTGGAAATCTGTAATGTTTTTAAAAATGCTCGATGAACTGATAAAATAGTCCACAAGGTGTTTTGTGTTTCCCTTGAAGCACGTGCACTTCCCGATATTTCTGTCAACTCCAACTCGGCCATTCACAATAAAAATATTACACAATTTACAAAGTTCAATCAACCTGTACCCATAGTTATTTATCCCGCTATCTTCATTACATCTATTACGGATTCCAAGCCCATCAAGTTCAGCCAAACCTACCACTGCGTCATTAAAAATGAAGTCCAGGCCCAATTCATTTGCTATGAATTCATCATGGGTTATAAATTCTGGGAAGGTTTTTGTATATGAATTAAAATCTCCACTAATGAAGAGATAATTTTCATCTTTTAAAACTTGCGCTATCTCGCTGTTTAAATCGTCAAACAAATGACTTCCACCGTAAACACTAGTTTCGGGTGGCAAGTATATACCTGTTTGAGTCTCTTACTCCGACCATAGCTTTGAGACAGCTCGCGCTTAGTTGTTCACTTACCGCGGTGTATATTGACAGAATATCATCACTCCCTTCAAGTCTAGTCCGTTCATTGTTTTAGGAAATGTTCCTATTCCGCAACCGACATTAGTAGTACTATTCCAAACGACCTTGATGAAGATAAATTTACAAGCGCGTCCATTATCGAGCATACGTGGCTTTTAATCAGGCTTCACGGGTAAAATCCTGGGCCAGGAAACGTGACCCCATCATTATCAATAATTTGGGTGGCGCCCCTCCCAGCCTAGGGGCTCATATACGCCCAAAATCTTGCCAGTTAAAAACCTACATATAGAAAAATCTGATAGTAGAGAAGTGTACCTGACGGTCGATTTTCTTGAAATTCCGCCCTATGATTTGGATTGAACGTATGTAATTCAAATGCAATTAAAAAAGAATTTTGAATGATACAAATTTCATTAAAACCAAACTAACACGATGCAGGGAAACAGAAACATATATTAATCAAACCGGCTTGATCTCGGAAACATTGATTCCCGAAATTACGTTTCTCGCTAACGCCCACGACTGAGGGAAATGTTCAGATCAATAGTTTGTGTTTCCTGTTTACGTGTTTCATTTGGGTTTGGCGGGTTTGATTTTGACGAGTTGACCTTTGGTAAGATGCCTTCAGACTCGTAGTTCAGTGGTTGGTTCTATAAATGCTCAAACCTAAACCTTTTTTCATAATAAGAAACAAATAGGATAATTTAAATAGTTGCCAAATTGCAGAGGTAGAAGAGGTAGAGGAGAAGTTTTCCATAAATTTCCCTGCAATGTGGTCCTGAGTAAGTCTTAAAAGTCAATAGTGAAGTATTTCGAAGTCTTAGAAGTATTTCGAGCGAGAGCAAACGGTAAGGATCGCCTATGAACGAATTCTTTATATCGACGCTGAAATATTCATATTGACAGGGTGAATACTCTTCGATGAGTCTCGTGTCCAAACCGCCAGAATCCCCCTCCCAAATACGACCCGCATACACTGTTTATCAGTAGTACACGATCAAAGGCTCACCTGAGTATAATGTCCACAAACGCCGCCTGAACAAGCCCCGGTTTGCTTATTATAATACTTTATTTCGGCGTACCAGTTGTCCACTGCCGATTCAGCAGCAACATCATCCGCTATGTCATTCGTGGAATACGTCGCGTAGATGTTCTCGCCGTAATTGCCGGTGCTGTGTCTAAAGTTACATTCCTCAGCCAGCGATTGCGCCGCCTCGGCCAAACCAGCGTCCCATACCTTCGACAATTAAAAACGAGCACATATTTATTCACGAAAGACGCTGCTTTAATAAGAAAGCGCGTTCAAGATGACATGACATTAGTTTTTCGTCAATGTAAGTCGACAAAACAAGATTAAAAATTAAAGTCGTTTTAACAAGAAAAAACCCGTTTAACGGTGTTCTAAGATGAACTCGTCCAAACGAGGATAAAGTCGTTTAATGAGAAAGAAATCGTCAAAACGAGGATTAAGCCTAACCGTAAAGCTTTAAAATCGATTGAAAGCATTAACTTCCATGTTTTGCTACCTAAAAAGCCAAACACGCGTGATAAAGGAAACACGGCAACAGGAGATCGAAACATGTTTGCGAGCGTTTCTCTGTGCCATGTGCGTTTTCTAGAAACGAAAATATAGTTACGAGATCAATTACACATTTCTTTTCGCGTGTCTGTGCTTCCGTGTTTCTCAGAGTCGTTTGCTTTGTAGGCTTTATTCGAATAGCCGTCCGGCGTTTTGCTACTAGCGCCATCTGCTGGGTTCTGGAACTGGTTAGGGAGGCTTGAGGTTATTTTATGGTTAGCAAGGGTTATTTAATCTTAAAGTATGGTTAACGAAATGAAATCTAATGTATATTATCGTTATTTTTGGCGGGATACGTACCAGAGGCCCAACTCCGTTGACCACGAGGTAGGTTTCACTTCGTTTTTCATTGTGTCTGTTCAGAATAGCAGTGTTAAAGTCAGCACCATGTACACCGACTGCATTCACCAAAACGAATATGAGTTCCTGTAGCGATAGACTGAGTGTAAGGACTACATAGTAAAAAAAACAGTGCAAAAACAAATTTAGGTAAATCATGGTGGCAAAAGTTGAGCTGAATTAAAAGTATAGATATTTTTCTCAATCGCCATCGTTGTTCTGCTTGACATGATAAAATAAACGACCATTTGTGCGGTAGCGTCAACTCAGTACATTTTACTTTTGGGCATACATTTGTTATAACGTATAAACAGCTGATACAGATGAAATCATGGTGTACTGTGTAGTAAGCACGTTTTAAACTTTGATGATATACATGTTTACTTCATGGGTTTCCCTATGACTCACTAGCGCATGGCAGAATAATATACTTACGTCTCGGTGCCGACATCACGATTTCACGAAAAAGAAAAAATATTTACGAGAATGGAGAGCTTTGTAGTCGGTCGGCCACATATATATTTTTGAAAATAGTTATTTCATCCACAATTTTGAAATAGGGTCGGTAGGCAATTTTATTTTATTTCGAAAATAATTATTTGAAATGACGAAATATCGGGTCGGTCGGGCCCGAGAAACAGGGTTTTCTTTTGGTGTGGCCTTAAAATTCGTTTTCTTATTTCATGGAGGAGAATATTCGGTATATTCTATTTATTGGACGATATGTCAACATTTCATTCTCAATCACGATGTCCCTAAAAATGAAATTGAGTCCATGGCGATCGTCGAAAATCAACTCCCCTGGACACCAATTGTTTTGGTATAACCTTCAAAAACCAGTTCGTCGAATACCGGTACCTACCATACCTCTAAGTGACTATTTACCCTGATGTTAAATTTGATTCATGAAAATATAGATCGTCAATAACGCTTAACTTTATTAAAATGGCCTTCTTCGTGAAACTGAATGATAAAGATATTTTGTATTGTACAGTAGCTCTGCCCAAAACGGTAACGGTCTATTCGGTAATCCGTTCAAATTGGCAGAATGATAGAAAATATTTTCTGTCCACTGTTTGTTACCGTGTCCGTCGTATGTAATCGTGTTATTACTCGGAAGCAATAAATCTGTATTGAATTGTCTATACCGGTAACATTTGTATGCTACTGTACTTGAAAAGGATATACCGATGTATTATGAAAATAATCTAGGCCTTTTATTCTTCCACTTGATCTCCCACGAACTGCTGTTTACCGCTGACCGTTAGACCCGATGCGCTATATACTCCGCAATCTCGAGTATCGGGTATCCGGTATTTAGGTGTCCGGTATCCGTGATATTCGAACAGCCTACAATTTGTGCCACCAAGAGCTAACAGAAACGACCATTCTACATTAAAAGGATCCTAAAAGCCACGGTTATATCAACTTTAAACTTCAACACTACCATAAAACCAACAGTACGTTTTAATATTTTCTCTTGAAAAAACCTTTTCATTTTAACTTATAGTTAACGCGTACGCCGTAGGGAAACGCTCGGAAACATGTTTCTCACGCATTTATCAGCCGGGTTTCCTTGCATCGGCTTTACGCGTATTACTGAGTTTGCTCAGAAAAACAAAAGACCCATTTTGAGATATACGTAAACCAAACAACTTTAGTGTTGTGTGTCTGACTTACCTTTAACATTGCGGATTTCTTCGTTGATGTAACGTTTTCCGACGAACAGAACTGCGCAAATCTGAAACGGCGCGATCGAATCGAATGCAGAAAAATAGTCACCGAGGAAATCGTAAGTAGAGGAAAAACATACTCGAGGGAAAACACATTGTACAGGTGTCTTACGCCGGACAATACGAATTGATTTGTACTGGGAATCAAAGACAATAAGAACAATGCGTCAACTCCGAACGATGTTGAAGCACTTATCGCTGAATTATTGATCGATTCTGTACTTGTGTACGCATTGAGTATCTGGATGTTTAGGTAAGTTTTCTATTGTGTTGTCGTTGCAGGCCAACTGCATATTAACACTGAGTATCGCGCTGAAGTTGGGATTAGCACTGATTTGCCCTTTGCTTTATAAAATGTCCACTTCGGATTCGACGTCAATAACACAAGAAAGACAGTTGGTCCTAATGCGAGTCTTCAGATATTCATGGATTTCATTGTGAAGCTTTGATGACCCCTATTTTTGAACGGATGAATGATGATGTTTGTGGGCCATTTTCGATTGATGGCGACCTCAAACGCATGTGGTGAAGTGTCTACGATCAGTTTCCGAAGGTCCTAATAAAACTTCTAATGTCTGGTGTTTGTAGTTCATTTTCGAACAAAATGTGTAAGTTCTAAACACGCAAAGTGTAGACGATCAGTAATGAAAGTGTGCTGATAAAATGTCTAATGTCTGGTTTTTGTTGTTCGATAATGTCTCAGGTTTCGTTCTGAACACATGTGAAGTGTGGACGATCAGTTTTTGAAAGTGTGCTGAGAGTGTCTGAAAGCGTGCTGAAAGTGTCTACTGGTGTTCGTAGATCATTTTCAATTAAAAATGTCTCTGGTGAAGTTCTGAACACGAAGTGCGGATGATCAGTTTTTTAAAGTGTGCTGACAAAATGACTAATATCTGGTGTTTGTAGTTCATTTTCAATTAATGATGCCCCAGTTAAAGTCCTGAACACATGTGAAGTGTGGACGATCAGTTTTTGAAAGTGTGCTGAGAGTGTCTGAAAGTGTCGACTGATGTCGTAGATCATTTTGCAATTAAAAATGTCTCTGGTGAAGTTCTGAACACGAAGTGTGGATGATCAGTTTTTTAGTTTGCTGATAAAATGACTAATATTTGGTGTTTGTAGTTCAATTTCAATTGATGATGCCTCAGATGAAGTCCTGAACACACGTGAAGTGTGGACGATTGGTTTTTAAAAGTCTGCTGATAAGATGTCTGTCTGGTGTTTGTAGTTCGTTCATTAACAATCAAAAATGTCTAAAACATTCACGATGTCTGATGTCATACAACATAAATCTCTAATACATATTACATATTTTACCTTGGTAGATTCGCTGCAAATTTCACGCGGACTACATAAAAATATCGTTAATCGATATACATCGCAGTTATACGTAATTTGAAATCATCTGATTGGTCCATCGATCGAATAACGAATTCAAACGTGAACTGAAGTTAGTATCTATTATTACCCCCATTCGATTCAAATCGGCAATTCCAGTATTTCAATAATCTCGAGTATTTACGGATTTCATCGATGGCGAGCACGACGAACGGGACGCAGCTGGCGGCGACCTATCAGTATTCGATGCCGCACCTAGAGTTATTGATCTCGGTCCTCCCGCGCGCGAACGCCGCCTACCCGACGTTTCGTCTGGTCGACATAACGACGTTCATCGTCGTGAAGATATTCGGCATTTTCGGCAACGTGGCCATCGTCGCCGTGATGACTTCGTCGCGCCTGTGGCCCATGTCGTACAGCCGGTTCTTCACGTTCCTGGCCGTGTCCGACCTGGCCTGCTGCTTCAACGACGTTGTCATCATCATCAACATGATCACGCTACGCGACACGTTCAAAGCGACATCTACCGTCGCCTGCGTGTTCCAGGATTACGTCATCGTCTGCGCGGCGATTCTCGGCCCGAGTATACTGGTTTTGATATCGGTCGAGCGATTCTGTGTCGTCTGGTTCCCGTTTCGCGGGCCGCGATTTTGGACGCCGCGCAAGGCGACGAAATTCTGTTTCTTGACCCTGTTCCTAGTAATGGCTAGCCACTTGTTCATCTTTTTCACGATCAAGTTCGAGCCGACGTTGATGCATTGCGTTTTAACGCCTCTGGGCGAGTCGATCTACCAACTAAGCGTACCCGTAATGGTCAGTTACTTTCCTTTCACGTCTTTGATCGCGCTAAACGGGCTGTTGTTATTTTCCATATACCGCAACCGCATGGCTTTCAAGAAATCGAACGCCCAGGTAACAAAAATGTCGACAACGATTTGCGCGTTTTTTCTCATTACTACCGTCCCCAACGCCGTCCTGGCTATTATCATCATGGACCCGTCGTGGGAGAGAGTTCTGTTCATCCCCTATCAGATAACCCATCGAATTTTGAGTTTAAACTATTCGGCAAATTTCTACATTTACCTGATTTCCGGTAAACACATTCGTTCGGCGATCAGAGCGTTAGTCTGCAAACAGTAGCATATCGATGCGAGTCCGGTGTTGTTTACTGTGGCAATCGGGGATTCAACTCATGGCAAGTGACGATACATCGAAAGAAATATGAATCACCTAAATTTGTTTCTATATCTCGTCTAGAAATCGAATCAGCTTTCTTCTAATCAATGGAGTAACGGGGCATTAGCTTTACAATCATATGGCGCTACTAAGATAGCCACGGCGGTCTTAGTGCAACGGGTCGTTGTTTCACGCTTGAGGTTTTACTCCTTGAGTCACAATTAAATTGGGGTCCTGGAGATGCGAGTGGCGACCAACAGCTCGGCGGCCTCCTATTAACGCAGAAACAAAGAAAGACCTGCGACCACGGAAATATCGGTATTAAGTAATCACTTTTAATTACGGTATTACATGTCCGGAGACATCACCTGATCGACGACCAATCTCAAACTGAGTCTGTTGCCGCCAAAAATCACTATATACACTACCGCGCTGTAGATGGCAACACCTTACAGCAAACCTCCCGGCCACATAAGCCGTGCATGCTGTTGCTATCACTATCGATATACCGAGTGACAAGCGGGTTCGAGTCCTGACGGCTCCTGTTGCGCTGGGAACACTTCAAAACTTCAAAATGGGGTCTTTGTTTCCTCGCAGTATTAACAATTCATTGGGGCAAACACCATCGACTCGAAACCTTTGGACTAGTTATTTTCGTCTGTATTGTGAGATTGTACCGTATTATCAATTGAACACGGACGCCGAGTGCGTATATCATTGAGATTTCTCCTATTCAACGCAAAATGCTAGACTTAAAAACTGTTCGCTAGAAATCGTTATCCTGTCTCCGGTTAATGACGTCTGATCTCTATCGATCGGAAGCGGCTGAATCGATTTCAAACCAGCGATTTACCTGCGCAATTTTTCTTATCAATTTCAAATACCTCTCGGTACAAATATTACAATTATCAGCGATTTCACGCCGCTGTATAAAAACCGTTTATATATCAGCTACGTAATTGCGTACGATTCGCAAGAATATCTAACCAGAGCCTCAGGGGCACTATACGGCCAGCCTGCAGCAATATGCGTTACTTGGTAATCTTAAAAAAGAACTTATGAAGAATCTGTTCAAACAATTATTTTACTACTTTTACTACTGTTTTTGCAAAATAAAGAAAACCAATCCAGAAAGCCAATTGAACAGTCCCAAATTCCTAATTTTAGGCCTACCAGCTCATTTTAATCCTGATCGACACAAGCTGGCGTTTGTGGCAATATTTCTCTATATGTTTCGATTATGTTCAAAACGGCCTCTTGAAAGCAGATAGATGATGAGACGGCTAATACTCATCAGAAACACTCATCAGAAAGTGACAGCGGTGAAAAAACGCCCTTTTTCATGAAACATAACTGCCCTCAAAGTATCTCGGCCGGGCCTGTTAAAACGAATTGATAACTACTGATCTTGCTGTGCGGTGTATGAGCAAAGTCCATCACCGATTTATACACGGCATTACGGTGACTTTTGAATCGAAATCGTCTGAGACGAAAAGAATCAAGACAAACGGAATTATTTCTTACCGAAAATCTGATAATTAATAATTTAAAAGGATAATGGCACTAGTGGCAAATATCAATTTATATCATTATCAAGTTATTTAAGTCGTATCATAATCTGCATTAAATGTCGTTTTTTGCCTTTCAATTCTTCTCTTTATGTTTTTTTTTCTTTTGTTGTAATGCTTCATTCGCGATTTAAATTACAATATGAAGTAGCGGGAATAGGAACAAAATAAGGCATAATAATACGTTGGACGACTGGAGAAGTTTAAAATTGACTTTTCACCTGAATGGCCCAGTCGCCCACACACTCACATTCATACCCCATTCATAGCTACGAGTAACATGACAAAACATTTACCAGTGAAAATGTAATAGTTCCATGACATTTGGTACATTAAATTGTATCAATCAGAAATACATAATCTTATCTAAACGTATTGAGAAATAAAATATCTTTACAGTATTTCCAAAGGACGCGAGGGATTGTCATAATTTAAGGTTTTTTTTGTTCCATTAAGTTCCAGAGTTTTCGAAAACTGCTTTCTTGTAAAAGCTAACAATTGCTTCAACCTTTCAGGTGGGGAGTGACATTGAAAACCTTGAGGTATCGGCGTAGTAACTTAACAGGTGACTGGCCTACTGACCTAATTGTCCGCTAGATGGCGAACTAGTCGAAGGTTGTTGTTCAAACCACTCTGAAAAATGCTTTAGAGCTGTTATAGTGTCGTTGAAATGTCCAAACCGTGATAGATGGCGATATTTAGGGTTTTCTGATACTTCACAGAAAACCCTATTGAGATTCGCGTGTTTCTTATTAGGGTTTCTGCTGCCTACTACTGTCACTCGCTTCCATGCTCAATGCAACCATATTTTATCACAAGTACTACGTTGTATTCGCAAATACTGCATGGGCTTTTTTCATCTGATCCTCACAGTTCATTCACTTCAAGCCTCTAAACAGCGAAAATTAGCCCCGTATTGAATAGTTCGCCATTTTAGTGGAGTTTCATGTTATTCTCGAAAGTGGAATATGTTGCCTAGGAGTATGTTGCCGGCAGTAATAATCCCGTACAACCAAATTCAAACTGTGTACTTTATCGGTCATACTAAACACCGTCAGGAGCCGTCAGACACCGTCAGGAAGACCGTCAGACACCGTCATGAAGAGTGAATCTTGAAGGCAGAAAAGGAAAGCAAATTTGAAACGACTCTTGAAAATACTAAAATGTTGTTTATTCACAATTTGAGAAATCAACTCAAGCTTATACATTAAGAGTACGCCGAAATTAAAATAAAGGCAAAATTGAAAATAACAATATACAAATACACTACACAGGGTAAATGACTGATAAAATTGATATTTACATGAATAGGAAACGCAATCCCTGGTAAACAATTTATTCCGGCCCATTTATTCAACTTTTAAAAGGCAAAATAATCTAATGAAAAAAGGAAACTTTGAAAAATGTATACAAGGTAAATGACTGACAAAATTGATATTTACATGAATAGGAAACGCAATTTATTCAACTTTTTTCGAACTGTAATGTACATTGAAATCAAGGCAAAGTAATCAATCTTATTTTAGAATAATTATACATTGATACAAATATAAGATTTTAAACAAAATAAACAAATGAAAAATTAACTTAAATTAAGGGGTTAGGGAACATGGAACAGACCCAGTTTGCAATTTATTAATCACTTTGTTGTCATTTCGAAGTAATAACAATTTGGCAAAAATAAAGTGATTGTTAGATTTCGGAAAAAAGTTTAACTCAAACTAAGAAACTAAAAACTACGATATATTACGAAAAGATTTATTTCACAAAATTTGCACAATTTGCACAGCGTATTGTTGAGTTTACCAAGGAAAACGGGCCGAGGAAAACTCGTGTTATATAAAAAAATGTATTTCCAAATTCAATTTGCACAGTAGGACTCATTTAGTGTTGATATTCAATTTTAGAATTCACAATCATTGTTTTTTATTTCCTGACGGTGTTTAGTATAACCCGTGAGTTCATGACGGTGTCTGACGGTTTAAGATAAAATAATTCATACGCTATAGTCAATTAAGGGTGTTATGCGGAACGATTAGTTGTCATTGGAGTCGCGTAGAGTTAGACTGGTTACCGGTATCTATACCTTCGGGTACGAGAATCGGACACCATCGGGGACGCCCCTCGGCAGGGAACTGACTATTTCAGATGACTCAAAACCAGACCGTTCCGACTACAGATAGTATAACGGATTAGCGTTTTACATTAGCATGTTGAATGACATATGTATGGCGGACAATTCGACATTGTCTGCGCTGTCATCTACTGACTGTAGTGATTTTAAGGCCGCCCAGAATGCAATTAAAGAGTATAGCATTAGGTGTTGCAATAATTTGTTACCTGCAATATGTGGTGGTACATACTAGCGCCGCGCTTATCTCTAACAAAATGTTTTGAGGACTGAATGTTTCTTAACATGTAGGCCTAATTGTCTCTGGTATTGATGCTTGAAAGTACATGTACCCTCTGTATTAGTAATGTGACTATTGATTTCTGTTTATTATCGATACCGGTAAACAGTATATTCTAACTCACATCCAGACTGTAGTAATTATGATTCTAAGTAGTATTTTTATTTAAACTTTTTGCTACGGTAGGGCCTACCCAGTGACTGTTGTTTGTTTGTTGTGCAAATCTATTTCACTGAAGCAAAACATAAATATATAAATAGATATATGCCAATATAGTTTTTCTTTTCTGTTGTCTCTTGTTTTTTCTTTATCTAATTTTACAAAGGCTTGTGTGGAATTTTGGGATTTGTGAGTCGCCTCCCTTCCCTCCAGGGAAAGCCCTTTAAAAATCGGACCTATAAAATCAATCCAGAGTACACTGTGGTAAGTGGGACTCGAATCCAATGAGATCTTCCATTTGTATATCATATGGATCAATAAAATTAAAGTTCATGTTCATTTGTTGATGGTATAAAATCCGAACTATACAGACGAAACGTACTATACGCCTTTGTTCGTTCAAATACCTTCGCTTTTTTCGTCGCAACAAAAATTGATTTCGTTCGAACCAAAAGTACTTTGTTTGATCGAACCAATTTCAAAAAATACAATCATTCGAACACAGTTGTTTTCGTTTGATGTTTAGGAGGTTGAAATCCAATAGGCCTAAGCCCCTGTCCGGATGCTAGGCCTACGCATATACATATGCCTACTAGGTTAAGCTAAGTTCCCTGTGGAGAAGGAATCAGATTTATAAGAATGGTATTAGTGATTCACTGGTTCTGACTTGCAATGATCAATCACAATTATCAACGATATTTTATTAGCAGATTTTTTTTTAAATTTCGTTTGCGCAGACGGCTTTCAGACTTTTCATTTGAGTTTTTCTTCATTAATGAAACTGGTATTTTATTAATTCCTGATGACGGAGCCCCGAATGAAATGATCTTTGAGGCGTTTTAATGAGCATTTGATTTTTGCGATCGATCGTAGAAACGCATTTACGAGCACCGATTTTTTAGATCGATTTCACGATGCGCGTTTTTACGAACACGATTTTCCGATCGAATTTTTAAATCGACTTACTCGCTCGGCAAGCGATTTGGTGACTTTCCAAGATGGCTGCACCGGGTGGTTGATGAAGATAAAATCTTTTTCTCATCGTCGCCATGTTAGGTCACCATCGTAATTTTTACGAACGTTTGATTCCATCGCACAATCGTAGCAAATCGTTCACGAAATCAATCGCAAAAATTGGATGCTCATAAAAACGTTTGAACGTTGATTTTTGCGATCGATTTCACGATCGGCGGTTTTTACGAACACGATTTTCGATCGATTATTGAAATCGACCAACTCGCTCGGTAATCGATTTGATGATTTTATCTCCAAGATGGCGGCACTGGTTAGTTGATAAAGATACAATCTTTTTCTCATCGTCGCTATTTAAGTCTCTCGATTAGCCTAAACCGTCGTCATATTTACGAGCGTTAATTCGATCGCACGATTGGAGCAAATCGTTCACGAAATCGATTGCAAAATCGGATGCTCATAAAAACGCCTTCGCTCGTTCGAACACCTTCTCTCGAACAAAATCTTCTCGCAACAAAAATGTTTTTGTTCGAACCAAAAGTACTTTGTTTGATTGAACTTTGAAAAAATCATTCGAACACAATTGTTTTCATTCGATGTTTAGGAGGTTGAAATTCAACAGGCCTAAATTCTGTCCGGACGCTAGGCCTACGCATATCCATAGGCCTACTAGGTTAAGCTAAGTTCCCTGTAAAGGAGGAATCAGATTTATAAGAATGGCATTAGTGATTCACTGGCTGTGACTTGCAATGATCAATCACAATCACCAACGATATTCTATTGGCAAAAATGAAGATTCTTTTTTGAAAATTTCGACTGAGCAGACGGCTTTCAGAGTTTTTCATCATTAATGAAACTGGTATTTTGTTAAGTCCTGATGACTTAGTAACTAGGGAGCCCGAATAAAAAGATCTTTGAGGCATTTTTACGAGCACCTGATTTTTGCGATCGACCGTAGAAACGTATTTTTCGAGCATTTGCGATCGATTTCACGATCGGCGTTTTTTATGAACACGATTTTCGATCGAATTTTTAAATCGACCAAGAACATTTTTTTCGTCTTAACAAACATTGATTTCGTTTGAACCAAAAGTACTTTGTTTGATCGAACCAATTTGAAAAAATCATTTGAACACAATTGTTTCCGTTCGAAAACATTTTTTAGTCCGATCGTATATTCTTCAATCGAACAGAATCGTTTTCATTCGAACAAAATTTTTTTGTTGGACCATTAAGTTTTTCGTTTGAACTCGTACATTGTAAACAGTTTTTCGTTTCATGAGGAGAAGTTATTTTGTTCGATCGAACAGAATCGTTTTCTGTTTTACTTTAGTTTGACGAAATTGTTTTTTGCACAACAATTTTTTTGTCAGAGGGACCATTTATTTTTTATGTACGCCTAAAATTCCGATTTTTAGCCCACTTGGGACTTTAGTCCCAGTGGGCTTTTGCGTTCATTTTTCGTCCGTCATCCGTCCATTCGCCCGTTTGTCCGTAGACGGGATCCAGTTATTTTGGGAAGTTTTGAAGACGCTTCAATGTAATGTCTTTATATTATGGTTACACATGTATCCATCCTAGACACATCTTCGGCCCAAAAAGTGGCCCTGTCAGAAGATGGTTGACTGGCAGCCATTGTTGTTCTCCGAAATCAGCACTTTAAACACGTTTTTGAACTTTTGGAGGGACATTTTGAAGACGCTTTGATCAATTAATTACCTTGATCTTTCGTATTTATTTGAATCTCTCCAGAGTTCATCAGCATAACAAAAATTGGGTCGATCGGACTCAAGATGGCCGTCCTATGACCTTATTAGTGCCCAAAAATGTCAATTTTTTTAGCTTCCTACTGGTTTGCCATTTCTCATTGCAATTGCTGATGCGTATCTTTTGGAAAGGGATGTTTGATAACTCAGATAGGTATTGTTGATCGGCCAATTATGACGCAATTGGCGGTCATCTTGGTGTCATCAGTACTCATTCGTAGGTGGGAAAAATGTTTTCAACATTATATTCATACCTAAGCATATTTTGTTACCACAATGAATTAGAAAAGTGTAGCTAATAACGTGTACAATTGGAAAGTTGTAGCTCATGACATGGTTTATGGTTGTGAAGAGTTTCAAGGTCATTAGTTTTTGTATATGGCCACCAGGGGGCATTGAATAATGCAATATCTTAGTATTTTTATATTATATTTGTACCAATGCATAATTTGTTACCACAATCAATTGAAGAGTTGTAGCTCATGACATCGTCTATGAGTGTTAAGGATATTAGTTATTCTATATGGTCACCAGGTGGCACTGAATAGTATAATAACTTAGTATTTCCTTGTTATATTGGTACCTAGGCATCTTGTTACCATGATAGGCAACAGCCTATGCAACCGTATTTGATGATGGCGATGATCAATTGCTAACATGTAGTTCATGACATGTTCTATTATGACATGTTCTATCTGTGAGTTTCAAGGTCATTGGGTTTTGATTATGGTCACCAGGGGGCACTGAATAGTAGAATAACTTTGTATTTCCATATTAAATTGGTAACGAGGAATATTTTGTTATCACAATCAATAACAAAATGGTAGTTGCTAATATGTAGTTCATGACATGTTCTATTATTGTGGTGAGTTTCAAGGCCATTGGTTTTTGTATATGGTCACCAGGGGCGTTGATTATTGAAATTGTTTGATTATTGAGCATTTGAAACCACTTCCCAAGTGGGCAAGGTGTCCCTGGACCCGTAGTTTACAGATGACATATCAGCGCACGTACAACAAATATTTTGACGCGAATAAAAAGCTTTTTATTCCAACAAAAACTATATTCTTCGATCAAAAAGAATTGTTTTCATTAGAGCAAAATTTACTTGTTGGAACATTTATAAGTTTTTTGTTCGAACAAGTGCATTGTTGAATCGAAGCATGTAATTATGCCAACCTGCATGATTAGTTCATACAACTGCCACGCGGGGACTGTAAAAACAATTATTTTGCTCCTAGTGACCGTTGGCGATAGAATCGAATAGAATTGCGATGTGTGGTTAGTAGCCCTTTACACTTGTATTGATGTGCGGGTTTAAGTAGGTAACTCACATGGTTCTCCGGGAGCGCCACCAACAAGTTGCTGGAAAGGCATTTTGAGTGTTATCTACTAAGCGAATGAAGGGATTTCTATGAAAATTGATGCACATTTACCTTGATATGAAATATGTAACCGGCTGATGACATGTTTGAGAGACACAAATTAATTATTGATGAGCACTGACTAGAGCTAATTACAATGAAAACTAATTGAGTGAAATGAAATATTGAGTAATGTGACATGTTGATAACGTCATTAAAGCACATATTGATTAACTATATTCATAAGTTATATTACATTATTGATATTATTGTTATTATTAAGCATTTCCATGTAGTCAGAGATATGAAGCGTTATGAACCGTTGCTTATGAAATTGTAGATGTATGTATGATTATGCAATATGTGACTTATATTAGGATGACAAATAGAGCGAACCCCTTACATCATTAGTTCCCATTGTAACCACTAGGGGCATTAATTTTGAAAACTGATTCTAGCATCAATTTTTGTTCATTCTGCAAAAACACCGTATCTTTGTTATTCTCGATGTTTTTCCCCTAAACTTGACTAACTGGTACTATATGGGACAAAATATCCAAGGTATGAGCTGACCCCTAGGAGGCGCTCCGTTAAAAAAGGTTACGAACTGATTTCGTTGAAATTTTTGCACGCATCCGTGTACGCCATTCTATCCAGCGGAAACCCTTTATCGCTGCTTTGCAGCTATATTTAGGGTTTCTGCTGCCTCGGCAGAAACCCTATTGGATTCTTGCAGATTATTATTTTAACATATTTTCCACTGAGTTTCGTCACATAAAATTCATCTTCTATTAGATTTGACTACTAACAACTTTGAAACGAAATCTTAAACTCTGATAATAATAAAACAGTCTCTTTCTGCGCGTAGTTTCTATGGATGTACTGTGCTTCCTATTTTAAACTTGAAGTTACTTAAAGATAGCACCGATGGAAATAGCAATCATCAATCATGGCGCCATACTGGCGCGAATCTGAAAGTTTGTGACGTCATTTCATAGATAAATAAAGAAGGAAGGCTCCGAGAATATCCAAATCACAGGTTACTGTGAATAACTCGGGTTCGACCATTCACAAGTTAAAAATGTACTTCCTTGTTTGTGAAGTAAGTTTATTCATACTGTTATTAAAAGCAGTTCCTTTTAAACATCTTATAATAGTATTGTTCTGTTCGTGGATATCAATACTTCGAAAAATCAACAGCGGTTTATTTATTTATTTATTGTACGGTACGCGTTTTCTTAATTGAATTGAATTGGTCCGGTCCAAAAACATACCTTGTTATCGTCGATATTAAACGGTCTAAAGTCAGTTTATACATCACATACATAACCTTGTACATGTACATCACATCGTGACGCAGCGGCGATGGTAATGTCATAGAAGGACAAAGTCAGTTGAAAATACCTACCCACTGCACCGATAAAGAATGATTGCTAGCCAGAGACCAGTGACTGTCAGTAATTGGTAGTAATTATGTTTTTATAATGTTTATTGGACGTCAATTTCATATATGAATTGTGGTCCCCATCTGATCGCTTGACTCGTCAGACTGACTTGCCACTCCTCTACTAATAGTAACACTATAAGGCCTTCCCTCCTGCATAGTTTACCCTATAGACCAAATTTGTGCTTTGGGCCAAATTCGGTTTTCTTATCTAGTCGACTTTTTTCGGAACTAATGATAACCGAATATGCGCTTAAACTAGGGAATGGTAAAAACACCATACCTTCGTTCTTCTCGTTGTTATTTCCCCCAAAACCTGGCGCATTAGTACTTTGCGCGTAGTAGCACGTGCGCGTAGTAGCACATGTGGGTCAACATATCCATGTTGTGAGTTGACCCCTAGGTGGCACTCTTTCAAAAAACGGAATGTAACGAACTGATTTCGGGTGAAATCTTTGCTCGCATCCCTGAACGACATTCTATCCAGAAAGGCAGAAACCCGTTATCGCTGCTTGCAGCTATATTTATTAGGGTTTTCTGTTACATCACAGAAAACCCTATTGAGATTTGCGTGTTTCTTATTATTATTATTATTATTATTATTTTTTTCCACACATTTTTTGTCAAAAGTACGTAGGCTTTTTTACATTACCGCTGTTGCCGATACAATCCGTCTGATATCATTCAGCTCAGTTCGATCTACAAATACTCCGTGCGAATTTTGAAGAATCAACGTTACAAAAGCACTGTCGGGCCGTAAACATCGAAAATTGAGCCCCATTCAAAGAGCCGACATGTTTTTCTAAGTCGTCTTTCCGAAATCTACCGCACGTTTCTTGACACATCGATTATCAATTCAAGCATAAATTAACAAATTTATTACCGAAAGATTGCACATTCTGTCGCGGTTTTTAAAAACTAATTTTAACAGTAACCCATTTTCCTCATCAAATTATATTACTGATACACAGGAAATTTAATACTTTAGATTTTAAAAGCACTGTCGAGCCGTAAACATCGACAAATCGACGTGTGTCACTACATCGTCGTTCCGGGAATCAGCTGCGAGTTTCTCCTCATTCTGAGAATCAAATTGAGTACAAATCAATTTATTACTACCAGTGATTTGGCTGCGGGCGTCAAGCAGTTAATTTAGCGATACCTATTTTTCTTTACCAAATTTACCGTGTTTTTACTAAGATAAATCATAAGTGTACCGGGGAGTCGTAGGCCTAAACTAAACACGCCGAAGAGATATAGCGGAGAAAAGCTGTTATGTCGACGAGGTATCAAAATAAAGAAATATATTACTTTATTCGGCCGCGGGCTTCAACCTCTGTATCAATACCATCAATACTCTATATTTCCTACCGTACATACCTATCATTGTCAAATCCACAAGGTATTTACTAAATACAAGTATATAACACACTCCTATCCGTATGCTGGACTCACACTTGACAATCGGAGTAAGTGTTCGCTGAGGGGGAAAGAAGATCGTTCGCTGTGTCGCTTGAAGTGTTTATCGCGTTTTACGCGACCTTAAGGCTTTAGTATGGTGGCTGATAAAATAAAAAAACACGAATATGCAAATGAGGGCGACATTACGACAAAACTAAAATAACGCGAGAAAACAATGATTTTGATTTTGTCGCCCGCGACAATTCATTATTTTGGTTTTGTCACACGCGACAATTCAATATTTTGGTTTTATCGCCCGCGACAATTCATTATTTTGGTTTCATCGCTTGCGACAATTCATTAGTTTGGTTTTGTCGCCCACGACAATTCAATATTTTGGTTTTATCGCCCATGACAATTCATTACTTTGGTTTTATCGCCAGCGACAATTCATTATTTTGGTTTTTGTCGCCCGCGACAATTCATTATTTTGGTTTTATATTTAGTTTTTGTCGCCCGCGACAATTTTCTTTTTTGGTTTTGTCGCCCACGACAATTCAATATTTTGGTTTTATCATCCGCGACAATTCAATATTTTGGTTTTATCGCCCGCGATAATTCAATATTTTGGTTTTGTCGCCCGCGACAAATCAATATTTTGGTTTTGTCGCTCGCGACAATTCATTATTTTGGTTTTATCGCCCGCGACAATTCATTATTTTGGTTTTATCGCCCGCGACAATTCATTATTTTGGTTTTGTCGCCCCCACAATTCAATATTTTGGTTTTGTCGCCCGCGACAATTCATTAGTTTGGTTTTGTCGCCCGCGACAATTCAATATTTTGGTTTTGTCGCCCATGACAAATCAATATTTTGGTTTTGTCGCCCGCGACAATTCATTATTTTGGTTTTATCGCCCGCGACAATTCAATATTTTGGTTTTATCGCCCGCGATAATTCATTATTTTGGTTTTATCGCCCGCGACAATTCATTATTTTTGTTTTGTCGACCGAGACAATTCATTATGTTGGTTTTTTTTGCCCGCGACGAATCATTATTTTGGTTTTATCATCCGCGACAATTCAATATTTTGGTTTTATCGCCCGCGATAATTCAATCTTTTGGTTTTGTCGCCCGCGACGAATCAATATTTTGGTTTTGTCGCTCGCGAAAATTCATTATTTTGGTTTTATCGCCCGCGACAATTCATTATTTTGGTTTTATCGCCCGCGACAATTCATTATTTTGGTTTTGTCGCCCCCACAATTCAATATTTTGGTTTTGTCGCCCGCGACAATTCATTAGTTTGGTTTTGTCGCCCGCGACAATTTAATATTTTGGTTTTGTCGCCCACGACAATTGATTATTTTGGTTTTATCGCCCGCGACAATTCAATATTTTGGTTTTATCGCCCGAGACAATTCATTATTTTGGTTTTATCGCCCGCGACAATTCATTATTTTGGTTTTGTCGCCTGAGACAATTCATTTTTTTGGTTTTGTCGCTCCGACAATTCTTTTTTTGGTTTTGTCACCTGCGACAATTCAATATTTTGGTTTTATCGCCCTCGACAATTCAATATTTTGGTTTTGTCGCCCGCAACAATTCATTATTTTGGTTTTATCGCCCGCGACAATTCAATATTTTGGTTTTATCGCCCGCGCTAATTCAATATTTTGGTTTTATCGCCCGCGACAATTCAATATTTGGTTTTTACCGCCTGCGACAATTCATTATTTTGGTTTTGTCGCCCTAGACAATTCATTATTTTGGTTTTATCGCCTGCGACAATTCATTATTTTGGTTTTGTCGCCCGCGACAATTCATTATTTTGGTTTTGTCGCACGTGACAATTAAATATTTTGGTTTTGTCGCCCGAGACAATTCATTTTTTTGGTTTTATCGCCCGCGAAAATTCAATATTTTTGTTTTATCGCCCGCGACAATTCATTAGATTGGTTTTATCGCCCGCGACAATTCATTAGTTTGGATTTGTCGCCCGCTACAATTTAATATTTTGGTTTTATCACCCGCGAAAATTCATTAGTTTGGTTTTGTCGCCCGCGACAATCCTTTTTCAGTCCACTTGGGACTTTAGTCCCAGCGGGCTATTGCGTTCACTTTTCGTCCGTCCGTCCTTCTATAGACGGAATCCTGTTATTTTTGGAAGTTTTGAAGACGCTTCATGGTAATGTCTTGATATTTGGTCTATACATGTATCTACCCTAGACACATCGTCAGCCCAAAAACTGGCCCTGTCAGATTCAGGATGGCTGACTGGCAGCCAGTGTTGTTTGCCAAAATCAGCACTTTTTAAACATTTTCGAAGTTTTCGTGGGAAATTTTGAAGACGCTTTGATCAATTACCTTGATCTTTCGTTTATATTTGAATCTACCAAGGGCCCATCAGCATAAGAAAATTGGGTTTATCTGACTCAAGATGGCCGTCCTATGACCTTTTTAGTGCCGAAAAATGTCAATTTTGGCCAGAATTCTAGGTCCTGTAGCTTCCTTCTCGTTTGCCATTTCTCATTGCAATTGCTGATGGATATTCTTTAGAGAGGGATGTTTTATACCTGGGACAGGTATTTTTGATCAGCCAATTATGACGAAATTGGCGGCCATCATGGTGTCATCAGTACTCATTCGTAGGTGGGAAAAAGTTTTTCCACAATTAATTGATACCTAAGCATATTGTGTTACTATATTCAATTGGAAAGTTGTAGCCCATAACGTGTTCCATGATTTTGGTGAGTTTCAAGGTCATTGGTTTTTGTATGTGGCCATCAGGGGGCGTTGAATAATACAATAACTTAGTATCGCTATATTATATTTGTACCAAGGCATATTTTGTTACCACGATCAATGGCAAAGTTGTAGTTCATGACATCGTCTATGCTTGTGGTGAGTTTTTAAGGACATTAGTTATTCCATATAGTCACCAGGGGGCGTTGAATAGTAGAAAATCTTAGTTTTTCCTTATTAGATTGGTACCTAGGCATAGTTTGTTACCATGATCCATCGCAAAGTTGTAGTTCATGACATCGTCTATGATTGTGGTGAGTTTTTAAGGACATTAGTTATTCCATATAGTCACCAGGGGGCGCTGAATAGTAGAATGGCTTAGTATTTCCTTATTAGATTGGTACCTAGGCATATTTTGTTACTATGATCAATTGCAAAGTTGTATTTCATGACATGTACTACGATTGTGGTGAGTTTTAAGGTCATTGGGTTTTGCAAATGGTCACCAGGGGGCGTTGAATAGTAGAATAACTTAGTATTTCCATATTAAATTGGTAACGAGGCATATTTTGTTATCACAATCAATTACAAAATCATAGCTGCCCACATGTTCTTTGATTGTGGTGGGTTTCAAGGGCATTGGTTTTTGTATATGGTCACTAGAGGGCGTTATGTATTGAAATTGTTAGATTGTTGAGCATTTGAAACCACTGCCCAAGTGAGCATGGTGTCCCTGGACCCCTAGTTTGGTTTTGTCGCCCGCGACAATTCATTATTTTGGTTTTTTACGCACGCAACAATTCAATAGTTTGTTTTTGTCGTCAGCGACAATTCATTATTGTGGTTTTATCGCCCGCGACAATTCAATATTTTGGTTTTAACGCCCGCGACAATTCATTATTGTGGTTTTATCGCCCGCGACAATTCATTATTTTGGTTTTATCGGCCGCGACAATTCATTATTTTTGTTTTGTCGCCCGTGACAATTCAATATTTTGGTTTTGTCACCCGCGACAATTCATAATTTTGGTTTAATCGCCCGCGACAATTCATTATTTTTGTTTTGTAGCCCGTGACAATTCAATATTTTGGTTTTGTCACCCGCGACAATTCATAATTTTGGTTTTGTCGCCCGTGGTTTTGTCGGAACATTAAGTTTTTGGTCGAACAGTGTGTTAAGGTTGTTTTGGAAATTTACTCTGGTATATTTTGGATTACTCTGTATGTCATTTGTCAGGACATTAAACAGAAGATGACTTAGGATACTACCTTGCGTGACTCTACGTGTTAGACCGTCTCATTCCAAGATGAGGCGTTCCGTTGATTTCGGTTACAAGTTTCCGTTCAGTGATAACTGCTGTGCCATTTGGGTGACCTATCATTGATACTGTTTCCTAATAGCCTGTTCAGTAATGGCTGATGTTGAGCCTTATCAAATGCTTTGTTGAAATCCACCGTTGAACAGGATTCTAAGACTGTGCAGAAAACCCGTTATCGCTGCTTTGCAGCTATATTTATTATTATTATTATTTTTTTCCTTACATTTTTTGTCAAAAGTACATAGGCTTTTTTACATTACCGCTGTTGCCGATACAATCCGTCTGATATCATTCAGCTCAGTTCGATCTACAAATACTCCGTGCGAATTTTGAAGAATCAACGTTACAAAAGCACTGTCGGGCCGTAAACATCGAAAATTGAGCCCCATTCAAAGAGCCGACATGTTTTTCTAAGTCGTCTTTCCGAAATCTACCGCACGTTACTTGTCACATCGATTATCAATTCAAGCATAAATTAACAAATTTATTACCGAAAGATTGCACATTCTGTCGCGGTTTTTAAAAACTAATTTTAACAGTAACCCATTTTCCTCATCAAATTATATTACTGATACTCAGGAAATTTACTACTTTGGATTTTAAAAGCACTGTCGAGCCGTAAACATCGACAAATCGACGTGTGTCACTACATCGTTGTTCCGGGAATTAGCTGCGAGTTTCTCCTCATTCTTAGAATCAAATCGAGTACAAATTAATTTATTACTACCAGTGATTTGGCTGCGGGCGTCAAGCAGTTGATTTAGCGATACCTATTTTTCTTTACCAAATTTACCGTGTTTTTACTAAGATAAATCATAAGTGTACAATGGAGTCGTAGGCCTAAACTAAACACGCCGAAGAGATATAGCGGAGAAAAGCTGTTATATCGACGAGGTATCAAAATAAAAGAATATATTACTTTATTCGGCCGCGGCCCTCTATATCAATACCATCAATACTCTATATTTCCTACAATACATACCGATCATTGTCAAATCCACAAGGTATTTACTAAATACAAGTATAAAACACACTCCTATCCGTATGCTGGACTTACACTTGACATTCGGAGTAAGTGTTCGCTGTGGAGGAAAGGAGATGTTCGCTGTGTCGCTTGAAGTGTTTATCGAGTTTTAGGCGACCTTAAAGCTTTAGTATGGTGGCTGATAAAATAAAAAACACGAATATGCAAATGAGGGCGACATTACGACAAAACTAAAATAACGCGAGAAAACAATGATTTTGATTTTGTCGCCCGCGACAATTCATTATTTTGGTTTTATCGCCCTCGACAATTCATTATTTTAGTTTTATCGCCAGCGACAATGCATTATTTTGGTTTTGTCGCCCGCGACAATTCATTATTTTGGTTTTATATTTTGTTTTTGTCGCACGCGAAATTTTTCTTTTTTGGTTTTGTCGCCCGCGACAATTCAATATTTTGATTTTATCGCCCGCGACAATTCATTATTTTGGTTTTATCGCCCGCGACAATTCATTATTTTGGTTTTATCGCCCGCGACAATTCATTATTTTGGTTTTGTCGCCCCGACAATTCTTTTTTTGGTTTTGTCGCCCGCGACAAATCAATATTTTGCTTTTGTCGCCCGCGACAATTCAATATTTTGGTTTTGTCGCCCGCGACAATTCATTATTTTGGTTTTGTCACCCCGACAATTCTTTTTTTGGTTTTGTCGCCTGTGACAATTCAATATTTTGGTTTTGTCGCCCGCGACAATTCAATATTTTGGTTTTGTCGCCCGCGACTATTCATTATTTTGGTTTTATCACCCGTGACAATTCAATATTTTGGTTTTATCGCCCGCGATAATTCATTATTTTGGTTTTATCGCCCGCGACAATTCATTATTTTGGTTTTGTCGCCCGAGACAATTCATTATTTTAGTTTTATCGCCCGCGACATTTCATTATTTTGGTTTTGTCGCCCCGACAATTCTTTTTTGGTTTTGTTGCCCGCGACAATTCATTAGTTTGGTTTTGTCGCCCGCGACAATTCAATATTTTGGTTTTATCGCCCGTGAAAATTCAATACTTTGGTTTTATCTCCAGCGACAATTCATTATTTTGGTGTTGTCGCCCGCGACAATTCTTGTTTTTGGTTTTGACGCCCGCGACAATTCATTATTTTGGTTTTATACTTTGTTTTTGTCGCCCGCGACATTTTTTTTTGGTTTTGTCGCCCGCGACAATTCATTATTTTGGTTTTATCGCCCGCGACAATTCAATATTTTGGTTTTATCGCCCGCGATAATTCATTATTTTGGTTTTATCGCCCGCGACAATTCAATATTTTGTTTTTATCATCCGCGACAATTCATTATTTTGGTTTTGTCGCCTGCGACAATTCATTATTTTGGTTTTATCGCCCGAGACAATTCAATATTTTTGTTTTATCGCCCGCGAAAATTCATTAGTTTGGTTTTATCGCCCGCAACAATTCATTATTTTGGTTTTGTCGCCCGCGACAATTCAATATTTTGGTTTTATCACCCGCGACAATTCATAGTTTCGTTTTGTCGCCCGCGACAATTCTTTTTCAGTCCACTTGGGACTTTAGTCCCAGCGGGCTATTGTGTTCACTTTTCGTCCGTCCGTCCGTCCATAGACGGAATCCAGTTATTTTGGGAAGTTTTGAAGACGCTTCAAGGTAATGTCTTGATATTAGGTTTATACATGTATCTACCCTAAACACATCGTCAGCCCAAAAATCTGGCCCTGTCAGATTCAAGATGGCCGACTGGCAGCCATTGTTGTTTGCCAAAATCAGCACTTTTTAAACATTTTCGAAGTTTTCATGGTGAAATTTTGAAGACGCTTTGATCAATTACCTTGATCTTTCGTTTATATTTGAATCTACCAAAGGCCCATCAGCATAAGAAAATTGGGTCGATCTGACTCAAGATGGCCGTCCTATAACCTTTTTAGTGCCCAAAAATGTCAATTTTGGCCAGAATTCTAGGTCCTGTAGCTTCCTACTGGTTTGCCATTTCTCATTGCAACTGCTGATGGGTATTCTTTAGAGAGGGATGTTTTATACCTGGGACTGGTATTTTTGATCAGCCAATTATGACGCAATTGGCGGCCATTTTGGTGTCATCAGTACTCATTCGTAGGTGGGAAAAAGTTTTTCCACATTAAATTGATACCTAAGCATATTGTGTAACTATATTCAATTGGAAAGTTGTAGCCCACAACGTGTTCTCTGATTTTGGTAAGTTTCAAGGTCATTGGTTTTAGTATGTGGCCATCAGGGGGCGTTGAATAATACAATAACTTAGTATCGCTATATTATATTTGTACCCAGGCATATTTTGTTACCATGATCAATTGCAAAGTTGTAGGTCATGACATCGTCTATGATTGTGGTGAGTTTTTAAGGACATTAGTTATTCCATATAGTCACCAGGGGGCGTTGAATAGTAGAATGGCTTAGTATTTCCTTATTAGATTGGTACCTAGGCATATTTTGTTACTATGATCAATTGCAAAGTTGTATTTCATGACATGTACTACGATTGTGGTGAGTTTTAAGGTCAATGGGTTTTGCATACGGTCACCAGGGGCGTTGAATAGTAGAATAACTTAGTATTTCCATATTAAATTGGTAACGAGGCATATTTTGTTATCACAATCAATTACAAAATCATAGCTGCTCACATGTTCTATGATTGTGGAGGGTTTCAAGGTCATTGGTTTTTGTATATGGTCACTAGAGGGCGTTATGTATTGAAATTGTTAGATTGTTGAGCATTTGAAACCACTTCCCAAGTGAGCATGGTGTCCCTGGTCCGCTAGTTTGGTTTTCTGGTTCATTATTCTGGTTTTGTCGCACGCACCAATTCAATATTTTGTTTTTGTCGTCCGCGACAATTCATTATTGTGGTTTTATCGCCCGCGACAATTCATTATTTTGGTTTTGTCGCCCGTGACAATTCAATATTTTGGTTTTGTCACCCGCGACAATTCATAATTTTGGTTTTGTCCCTGTGGTTTTGTCGGAACATTAAGTTTTTTGGTCGAACAGTGTGTTAAGGTCGTTTTGGAAATTTACTCGGTCTGGTATATTTTGGATTACTGTGTATGTCATTTGTCAGGACATTAAGCAGAAGACGACTTAGGATACTACCTTGCGTGACTCCACTAGTTAGACCGTCTCATTCCAAGATGATGCGTCCCGTTGATTTCGGTTACAAGTTTCCGTTCAGAGATAACTGCTGAGCCATTTGGGCGACCTATCATTGATACTGTTTCCTAATAGCCTGTTTAGTAATGGCTGATGTTGAGCCTTATCAAATGCTTTGTTGAAATCCACCGTTGAACAGGATTCTAAGACTGTGCAGAAAACCCGTTATCGCTGCTTTGCAGCTATATTTGTTATTTTATGTCACACTGTTTTCACTAAAAGAACAGAGGCTTTGTTACCTTGCCACTGTTGCCGATACAATCCGTATGATATCCTTCAGCTCACTTCGATCTACAAATACTCCGTGCGTATTATAATGAATCAACGTTACAAAAGCGCTGTCGGGCCGTAGACATCGAAAATTGGGCCCCATTCAATGAGGCGTCATGTTTTTCTGAGTCGTCATCCCGAAATCCAACGGAGGCTGCTCGTCACTTCGATTATCAATTCAAGTGTTAATAAACAAATTTACTGCCGCAAGACTTCCCATTCAGCCGCGGTCTTTAAACAGTAAATTTAAACAATTAGCCATTTTCTTCATCAGTACACTTAACCGACAGGATATAATTTACTACTCTAAAAATATTATAAGCACTGTCGAGCTGTCAAGATCGATGAATCAATTTGTTTCTTTACATCGTTGTTCCGCGGACCCGCTCGCCATGAGAATCAAAGCAAGAAGAAATAAATCTATTACTCCCAGTGATTTGGCCGCGGGCTTCAAACAGTTAGTTTCTTTATCGGATATTTACTACGATAAATCATTAGAGTACCAAGTCGTATAGGCCTAAACTAAACACGCCGAACTGATGCAGCGGAGAAAAGCTGTTGTGGTGATGAGGTATCAATAAATGGATTTATTACTACCAGTGATTCGGCCGCGGATTTCAAACATTTATCAATAGTCTATTTTTCCTGCAGTTTATACCGATCTTACCCAAATCCACGGGATATTTACTGAATGCCTGTATATTACACATTCTTATCCGTAAGCTGGACTCCAGCTTGATATTCGGAGTGAGCGTCTAGGATGCCGCGGTGGATAGGAGATCGTTTGTACTTTTTCGATCGACCCGATAATAATTGAACCGATTTGAAAGAATCGTTAGAACAAAGTTGTTTTCGTTAATCGAACAACCTTTTTTGTCCAAACGAATGGTTTTTCGTTCGGACAATTGTTTGATTGGACAGAAACGTCCCCATTCGGACAAAATTTTCTTGTCGTTCGAAGAAGTATATTGTAAAAAGTTTTTCGTCCGAAAATAAAGTATTAAGCACATGTATATTGTTAAATCGAACACAATTGTTTTCATTCAAACATTATTTGAACGAAATTGTTTTCGCTCAACAAAATTTTTTTGTCGGAACGAAAGGTTTTCATTTCAACAATAACATAGCTCTTTATTCAAACAAAGTTTTTGGTCAGAACGAAGATAAATTTTTGTTCGAACAAAAAGCGTATTGTTCTTGTTTTTATTCGAACAAGATTTTCTTCGGATCATTATTTTTTTGTTCGAACAGATATATTGTTCGAAGCGTTTTCGTTCCAAAGAGCAAAATCTTGGTGGAACTAGATAGTCTTCGTTATAATAAGTAATCTTAATTCGACCAAAATAATCTTCTCATTCGAACACAAAGGTATAATCTGAACCTGGGTTTTCGTTGTATCCAATATCCATATCATGCCTGTCAGGTAGAAGCCCAACTTTCTGACCATGAACAGAACACTGCTTCTTGAGATCGTTTTGGAAATATACTCTGTCCGGTACATTATTGATTACTCTGTATATCATCTATCAGGATAGTGAAGAGAAGACGACTAAGGATACTACCTTGTGTGACTCCACTAGTCAGACCGATTTATTCCAAGATGAGTTCCTTTGATTTCGGCCCCCTGTTTTCGTTCAGAGAAATCCGCTAAGCTATTTAAACGACCCATCATTGCTCGTTTAGTAATCGCTGATGTTGTACCTTATCAAATGCTTTTTCGAAATATATAAATACTTATAGGCCTAACAGTCGATTTTCCAGAGTCAAATAATTATCTGGTGCAATCAGCTATGGTTTCCAGGTAGGCCTAATTGACTCTTTGTCGACCGTCCTTTTATAAAACCGTGTTGACGGTTGGACAGGATTCTAAATTCCCTTATTTTCATGGCATGGTTTAGCTGCATCGCGTACACGCGATCGTGGTCGACACATTATCCAGACAAGATCAAGAATACGAACAAGGATGTGCAGAAAACCCATTATTGCTGCTTTGCAGCTATATTCTATATTTTTTTTTCTTTAATCGCTTCATCAGGCTTCAGGATTTTTATCTTTAATCTACAACCTGAAGGGTCAAAGCAATCCTCCATATAACATAATCGTATTCTAAGTGTATATCGTTTATTCATTCATGATAATTCTGTAATAATTAAAAATTCTATGGTTAAAAATAGTGCCGCATATTAATTGAGTGATACTGACGATATTAACATTCGTTCCGAGTGGATACAAGATAATCAGTTATTACATGATTTAAATACAAAATAAACATTTTAAACAATTGAGACATATTCAGTTATACAGACGCCATACGAGTATCTAAGGCGAGTAGCTCACCATCGTGAGTTCTTGATTACATTGAAAAATTGTAGTCGCTAGACGATGCATTCGAAAGGCGCTATTATGTTTTATGTATGTGGCCTCATTCTTCCACATATTTGTATCGCTGAGAAAAAATACAGTAGACTCTTGTAGATAGTTGAGACTATTTTCAGTTTGGATGATGTATCACCCGCAATTATTTATATGAAAAAAAAATCTTTTTTCAAATAAATCTCTGAAGATGGGTGGACGTTATCCACCTAAAACGTAAGAAAAAAAGACAATTGTTTTTTGAATTTACATTATGGATGAAACAACTTAAGTAGACTGTGTTTACCCCGGCATCGATAGCCTCGGACAATCGCGTGCCTAATCTTCATAGACAATGACCGATACATAGTAAGCGTTATTTAAGGAGTTCTGTGCGATTCGATGCGCACTACGTCATCAATATTTACGTGCTCGAAATAACAATTACGATTGTGAATTTTGGCATCCAACCCTTGGCTAAGGGCCTGGATCAATAGTTAAATTCAGATCGAATTAGCTCAGATCTTCTTCCTCCCTATGAATAAAACCAAATATCTAGATCTAATTTGAAAATGAAAACATAAAAAAACATATGGCTTCAAAATAATGGATAGAAAATTTTTTAGAAAATAGATTTTACAAAACTATAAAACCGACATCACAGGCGCTTTCAGAACAAGGACGAATGACATTAAAATATCTTTTAATTGAATAAAGGATTTAGATCTAAGTAGATAAGATTAAGATGAATTTCGAATGATCAATATCTTCGATCCATCATCATCGCTTCGAAATCCTCAGGCGGCTGATTCCTTTTCGCAGCCAGGGTTTGTTTTTGGCGCATTCTGTGCACGCAGCAAGCGACCACGATGAGAGTTATCAACCCCAACACACCTCCCAAAGAGGCGATTAATGTGATGAACAGTTTGTCGTCATTTGCAGCTGGAGTTGGCGGTTTAGCGAGAAGTGGAGTAGTTGTTCGAGCACCCGTTGCTGTAACGGGTTGATTGGTTGAAGTGGGTTGCGTAGACGATGGTTGAGCTGAGAATTGAGTAGTCGGCTCTGTTGATGTAACAGGCTGCGCTTTTGTAGGCGCTGGTGTAGTTGCAGGAGTTGGTGTAATTGCAGAAACTGGTGAAGTTGTACAAGCTGGTGTACTTGAAGGAGCTGGTGTAGTTGAAGGAGCTTTAAGCGATTGATAGACGCTTTGGGCTTTGAAATCGAATTTAACGACGCATGGTTTCGGAGTACCCTCGTCCGACGCTTTTACATAAACGATAAACTCTCCGGATGGAATTCCCCTCGTGACGGTTATCGATCCGTCTGAGGCGCTTATATTCAAACTAGACGCGTGCATCGTATTACCGGATATAGAATAGACGACCGAGCCGTTATTCCCAGAATCCTCATCGGTCGCCGTCACTCGGACGATCGGAGCAGACGGAATCTCGTTCGCGGCGAAACTCACCGGCGCCGGAATCGATGCGAATTCCGGACAATTGTCGTTTTCATCGAGGACATCGACGGTCAAGGTCCGCGTGGTGCTTTTCGAAGGAAAGCCTTTATCCTTAGCGGTTACGTAAATTAGGACACGGCCGCCGGACGCGAGGTAACGCTCGCGGTCGATCGTCCGGATCGTCGAGATCGTTCCGTCTTTCGAATCGATGCCGAACGACGGGTTCGATTCGACCGTCGATATCGAATAAACGATTTCTGAGTTCGGCCCGGTTGCGTCCGCGTCGGAGGCCGTCGCATTGAATACCGATGTTCCCAGGCGACAGTTTTCGGTCAGCGGAACGACCGGCCACGGATATCCGATAAAAACTGGACTTTTGCTGTTCGGGATGGTTGACACGTTGCCGCAGTCGTTACCGAAGAAGCCGGTTTTACACTCACACGTATTTTCAGAAACGCAGACGCCCGAATGCTGACACGGAGTCGAACACGTGGCCACGTCACATTTCAACGATGAGTTCCACCCGCTGTCGCAGGCGCAAACATCGAAACCCGTGCAAATTCCGTGTGCTAGAAAACAACAGCAATAGAAGCAATCAGTAAGTTGAAGTTGGAGTTTTAAGACAGGGGTTCATTCGTAAAAAAACGTGTTGGCACCTTTTTCGAAGATCTGTGTAGGGTGACAATTCCAGAGACTAGTTTAGAGAACTCAGTCACAGTTCGAGGACCATGGTCCAGTTAAGAAGAACTGGGACCAGTCTTGGCGAACAGGGCCCGCTTAAGGGAACTGGGGCCTAATTCAGGTGAATTTCTCAGTTTAGAGTTTGGACCAAAGCCCAGGTCAGTTAAATAGAACAAATACCCAGTTTAGTAGACTACAGCCCAGTTGAGGTGAAAAGGGCCCAGTTCAGAAAAACAGGGCTATATACTCTCGTGGACTAGTACCAATTTAGCGGATTAATTCAAAGTTCAGATGAACAGGCCCTAATTTGAGAACCAGTCTAGAAGAACTAGCTAATGCTTAGACCTGGTTTTCATTTTGAAATAGAATTAACGTTTTAATGATTGAGGGAACTGTCATTGGAATTACGCGCACTCACTGGGGGTAAGTCCGGGTCTCATACGCGAAAGCAAGCGTGCTTATCAATTTACCGATAGAACTCGGCCAGTTGATAATACAGCTTCTACTATGCGGTGTTGTCATATCGCGGAATTTTCAACAAAAAAAACACGGAATTTCTTCATTTTCACTCTAGTAACCGGGTTTTTCCACGGGATACCCTTTGTTAGACAAGGCGCCGGACGCATGATTTCATTGCGGTACCTGGTAAGTCTATGTGGTAATCTATTACTATCGTCACTCAACAAATTAACGATACTTCCAAACGAGAAAATGGAGAACCTACGTAGGCAATTAATCTATCATCATTGAGACCGCATCTACGTGTTCTGCGTATCTTACAACTGATAAACCTTTAACTAATTTAATAAATGTTGCATTGTAAAATGGATATAAAAACGATGACTGTTTGATGATTTATGATTTATTTTGACTGCACTCTTCCACTGGTCGTATTATAACCAAACTGAGGTATGTTTTTATACGGTCAAGAGAAATATCCCAAAATGAACGATGTCAGAGGAAAACGGACACACATTATGCATATTCTGGCTTTGGATTTTTAATGCCGCTCGTGCCTCTAAATTGTGATTAATGCGATTGTGGTGTAGGTATCGAGAAGAGTTAATAAAAGTTCTTGAATGATATTAAAGATTATATATAAGATGGTATATTTTTTTAACTCAGTTATTTGTGAAGAGAAAGCTGTTACTTCGTTGCTTCTCTGTGTACTATCGGTACTAGACGGCAGTTTCTATCAAAATAATTCTTAAGGAACCGCGGTACATGTTTGGTTGTAAAACATTTCACGTTTGCAGCTATCTGAAACTACGGCCCAACCTCGAGCGACCGTGCTCAAATCTACTAAGATCGCAAAAGTCGATTACTTTCGATAACCGATTATTGCCCTGGTGCCAATCTCTTTTTCCGACTACATTCTGACTGTTTCTGCAGCTGGTATTACTGGTGTCATAGAACAATGTCAGATAAAATTGCGTGCTTATAGTGTGATTCGAAGCTAACTCAGTGCATTGATAGGTCCGGAGCCTTGTCCGACACCGGGTATTATTATTTATAGTGAAATCGAAGAGATTCCGTTTTTTTTGAATATGTAAATCCGTGATTCCGTCATTCCGAGATATGACAACAACGTCTACTCTGTGCGCAAAAGCGTTACCTGAACATTTCTGAAGTGAATCGCAGCTGAAGCCGTCGCACTTCGTTCCGTTATAACCGACGAAACATTCGCACAGATTCGGTTCTTTACATCGACCGTGACCGGAACAGTTCTGAACTTCATCGCAACGCGCGAACTCACACCGCGTCCCGTAGTAACCGGAGTAACAGCTGTAAGAGGAAAATATCCACAGAATTAAAGGTGGATGCGAGACTTTCTGGAAAACTGTTCGCCATTTTTGGGATCATTCGTTTAGAAGGTACGCATAAAATATAAATCATCCAATCCCTGTCTTTTCAACAGTTGATTAGGGTTAACCAGTGGATATTTGACATTGTGACGATTAAAAGTTCATTGTTAGTATCATGTTGTAGATTTCAACAAAAACTAGAGTAATTTAAAATCAAAAATTGTAGTTAAATTGAAAATAAACTAAGAATTGATTCCATCGTTGTGGGCATTCGCACTAAAAGTGAGGCCACTTAATTGACCACCTCTGACTATTCTCTGACATGTTGTTGTCCCTGTCTTGGTGTGCTAAGAATAAAATCGATTTAAAAAGCCGAAATCAGCGTCAAACATTACACCAAGAACTGTTTGTTCGACTCAATAAATTTTTGCGAACTTGTTAAAGCTTTTTTCAAGCAAATTATTTTTTGGAGCGAAAATTAATTCCCTCCATTTCCCTGTAATCCCGAACTGTACAAAACCACTACGTATGCGTACGTTATAAACAAATGAATCGTTTGTTGTTTTTTTTCGTGCGCACCTGCAGCTGGATTCGGAGGTCGTTACGTTCTTCAAACAGATACCGCGTTTAAAGCAGTCGTTATTGTTCGGACATAGCGCCATCTGGCTGCAGTCGAGCGAGGTATAGCCGTCGTCGCAGGTACAGTTGTTCGGCGTGTTGCACGACCCGTGTTGGGAGCAGTCGTTGAGAGCGGAGCAGTCCGGCGCGGAGCACGCCGTACCCGTCCAATCAGGATTGCACTGACACACGTCGAAACCGATACACACACCCCGACCTGCAAATAACCAATCATTTCTAATTACCATCAACACTAACGTAGCGCAACATGACGCTCTTCATCGAATCACCCCATGACATCATCAACTTCTCTAGTAATTGATATAGCTCTTACTTGGGCTCTTACAGTAGACTTTGCTCAATTCGGATCGGACCGACGCGGATTACTGTTCAACGCAATGTTATCGTGGAAATACTATCAGGGACATTGTTCGAGAAAACAAATCATCCAACTTCGACATCATTACTGATAAACCTTACGAAAAAGACTCGTAATCCCGTCATGACATCATCATATTCATTTCCAGAACTCTTCATAAACCCAACATGTGATCAATAATTTGCTTTTATTGTTTTATAAAGCCTGCAAGAGATGACCATCTCGTCTGTGTCTATGCCATCGTCAAATTTTCAAGCCTTAGCCAGATAAGATGGATGCCCCACGAATCCACTATAGTATAACCGAATCGGGGGTCTGAAAAGGGTCTGAAAATCTTAGGACCGATTTTAAGTTGTTAGATTTTTAGAGAACTAGATGGCCTTTAATTAGTCCTTAGTTGAAGCCAAAACTATGAAACTGGGCACTGATCTGTCATTATGGACAGAAAAGACAACTTCATAGAATCCCCAAATGATATCATCAAATTTGATAACAAAAAAATTAGATCCAAATTGACCTTTTCAGAGAGATGGCAACCCGCATTAAATCACCGTTTGACATTAGCAAAGCCTAGCAATTCGACTATCTATAAGCACGCCTCCACCAATCCCAATATGACATCATATCACTGAGATATTGAATTGAACCTACCGGAACAATAGTTCATTTTTTCACAGGTAGGCTTCATGCAGTTAGATCCCGTCCAACCGGTGAAACAGCGGCAGACGTCGAAATCGACGCAATCTCCGTGACCCGAACAGAACGATACATTTCTGCAAGTGACCGCTACGCTACAGTCAGCACCTGTTTTGATGATAATCAGAAAATTTAATTTCTTTCACAGTTAGTGATGTAAATGGACACCAAAATGTGAAAAAAATCTTTCAGCACACTTTCCAAAAAACTGATCATCTACATCTTACATGCGTTCAGGAATTCACCCGAGCAGCCTTGATTAAGATTGAACTGTCTACTAACACCAGAAATTAGTTTAACGATATTGGGTTTTTGTTGCACGAATATCGTTATATGTCATACGATTGTCCTTTACAACGTTCACATTCCAACAGGGAACCTACAACGCTATTGCTGCGAGCGAGGATCCACCAGGTGTCGCCAGTAGTTTTTCGTACATCAATTTCTTATATATTACAACCAAAATCGAATTCACTTTTTTCTTTTTTGATTAAATGAATTATGAATGAAAACTAAACCAAACGTTCAGAGTAGATATGTCATATCTTTCTGGTTACTAGGTTCATAACATTTGGAATTGTAAGCCGTATAAATTACAAGATCAAAGGTCATAGAAAATGAGTTAACGGTAGAGTCACGCCATCTGGCGGTGCATGCAAGTAGCTCGGTGTAAAACATACCGGAAAATCCTTTATTGCATAGACAAGTATCGATCGCTTTACAAACTCCGTTACTGGAACAGTTGTTCACTGCCAGACATATCGCTGAAAAAAAAAACAACACTACATATCACATTTACATGTGCACGTTTAGAGATTATGAAACACGTAAATGTTTGACATGTGCATGTTTGGAAATTGAAATGTGCATTTTTCCAGATTGACTTGCATATCAATGCAGATTAACGCATGCATGTCTGAATCAGAAGATTGACATGTACATTTAGGGGACATTCACATTGACAAGCTCATGTTTGGAAATAAATAAACATGCCCATGTCTAGTAATAAACATATGCGTAACTGCAGATTGATGTATGTTTGAATAAATCACATGATTTGGATTGTTGACATGAGCATGTTTGTATAATTGTCATGTGCATTTTTTAATAATTCACATGTTCATATTTGGATTATTGTTATGTTCATGCTTCGATAATTCACATGGTCATGTTTGGATAGTTTTCATGCGCTTGTTTGGATAGTTGGCATGTGCATGTTTGGATAATTCACGTGTGCATGTTTGGATAAATGGCATGCGCATCATTGCAGATTGACATGTGCGTGTTAGAAGATTGACATATGCGTGTTTCGATATTAACACATGTATGTTTGTAACCGTACCTTTAATGTTACAAGTCGTTCCATCCCAACCTACGTCGCATTCACAAAAACCACTCGATTTACAAACTCCGTGTTCGGAACAGTTACTGCAAATTCCTACGATATAGATAGCGTGTAAAATCAGTTCGATTGCTATGAAGCCATATACCTCGAATTGTTCAGTATCTCTAGGTTTTCCTACTCCAACCCTCCACTTATCAATGTTCAATTTGCTTGCAGCATTGGGATAGTATATTCATAGGTCTTGCGACGAACGGAGGCATATATACATCGGTAAACAATTCTATTTCATTATGTGAAAGCATTTTTCTAGAAACGTAATCGTAATCCTAAACCACCTGAAATAGTCTTAAACCCGAGACTCGATTCGTTGAGTTCTTACAATAATGACAATAAAATTGCATTCAGATAGCGCAAGGCTCAGTTCTTGAGATAAGACTGGTCTTAGATTCAAGTCATCCAACTCGGTGGAGCTGAAGTGATTATTAAAAAATGTTTTACATTTTGTTTTCCTAGACCCAGTTTCACAGTTGTGAGTTAAGATTTGACTTAGAATTTACTTGAAAATCAACTATTTTTTCATTCAGTGTTTAAACTCTTACTCACGACTTTGGGGCTAAAATTGATACCTTTTGTTTTCCATTTTAGTTTGCCTAGCTTAAAAGTTGACTCGGCCGGCTGCCTATCAACCCTGTACATTTCTTTTTTTTAGATAATGATTAAACTGACCATAACAGATTATAGAAATGAACTGAATTTAAATGTTTATTGCAGTTCAGAAGATTACCTGGCCGATTGAAAAACAAGTTAATATTTTGTGCGTTATACTCACCTATAGAACAGTCAGTTCCGTCCCAACCAGTATCACAGACGCATGTCCCATTATTACACTGACCGTGACCGGAACAAGACACTTGACACGCTAAATAAAAAAAAGTCAAATATTTAATCTGTGGTGACAATTGATAAAACACTATGTCCGTGTGGTGACGATGAGCGAATATGAAAATTAACAAAAAATATTACAGTTTCCTTGAGGTAGTAGTTTTTCGTCAACTTTTTTACTTATATCGTAGTCATCAGCGGGAATACAGTATTCCCGAAGACGACTATTGGACAGTCAAAACTTTAAATGATCTACTAGTTCAAGAAAACACTATCGGACTTGATGTTATTTGTCGTCATTAATCGCCATATGGTATTGTATATTCGAAAATGTGCTTTTTTGCATCGTCGATTAGTATTGGATCCAGGTCTACAATTCTGGGGACGGGTTGAAAATGAACTGATTTTCACTTATTGCAAAACTCACACAACAGCACAGCTTGTTTTTTTAAACAAGATCTTGCACTTTTTCGAATAGATGAACTATAACATTCATGATTTAAGCTAAATATTCTGTAATCGAGTCAGACATTGAAAGTTATTAGAGAACTCAGTCACAGTTCGAAGACCATGGTCCAGTTAAGAAGAACTGGGACCAGTCTTGGCGAACAGGGCCCGCTTAAGGGAACTGGGGCCTAATTCAGGTGAATTTCTCAGTTTAGAGTTTGGACCAAAGCCCAGGCCAGTTAAATAGAACAAATACCCAGTTTAGTAGACTACAGCCCAGTTGAGGTGAAAAGGGCCCAGTTCAGAAGAACCAAGGCTATATACTCTCGTGGACTAGTACCAATTTAGCGGATTAATTCAAAGTTCAGATGAACAGGCCCTAATTTGAGAACCAGTTTAGAAGAATTAGCTAATGCTTAGACCTGGTTTCTATTTTGAAATAGAATTAACGTTTTAATGATTGAGGGAACTGTCATTGGAATTACGCGCACTCACCGGGGGTGAGTCCGGGTCTCATACGCGAAAGCAAGCGTGCTAATCAATTTACCGATAGAACTCGGCCAGTTGATAATACAGCTTCTACTATGCGGTGTTGTCATATCGCGGAATTTTCAAAAAAAAACACGGAATTTCTTCATTTTCACTCTAGTAACCGGGTTTTTCCACGGGATACCCTTTGTTAGACAAGGCGCCGGACGCATGATTTCATTGCGGTACCTGGTAAGTCTATGTGGTAATCTATTACTATCGTCACTCAACAAATTAACGATACTTCCAAACGAGAAAATGGAGAACCTACGTAGGCAATTAATCTATCAACATTGAGACCGCATCTACGTGTTCTGCGTATCTTACAACTGATAAACCTTTAACTAATTTAATAAATGTTGCATTGTAAAATGGATATAAAAACGATGACTGTTTGATGATTTATGATTTATTTTGACTGCACTCTTCCACTGGTCGTATTATAACCAAACTGAGGTATGTTTTTATACGGTCAAGAGAAATATCCCAAAATGAACGATGTCAGAGGAAAACGGACACACATTATGCATATTCTGGCTTTGGATTTTTAATGCCGCTCGTGCCTCTAAATTGTGATTAATGCGATTGTGGTGTAGGTATCGAGAAGAGTTAATAAAAGTTCTTGAATGATATTAAAGATTATATATAAGATGGTATCTTTTTTTAACTCAGTTATTTGTGAAGAGAAAGCTGTTACTTCGTTGCTTCTCTGTGTACTATCGGTACTAGACGGCAGTTTCTATCAAAATAATTCTTAAGGAACCGCGGTACATGTTTGGTTGTAAAACATTTCACGTTTGCAGCTATCTGAAACTACGGCCCAACCTCGAGCGACCGTGCTCAAATCTACTAAGATCGCAAAAGTCGATTACTTTCGATAACCGATTATTGCCCTGGTGCCAATCTCTTTTTCCGACTACATTCTGACTGTTGCTGCAGCTGGTATCACTGGTGTCATAGAACAATGTCAGATAAAATTGCGTGCTTACAGTGTGATTCGAAGCTAACTCAGTGCATTGATAGGTCCGGAGCCTTGTCCGACACCGGGTATTATTATTTATAGTGAAATCGAAGAGATTCTGTTTTTTTGAATATGTAAATCCGTGATTCCGTCATTCCGAGATATGACAACAACGTCTACTCTGTGCGCAAAAGCGTTACCTGAACATTTCTGAAGTGATTCGTCAACTTTTTTACTTATATCGTAGTCATCAGCGGGAATACAGTATTCCCGAAGACGACTATTGGACAGTCAAAACTTTAAATGATCTACTAGTTCAAGAAAACACTATCGGACTTGATGTTATTTGTCGTCATTAATCGCCATATGGTATTGTATATTCGAAAATGTGCTTTTTTGCATCGTCGATTAGTATTGGATCCAGGTCTACAATTCTGGGGACGGGTTGAAAATGAACTGATTTTCACTTATTGCAAAACTCACACAACAGCACAGCTTGTTTTTTTAAACAAGATCTTGCACTTTTTCGAATAGATGAACTATAACATTCATGATTTAAGCTAAATATTCTGTAATCGAGTCAGACATTGAAAGTTATAAGAGTAATCGTTAAATATTGTGTCTAGTTCCACCAGAAAACTGGGGAAAGATATGACTGAAAATGAACTGATTTTGACTGATTGTTGAACGAAACCCGCGATTGTGGATCTTAGATAGATGAACAATGCGTATCTGGTCGATGGATCTGATAGAGTCAGATATTGAGAGTTATGTGGATGTTGTTGGACTATTGATTTACCTGCTGTAGTTATCACATTCTGATTGGCAAACGATGTATCCTTCGTAACGGCGACATCGAATATACAGCTCTGTAATAGATTACCAGTGGCTCCGTTCGCTCCGCACACCTCTTTTATTTTCTATAATGTCAATGATGAAATAGAATTACCGAAAATCCAGTGGGGAATCGATATGGTTGCACAGGAAGACGTACCCTCCCCTTTTTGACCTTGCAATTATCTCATCGATTAACATTCGAACTCACAAAACCCTTAAAATTTAGGCCTGCTGAGCCCTGTACCGTAATATGCAAACACCGGGTAACAAACCGACCCATAACAACAGAACATACTTTGCCTCGGTCCTGTACAACACTGGTTCGTAGAATGATAAGTATAATTTGAACTCACAGCTAGTGCAACCGGGTCTAGCGCCGGCGATACGTAATTCGGTTTGAAAGTCGGGTCGTTATAGTTCTTGTCCATGACGTCGTCTTTATGGAAGTTCGACGCGTCCCATTTCCAAGAATCGAACATGCCTCCGCTCGAATGCGAGTTAATTATTTTCCCTGGAAAAATCGTCAAAAATCATCAAAAATTCCATTTTAATTTAGACGTTTTGTTCGAGATTTTTTTACATATAAATCGGAATTTTGGTCACCGGTTTCGCAGGGGTCAAAGGATTAAGAACAAGAATCTCTGAAGCAGTGTTTTACTACTCACAGGATTCGGCGAATTTGACCGCATCTGTGAGTATAGCGCCGTCCGGTGCTTGGAAATCGTTGGTAGGATCACCGTCTAAGAAACCGCAAAGTCCGGCCGTATTCGATATGAAACCGGTCGTTAATGTTAGGAATACGTTCAAATATTGACGCTTCATAACATCGCTGTATCGAACCTCGACCGTCACTCCGGAACCTAGAAAACAATATCACTTAATCGATTCAGTAAAATTATGATTAGTATCTATAATTACAACCTTTTCACGCTTGATGACTCATTCTCATCGAGTAATCACAAAAAGCATATAAAAGGATGACCTTATCAATCAAGGTAACTTAACCGAATCAGCAAAATTATGTTTATATGCGGAGTTACTAATGACGACCCTCTGTTGTTGTGGATAAATGTCCACCAATTGTTGTATCAGTATAATGTTCCACTAAATGTTACGTGGGTTGATATCTCCCTCAGAGTTGCGGTTATTGTTCACCCGTGTATTGGTGTCGGATCTTCTGGTTACTGGTTCCCCAACCTGATGTTCAATGTTTAACACAACAATCCGTATGCATACGTCACGATATTTCACCGATGCATGTATGGAATGTTTACGTACCTACACATACGTCACAATATTTCAAATAATACTTTTGCAATTGCCAGAGCTCATGTTCATTAAATCATTTAACTAAATTCAATAATTATTTGACTATTTAATTTATTATCAATGTAGAATTGTTACTCTTTACACCAGTTTTTATGTTTAATTGTTTGGTAATGCTTTGATTTATGTGATTTTGAATATTTACCTCCGCAATAACAATGAATTTTTTAATTAGGATTAAATCTTTTGAATTCATTTTCTAAATCACATTGAATTTCGATATCTTTAAAAGATTTACTATTTTCTAAATCACACTGAATTGCAATATCTTTAAAAGAATTATTGATTTCTAAATCACATTGAATTTCAATATTTGATGTATTTTCATTATAAATAATTTGTTTGTTATCAAAATTACAATACTATAATTGTCGTTTTTCAATTCTTAAGTCTATCCTATCATTACCTTTTGAAAGTATTATATCACTTTCTCTTTCATTAAAAGGAAATTTAAGAATATTTATTATGTTTTCATCTAAATTACCTTTATAATTTGAAACTGTATTGAATATTTTAGGATTTTTGGCGCCATTATCTAAAGTATCTATTAGTTCAGTTATTAAATATGTTTCATTTAATACTATTTGATTAATTACAGTAATATTATTAATTTTAAATTGTCTTCCATATACTAAATTGTTTGCTGAGATACAATTTTTAATGTTAAATAGTGAAAATAATTCATTCAATTCTTTTATTTCAATTTTAAATTCCATTTCTTCTTTCATTTATATAGCAAAATTATTACTCACACTTTACTCACACTTTTATTATTGAAAATCTAACTTATTTTACTCACACTTTACTCACACTTTTAACGTTGAAAATCTAACTTATTTTACTCACACTTTACTCACACTTTTAACATTGAAAATCTAAATTATTTTACTCACACTTTAAACGTTGAAAATCTAACTTATTTTACTCACACTTTACTCACACTTTTAACATTGAAAATCTAACTTATTTTACTCACACTTTACTCACACTTTTAACATTGAAAATCTAACTTATTTTACTCACACTTTACTCACACTTTTAATATTGAACAATTTGATCATTTTATTAGCGCTTTTATATTAAAAAGTATGTTTATTTTTGGAAAAAAGCAAAAAAAATTCAATTTTTCTAAACTTATTTTTATTTCTTAATTCGCTGATACTTTCTCTCCATATTTAGTTTTTATCTTTTCTAATTTCAATATTTTATGTTCAATTTCTTTTGTAACATCAATTAACTTTTTTATTTCAAATTGTTTTTTTGCTGGTTTTATTCTGTTATTCATTGTTGCTAAGAATGCTTTCATATCTCCCATTTATTAGGGAAAAAAATTACTTGTGGTGATGAGTGGTGTCTCGACCGCTCGACCTCTGGTATGAAAGCCTACTTTCCCAATTACTCTAGTCAAGCGATGCGTCCAGGTTCGAATCCCTGCCGTAGGAGAAAGTCATAATGTCAAGTCACTCACACAATTTTACCGAATTGAGATTACATTTAGTCAGAGACAAGTGAGACTTAACAAGGAGATGTTGTGTGGTAATTTAGCAGTTTAGATAATGTACAGAAGCTGAGTTAATCGCCAGTGTTGCTATTACCAGACCTACGTCGATGCTTGCGTCACATATAGCTATGAATAGTCGGTTAAATATCTAATAGACTGTTAAAATGATAAATTGTTCGACTGTTGAAATGATAAATTGTTTGACAGCTGAAATGATAAATTGTTCGACTGTTGAAATGATTTGACAGTTGAAATGATAAATTGTTTGACAGTTGAAATGATAAATTGTTCGACTGTTGAAATGATAAATTGTTTGACAGTTGAAATAATAAATTGTTCGACTGTTGAAATGATAAATTGTTTGACAGTTGAAATAATAAATTGTTCGACTGTTGAAATGATAAGACAGTTGAAATGATAAATTGTTTGAGAGTTGAAATGATAAATTGTTTGACAGTTGAAATGATAAATTGTTTGACAGTTGAAACGATAAATTGTTCGACTGTTGAAATGATAAATTGTTCGGCAGTTGAAATGATAAATTGTTTGACAGTTGAAATGATAAATTGTCCGACTGTTGAAATGATAAATTGTTTGACAGTTGAAATGATAAATTGTTTGACAGTTGAAATGATAAATTGTTTGGCAGTTGAAATGATAAATTGTTTGACTGTTGACATGATAAATTGTTCGACAGTTGAAATGATAAATTGTTTAACAGTTGAAATGATAAATTGTTCGACTGTTGAAATGATAAATTGTTTGACAGTTGAAATAATAAATTGTTCGACTGTTGAAATGATAAGACAGTTGAAATGATAAATTGTTTGAGAGTTGAAATGATACATTGTTTGACAGTTGAAATGATAAATTGTTTGACAGTTGAAACGATAAATTGTTCGACTGTTGAAATGATAAATTGTTCGGCAGTTGAAATGATAAATTGTTTGACAGTTGAAATGATAAATTGTTCGACTGTTGAAATGATAAATTGTTTGACAGTTGAAATGATAAATTGTTTGACAGTTGAAATGATAAATTGTTTGGCAGTTGAAATGATAAATTGTTTGACTGTTGACATGATAAATTGTTCGACAGTTGAAATGATAAATTGTTCGACTGTTGAAATGATTTGACCGTTGAAATGATAAATTGTTTGACAGTTGAAATGATTAATTGTTTGACAGTTGAAATGATAAATTATTTGACAGTTGAAATGATAAATTGTTTGACAGTTGAAATGATAAATTGTTTGACAGTTGAAATGATAAATTATTTGACAGTTGAAATGATAAATTGTTTGACAGTTGAAATGATAAATTGTTTGACAGTTGAAATGATAAATTATTCGACTGTTGAAATGATAAGACAGCTGAAATGATAAATTGTTCGACAGTTGAAATGATAAATTGTTTGACAGTTGAAATGATAAATTGTTTAGCTGTAAATTTAATTGTTATTTGATTTAATCATTTAAAAGTTTAATATTTTAAAAATGATTATAAGATATTTAATTAAAAACAAGCAAATGTTTATTAATTTTCTGATTTCTTTCTTAAATAAATGGATGGTTTCATTCCAACTGGGAAAAGTGATTTAAAACATTATTTAGTTGCTGGAATTTAATTTTAGCTGCGCTTTACTTTTATTATGAAAATATTTCAAAAGATTTAATAAATGAAAATAATAAATTAAGCAAGAAATTAAAGAAGTTAAATACTAAAAATGGAAATAATCATAAAAACGGTAACAATCACAAGAAAGTTGTTGAATCAGATTAAATAGTGAATTAATCTATTAAAATCTTTTTCTAATTAAATGAGTGAAAATATATTAAATTTGTTAAATCTTATTTACAGAAATCAAGAAGAAATGAAATTAATTATGATGATTTCAGGGTTACTTTCATTTTCAGTTTATGGTTTGAAACAATTGTTTCATTTTTATGATGATTTTGAAATAAAATATATTGAATTGAAAAATAATATCAATTACATTTCAGATAGAATGAATAATATTAAAAGATGCGAAATTTGTAGTAAAAAATACAAGACGGAAAAAGGATTTAGAAATCATAAAATTGGGCATAAATTGGAATGATTAAATAACAAATTAAAGTAAAGAATTTTAAAAAAATCTCATTTATTGTGTAAAATTGAAATACTTCAACTAGAATTTAACTAGAATTGACTAAAAATACACTAAATCAACTGTCTTGTTAATCTTTTTAAATTTTTATTCAATTCTAGTTAAATTCTAGTTGAAGTTAGTTGCAACTAATTTTAATTACAATTCAACTAAAATATGACTAAAATTTCATTAGATTAACAAAGTTGTCTATTTTAGTTTAATTTTAGTCGTAGTTCAAAGTATTTCAATTTTACACAATAAATGAGATTTTTTTAAAATTCTTTACTTTAATTTGTTATTTAATCATTCCTATCATTACCTTTTGAAAGTATTATATCACTTTCTCTTTCATTAAAAGGAAATTTAAGAATATTTATTATGTTTTCATCTAAATTACCTTTATAATTTAAAACTGTATTAAATATTTTAGGATTTTTGGCGCCATTATCTAAAGTATCTATTAGTTCAGTTAATTTTATATTGTCTTCCATATACTAAATTTTTTGCTGAGATACAATTTTCAATGTTAAATAGTGAAAATAATTCATTAAATTCTTTTATTTCAATTTTAAATTCCATTTCTTCTTTCATTTATATAGCAAAATTATTACTCACACTTTACTCACACTTTTATTATTGAAAATCTAACTTATTTTACTCACACTTTACACACACTTTTAACATTGAAAATCTAACTTATTTTACTCACACTTTACTCACACTTTTAACGTTAAAAATCTAACTTATTTAACTCACACTTTACTCACAGTTTTAACATTGAAAATCTAAATTATTTTACTCACACTTTACTCACACTTTTAACGTTAAAAATCTAACTTATTTTACTCACAATTTACTCACACTTTTAACATTGAAAATCTAAATTATTTTACTCACACTTTACTCACACTTTTAACGTTGAAAATCTAACTTATTTTACTCACACTTTTAACATTGAAAATCTAAATTATTTTACTCACACTTTTAATATTGAACAATTTTATCATTTTATTAGCGCTTTTATATTAAAAAGTATGTTTATTTTTGGAAAAAAGCAAAAAAAATTTAATTTTTCTAAACTTATTTTTATTTCTTAATTCGCCGATACTTTCTCTCCATATTTAGTTTTTATCTTTTCTTATTTCAATATTTTATGTTCAATTTCTTTTGTAACATCAATTAACTTTTTTATTTCAAATTGTTTTTTTGCTGGTTTTATTCTGTTATTTATTGTTGCTAAGAATGCTTTTCTATCTCCCATTTATTAGGAAAAAAAATTACTTGTGGTGATGAGTGGTGTCTCGACCGCTCGACCTCTGGTATGAAAGCCTACGTTCCCAATTACTGACTAGTGATACCATCAGGTTCGATTCTTTGCCGGGGGAGGATGATAATGACGACCTACTCATTCTCTAATGATTGAGCTAAGTTGTGATAAGTTACTGATAATGCATGTACGGTTACCTTGTTTGAAGCTGATGTAGATAGTAGCAACTGGTTTATTCTGGTCAGTGCCGCTTCCAGGTTCTAATTTCACATTCACTGATCCGTTGCTTAAAATCCATTCTTTCTCTACATTCAAATTCTTCAAAGTGCCGTCGATTCTATACAGAAAATACATTTAAAATGCGTTCAAGATGTGGGTGATGTCATAGGGGGTTTCTCGTGGGGAAACAACCTCTGTAAGATCATAACGCAATTTTGTTACGCCATAGGGAATTTCATAAGCAACTTCTTCGGTTTATAATTCAGTGATGTCATGCTGGGATTCGCAGCCGTAATGAACAAAACACAATTTAGTGATATCATCGGTTGATTTATGTAGGCAGGCTCCTGTGTAATCTATACCAGAGATATAATAATTACATCATTTTATTATTACTAAATTGCATTGCACATTTTGTACAGTGCAATTTAGTGATGTCAAAGGGAATTTACGTATGCTGCAGGCTCTTCAGTAACGGTCTATAGATAAAATGCGCGATGCAATTTAATGATGGCATAAGTGCATTTAACGGATTACCTGATGTGCGGTAACTCAGTTGCTGAAGTTGTGATTTTAGTCATAATCGTGACTACGGAGTCGACTGCTTTCACAGCGACTCCGCCTGTCAAAGACATCGAGATGTGATAAAAGAATCGCGTTTGAATTCCAAAATTCATCTTCCTACTCAAACAATACCAGTACTCGCCGATATCGTAGTAATCGAAATCGCGCCCTGATTAAAGACAAATTCACTAAGATTAACAAACGCTGGCCTGAATTAACCAGACATTTAAAAATCTTAAGATTTCCGGTATTCAGAAGTTTTACAGCATTTTTGATTTATTTGATTCATAGCGATATGGTTTGATGTCATATGGGTTTTCTAGGTACCCTAGAAGGGCCTTTCAATAAATTGTATGATGTCAGAAGGAGATTTGGAGGCAACCATTTATCTTGAAAGGCTCATTCGATAAATTCGATGATGTCATTGGTGTAGAAGGCTTTTTCGATCAAATTTGATGATGTCATAGGGGGCTGAGCAGTGTATACTGACCGTCGAGTGTAGTAATGTGCGGATCGCCCCACGTCGCTGACGGATCATTTATTTCGCAACAACGTCCGCGCCAACCGTTTCTACAACGACACCGAGCTCTACATGGTCCACGCCACCACTCCTTCCGACAGAATCCATTTCCACAATCTACAATCATATTTCAATTCCACTAGAATTTTATCGCTCGTTATAATATCTTTTGGTCGGTCAGCAATAAAAGTCGTTTCAAAACGTTAAGAGTTCGAATCACCCAAAATCTATGACTGGGCTTTACGAAACAAATTGTTCGTGTTGATTCAAAAATGAAATCATTTTATGTGGTTTACGTAGCAATTTCTAGCGCGATAACGAACATTTTCTCACCCCTATAAGATAGCAGTGCGCTAAATTCTATGGTAGGCGTAGGTGTATTTACAATCGTCGGCGTCGTCACAGGGTGCGATGATGATATCCGATAGATTTTGGCATGGTCACCAAATAGGTGACTGAACTACTAAACTGATTGTCCGCGAGTTAGTCGTAAATGGCTGCACAAACTGCTCTGACACGCTCTAGAGCTGTCATATAGTCGTTCATATAGCCAAACGCTGATAGATATCGATATCTCCTTGGATTACTTTCGGAAATATCGCCAATAATTCCCCAAGCCTAAAGAGTTTTTTCTAACTATTCCAATCCCAACGAAAGGGTTTTTCAGCCCCAATTTTTATAATTCACTCACGAGTTTGGCTTTGAAAACGCTGTGTGGGTATGACTATGGACGCTTATTGCAATCAGGCCAAACGTCTGATAAAATTTCGGTTCATTCTAAGAATCATGTTTCTGTTCTAGGCACCCGATACAACATGTATAACCAAATGATTTCATTCATTTGCCCTCACAATCATCACTTACTCGGGCAAGGACCGCAGTCAGGGATATTGCAGTTTTTGCCACGGCGACCGGGTAAGCAGACCGAGTCAACTCCACATGTGTTCTGGTCTTTACACTTGCATTCACATCCGACCCAAACAGTTCCATATCTACACCGCGATGGACAGCTATAGATAATGTAAAAAAAAACAATGATATGGTGTTCATATCCGTTGATGTCATGGATGTCATAGAGTCAACCATATTTTCGCAGAAGAGTCTTACGACACTTGATGATGTTTAGGGAATTTACGAAGGCCTATCTTAGAATCGAGGGATCTATAAGACCATTAACTCTCATTGTGGTTTTTTTAACACACTCAACCCGCTAAGCGCCACACAGGGACCAAGAAACTCTGTCGCCACCAGGGTTTGAACCCATAAACCCTGGATTGACGAGACCAGTGACCGACGGCTTCGACCACTCGGCCACTGCGCCTCTCATTGTGGTGGTCATCTTTTACAGAAAGGTCTATACGGAGACCCAATGACTAGAAATTTTAGTATTTCATGATGTCGTAAGGAGATTCACGAAGGCGCCATTTACTCTTGGGAAGAGCACTATTCGACCAATGTGATGATGCCAGGGCCAGGGCGGCGTATTGTGATGGCCACGTTATTCCCAAAATGGTCAAAAAGCAATCAAATTTGGTAATGCATTTATGGGGCAACTAATGTTTTCTGGAAGAATCAAGCGAGCGGAACACAAGGTTATCTGATATTGAATGTTTTCATTTCATGAGACATTCTTCGAAACAAGGTACAACATGAAGTAGTTAAACAGAAAGATCAAAATTTGAATGGACAAACTTACACGTCGTTCGGGCAGACGCATTGGCCGTCTGCTCCGAGTTGAGAACGTTCACAGTTTTTACACGTACACTCGCAAGCCGAACACTGACCATCAGCCGACAATGTACCGACAGTTCGACCGTCTTTACAAGTACAATCGCACTAAAATTGAAAGGAAAATAACTCAATTTACGCGAAGTCTCATCCGAACTCGTCGGTGCTCGAGATTTGAGATTATGCGCTAATCGCTCACCGGACAGCTGCCGTCGCTACGCGTATCTTTCCGGCTTCCGTCGGCGCACTCGCACGGACACCACAGACTTCCGTCTTTTCTCTTCTTCTTCGGAGTTGTATTGTCCGGACACAATTCGCACTGGCATTCTCCACCTTCCGGCTAGAAAGACATAGAAATTATAACGAATTTTGAAAATGGAATGAGCACTATATGTTCCTCCAGCGAGCCCGATAGATGTCGTACGTGACAAATCCAAATCTTGTTCATTTTCAGTAAACTTTCTTCTAGACTTTAATCCATACCCGCAGCATTAATTTGTGTCTCTTGATAATGGTGTACCCTTCTTGCAGCAGACAGAATCCCAACCGGGTTGTTCTTTTTTAAATCGTAGATCGATAAAAGGACGTACCTTCCAACTTTGTATCGTATTTTGTGGTGGGTCGCAGAAACATTCGCACATGCATTTTTTCGTTTCCGGGTCAATTTTACCCGGTTTTCCGGTGTCTTTACACACGCAACACGGCACCGGCATCTTTACACATTTCCTGAAATAATCGTCATTTTAAATTCGATGTACGATTTAATAGAATAAACTGCCACCTTCCAGGGGCGGATCAATGAAAAAAGGTGAAATACAGAGGAACCGATTCGCATCCACACGGAATAATTTGGTAAGTCCGACATAATTTGGTCCCTCCCTCCCTCCCTCCCTCCCTCCCTCCCTCCCTCCCTCCCTCCCTCCCTCCCTCCCTCCCTCCCTCGCCCTTCTTCAACCTTTCAGTGCGTCTTCACTGCAGTGTTTAAATAGGTTTTCGACTTGGCGATTACACCAGTGTATCGATGTAATTAGTATTTTATTTTTGATCTCTAATGAGAGATGTCACCACCTAGTTGTTAGATAGTGAACAAAGTAGAATGTCAGTAAGTGGCGGTGAAGACGCACTATTTTGCACATTTTCAGATACACTTTCGGGTATCAATTCGCTAGCATTGAAAGGGATGGGCAAAACGAATCAAATAAAAGTAATCCGTCTACTTACGATAACTTCCGGGAGAATTTCGGGTCGTATCTCAGGAATTCGTACGGTTCGAAACCGAATGCGTTTATTTTCAACGATCCGGTAATCTCCTCTAGACTTCCGCTCATTCCGAGCTGCAGGTTCGCATCCGGGTCGTCAGCACACTTTTCGCTGCAAGCGTCTGCCCACGCTTGGCCGACCACCGGGGCTTGTATCGAAACCTCGACGAATCCGGTTCTCGTGTGGCCTTTTCCATCGTGGATTTCTGAAAGTGTATAACAAAGAATTTCTGATTAAATTACTTGAAACAAACCTCTCCCAGATTTCCTCATGTTGATTGACATATCAGATAACCTTCGAGTCACTGCACCTAGTGCAAGTGCCATATGGCGGGATGCCATAGGAAAATGCAATCTGGTGGTGGACTGCAAATACTATCAGTTACTGCTCCCTGGCGGTAATATCAAAAACTATCGGTTAAATTTCCCCTGGCGGTGAAACGCTAACTCCGTCACTAGCCCATTGTGGGGATATTGAATGCTAGCGACAAGTAACCGCCCCCTGGTGGCTAAGATGCTCAAACTAACCTAATAAACGCTTTAATTTCGAGGGTATCAATATACCGAGTCGTTTGAGAATATTAGTCGGCCAGATCATTTTAAACGATGGGGTTAAGGTTGCCGTGAGGGTCGCACGAGTCTCTTTCTCGTCTAATTCACCGCCGTATTCGCGAATCGGAGTGATATCGAACGTCGGTTCCTGAAACACACCACCGGACGGCTTCCACGAAACACCGGTCTTCATTGTACCAGTAGCTCCCGCTTTTACTGACACAAAACCTTTAGCCTGGAAATAAAACGTTAAAGTCTGGGTATATTTCCTACGTACATCATTACAAAACCCACTCAATAATTGACGAAGGGGCGAATGGGAATTTTTTACAGTTTTTAACTGAGCCCACCATGAACATTATGGGGATGGTTTCTATGGCCTTATGAAGTATTTTTTGTCTATTCTTACTGGAAATACGATTTTTAAAAATCCACTAAGGTCATATGAAATATTAAGCCCAATTACCTTTCTCACAAAAGGGCGAATGGTTCCATTCGCCCTTTTGTTAAATATGCATTGCTATAGCACAGGGGCTCGTTACGATAGCTGGGGGTCCAAAATCTAAGATTTGACCCAGTATCCTAGGTACCACCTAGTATAAAAAAAGAAAAGGGAGCTAACATTTTGACATACTAGAATTGACCTTCTCATTTCAATCGCTCATAACTTCGTAACCCATCGACCGATTCGCTCGAAATTGGTTTCGTTTCATTCCTAAGAGGTTACTTTTTCGCTTATGAACTGACCTTATTGACAGACGCGTTTATTTGATAATCCGTTCCGATACCCGCGACTGGCGAGCTGATAATCCAGATTGATGCGATAAATACGATTTCCAAGTGTATTCCGGCCGCCATTAACTGCGTGACGTCACGAGAAATCCCAGCATGCAACGCTAGATAATTGACATATTCAGTCGACCAATCACGTATCGCGAATTTATCAGTCCTCAGAGCCCGTGACGTCACACCCTCAATGGCGGTTCAGTGACGCTTAAAGTGCGTATTTATCGGTTCGGTGCGTATTATCACCTCGCTTGTCGCCGGTTTCGGAACGGATTATCAAATAAACGCATTTTTCAATAAGGTCAGTTCATAAGCTTTCCAGCGATGTATGATATGTGAAGATTAACGTCCGGGAACCGCGTCAACTCATCGTTTTTCGTCGGGAATCGACTACTCCGAGACGTCCTAGTAATTCCGGCTTTGGCTATTTTGACTCGTTTTTTCGGATTTGAGTCGTGATTTCTCGGGTGTCTCTTATCCGATTTTGTCGCGGAAGGTCTCAAACGAAAAAGTAACCTCTTAGGAATGAAACGAAACCAATTTCGAGCGAATCGGTCGATGGGTTACGAAGTTATGAGCGATTGAAATGAGAAGGTCAATTCTAGTATCATGTCAAAATGTTAGCTCCCTTTTCTTTTTTTATAGGTGGTACCTAGGATACTGGGTCAAATCTTTGATTTTGGACCCCCAGCTATCGTAACGAGCCCCTGTGTGCTATAGTAACGATTTTGCAATGCTACTACAAGTGGGGCGAATGAGTGAAATTTAAAAACAAAAACCACGAGTGTCAACCAGAAAACAAAGTGTCTTTCTCATACTAATGCAAGGTCTTCAAATCTATGAAATTGAAATTTCATAATCCCAAGAAAGATGCATGTGGTTTATGCGAATCATATCGTAACGGAAATGAAACAGAGAAGGCCAAACTGAAGGATCAATTTGAAACCCACATCAGTGAAAAGGAGAAAGTTCGGAATATCAAATCGTCTTTGAAATGTCATGCATCATTAAATGACAAGATAAACGTATGTTCATTTGATCTGCAACAAGTAATATTCCTACCAAAAACAAACCGCTCCGAAATATTCTACAGTAGAAGATTATCTTGTTATAACTTTACGATATCCGATGTCAATTCGAAACATTGTGAATGTTTTTTATGGCATGAAGGCATTGCTGGTCGAGGTTCAAACGAAATCGCCTCGTGCGTTTATCAGTACTTGAAAAGAATTGACGCTAACTCTGTACGCCATGTATTCCTTTTTGCTGATGGATGTTCCGGGCAGAATAAGAATAGTATTTTACCGTGTATGCTTTTGTACTTTGTCCAGAATAGCGTTAATGTACAAAGTATAACAATACGTTACTTTGAACCACACCACGGTCAAAACGAGGGCGATGCTGTACACAGTTGTGTCGAACGCGCAATAAAACGAATTCCGGAGATTATGACACCTAGCGAATTATCGGCAATAATCAAAATGGCACGCTTGAGATCAACAACTAGCGTCACTCAAGTGGATACTGGCGATATCCTGAACTGGAAAGATTTGGCGAAAAATCTGTCCATTCTTCGCATTCGAGAGGCCAACGATGGTTCGTTGGAAATTGATTGGAAAAAAGTTCGCGAGTTGCAAGTTAACAAAGATTCACCCAGCATAATCGGATTCAAGATGTCGCATCATGATGACGTATTCGCACCCTTAGATCTAAAGTCAAGACGAAACTTCGTAGAGATGATCCCATATCCTATGCCGGCGTACGATGAAAAAACCGAAGTTGAGCGCCGACAAGTTCAATGATCTGATGCGTTTATGTCAGGGAGAAATGCCGGTAATCAGTAATTCGGATACAAAAGCGTTTTACCAAAATCTTTCCCACTAGATATTGAGAGCTGAATTGTTTGTTTCGAAAATAAATTTACTTTTCATGGATTTCCTGTGTTTTGATATTTTTTCTTTCTAGTAAACGATAGATACCGTTTTAAGATACATATTTCCATACACAGAAAGGACAAATGAAGGACGAATCGGAGCATTAATTTGATTCCTGTTATGATGAATGGGCAAATCGAGGGCAATTGAACCATCAATGCTAAGTGGTTGATTTTACGAAAGGGCGAATGGGACATCTCATATTCAATGAGACCAAACACACTAAATTCATGTCCAAAATAAGAAATATTTGTCATGTTGATAGAAATTGACGTCATGAACAGGAACTCAATCCAGAATGCAATTAATGATCCGACACAACAGCGGAACTGGATCAACAGTCAAATTCAGGTCGCACAACTGGTGGAACAGGGTAATCCAGAGTCTAATTAAACCCACACAACAGATTCAAGATAAATTCAACAAGTTTTGAATAATAGAAATTTATAATGATGCTTACCTTCACGTCCACGTGAACGTTGAATTTTAGATCGAAGAGGAATGATCCGGGTAGAAAGATAGGTGGAGTCGCCCAAATCGGTATCGAGAACAAGCCGACCTGCAGGTTTGATACAGGATTGTTGAACATCTTCTCAGTCGGTCCATTACCTTTAAAACTATAACGAATAAATAGAAATAGCGACATATAGATTTATGTTGTGTTATTTTCTTAGAGAATGAAACTATTTGATGATAACATTTTAGAATGAAATATAGTGAAAATGGAAAGGCTTGTTAGTTAAAACCGAACCTGGCTTCGAAATCGACTCTAGATTCGACGTAAGCCTCGAGAGTTCCGGTGAATTCGGCTCCGGCCTCCTCCAGATACGGCGACTCCCACGATATTTTCAGTTTCAATTTCACGGTCGGGGTAAAATCCAAGTTCAAACTCGACGTCGCCTTCACTTTAGACGAAAACTACGCGAAATTAGAAAAAAATAGAATTCTACACTAAAACCTGCTTAAACTTTTCAGTGTGTCTACACCGCAGTGCGGTGTATAAATCAGTGGACTTTGCAGTAGCACTCTGCATTGCAGCGCATTGATTTAATTATATTTTCTCTAGGCCTAATGAAAGATGACAGCACCTGCCTAACGCTCTGAAACATTAGTAAAGATACACCGCACCGCAGTGAAGACACACTTAACGAGTACGCCAACTTACGTACAATGTACTGGGGTGCAATTGTTTATATAATTTAATCTTGTAACGACAATGGCATTCCCGGAGATGAGCATTACGATACGGAAACAATCTTAGAAAAAAATTCGATGAAGCATCTTTGTTGTGGGTGTGAGCTTCTATATCTATCCCCGCACTGCCCGGGAGCCTCACCTGAAAATCGAAGTTGTCTTTGAAGAAGTTTCTCACGCGTTGTATCGGACTCGACGCGGCCCGTCTGACGCGAGGTGTTCGTTTACTCGGGTCTAATTCCGACAGCGGAACCGTCGTTTTCAGCGACATCGAATCGATTCTATCAACCGGCAACAACTCGAGATAAACATACTGAGAATCACTGTGAACAGTGACGATCTGAAATAACAACACGACTGTCCCCGTTAATCACCCTATGACATCATTAAGTCATTCTACCTAAAAAGCTGATTTCATACATTAATCCCTATGGCATTACCAACTTATCATTATTACTTCTAGAAATCATAACTGCTTACAAAAATCCCCCTATGACATCATCAAACTAATCTTCCCTTTTAGAAACTTTCAAAAATCCCCATCATCAAAACTCATCTAACCTTTTAGAAACGCTTTTAGAAAGCTTTCATAACCCCCCTATGATATCATCAATCTCATCTGCCCTTTCATGACAACTTCCATAAATCTCCCTATGACATCATCAAATTCGTTTGACCATTGACGAAAGATGACTGCCTCCTCAAATCTCCCTATGACATCACAATCACTTTTAGCAGGTTTGCCTCGTCCCCTCTGGATGATTTTGGTATGGCGCCCAAAAATCCCCCGTATGACGTCATCATTTTAGGCCCTATGCGTCTCTAGTTTAGTTTTAGTTTAGTTTAGTTTATTGCTCCAAAAAAGATATACAATTTTTCCGAGCATAACAAAATAGTATGAATAGTATAAATATAAAAGCTGGCAAATTTATACATATTAATAGCCCTAGCTATAACAACCGTGTAGCAGTCGTAATGTATTTAGATAGACTGTAATACAGGTTTTCATTACTGAGCAATTGCTTGAATTTATAATGATTTGCGCCAATTCTATATCTGTTAGGTATATACAAAATTCTAAAAGCGTTGAAAAATTCGCACTTCAGTATGAAATGATATTCGTCCCCAATAGTATTCTCGTTACATTTATTACAAACTCGTTCGTTCCGTGGTTTGTTTTCATATCTACCAGTCTCTATTGGTAATTTATGGTTGGAACATCTAAATCTACATAGTGAGATTCTTAAACTTCGTGGTAGTGATGAAAGATATTTTTCTTGTCCCCAATCAGTTTTAAATATTCTATACGTATCTAATTTAGAGGATAGTACCATCGATCCATGCCATGTCTGTTTAAATTGATCTTCTAATCTAAGTTTTACGAGTTCCCCAAGGTAGGGAATATTCGGAAAAGTTTGTTCCAACCATATATTACCAAGACCACAATTCTGTAAGATTGATTTGATACAGGATATCCATTTACTTTGCGAACCATTTAAATGACTATTATAAAGAATGCGGTACATTTTACCAGAGTATGTCTCTTCATGCAGGATCAAGTGTCCCCAAAATTTTACCATACGAACTTCGATACGAATTTCAAATGGAAACCTTCCTGTCTCACCGTATATCATCAAATTTGGTGTTGACCTCTTGAGGCTTAGCAGATATTAACAAAATGTTAAATGAATTTTTTCAATAACATCAAAATTTCCAAAGCCCCACACCTCACAACCAAATGTTAAAATCGATCCAACCATTGCGTCAAAGACTTGGAAAGCAGTATCAAAGTCAAGAGAAAAATGTTGAACTTTCTTAAGAACAAATATAAGCGCCTTCTTTGCGTGTTCACAAATCAGCTTTTTACATTTTGCAAAGTTTCCTGTATAATTAAAAAGCACACCTAAATATTTAAATTCAGATACAGTTTTGATTAATACTCCATCGATATTAAATACGGGTTGTCTAATAGACTTCCTTTTTTTGAATACAATGGCTTTAGTTTTACTAATATTGATTACTAATTTCCACCTTTTACAATAAGCGACCAACATATCGAGGTTTTTCTGAAGTGCACTTGCACTATCGGCCAATAAGATCGTATCATCTGCGTACAGCAGAACTAGTAGCTGAACCCATAGATCTTCGTTTTCGAAGGGAGATGAAATCCCTTGACAACCACTTTCAATTAATGAAGCCTCAAGGTCATTGACAAATATAGAAAAAAGCACTGGCGATAAATTTTCCCCTTGTCTCAATCCTATGTTACTAAGAAAACAACCTGAGGATTGACCCTGCACGTGAACCATGGATTTGATATGTTTATACATATTATGAATTACGTTTAGGATATTTCCGGTGATACCTGTTGAGATAAGTTTGTGCCACAGTGCCTTTCGCCATATTGTATCAAATGCCTTTTGGTTGTCAATAAAAATACAATAGAGCTTTCGCTTCTTACTAAAAAGGGTGTCAATTACTGAGTGAAGGGTGAAAATGTGATCCAAAATGCTATGATTTTTTCGAAATCCGGCTTGATTTCTATTCAGGAGTTCATTTGATTCAAGAAATTCATGGAGACGATCGTTTAATATACTTGTGAATAACTTACTAATACAACTCAGTAATGTGATTCCCCGATAATTGTCCGGATCACGTGGCTCGCCTTTGTTCTTAAAAATAGGTGTAACTTTACCAATTGTCCAGTTCTCAGGGATAATCCCAGTTTCCAGGACCTTATTAAAGAGATTGACTAAAGTGGGCATTATTATATCTTCAGAGGTTTTAAGGAATTCGTTCAGTATCTCGTCACATCCAGGTGCCTTGTTATTCTTAAGTTTCTTTATACATTTAGAAATTTCCGATTCCGTAATGACTCGATTGAGGGCGTCGTCATTGTCAACATCGATAAAGTTATTTACATCAAAATAATTACTATCATCGTCGTCGTCTGTTGGTATTTGATTTAGTTTTGAAAATGATGAAAAAGGTCAGATAGGGAGGCTTTACAAACATATTGTTTGGCTTTAGAAAAAAACTTCCAATAAGCTCTTGGATCGGTTTTCGACAGTTTTTTCAAAAGGTTATTTTGATCCAAAAGGTATTTTTGTTTCGCTTTTTTAATAGCCAAATTGTATTTCCTATAAGCCAAATTCATGTGTGTTCTTCGTTGTGGTGTTGGGTGTCTTTTACAGCTCTTTCTTGCTCGCCTATAACATTTTCGGTGTTTTAAAACTTCAGGGTCAGATAAAAACGGCTTTTTACGATTATTTTTTGAAACAATCTTTTTTCTACCCATTGTACGTTCGGAAGCTCCAATCAATGTCTCCGTTAAAATATTATTCGCAGTTTCACAATTTATTTTGTTATCGTTTAGATCAAGATTTAACTGACTTAATTTCTGTTGGTCAATAGCATTCCTAAAGAGACCCTCTTTATCTTTTGACCACCGGATTTTGCCCTTCTCTCTGGATGGTAGAAACTCATTCCTTTAAATATTACAATCTGAGGCTAGAGTACAATAAATAGCACAATGAACATCGGACAGTATACGGTCAAAGTCCATAACATTAAAATCAGAGCATTTCGTGAAAAGTTCAGCTGACATTAAAATATAATCCACAACATGATGATTTACGCCCTTTACACAAGTAAATTCTCCAACGCCCTGATCTTTTCCTAATCTTCCATTTGCTACAAATATATTATGATTTTTACACAGCTCTAATAATCGATAACCCCAGTTATTCACGTATTTGTCCTTATTTTTTCTGCTTAAAAAACCACCATTTATCATTACAGCTAGACTATTAGCAGATTCATGGAATATCTCATTTATAGCTAGAATATTAATCAAATTTTCATCATGCACAACGTAATCCGGTAACTCTTTAGTATATGCATTAAAGTCGCCGCATAAACAAATAAATGTATTATTATCTGACGTTAAATTAATCATATCTGTATCTAGTTGGTCAAACATTTCTTCCGTAACTACTCGACACCGGTGGTATGTATACACCTCCCAAGGTCAGGTTTTTATCCCAACCTAAGTACGACTTATTCAGTTCAACCCAAAGTACATGGCTTGATGTTTTTGGTAGAACTTTAACATAGCTATTAAGATCTTTCCTTATGGCAATTAATATACCCCCCGATTTTCTCAGAGCTAATTTAAATCTATTGTTCATTACCACATAGAAACCAAGCGTATCAAAATATTCTTTGACCCATAATTCGTCTGTTTCATCAATTTTAGTTTCTGTTAATACAATAATATCTGCGAGTGTACAAAAGTTGTTGAAATCCAAGGAGTCTATCTTTGTTTTTAATCCACCGACGTTTAAACTATATAACCGCAACTTATCAAAGTTAGGAAGGCCAGACGATTGTATGTTACGCTCGACAGTTTCCTATTCGCTTTCTAACGCGGCTCGCGCATTCGAAATTATATCGCTTAGATCGATGAGATTGTTATTCGCATTGGGGGATTTGGGATTTAACGGTTGATCTAGGGTGAGCATCGTATCATCAGGCTCTAACATTTCGTTAACAGAGGGTGTCTTTGTTTTTGTGCTGTCCATCGGGTTTTCTGCCGTTGGTGTCGGATTGTCCACCGGTTTTTGTTGGTTTTTCGGTTGGTGTTCTGCGGCGATAGTGGGGTTTCGGACTGCCTGATCGGCCAGGCTTCGGCTGTGCGTATTCGCTCCTGTCGGTGGTGATCTCATGTTTGGTTTTCCGTTACCCACTGGTGACCAACGCGTAACTTTCACTATTTCGCTATCGATAACTTTGAATGAATCTGATTTATACACTAACCTATCATACGTAACAAATGCTTTCACGTGGGGTTCTTTCGCTTTGATTTCACGTAGCTTATCGAGGAGAATTTTGCGTTTCGCTCGTATTTCCAGTGGAAAATCCTCATAAATTCGGATTTTCGTATCTGTAATTGCATTTTTCCGCGCTTGATAGACTGAAGTGCGATCGCAATAATCTCTAAACTTAACGGTTATAGATCGCGGCAACTTGGTGTTTGGGCCCACGTAAGTAGGGTTCCTATGTGCTCGCTGGAATACCATATTTGTAACCTGTGTTCTATCCATCTGAAATGAATTTATAAGCGATTCGCGAATTTGTAATTCGCAATTCATATCTGATTCTGGCACTCCTACAAAAACAAGGTTGCTACGGCGTGCTCTCGCTTCTTGGTCGATTAGACGGTCTTCGAGCAATCGCAATCTTTGACCACTCGGCTGACGTGTAGTTGTTTTTTCTAAATCGCATATTTTGCTACTGAATTCGTTTCTTAGTTCGGTTCTCAGTTCGTCTTTCGCATTTTGTATTTGGAAATCAATGTTTTTTTTCGATTTCAGTTTTGTATAACTCCATCTCTTGTTTGAGCTGATTAAACTTACAATCGATCTTCCTTTCGAGAGTAATTTTCATCTTGCGTATCTCATTTAGTAGCATTTTGTTGGAGATTTCATCATCCTCGGCGTCTGTTTGATATTCGCTCTCACTGCCCATATGATCCTCTGTTGCGCATTTTTTGATGGATTGGGAGCGTCGCCAGAGGTATTTAGGGAGCCTTCTGAGCGATCTCTTTTTTTGCGGTTTTCCTCAGTAGAAGGCTGCTCTGTTTCCGTCTGCTTACTAGCACTATCTTTAGGAGTTGCCACCGATTTACATTTCAAATTTTGTGACTTTTTTTGGGTGCAGTATTTACTGTCGAATTGACTCCTCGTGGTTTAGGCCCCATTTTAGCGGTTTATAGTCAGTGTTACAAGCTGTAAACGCAGTCAAGCGGAACGAGTGATTGTGTTGAATCTCTGTACTGAACGTTTATATATGGCCGTGTGGAAATAACCAAGTTCAAATTTGGAGGCTTTGAGAGTTTAAAGTTCTAATTACAGCATTAACGGATGAGATAGAAGCAGTATATTCTTACATGTTCGTTTCACTGAGCATCAATACTATCATTTCCAACGAGTAAGCAGGACGATTTTTCCGTTAAACGAGCGTCAACTTTGTTGGAGAGATTTCCCTCGTGCGTTCTTGTATACAAACAGCGGAAGTATACTCTACGAATCCCCCTATGATATCACCAATTAATGCAGTATAACATGGCTTCCTCCATAAATTATCCAAGAAATCACAAACGTTCACTTAATATGACAAGTATTTACCAACTTAGATGTCGTGATGGCAGTCATTTTTTTTCTTTGATTACTATATGCCTAGCTTCACTACGCTAACTTTAATCAAAAACATTTTCAAAGATCTAGTGTCAGCTATTTCTAGAAGTTTATATCATTATGATACGGTAGGCCGATATAGTAGGGAAGATAAGTGAAAACATTGTGCCTCTTGTGATAAAAGCATGAAACTTGCCATGAAGATAGGTATAATTTCTAGATGTGGAGGCATCTGAAATTTGAACTACATACCTTGTTCCAGTTCCACAGTTCTGAGTTAAGATTTAACTCTTGAGTTAACTCTTTGAAAATGAACTAACTTTAACTCAGAGTTAACACTAACTCACAACTGTGGAACTGGATCCTTGTTTCCATGGCAATTATCACAAAAGGCAGAATAAGGGTGAATTTTCACAGATATCTACCTAACTTGCTTAAACGGAGGAAACGGATGTTTTCCTACCTGCCCAGCGATTGGTTCCGCTGATCTGAGCGACATTAAATCTCCGATGGTTACCGTTTGTCCTTCGTCTAGCAGATACATCGAAGGCCAGTTGTTACCGCCTACACAACTCAATGCTACTTTCGCCGAGGTAACGCTTATAAAAACAATTCAAAATGCTTCAAATAAACATGACCTTGGCCTATCCCGCCTATCCCACAGTTTGTGACCATAATGGTTCCATAGTAAATCTACCAACTAAATACATAGTCAATCTACCAACTAAAGACCATTCTTATGGAAATAAGTCATGACTTTAAATTATCTTCTCGACGTGGTAAAAACTGGTGGTGCAAGGTTCATGGCCATTTCCATAGGCATGGCTTAGACTTACGACCAGTCTAAAAACATCGGCTAATGTAACATCTTAAGACGAGCCGTATGTTTTAGGACCGTATAGCTGGTTATCGTCGATTTCATCGGCAGGGCTTTTAAGACAATTCAAAGAACATCTTTAGCTAACGCAACAACTTAAGACCGATCTAGACATTTAAGACCACTTTCGGACCTTTGTCTTGGCCCCAGGAGGAAAAGAACGATGCATTTTCATTCGATATTCAATCGATATGTTTCTAGTCCCAATCTGCGCTTATAGTTACATGACTGTCGGAGTGAGCCATGATGTACAGTCATGGCAACTGAGGATCTAGCACCAGTCTACGACTATTCTAGCTCCATAACTGATCTAACAGCTTAATTAAGTGTGACCTCACCTCATCTTGATTCTAATCTAACAACTTAAGACCAGTCTAAACCTTTTTTTGTTTTTATAGCCATTCTAACAACTGAAGACCAGTCCATCTTGGTTCTATAACTTATCTAACGATTCATTAATCAAGGTCTCACTTCATCTTGGATCTATAACAAATCTTACAATTACGTAAGACCAGTCTGAGCCCGGTTTTCTTTTACAACCAAATCAACATATGACGAGTCCAAGCTCATTTTGGTTCTGCGACCAATCGTAAGTTCCAAGGGCACTTTTGGATTCTCGACGATGGAACCTGGCCTTAAAAGTGAAATAGAGTACAGTTTCATACGACATTTTTCTAATCTCAATCTGCGCTTACGTTTTCGTGACAGTCTGAATCGAGCCAGTGGTGCCGCAATCAACGAGCCTCGTGGTGAAAAATGACCCGACACTGGTCATTGTTAGTTTATCGACCGTCTCCAGGTAACCGTCGCTATGACTACCGATGATGACGTCACCAGTGACGTACGTTTGACCGGTCGTCTCGGCAGCCGGCAGAACGACGACGTACGTGTAGACCTTACGACCAGACGACAGGGCGTATTCGTGGCCAACACACTTGTACGCGGTTTTACCTGAAATTCAAAGTTGGATTTGAAATTTTCGTGATTACACTTTGCCGAAAAGAAGCGGCATCGGTTAGGCTACATATACTTATACTCGAGGTACTTGGACCGAAGATAAATTACTGTTAGGCTGCTAAGCTTCAAAATTTACTTTCAGCCATATGTACGTACGCTACGTGTTGTTAGTGAAGCGTTCGTTATTGAACAGGGAGCTAATAGAGATACTAAGTCGTCCAGAGAACATTGTCCCGGATTTTTTTTTTACATTTGGGGATTCAGAGCTGGATCCAGGACCCCCCCCCCCCCCAATCACTCTAAATAGCAGATTCTCTATCTTTCATATTGCGGAAAAGGATATAGTTTGGACGATTTGGCTTGACCTAATACTCTCCTCGATTACTAAAGGCAACATCATGACCTTGCATGGGCGATGCTAGGGCGGTATATAAGGGGATGGAGAAAATGCTAGAAAAACATGCTTGAATCCAATAATCTTGGTTCGGATCTGCCCGAGAAATCTTTGGAATTTATGACTTTTTCTTGGCATATAGAAGCGCCCTAACAAGTCGCGGGGTATGTTCCGTCATCAAAACTATGGTTAGTAAATTTGCAGAGGGTATATCTAAATACCCGCTAGGAGAATTATCACCCCCCCCCCCCCTTTTAAAGGTAAATGTCTTGTGTATATATTTTACCTGATTTGATGTGATGTACGACGCTGTTATTACTGGTGTTTGTAACCGCCCCGGAATCGATGACGACTTTACTCGGAAGAGACTCTATCGTTCGCGGATCGTTAATCTCGATCAAATCGACGTTCTGTTGGAAATCGGCGTATTTGATAACGTCCTCGATTCGAGCCATATCTCCCTGCATTATCGTCAATTTATCGTCTGCAAAACATGATATTCTCATTTCATATCCCCCTATGACATCACTATTTCGGGGGAGTTTCTAAACTAGAAATCCATTTATCGGATGCTAAACATTCAATGCTTGCTTTTTACCAAGGAGTTTCTGATCTAGTCAATTTGATGATGTCATAGGGAGAATTTGAGTGTATTATTTATCAATTATCGATAGTATATTTTCGATGGTTAATATAGAAAAATCACCAATTGGTAATTTGATGAAGTCATGGGATGATTTTAAGTAGAAAACAATCTTCTCGAAGAACAAAATCATGACCTGGGTAAAGCATTTCAATGATGAGTAGGGTTAACACTGCAATAATCAAAGCCAAGGAAATGGATAATATCATAAGGGGAACCACATGAAGGCAGCTAAAACAGGAAATTGATGATGAAAACAGTTAAGTCCGGCTCTGACATCATGCTTCCATGGGCCATTTGCTATAGTAACACAATCAAGGCTTTGATTGAATACCACGGTAAGACCATCTTGTTTCTTTAGTCAATCTACCAACTAAAGAGTAGTCTTATTATTTATGATCGCATATGGACTCGTGGAAGTCATGACTGCAAAATGTTTCTCGACTTAGTAACGACTGGTGCGACAAGGCATGGCTGAGACTTTAAAACCATCTAACATCTTATACAGCCAATGTAACATCTTAAGCTCGGTCGTAACCACGGAGTTTCAACTTTTAATGACACAGTCAAAATACAGCGATTCGATGATGATGTCATAGGTGGAACATCAGTATTCTGAACTTACCTAGAATGTTAACGGCGTCGATTTTGTGAAAAACGCCGTCTGCTTGTGAACTAACGATGACGTCGCCTCTCGTCAAATTCTTCATCGGTCGATCGACGACGAGAATCGACGAGTCAGACGATCCGATCGTCACCGGACATTTAAAAACGGTCGCCTGATCGGCGGCGATCGATTTCACTCCGTCTTTGAAAACGGTATTCAGTATTCGACTGGAGTCGGAGTAATCCGGTCGGATGAATCCTCCTGGACATTTTGTGCTGTTCCATGACGAACACTTTTTGTTCTTAAACGAAACAAAAAAAAAATACTTGCACAATTTTTGGCTGGTTTTCAAACTTGTACAATCTTTCAACCCAACTCGATTCGTTAGATGGGATTTTCCAGGATCATTTCGTGCTTTCTAGTTGTTTTATGTTCAATATGGCTGTAGGGCAGTTATTGACTCTATATGTCCGTCAGGCAGCTTATTTAGGCTTAAATTAGCCAAAAAACATCTAATAAACTTCGCATAAATTTCTAAACGATGAAAACTTTTTTTTTGTATTATATATAGTACTTTGGGATTTAAGGGCATGCGCGAACCCTGATTTTGAATCGAGCAACACACACAACGTAGTCTGACTCCGCACTTACCTCGCTGACATTTTCGGTCTTGAAACAATTGTCGAAGTCTTTACAGTTTTGGCATGTTTCGGGTGTATAGAACTGCCACCTAGTGTCGCACGATACTTCTGAGCAGTTCAGCGACTGAAAGAATAAAACCGAGTCACACACTCAGCGGTTTTATGCGCCCAGAGTCAAATTGAAGTCATACGCATATAGGCTACAGTAACGAATAATCCGAAAATGATGATATTTCAAAGTTTATCCATCTGACTGTATTGAGATTTATCTGAGTGACCTATCTTCAGAGAAAAAGTAAGCCAACAGTCCTTGGTCCAGTTTTACGGTCGACGTGTCTTCAGTCGATAAACAGTTATTTCAAATCTCAAGACTGGTCTTTAGTTTTTAGATTAGCTATAGAACGAAGTTGGTCTTACACTGGTCTTAAATATAAGCCGTGACCATGGAACTTGTTCCTTGTTCTCTGAAGATGGAATTCACTAAATAAATTAGAAACGAACCGGGGCGCTTACTCGAAGGTTCAAGCTAACCATTATAATTCCATTTTTTCAGATACCAAAATAAGTCTCAAGCCTCGAATCTAATTTCTTATCATATCAATATTGCAATTCCTAAAATGCATGTTAAGACCCGATACAAATATTACCTCAAACTAATTTTTGAACGTGCATCCTGAGACTCAATTTCTCATATCAACTACAGATATTTGAATCATGTAAACTATTGATTGAGTCTCAGGACTCAAAGCTCTTGATTTTGTATGTAAGATTCGGTTTTATTTGAAAAATAATTGACATTTTTACTCATAGCCAAATGCGATTCAGTGACGTTTGTCTATGGTGAACTGTTTTTATATTCATGCAGGAATTAGGACAAAACGGGAACTAAAAAGAAATGCTCTTTTTATTTTTGAAGGCCTTCGCGGTGCATTTAAGGCAGTTAATTTTGCCATCTTCATCAACGTCATCATTGTCATTTTTATTACATACGATTATACATCATATACGCACCGTTACTCCTCTGTTGAAGACGCAGCCGTTTTGTTGGTTTAATTTATTGATAGTAATGCAACTGTGTTTAAACCAGGCGACGCCGCTGACGCAGTGTTTGAATTCATCGTGTCGGAATGTTGTCTGCTCGTACGCACCGTGGTCATCTCCGGCGATGCAGCGATACTCCGTGAACCCGGTAGACAACGGGTACGCGCAGAAACCGCAGCCGGGTTTTCTTAAGCACGACGTGCAATCATGAGCTAAACAGTCGTCGATTTGACAGGCCAATCCCTGGAAATAAACACCGTTGACGTGAATGCTTTTTTGTACATCTACCCCACCGTGTGTTGTATTACCCAACCACCATGAATAGTGCCTACCCCGCGGTGTGGTATGTAATGCAAACATCTTATATTGTGACGTCCCCATGATGCGGTGTATAGTCCACCAACCCTTAATCGTATATTACCCGAGGCACAGTGTATGATCCGCCCGTCCTAAATTGTGCCTACCCCTATAATCCACCAACCGTAAGTTACGTCTTCCTGGTGGTGCAGTGCATAATCTGCCCAACCTCAATTGTGTCTACCCCATAATGCAGTGTATAATCTCCACCCCTAATTACACTAACACCGCGGTGCGGTGTATAATCCATCCGCCCTAATCTCTGTCACACATGGTCTCCGCGCGACGTTTTGATCCGTAATGTCGTTAATAATCGGTTGATCAAGCTTCATTATGCATCGATATGATCAGTTAGGAACTTGCGTTCAGAAATAAACAACGATTTTTACTAAAGTTGTTTTTGTTTTCATTTATCAGCGATAGTTCCCTCGGCACACGGCTCACGTAATGCTGAAAAAACCACTCCGCGGACACCCAGAGAGGTTGTTATGACGTCACAACGCAAAAGCCGTTTTTCGGCGTCACGCGTTGAACGTATGCAAGGTAAACTTTCGCTGAAACATGAATACAAAAGCAAATTTAGGCTAATTCATAATTCATTTCTGAATGCATATCCCTTTTTGAACAAATTGATGCGTAATATCCACAGATAATTTGATTATTAACGAAATTATGGATCCAAACGTCGCAAGGAGAGCATATGTGACAGACAATAAATTACGTCTAAACCGTATTGTGATGAAATTCACCAACCCCTTACTACGTCTACCCCTTGGCACGGTGTATACTCCACCAACCCAAACTTATGTCTACCGCGTGATGCAATGTATAATTCACCAACCAATTATTACGTATACCCCGTGTGCGGTATATTATCCACATACCTCGTAGTACGTCTGCCCCGTGGTGCCGTGTATAATACATCAAACCCTAATTACGACCACCCCGTTGTTCGGTGTATAATCCACCAACTCCGTATTACATCTAACCCGTGGTGCGATGTATTATCAACCAGCCCATAATAACGTCTACCCCATGGTGCGATGTACAATCAACCAGCCCCAAATAACGTCTACCCCATGGTGCGATATACTATCAACCAGCCCCAAATAACGTCTACCCCATGGTGCGATGTACTATCGACCAGCCCCATATAAAGTATACCCCGTGGGGCGGTGTACAATCCACCAACCCCTTATAAAGTGTGTCCCGTGGTGCAGTGTATAATTTAACCTTTTTACATTACGTATTCGGAGTGATGCAGTGTATAATTCACCAACCCTAAATTATGTCTACCATAATGTGTATAGGCCTAATCCACCAACCTAGATTACGTCTACCACCTACAATTTTGTGTCATGGTAAATTGTACCGATGTTATCTAAATTAGTTAAAATCCTTATTGCAAGATGGCCGCACCTGTCAAACATTTTTGCAGTTAGTAAATTCACCGCACAGCTTCGTAGAAGCACTTCCTATTACTACGTTACGCCGCACTACGGGGCTAGATGCATAGCTGTCTCAGTCTTTGCCTCAGCATTCAAAGGTAGGAAAGTTTTAGCAGTGAACGGATTATGAAAATTCAAAAGGTATACATGTTCCAAACTTACACGCCAGCCCGGGTCACATTTACACGTATTGGCGGCGACGCACTTTCCGTGGCCATTACAGTTTTGAACGGCCGAACAATCGAAGCCGTTACAAGCGTCGCCGTGGAAACCTTGAGCGCAGACGCACTTCTGCCCGATGCAAATTCCATTACCGGAACAATTGCGGAGGCGTGTCTAGATGGAAGAAAAATCAAGCGGTTAGAAATGTTGGGCTCGCTATGTCAGGAGTCACATTCCAAAAAAACTACTGTACGTACGGCACACACACGTTCTTCGTGCGACGTTTTTTCATTTCGTTGATGATCGGCTTATCTACTTGTCTATGCATCGATTTATTCCGGAAGCAATTTGCCTTCAGAAATAAACAACGATTTTTCCAAAAGTTGTTTTTCTTTTCATTAATCAGCGATACTCAGCTTACGCTCCCATAATGCTAGATGCTGCTATGACGTCGTGGCCTATTCATAAGCATAACACAACGATATAGGTGGCGCCACAATACGGGGACAAAAGCAGATTTTCAGCATTACGCGGGCGTATGCTGAGTAAACTATCGCCGATTATAGATAAAAACCCATTCATATGAATTCAAAGTTTATTTTTGAATGCAAAATCCTGATTGAACAAAGTGATGCATACAGAACACAGATCAACTGATTATCAATGAAATTACGGGTCACGGGGAGTTTGTATGACAGACAGTATTCAGACTCTGAAGTCAGGTCTCCCGAGTGCAATAAGCAAAGGGGTGTTAGGCGAACTCACCACGGACGAGGTCACAGATGAACGGATATAGACTGTTACAATCTACCGAATTACTCAGGTCATCACCGAATACAGAGCGAGTGTAGCAAGAATCAACATCCTAAAAACATGATTAGAGATCTTAAAGGTCTTTTTGCGATTCAGTATCACGATTTTGTGGGTTAGATTTTACTCTGAATCTAGTTCCACAATATATTCAGGTATGATTATAACTCTGGATCAAGTAACACAACAGTGCGGGTGCAATGTCGCTGATTGGATTTTAGCTCCAAGTTTTGTGGGTTTATTTCAACTGTAAATCCAGTTCGAAAGTTGTGTGGATTTTTACTCAGAACTTAGCTCCGCTAGTTTGCGGGCTCGTTTCAACTGTGGAACCTGTTCCACGGTGGTGTAGTTTCAATTTGACTCTGAACCCAGCTACACAGTTATGGGATTTTGACTCTGGATCTAGGTTTTCAATCAACATTTTTTTAATTTGCGAATGTTTTATTCACCTGCTCCGCTACGATCCAAATTTTGTCCGACTGGTCGACGGTATTCTGCCATAAATGTTTTGCCCTAGCGACGCTGGTTGATTTCAAAGGGGAACCGCCGGCGTATTTCTAAAAAAAAAACGAATTCATTTCCTGTCATGAAATGAGGGCAGACTACTTTTGAATGGTATTCTAAAAACCTTACCGCGCAAGTTTTGAAAGCGTTCGAAAATGACATGGCCCCGCCATGATATAACAAACAACTCGATCCCGAGATATACCAACCAATCGGACAAATTATAACTGAAAAGAAAATACTCAGAGTTACTGTCGCCAGTAAAGACCGGCTAGTAGGACTTCAACTACTGCAGCTATAGAGGATTCTACCTGTGGCAAGTGAGGTTCTCAGGAGCCGATTGGTTAAAGTCTAGGGCATCATCTGCTGCAGCAATAACGGATTTTACTTGTGGCAAGTGAACTCCACCAGGTGTCGTGTGTGTGCAGTAGGATATCAATTACTGTTGCAATCATGGATTCCACTTGCAGCAAGTTAGAATTCACCAGCGCGTGTCGCTAGTTTGCAGTAGGACATCAACTACTGTGGCAATACAGGATTCCACTTGTGGCAAGTGAGGATCCACCAGGTGTCGACAGTGCGCAATAGGGTATCAACTACTGCGGTGATAGCCGATTATACTTATGGTAGGTGTCGCTTGTTTACTCACCTGATTCATACGCCGGGTCGTTAAACGGAATGATCGGTAAATATTCAATAGTCGGTCTCCAACCGTGCTGAGTCGCTGCGTTTATTACGCTACCGACCGCCGATTGAGACGCCTGTCCCCACCAGTTCCACGCGACGCTCACTTTCTGTCCGTTCATATTCCGCCATTGAATCTGTTTCGTCGTTCCCGGATTGTAAAACGAACTATTCGCCATCGAAACGCTCGTGAACTCGAGTTGAACGACATGATTGTTCTGCGTCAAGTAGTTCGCCGGCGCATTCCACAACAGCTGACTGTCGCGGATGGTCGCCTCCGTGCGGTGCGCAAACATCACCCCGTATCCACGGTTCTCGTTGATGCGGCTATTCGTGATATTCAACGCGACGCCGTAGAACATAATCGCGATGGTAAACGAGTTCTTCCGCTCTGCGCGCGTCGCCGTTATCGAAGAATTGCGAATACGCGCAACGAACGGATACCGGCCTTCGAAAGGGATCTGGTAACCGTAGTTGACGTACAAAACAGCGTTGAGAGTTCCGTTGATGGTCGAGCCGACCAGTTCGAATTTCGAACGATCGAGCGCGTAAGCGTCAATGCGAATACCCGGTAGATTCAAGTCGTACGTCGCAAAGTTACGTAGAGTTACGTTGGCGTTCTTGACGCCGAACTCCAAGGTGTACGCGTCAATTATGCGCATGACTCGCGGCGTGTGTATTCCCGAAAACCGGTGCAGATGCACGCGATCGAGCAGGATCTGCGGGCGCAGCGCCGGGTCCGGTGACGTCATGTAAACAGCTTGGTTGTGAACGTCGACCATTTCTACGTCTTCCAAAACAATCTCCGGGGTTAAACTCGCTGAAATAGAAAAGCAATCAGATCTTTCAAACCGATAATACAAAGATACTTCAGCTCGGGGACCTAGTGGGTTATTGGGATCTCGATCGGTCCGTCATCTCATCCCTTTCAACGCGTTTACGCCATAATGCGGTGTATCAAATATCGATGGACTTCGCTGGTACTCCGAGCTGGTAACTATTGGTTGGTAAGTTAAAATCAACGTAGATGCAATTTGACGATATGGCGGTAATGTAGACACAATATAGCGGTAAGCTTGTAATGCATCGCACTGGCGTGGAATTTTCCACAAAATTGTCAATTAGGCCTAACTCCGTTCTTAAATTGTTGTCCGTCGGACATATTCAACTTAGAATTGCTTCCAAAACCTGAAACTCGTCATATGGTATCTAATGACCAAAGCCTACACAATAATAAAGCCATTTCTTCTGATCTGCCTACAGGTGGCTTTATATTTCTGCCTGACCTGCAGGTTTTACCAGACTTTTTGAAATTTGGTTGGGGTCCGTTCGGACTACAGTCCGAAAAATATTTCAAACATTTCTTCTGATATGTCTACACGGGGTGCTCCCATATCTCCTGATCTGCCTACAGAGGGACTACCCGATATTTCAAAGTCCTAGATGATTTTTTTTAACCAAAGCCTACGCAATAATTCAGCCATTTCTTCCGATCAGCATACAGGGGGTGCGCTTCGGAGGCTAACAAACATTTGTTAAATTTCTACTTGATGGTTTTCCCTATATTTCCGACACAAGGTGTGTACGTAGGGTGTCTTTAAACCGATGCCTGCGGAAATCATGAAACGTTTGCCCGATTGATGCGAAGGGGACTTTTTTCAAACAATCGACATAAAAAACAATTACCAATTAAAGCGGAGGTATATCTATGCACATTTTTGTCTTTACCTGGTCTAGAGTCGCATTCCAAAAATGCGATATCGTCCAGCGCGATTTCGGTGTTCCGGACGTATTCAAATCTAGCTACGAATTTCAGTTCGGCGCCGCTATCAGGACTAACCGGTTTGAACCACGCCTTGCCGTTCAGGAATTTCTCAGGCTCGGTCGTTTCGTACGGACCGCCGTACGTCCATATCAGTTCATCAGACGTGCTATCTCCAACGAAAATCTAGAAAAAAAACAAGAACAAAACGGAATGCCTTTGTTTTAAACACGGGGATCTCTGAACCAGTGGCTTTTTATTTAAGGCTAACTAGCCAGCCAGAAGCGAGGTAACCAACCAGCAAACCTTGACGAAGTTCGGTTATCGGAAGTGGGAGACTCCATATTTGCGAACTAAATGAAGCCGATAGTCAGTCGATCGGAACTTCGGTCGGGAGATGGGTCCGGAAATGGTCGACAACACGACTGTGTACAGTTGCTTCTAAATCCGGACTAGTTCAAAGATGGACGACACTTTAAGAAATGCGTCAAACTCGAACTTAAGTTTCTTTGTTTTTTTTTTTCCCCTCAACCACTGAGCGCCACGCAGGGCTTTATAAGCGGGTAGGATTTTTCTTTTACCCGATTGGGGAGAGAACGGAAAAGAACTCCCCGGCAAGAAAACTCTATCACCAAAAAGGATTCGAACCCAGAAACCATGGGTTGACGAGGCAGCTCGAACCACTCGGCCATCCCATGTGGGGAGTGACAGTGAAAACCTTGAGGTATCAGAAGTGGCCTACTGACCTAATTGTCCTCTAGAGGGCGAGCTAGTCGAAGGTGGCCGCTCTAACTGCACTATGGCATGCTTTAGAGCTGTCTTACAGTCGTTGAAATGCCCAAACAGATATATGGCCGAAGTTCTTGAAAATTTCTTTTTTTAGAAAAACTGCTTTCTCGGGCTTCTGGATTTTTATTTTGTATACTGCCACCTGAAGGGTTGAGTGTGTTCGATTATCATCAGTTCCGAACATTAGTCGAGACTACTTTCTAAGAAAACTGATTTCCATGCGGCCGATCTAAGCCTTTGATCGATTTGTTATGATCAATTTTCATATTCGTTTCCATACCTCGAGATGAGATTCCTTCCGTTCACCGCTCACCGAGTAGGCAAATTCAATACCACACGCGCCGACCGGGATCAACCCACTGCGCAACGTCGATGTTAGTCTAGCTGATTTTTTAGGAACCACCGCAATCGATTTACCTGAAAAAGATCGATGTTCAATTTTTCGTATCCGAGTTTTCGTCACAATGGTTTTTTTCATTTTCAGTGACTGTCCCGGCTGTTTCGGACAATCGGGATAAGTAAACCATTGCCAGAATCTGCTCCTGACAATCAGGGGACATTACTATTAAAATAGTCTCAGAGACAGTTCCTGGCAGTTCACGGGCTCTTTCAGACAGTCAGGGCACGGCCAACCAATTTCAGAGGCAGTTATTTAACCATTTCCAGGCATGGAACAATCCGGGGACATCAATTACTTATTGAGTCTACATGTATAATACAAACCAGAGTGTCCTACTGTATTATCTTCATAATTAAACCGTCTACTGGCAGTTCCTCTTTTCCACTCGATGTATCGGTTGGGATCGGATTTCCAAGGACAGAACGGGCTGCTCCAGTCAAACGTACATTTAGCAACTGAAATAGATGTATGAAAAATGATACAAAAATATTTCCTGAAACATTAGAGCCAAATGGAACCAAAATGAGCTTATACTGGTCGTAAGTTGTCAGATTGTCTATAGAACCGTAATGAGCTTAGACTGGTCTTAAGTTGTCTCATTGGTTATAGAACCAAAATACCTTAAGTGCATCGATTTGTTGAAAACCAAAATGAGTTTAGACTGGTCTTAATTTTGAACTAAAGACTAAGAACTAAAATGAACTTAAGACTGGTCTTGCTTGAGTGAGCGTTAGTGTGTTAGATTGCCCAGCGTTGAACCGAAACGAACCACCAAAAGGTCAAAGTTTAAAGGAATTGGCCCAAGTTTCGGAACTAAATGTAAATTAGCAAAATGATCAAATGCAATGCTTACACGACGCATTGTGAGCTGAAACTTCCATATATTCGATGTATCTATCAATTCCAGCTCTGTGGCAAAGTGACGATATTTCTAACCGCGACGAATTCGACCACACCTCGTACGTTCGACGTTTCTTTATTCGCCCGAAATTCCGTTTATAATTAATTTGCTCGACGCGCGTGCCGTTTCCGTCGATGTTAAAAAAATCGAACAAATCGGATTCGCTCGTGGCCGTCGAGGAGTACCGTACGAAAACGCGTAGCACGCAACCGGGGTCCGTAGCGAAAACCGTCGGTTCGCAACCCATGATCGAACTTCCCGCCGCCTCTCGCGATTTCCAACTCGCGATTTTCGTCGATTTCATCAGTAACGTCTGCCGCGGTTCGACCATGACCCCGTCCGATCGACATAGAACGAAATCGCCGCCGCCGATCGCCGGGTCGTACGCGAGCGGTTCCTTTTTTTTCCGGTATCGCTCGAGGTCGTTGTCGGGCGGGGAAATATAGACGCCGGTGTTGCCGATGTTTTTCAGACGCGCGCGTTTGACGCTCATCGGCACGACGACGCTCGCCACGATCGCTTTATCGGAAACGTTTTCGAAATTGATGCCGTCGATTTCGATACCGCTTACGGCGCGGTAAATCTGAATTCCGTTAGTCGCGTTGATGATATCGGTGTTTCTGATTATTAGGGATGAAGAACCACTTGTACCGTCGGTACTACCTGCACCACTTGTACCACTGGTACCACCTGCACCACTTGTACCACTGGTACTACCTGCACCACTTGTACCACTGGTACCACCTGCACCACTTGTACCACTGGTACCACCTGCACCACCTGTACCACTGGTACCACCTGCACTACTGGTATCACCTGTACCACCACTCAGAGTAATGGCACCGTCCTTTGTGTTTAAGATGTTCACGTGTTTGAAATCTGCGCGTGATTTTTCACCGCGCAGTTTCACGCCGCCCCAAACTTCCGGCTGACAGCGGATAAATACTGCCTCGTAATTGTACTGGTTGCACGAACTATTCTTCGGAAAGCAACCGTTCAGTTCACTCGCTCCTGAACAAGACAAAACACGCGTCGACAAACTCCTGTTCTTTTCCGCGAGCGACGTTAGATTCTGCCACAGAACCGGCGGCCCAAATCCGAGCGACCGGCAAATCATTTCCGATTCCACCGCCGTCCATAAATTACCACCGCACGCTTGATATAAAACGCCCCGTTGTTTTTTGATCAAGACGGTGCCTTCCGTCGATGTGTTTCCGCCAACCAGCACCGCGCGTGTAGATTCCGGCGAACAGATGGGATTTCCCGTTTGCGCGCGCCGCTCGACGTCCATCGCGATCGGTTTATCGCACGTACCCGCCGCTGACAACCGGCCGTAAACGATCAGCGATCGCCCCGGTCGAAAATGCAGCGTAACGCCGGCTTCTATCGTTAGCAGATCGTCTGCGGTGACGACGATATCCCGTTCGATGATGTACGGTTCGTCGCGACTCGCGTACACGTGCGGATTTCGCGTTTGTAAATCGAGAACGATTTTACAATCGGAATCGGTGCAGATCTTGAATGTCTTTGAACGCGGCGGGACGATCATCCCCGCCAGACGGTTCACGATCGCCTCCGCGTCTTGCGAGTTCCAGAAATTCGTGTTGAAATCGACGAGCGAACGACCAAATTCCGAAACGACCTCCGAATCGAGTCCCGGGTTGTCGAACGCGTTCAAACTAACCGCGACGTTTTCGACACTTCCGATTTCTAAAGCCGTGCTGCCACCTGGCGGCAGTCGACAACCGTCGAACATTCGGGAGTTACCGATGAGTTTATTCCGCACGAACGTGACGCTCTTCGCTACGTGTCGAACTCGCACCAAACTCATCATAACTCGATTATCGAGAAACTCGTTGCCGATTATTTCCCAAGCTACGCTCCGGGGATCGGTCGTGGAGGCGGACGATACCCGCGCGTTCTGCGCGACGCTCACGATCGCCGCGGTCGATCCTCGCGTTCGCGCGCGGATTCCGCGGAATAAATTGTCGGAGATTTTCCCGACTCCGCAGACGTCAACGATCGAATAGTTTTTGTCGACGGTTATATTAGAAAACGTGTTATACGCGATCGTCCAATCGATCGGGCCGCACTCTAGCTGATAGATCGTTCGATTGTCTGTTTCAAATTTATTGCGCAATATTTCGATGCGCGCCACCAAAGTCTGCTGCCGGTGTTCGGGTTTTCCCGATTTGTTCGTCAGTTGCAGCATCCGAAATTGTAGGAAGCTGCCGTTCGTGAACACGCAAGTTTCGATGCGCGCCGTCGCGTTTGAATTTCCTCCGAACTCGACCTCGACGCGTCTGCCGCTGAACGTCGAGTCGCGAACGTCGAACGCCACGAATTTCCCGTAGACGGTTTGTACGGTCACGTTCGAAACGCTGACGTTTTGCATCGTTAGATTCACGTCCGTTTCGAATCCGAAGTAAATCCCGTACGGACCACTGGCACGGATCGTCGAATTGTGAATCGCGATTCGTTCTTTTTCTTTTGCTGAAAATATCGAATTCATATCACGTGAATCGATAGAATAGATACATCCTTTAGAAATGCTACAGATAATTTTTCAGTATCGAAAATTCGAACACTTTCCATACACCTATATTGCGTCTACCCCGCACAGTGGTGTATATGAGAAATATGATTTTGATCCGCCCTGCAGTGCGTTGTATATCAGGCACATTACTAATTGCATTCATCCTGCAGTGCGGTGCATAACAGGCATACCGCTATATTGCATCAACCCTGCACGGCGGTTTATTTGAAGAATACCACTTTTTCAATATGCCCCGCAGTGCGGTGTATATCAGGCGTAATGCTTGATAGTATTTATCCAGCAGTGCAGTGTATAACAGGCATACCGCCATATAGCATCTACCCCATACTACGGTTTATATCAGAAATACCACTATTTCGATCTGCCCAAGGATGCGGTGAATAAAATGCGTATTACTTATTGCATTTATCCGCGTTTATCCCGCAGTGCGGTGTATAACAGGCGTACCACATTCTGCCCCGCAGCGCGGTATATATCAGGCCCACCGTTAAATTGCATCAACCCCGCAGTGCAGTGTATCACGGGCCTATTACTGCTTTATTACATCTACCCCACAGTACGGTGTGTACCATGCGTGCCACCTTATTGAATTTACCCTTCAGTGCGGTGTATAACAGGCGTACCGCTATATTACATATACCCCACAGTACGGTGTGTACCATGCGTGCCGCCTTATTGAATTTACCCTTCAGTGCGGTGTATAACAGGCGTACCGCTATATTGCATCAAAAAGGAAAAATGTTGACTACCGCATTAGCGGCAAGTGCGGTAGGCTAAATCCGCCACTGGGCTCACCACGAAATTACACCTTCTGCAGCGCGATTTTCACATTGCTTGACATGTGCTGCCATATTTCAAAAGCTATTTTGATGATTGATACATCACACCTCGGGGAAAGTGCGATATGAGGTGGGTGGATTTTAAGAGAAGATCCATATCAATTAGGCCTAAATCAAATTTTCGAGTGAAAGTTTTTTCCCAAAAGTCTGTGAATAAGGCAAAATCAAAATTCATGCATAGATTTTTTTCATAAATCGGAGTTTAAACATAGCAAAAAAGGAACCCCTCGGCTTAATACAATCACAGAAATCATGTGTACTTACAATACGGAGAATCGAAGTTAATTCCTGTCTTGAAATCACCGTGAACTTTCACTTGATCGAGTTCTTTCTTAGGTTTATCTGTAAAGGGAACTTTCTGTTAGAGAAGCGAAATTCTATGGAAACACTTTAAAAACGGGGATTTATGGAGGCGAACTTCTTTTCTGGAAACATAACAGCTGTAATATTAAATCACCTGGACCCAGTTCCACAGTTCTGAGTTAGATTTAACTCTGAGTTAAAGTTAGTTCATTTTCAATGAGTTAACTCAGAGTTAAATCTTAACTTACAACTGTGGAACTGGACCCTGGGCCCAATTGCGCAAACCTGGAATAGATTTAATTCAAGACCCGTTTTTAAGTTTTGTTAATTTGCTGTGGAACTATCTAAACGACGACTGCGCAACTGACCCTAGGCCATTATTGATGAATGTCATTTTGACATTTTCTGGAGGCAGACATCATTTTGGAAGGTTCTATACAAGAAATGACTATGAAATCCGAAGGGTTGATATGGATGTCTTGATGGCAGACGTCTCTTCTGGAAATATTTTCAAATCGCTAGTGGGTATGATATCATCAGGAGATTTACGGGGGCAGACATCTTTTATAGAAGGGTCTATGTCAAAGGGGGCTTATGGGGCCTGGTGTCTTTTTCCGTAAACGTTCATATACAAAATCATTAAGTTTACGATTAGTCTAAGCGGATTTAGGCAAACATCTCTTCTATTACGGTATATACATTAATTAATCAAAATATTCATGATGTCATAGGGGGATTTCATGGAGGCAAATCGATATACGGTGGATATTTACCGGTATTTTGTTTCGGTGACAATGACGCATGTTTGACGGCAATAACGTGAATGATGATATCAACAGATCCGCAGTTATCGGCGCCTGTTACGATCTTCAAAGCGAGTTCCTGATTTCCGCTTGTCGGTTTATACCTAAACCCGTCTCTAGTGGTCAGTTCTTCAGTCAACAGTTGACTCCCGGCATACAACTGCACCGACGGATTCTCCTTGCATTTAGAGCCTGATATTTTCGTACTCCGCTTGACCTTGGATTTACCATCTCCCTTACCTCCCTTATCGGGCTCGACTCGAGAATGATTCCTATAAAACGTAGATCATCTTATATTTCGTTCTTAAAAAACATTAACTAACTTTTCTGGAAGCGTTCATTTATATCCAATCACTTAGCAAACTGATTATGTGATAGAGAAATTTTTGGCAGCGCAGATCATCATTGAGAAAAATGCCTTTATCAAGAGGTATATATTAGGTCAAATGTCATATTGTGGAGGCAGACATTTTTCCTGGAAGGTTAAAAAAAATCACAAGAATTCCGATGATGTATTAAATCCGAAAGAGCATTGCGGCCACATGAAACCTTCTTGTCTTTTTAAGTCGAAATTACGACGTTGAAACTCGTATTTTCGACTTTACAAACTCGAAATTTTAAGTTTTAATCTCGAAATTTTGACTTTTAATCTCGAAACTTTGCACCCATTCGAGGTCGATCGTGCTTGCCAAGTCAGTATCGTATATCGGCATTTTTTGAACCTAGCTTGAAGAGGCGACGGTCAAACTGATCTCTGATCTCATTGTGTCATGGTGTGAATTTTACAACATGCGCACATGTGTTATAATGTCGAAATGCCGAATTCAAAATTGCATGTGGCCGCAATGCTCTTCCGTACAAAAAAAGGATAAATGGGACAGATATCGACGACAGAAACACTTATACCTCCATCAGCCGGCTGGTGATGTCATAGGGGATTTATGGATGTAGCCATGTTTTCCCGAATAAGGATTACGTACACTACGTAATTCATTGATAATATCGTAGGGAGATTTGTAACGAACCTCATTGAAACGACGATTTTGAGCAAATCGATGACGATCGAATCGGTCAGTTTGTCGGGTAGCAGACGAACTGTACATTCAGCTAGTGTAGAGTTAGTCGCCGTCATGTTATTGGTCAACGAGTAGAACGCGCCGTCCGCGTCGACTCGTACCGGATTCTGATCGTTACACGATCGAATCGTCGGATTAAACTTCACCGCCGAGTCTTCGAAACCGATTCCGTATCCCCTCGTGGTGCCGTTTGTTTTGCTTACCGTCACGTTTGTGAGTTTGGTCGTCGACGAAGCCGGTAATTTCAAACCGTTGATATTTTGCGAAACGTCGACGGTGACATGGCGTAACGTTTCCTCGACGGCTAGACTGGCGCGTTTGATCACGAGGCCGCTCGCGACAACGCCCAGACCCGACGTGTTTTGAACGATGGTAACGTTTTCGATTCGATGCCGATGAAAATCGATCGATAAACTCGCGGCCAGGTTACCGCCGTAATTCAACCCGGCGCCGGAGATATCGACGTTACGTAGAACGCTCGGTTTGGCGCCAGCCGCTAGATGAATTCCGGCCCAGGCCGGCGGTAGACATTTCATTCGTAACGGAGAGTTGCAACACCGAACATTGACGGGACATTTTTCAAGTTGACAATCGTCGAGTGTTTTAGCGCCCTCTTCACAGTGTATGCTTCTATACGCTATACGCTCACTGTAATACGGTCTATAGCTTCGTGGGGGTACATACGGACCGAGGCCCATCAATCGGCAGAGCGTCGGGCCGACAGGCGTGAATCCACTTTCACCCAAATAAGGAGAGCAGACGGTCCTTTTTTCATTCTCGAGATAGAATTGTACGACATCCGTAAACATGTAAGACGTCTGCCGCTTGCGTCTGTAACGGGCCGCCTGTCGCTCGCGTCTGCGAAGAGCCGCCTGCCGCTTGCGTCTGTAAGGAGCCGCCTGCCGCTTGCGTCTGCGACGGTGCGGTTGTTGAAAACGATAATAGTTTTGAAGTTCGTATTCGGTTATTTTCGTCGCGTTTGCGATCGTGATTCGTGAATCTGGCGTTCGCTTGTCGAGTCGGAAGTGTATACGCGAGATGGCGCCACCGTCCGTGAGCAGACGGCCCCCGCCACGAACGATAAATCCAACGTCGGGCGCCACGTTCAAAACGACGCCCGGTTCGATACGCAGTGAACCTCCGCGGTTAACGATCACGTCGCTATCGATCGTAAACGGGCTTCCGCTCGACGTCAAGGTCAACGCGTCGTATAAACTTCCGCCGAGGCGACTTCCGTTTTTGAACGCACTCGAATCGTGCGTGAGAACCGAACTCGTTCGGGTCAACGTCGAATCGGTGAAATACGGCACGAGTTCAAACGTCGGCCGCGAAATCTTCATATTCTGACCGAGTATCCGATTCTCGATACCGGTATCGATGCCCCAATAATTATACGACAAATTAAACGTTTTTCGCGTGTTTTCCGGTAATAACGCGCACTCGTATTTCGACGCAGGATTGCGGAATACGTTACGTTTGATGACCGTTTCGTCACCGCCGTACAGCGTCACGACGGAATCACGCGCCGTATTCGCGACGAACTCGTTCGAGATCAACCGCGCCTCGGTTCGCGGGCTCCGACTGGGGCATCCGAATATCTTGACGATTCCCGTCGCGGCTAAATTGCGAGCAAATGAATTATTCGTCAAATCGATTGCCGCTCGGATACTGTTCCCGCCGCAAATACGCGCTTCGACGGTCGAGTTTCTCGAAGTCGAGTTTCCGTTCGATTCGAATTTCGAATCGTTGACGACGACGCTGATGCTGCTGTTCGAATCGATTTCGAATCGAATGGCCACGACGCGATTGTGTATGAAGGTACTATCGCGAATACGGACGTTGAGTCCGTTTTGGCCGTGTACGTTTGTTATTTTGAGCCCGACTTTATTGCGTGAGACGACGTTGTTCGCGGCGTCGAATTCGACGAGACAAACGTCGTCGACGTCGACGGCCGATTCCGCATTATTTTCCAACGTTGAATTACGAATAGTAATCGCTCTATTATGACAGTTCCAACTGTACCAGTTAACGACGCGGATACCGCGCTTTCTCGAGTCGTTTATCGCGGAATCGACGAGGGACATGTTTCCGGAATTCGTGGCAAAGAATATTCCGTATTCGCCGCTGCGCGTTACGTTCGTTCGCGTCAGTTCGAGCGCGAGGAACGAATCCGCGAGTGACTGGATTCCGATTCGCGACTGGTCGATAATGACTCGCCTCACGGATACGGCGCCGAGTTTACCGGCGAACGTCAGCCCGTTTTCACTGTTGTTTCGCGCGATGGAATCTTCGATCGAAATTCGGCGACCTACAAAAGGTAAACGTTATCGATGATAAATAAACCCTTTCTGTGCGTCTACACCGCAGTGCGGTGTATAAATCGGCGGAATTGATATTGATTATGTTGAAAGTGGCGTTACCCAACATTAATGATGTCACCCCGGTATGTTAAACGTTAAGTTTTCCAATGGCTGTAGGGGAAGAGAACGCTATTGCTAGCGTAATTTCATGGTAATAGCATCGATGAAAAATTAACCCTTTCAGTGCGTCTACACCGCTGTGCGGTGTATTAATCGGTGGTATTGGTGTTATAAGTAATGAAAAAGTGGCGTAACACTACACACAAATGTCAACCCGGTAAGTTAAGTGAAGATTTCCTACATGACTGCCAAATATAATTCATCGATTAGGATCTAACCCTTTCTGTGCGGTATAAGAATCGATTTTATTTGTGGTCGATTTTATTTGTAACTAGAAACTAGCGTCATCCCACGCAAATGCCAGCCCGGTATGTTAAAAGCTAAGTTTTCCAATTTGACTGCGATATTTTTGATATTAGATATTTAAATTTGATCCTGATTTCAGAGTAGGAACTATGCCCGCTACTTTTAGCCCGTATAATCATGTATATTACCTTTTTTCTGAGAAATTACCAAAAATCGATGTTTCTTGTCATAATTCTGCGTAATTTTGACCTCCATCTTCGACGAGGGACTCGTAACGGATTCAAAATGTTTCATAATTCCAGTATATATCACGGCGCCGCTGGAATCTTTTACTTCGACGTTGGGATATGAGGTTGTCGTATCGAATCGTAACAGTTCCACCACGTCTCCCGGGTCGCTTTCAAACGTCTGAAAAACAACAATAAATGAATCCCGTTAAAAAAACGGTACATTCGGATGGCACAGGGAGAACGTGCTCACTCGAAATTTACCCGTGCCCGAAAAAACAAAGGCAGTGTTTTTTTCGTGGCTCTTTATTTACCCGCAAACTAATAAGACAACAGCAGTCCGCGTAACGTGAGATTTAGCTTATTATCTTAGCTTATTAAGTCCTTCAAGCGCTTAGAAATTGTTTGAAAATCCTCTGGACTCTACAAGCCTTTTTTCAATATATTTAAATACACAAGCTGCCCTGTTCATTTATCTGTGCTGATGTTGCGTGGAATACCCCTAATAAGTCCAGGGGCAATTCACTGGGGAATGAATGAATGAGCTTGGCTCCGAACTTATTTGAACTCGGGACACTTTCAAGTAACGAAATCCAAACTGTGGAACTGGTTTGAGAACTATATTTGAGGATCCTGAACACCGTCGAATCGGAAATTTGATGTGGAGTACAGTTGGCAATGTGTAACAGGGGGATTAATAGCGAAACTGATACCAGAGGACGGTTTGTGCAATTGGGTTCAAACCTATGAAACTGTGTTGAATAACGAGCATGCCACTATAGCGCGCCTACCGAGCTGCGATGTTTCGTTGGTTAGCCGGGATCTACTAATATTTCACGTTCGAAAGGTGCTGCCATCTTTCAATACCAGATGAAAAAATCAATTACTGATTATATGAATACACCACAGTGCAGTGTACTAGTGAATGGCTATCACCAGCTGTACATCGCACCGTGGTGTACACGCACTGAAAGGTAAATGGATAGAAGCGTAGTGTACGTACCATTTGACAACTGGTAGGGTATCCCTTGTACGGTGTATTGAAAGAAACTGCTAAAACTCCGCTTCCGGATAAACGTCGATTTTTCGGTTGCGAATTACAAAATGAGATCGTCGGGCTCGGAAACGTCGACGGCGTTTGAATCTTTGTGCCGTTTTTACACCCGACCACCGTCACTGATTTCAAAACCGCGTTTCGTCTCCACGAACACACTGTCACGCCGGTACCGTTGCAGTTTTCGACCGCGACGTTCGACAACGCGATTTCCGACCAATCGTCATCCACGTACAGTCCGGCGGCTGATGAGTTTTCGATTTTGACGTCGTGTACGCGTAAATCTGCCCCGTGACCAGAGATATTGAGGGCGGCTATTCGACCCGTCTGCCCGGCGTTCTGCACATTCACGTGACCGATTGTCAGCGCTCGATTACCGGCCGTCGCCGTAATCGTAATCCCGACCCATCGCCTCGTACGCACAGGCGACATCTCGCTCGAGATGAACGAGATTTTTTCGGCGGCCGTGCCGACCATTTCCAGCGCGCCGCCGCGCACGTTCAAAACGAGCCCGGCTCCGCGTTCGAAACGGATGATCGCGCCCGGTTCGATTTTCAGCGAACCCGTCGACGACACGGTCACCGTTTGACGCGTTTTAATCAAATACGGACCAGCCGCTTTGGTCACCACGTGAGTACCAGTGATCGCGCCGGGCAGATGTAATTCAGTTAGGGCGGACGCGAGCGACGCAGCGGTGACCATCAACAACGCGACGGGCAGCGAAACTCTAGTCGGCGTCATTTTCGGAGTGTTTCCGCCAATATCGACCTCTAGATTCCCATTCAATAAGTCTCGATTTCACACAACGGATTAAACGATCTGAATCTAGAATAGAAAATGACGTGAACAGCATTTGAATCTTCGGACTCGTTATAAAAGGAAAGAGTGGGCGAAGAAATTTTGATAAAATGAATTCAAAACCTGACGTTCTCGGCATAAAGCTGTGGTTTCCATTTGACTAGCGATGATAACAAATGCGATCGGCATATGAAAAATTTATCGTTAATACTACACAAGTATACGTGTAGATCTATGCCTATATTCCCTACGAGTATAGTTGTGTATCGGGTTCAATGGCGAGATTTCGGGGAATTTTTCTGCGATTTAAAAAAAAACATCTTTTAAAGAAACATCTTTTGAAATGTTTCGCCATTTATCGGTATTTCAACGACTGTGAGACAGTTCTACAGCACGCCGGTGAATTAGGAGCTGCTTCCTTCGACCGTTCGTCATTTAGCGAAAAATTAGGTCAGTAGATATCAGTCAGATGTGAGTTGACTTTGCCGAAATCACGAGTCATCGTTACTCAAAATGTGACAAAGCCAATGGTTGGGAACTCAGGTCCGATTAGATCACCCGATCGTGAGCAGTTAAGTATTCCATTTTTATTATTCTGATTGTGAGAATAGTAAAATCAAATTATTCTGATTGCTTGATGAATTAAATCAGAATCAGATTCGGATTGTGAGATTAGAGAAATCAAATTATTCTAATTCCTATCACCGGGTGGAATTTCGAATGTTTCTTCGACAGCGCGTATGAACGTGGCCGTATATTCAATAATGGTCGGCCAACATTTAACCGCTCCCACATTTTACTGACACTGACAAAAATTTGTTTTCTATGTACAGTCCAATAATTCTTTAGAATGCTTTAAAACCTCTATCGCAGCGAAATAACTTACGTTTTCATTTTTTGACAAGCTATAAATTTGACACAGCGAAACAAACGAAACGAAATAAAATGTAATATACATACGAATAACGTGATCGACCTCTAACATTTAAATGTCGATATAGTCGTGGAATAAACCCTAACGTTGACGCACAACTGTCTAGATAACTTCCTGGTTGACAAGCTGTTTGCGAAATGTGGATTTTCCGCCGGAAAAAAGCATCGATTCGAAAGGCGCTTGACCTATTTCCGTAACGACGGAAATACTCGAATCAGTTCTAGAAATCTTTCATTCCAAACGGAATTTAAACCAAAAATAGACACACGACTAAACATTAGTCGATTGAAGTTATTTCGAATTTTTCGATTGCAGATAATGAATTCGTGTTGATATTAATTCCCTTAGGACAAGACTATGAGCTCAAATAGTCTACTTATTTCCAAATACTTCAACTGATTTTCCACTTAAATACCTACTTTCTTCGTTAATTCCTTTTAATCGAATTTATATCTATATTTTGTAGTAGTAGCAGTTAGTAGTAATTTACTAACTGTACGAGACGCGTATTGTATGAATTATGATGATTGTATACTATTTCATAATACAGCACGATATCGGATTGTGAGATTGGTTAAATCAGATCATTCTGATTGTGGGATTAGTTTAATCGATGTTAGATTGGTTAAATCAAACAATTCTGGTTGTGGTTAAATGAAACAATTCTGATTGTGGGATTGGTTAAATCATATTATTTTGATTGTGAAATTGGTTAAATCAAACCATTTTGATTGTGGTTAAATGAAACAATTCTGATTGTGGAATTGGTTAAGTCAGATTAATTCTGACAGTGAGATTAGTTAAATCGATGTTAGATTGGTTAAATCAAATCATTCTGATTGTGGTTAAATGATTCTTAAATGATCATTCTGATTGTGGGATTAGTTAGATCAGATTATTCTGAATAAGAGAGATTAGTTAAATCGGATGAATCTGATTGTGAAAGGTAAGAGAAAACAGATTATTCTGATTGTGAGATTAGGTTGAAGTGACAGAATCTCAAGTAAAGTTAGATCTAAAACCTGCAAACCTAGTGGATTCGATAGTTTCCTACTGAATGTTATCCTCAATTGAATTGTTGGAAGTTCCGCATTGAATCAACTAATCCTCGATATTTTAGTCAACGTAATCCGCCAAACTGACAAGTCTCGTTAAACAAATTTACGATTTTCAGATCATATATCTTATAATCAATATCACTGGAGAATTTTAAAACACATTAGAAAAATACCTACCGATATTATACTTGTGTGTGTGTGTCTGTGTGTCAGTGCCAGACTCCTGTCAGGTTTAATCTCTCACGACAAAGCAAGTCGCTCTCATTATCAAAACCGGTTTATGAATTCCTCAAACATAAAAACAACAATTCAGTGTCGATATATTCACACATGTATTCAACCAAACAAGTTTTTTTTTAATATTTAGCGCTTGCCGCCAGGATTGTTAATGTTGTGAGCTTCGGTGGGTGACAATCGAGCCCTGGCAAGCGCGGATGGTAAAATTTGCACTTTTGCTGACGACGGTTTTGACCGAAAGCGTTTTAATCTATAAGCAACTATGAAATCAGGGGCTTGAGCCTCGTATGACAGGGGTACTTCCTTACTGGTGTAGGGCGTCCCGGCGAACGCTGCATGCCATATGCCCTTGCGGGGGTCCTCCCCAGAAACGTTGCAAATTAAGGTATACCGTATTTTATGTTATTTCAGTGCATATTACTGCTTAAAGAAGTACTGTAGACTCTTGTCACAGATCAATGTAGGGCGAATTCTTTCACATGTGATTTTGGGCACTTGGTCAAAAGGGGGGTTCTGGGTTAGCACCTCCTAATCGTTTTACTCTTCAGTCACGTGGTACAAATCGAATCACCTTAAATAAATTACCTTACTCTCCAGAACCGGAATCTGAATTTTCTACGATCGAAAAGGCCGCCTTTTTGTTTTTTGTTAAATCTATCGCCAAATTACTTTAATATATGTTTCCCTTTCGACTTTTTAATCACTGACTCAGTTCTTTTGTTTTGTCCTTGTATAAACAAATTGTAATATTCTCCTGTTCTCACTACGCCCGATGATGGCTTATAGTCTTTAGCCGAAACGTTGCGCAAATATATATACTCTTCTTTTCTCGTTTCGGCTGTATTTATTGTAGGATTTCTCGCGTTTCTTTAGGTTTATAAATTGTTTGACTTTCTGAAAAACTATAAAAAAATCCAAGGCACATAAAGTTTGCGGTTTCTATCAGTTTTACTCGGCAGTGAAGTGTTGTCCCCATCTCGATCCTCGCAGGTGCTCGCGGACTGATAAAGTCTAGCAACTAATTGAACAAAACCCACAATATATCAATCAAAAATATCAGCTATTGTTCCATTCCTGACTATGTGAAACTAGAGTGAATCGAGTCCGATTGTGATCTTTGGGGATGTTTCCAGTAACCAGACGCCGTTTTTAAAACATGATTCACATGGCAGTGGTGATCAGCCCACGAAACAATAGAATCACGAACAAAAATGACGGTAATAAGATGATATGAATTATTGCGATATATCTATTTTATTGAGGCGCAAAGCAGAATAAAACAGAGATTTAACTAGAAAATTTACTATGGTAGCAGTTATACCAGCATAATGTTGATATAACTGTTCGTATAATCAACAACTTTCTCGGCATTCTCAAAACGGGTACGCGCAGTGCTACTGTGGCAATCGAGGATTCCACGTATGGCAGGCGAGGATCCGCCAGGTTCGCTAGTAGATATTTGGTCGTTCTACATTTCAATAAAGTCTGAATGAAAACTTTTCTCCAAATGTGAATAAATTATTTGAGAAAGCTACAGCGATGTCCGAGTAGAAGAATGAAAGTATTGTGTATTTGCTGGGTGCTGGGTGATAATAATATCGATTCGGGAGACAGTCCAAAAATCCAGTTCAAAGTTCATTGAAAATGAACTAATTTTGACATCGGGTGACCTACTACTCGTCACGCCATCTGGCGGGATAGCTTGTTGTGCGCGTACCCCATTCCCCCAAAGGAAATATCTAAACTTACGGAATCCAATGTATGAAATATAATTTCCAGCTGAATATTATCGAAATTATACTAGATAATAAGTGGGCAGTTAAGATTTCAACAGAAATACATGTTTCACGACGGTGATTTCATGATTAAATTTTTATATCAGTGCAGTTCCGTTCCGTCTCTAGAACGGACGTTGTTCGTCGTAGAGGGGAACTACCAAGGTGATAAAATGACTCTCAATTTTTTATTGAGTTCCTTTAGCGCTGATTTGATGTCGTCTATGATCGCAGTATGGTCGCCGCCCGTATAACCGATATGCAGAAAAGACAGGTGCGCTAGATTATCGATTAATTCGACGATTAATTCGACGTTTTTGTCGATATCGTCCTGTGTATCGATGCTTTTTCTATGCGCGAGTAACTTTAACCTACGAAGCGTCGATACCGTTTTAATTTGTCGTAAGATGGTAATGTGATGTTTCGTTCCATCGAGATAGCGACTTCTCGCAGCTCGTTTACCGCATTCGATGACAGATACCGAACAAGCGCGTCGCCGTCAGCTCCTGAACGCAAATCTATTGATAACACTGTCAGCTGTGGCAGTTGATCTAGAATTCGGCTTATTCTTGCATTAGCAAAAAGGTGCTTAAGTTTCGGCATTGAACCGACGCTGTCGCTAATTTCTGCCCATTGACTTGTGGTTAATTTCTTCAGATCGAGCCAAATTGTTTCGATATCTGAAGACTTTAAGGCGTTGTTAAAGTAGTTAAATTCTTCCCCGCTCAAATATTCATCGAAGATCTCGTTGAGGTGAACGCTCTTCAACACCGGTATTATCTTCGTCAGCTCTCCGATCACATTTTCGCTTTTAACCGGAGGTACTTGGAGAAATAAATGCTTTACGAATGGATAGGATTTCCGAATATCGCCTAAAAGTTTCGAACTAGCCGCAGTTTCGATTAACAGAATTTCTTCTCTACTCTTTGTGAAAGCATCACGACTGGTCAGCTGATCTTCATCTTCACGCGTAATCAACCGACTGGTTCTAGTCCATTCGCAATTAAACTTCTTGTAACATATACAAACATTATTTCCATCTTCCCACACAAACCAATCTATACTGTTGCTCTTCTGACACGTAGGCAAGTACGGATTTGGTCCGTCTAATGACGATGACGTGTCCGTCTTAACTATCATACCCCGAAGACTAGTGTTACTAGTTATGGCCGTTCCTAATTCGCGGTATTCATCGGCGCATCCACCGGGTTCCAGTTCGTAATTGAGATCTATTATGTAAACAACCTCGATCGGGCATTCGTTTTGTCGGAGTATTTTTGCCAGTACGTTTATTTCGAATCCGCTATCCACACGGACGATTAACATTTTTCCCATGTAGTGAACGATTTCGCCGATGGCGTCGTCCGGACAGTCGGCTTCATTCAGGTAGATTAACAACTGATCTGATAATTGATAGCTTTCGGATTGTAACTGGATGAAGCGTTCGTAATCGGGGACGAGCGCCATCAGGAGTCCATTTCGACGGCTAAATACATCCACGAAACCCTCCACTTTTACTTTTACAAATCTATCATCTATCAAAGTCTTGAAGAGTTCAGCAAGGCCACGGTTATGCATGTAACGATGCAGTAGCCCTGCAACGAATCTCGGGTATAATTCGCCATATTTCTCAAGTTCGTCCGGTAGTTGATCAAACGCGCATCTGTTCCAGGGTATTTCGCCACAATGATCGTTGAATTGCACGACCGAGTCTACCGCCGCCAGAAATTCTTGCACAGATTTGTGAACAAATCGTAGCTGGACGGAGCGGTCCGATTTATGTCGCGGTGACACCTCTTTGCACGTCAAAGCCGTCCTCTTCGATTCGTCGGGTTTCAGACGATTTTCGCTAAAGCTGTTTTGACGCGCGATGAGCGTCTCGTACGCAATTTTACAAATTTGTTTGAGCGCTACCGAATTTTCAATATCGCCGAAAAAACATTCCGACGACAAGTCGAAACCCTCGCGTTTACTGATCAGAAAACATGTCATATCGATGTAGATATTGGTGAGTTTGGACGGAACCGTAATTTCTTCTTCGTCCATATAGAGAAAACAAAACATATGTAGTATCAGAGGGTTGTAGTAGATACTTTTAAATAAAGGAGTTACTTTGTTACTGAGCATGTTGAACAGATCATACGGATCGCGCTGTGGAAATTTTCTCCTCATAATGTCGATGACCTCTTCCATTCTGAAGCCGGATATCGAAGCAACGGTGAATTTTGGATCAGTGACGATTATGCTGCCCCCGGACTCACGTGTTGTTATGACGATATGCGCTTTCGGTAATGCATTGATAACGCGTACGATGTCCTTCTTCGCTTTATCGCTTTTCAACTCGTCGAAGCCGTCTAGAAAGAATATCGCCTTCTCTGAATTTTTCCGTACGAATGTCTCAAAAATACTAATCGGCAGATCCTGTTTGATTTCTTGATTCAAAAGATTTTCGAAAATGTACGTATGAATACACGGGTTATCAGTGGGCAGATCATTTAACGGTATATAAAACAACATAGGGAACCCCTTTAGAAACTCCGTCGGTGAGCTCGTCCAGTTCAAAACCAGATTTATAACCTGCGTTGTTTTACCCATACCGGGCTCACCTACGAGGCACACACGTTTCATAGCGCGCGGGTAATAAGCGAAAAGCTTCTCGAAATCATCGGGTAAAATCACTGACTGCTCCTCGTTGTTTTCATTCTGCTTTCGGGGTCGAATTTTTGCGTGTTCTCTGGTGAAGAAGTCGTGGAAATTGATGAATTTATCGCTCCACCAAACCTCTTTGTAATCTTCAACATCGATCATTTGGTCGTACGTTCGTTCGAGACACTTCTGAACTTGATTGACTTCTGTAATAATTAGATCAGTTTTGGATTTTTATAGTGCAAATATAAAACAATTACTACATGAAGTACCTTATTTTCGATCAGAGAAATAATGATTTCATATTTGTTTTCAGATAATAGGCTACATGGTGGGTTAATATCCTATTTTTCTTTTTGTGTTTTGTACAAAGATTAAAACCAAGTGGGTCGATTGGACCATTCTCCAGGGGCAAGGTATCCTTGTTGTCTCCGGCCTTTGGAAAAGTCTTATGATTTACGATTGCAGTAAGGCTTTACTCAGTAATCAGATCGGAGCATCCGTTTGCCTCCAATCGTATTCTTATATTGGTCAAATGACCTTTTAGCGTGTTCCAAACCTCCGTCCTGTTAAGGTGCGGGTGCGATTCGGATTTAGTGTGGAGCCAACCGGATAATTCGGTTGGAGACTTCGGAGGTCAAAAAGAGTACGGTGCCCTAGAACCAAAACGAGCCCCCTTAACGGTTAAGATGGTTAAAATCGATAATTACCTAGATTCTGAGGAGGTCTTTCGTTGGATAGTTTATCTTCATGGTGGCAACACTGATTTATTATCATTGTACATTTGTCGCCGATTTGAACTGATTCCGAATTATCTACGTTTATCTGTGGATTACTCTCCGCCATTATGCATTATTTTAGGCCTACTGAAAAACAAAATTCACAATTCAGTCATTTGCAGCTCAAAAAGTGCTGACAAAGCACACATACTTTTCTGAACAAGCACATATGCCTGGTTTCAAAGTTAAGCCTACTCATGTTAACACACAAGCTGCCCACGTTGATTTTTTTACGTAATTTGTACTATTCACCTTTAAAGGCAGATTTCAATCGTTTAAGTAATATCGATTCGAGATTCACAAACTCAATACCGAGACTTTCGGAATCGGCAGAGACCGATCGGAATCTGCCAAACTCTCTACCGGCCACTTGAACTATCAGGTTTACGGATTACAAACTCAGCACCGGCGACCGCTTCTATCAGGTTTACAGAACATGCTATTCCGGTATAGGTTGATCGTATTCTTGTCGCAACGAACGCACCAAACTATCTATTTTGTCCCTCTGATAAATCCCATCTCAAACTGATATACCTTTTATTCATAAAAGAGTTGCCAAGTGTTCATTTCAAATTCACGTAATCCTATGAATCAGCAACATCAAGGAAGCAAACACATGAACAACAACAAGCTGTCAGATAGTTAACAAACTACTCTACACGAACAAGGATGAACCCCGAATATAGGCTGCACCAGTTATTTTCCATGACGCATATCACATGTCAGACGTTTATTTGTTTGTATCGCACTTAGTGCGTTGACGCTGTGCTATTAGTAATTCAAGGTTTAACTTATCTGTCAATTTGACCCAAATTCCGTTATGTTATTTACATGTAATATAGATCAACGAGAAATGATCTATGATAGATAAATTGTTCATTGCAGTTGACAAAATCAGGTCAGATTTCGTGGCGTACATAACGTGATAGCATTATAGTGCCACAATTAAATGAGAGAGGCCGAAATCTGCCTAATGCTGATTCTTTACTAACTATAGTATTTCAGCTGGTCGACCCAGCCATCGTCATACTTTTAGTTCTGTTCTATGTCTCTAAAGTTGTATATATTTCAAAGAGCAGTGAGCTGGCGACTGTACCACCCATTTCGAGTGAGAATTCCGACGTATCCAGAGACGGTTCATGCGAACGCCAGGGCCTGTCATACTTAATAATGAATGTATAAAGCCTCTGTCAATAACCAACCACAGTACCCATTGTATCTAAAAATAAGATCTATTGTATACACGATTCGTAGGTCATTGTACCCACACCAGGATGGGTGTGTTGGGCCTAGGCTTCCCCCTATTTGTCAAGACAACATTTTCACAACAACCTGGACGAAGAAAGTCACAATTAAGATGACAAATTAAATCCAGTCTTTCATTTCTAGAATCATACATCCCCAGGAAATGATAAAATTCTTTTTTATAATAAGGGTCTCTGCTTCTTCGAAGAAACCGTATTGTAATCATCGTGATTATTCCTTTTCCACTTTCCAGACATATCTTTTTCATGAAATGTATCTCCTCTCAGATTGGACTACTAACAGCTTATGAACGTAATTTTCAATTCTGACAGAAATACAACTCAGCGTCTGACCATTTCGAATTTGCGTATAGTAATTTGTTATGAATAAATCCCGTGTAATTACCGGGTCTAAACAGCGACAAGAATAACGCAAAGCATTGTCATCCATTGATAATAGTACATCCGGAAAGCCTACAAATTACCTGACGACCTCGAGCGTCAAACTCAACCGTAATTCACGAATTCAGACTTAAAATTAGTCCGCATCCGTCAGTTACCGCGAACAATATCAGCCAGTGCGCAGAGTCTTATTAATGGAAGAACATGGCGGATGGTGGAAATCATTTTCGGCTTAAATTTATCGCAAATCTATAGCGAGTTTTAGGACTTACATTAACTATGATCCCTAAAATGAGTCAATTGATAAATTCTATTCGTAAATCAATTTACGTTGGCTGCATTTCACGAAGATTTCTGACTCAAATCAACGTAATATGGACTGAAATGTTAGGGATTTTCATATGGAATTTTACTTCCGCGTTCACTTGACGACTCGGATCGATGTCAACGGCAGCAGAGTTTATGTAATTTAAGGTGAGAATCCATTAACCAGGGAATGTTAGACATGGTTTTTTGGTCTAACTGCAGTTAAGGTCACCTTACCACTGGGTGGTGCTATGATATGAGTATACATATGGTAGCAAATGAGTACTCCGCGAAGCTACGCCAATGATCATTGTTGGCTACCTACTTAATGCCTAGCATTTTTTGGGGTTACACCTAGAATAAATCCAGGCCCTTAATGTAGTGTGTAGAGCCAGTGGAGAAATCCTAAGTACTTAGTAAGGGGCTGGTTTATACTCATGTATATGACTATTTATGTCGATAACTTTCTTTCCAGCTTATATTCGTGGAATGAACTGGTCACTACGGTCTCCAATTCCTCTGCAGATTCTTGCAGCTGGTGGGAATATATTTAAACCACAGCGTGCAAGTGTACTTTTCAAATCAAGCTTTTTTGTCATTGGCAGTCAAAGCCGTAACTTATGCGCAACTGTCTCGCTGTAAGTGCCTGACGTTGTGTGTAATTGTTTTTTTTTCTAATCCATGTTTACAATATTTGGATTGGTAATCAGTCGTGCTAACGTGCATAAAGAATTAGATTCATTGTTATTATGGGATGATAATTCATGGGCATCAAGAGTCCTACGACTTACCCTTGATATGAAGCTTTTTAAAGTTTATCAGTGACTTGTTTTGAAGTAAACCGAATAGCCCTTATACCAATTCCACATGGCTTAACGGTCGGTGTCTATGCTCTGCGAGACAGTAGTAATAGATGTTTCACGACAAACGTACGATACAATGCGACGTACGATACAATACGTGTAAAAACAAAACCAACTTGAAAGATTGTTAATGCCTTGAAGGAAGATAAGAAAAATTATACGTACATATTCATTGCCTCATATTATCGACAACGGGTTGATGAAAATAGATCGACTCCAAATATTCGGAATGCAGTCGGGCCCTAAACCATCAGTCGGATTGGTGGCCGAGAAGGATCTAGGCTAACGGGTTAGAATCCTGATACAGCTCAGATGTTGTCAGTTTGATTGCGAATTAAAGGCTTCGGTTGCGTGTTCCAATGTTTAATCAGCCCTTATAACAATGACGACTATAATAATAATGAAGCAACTGAAGTGAAACCACCCGACGCTAGATTTACTATTTCAGATCCTAAGAATGTGGAAAATGGCACTTTATTATGTGTTGGTTATTCAAAGCCACGAAACACCCAAATCTCATCGAACCAGATATTCTAGGCCCATTAACGTTTACACGTCTCAAACATCTCCTTGAGCCGATGTCGGAACTTCCTTCTCGACGCGACGTAGACGAAGAAATTCGCCGACGCCGAACATTTCCTCATCAGATCTTTCGCGAAGTCCATGTACGGACCGATGCCGGCTAGAAGCGAGCCACTTTTACCGTATTTATAAACAAGAAAGTTATTTACCGTTCCGGACATGAGCAGAGTACGTTTAACCAGATAGATACAGCAGATTATCACTAAAGCCAACGTCAAACTGCGTTCATCTTTATTCCTAGAAAGAATCGTCGATGACGTCATGTGTTTCCGGGTATTCGTGGTAGATTTGAGTATTTTGATTATGTTTGCCGTTAACACGAGAACGGTGGCGGGTGGGACTATATGAAACACCGGTGCGTACACGAATAGCATGTATAAACGATAATTCCGACTTTGGTTGAACGCCGTTAGTCGTGTGATCCATCGTTCGTGACCGGTACACGGATTAGTCGATCTCTTAGCCCATTTCTGAAAGAACCACGGACAAGAAATAGCAGCCATTAAGATCGTAATTCCTAATGTGTTGTAGCGAGCCCGTTTCAAAGAAATTAGCGCGCTCGCTTTCAAAGGCCACCGTACTACGATAAATCTATCAACGGCTATGATTAGAATTAACAAATCGGCTGCACCAGAAAAGTAGAATCTGATCTTCTGCGTGTACGGGTATGTTCGTTTAATGAAGTGGTTGAATTGTAAGGTATGGTCGAGCAGTAACGTGTGACTGTACAGTTTATTTTGAAAGTCGAATAACAGATACGATGCGCACATACAAGCGTCTAGAATAGCCAGATATTTCAGATAGAAAATACTCGTATTTTTCCCGTTATCTTTGCGAAGAATCGCGTAGGACAAAACGTTTAGGAAGACGCCGAAAGCGGCGACGCTCGCGACGACCCAGTTCGCCGCCTGATAGAAAGCGTTCACGTGAAACGGTTTGTAATCGGAATGGTGGATGAATTTGCATCTGGGATGCGGTTTGAAGCCGCCGTTTGCTGCAGTGACGCCGGTGACATCGGTAGCATTGAAGCTCAAACTCGCATTTATCTGAGCTTCCATCGAATACCGTTCGTCTACTCCTGAATACAGATAGTCGTCTGCCCTTCAAAACAGATAGTGTTCTGCTCCTCAATACAGATATTTGTGTGCTCCTCAATACAGGTAGTCGTTCTGCTCCTCTATACAGATAGTCGTCTGCTCCTCAATGCAGGTAGTCGTTCTGCTCCTCTATACAGATAGTCGTCTGCTCCTCAATACAGGTAGCCGTTCTGCTCCTCAATACAGATAGTCGTCTGCTCCTCAATACAGATAGTCGTCTGTCGTTCACTGCAGATAGTTTGTCTGCTCCGCTGTTGAAAAGTCAGCCGACAAAACTCTTCATACTTACATTCAACATCGCCTTTAACTTAGAAATGAGCAAAATGCTTTCTTTTTGCATCATTCTGGTGGAGTTACTACTCGATAAAATGAAGTCCCGACTCACGTTAAAACTCCGTAAAGAAACACCAATAATGAGCGCTCACAATGTGCGCAGATGAGTAGAATCGATTTCTTGCAAAACTGATGTACGTAGCTATATTTTTAGTGGAAATCTATATTTATATATATACTAACCAGAAAAATGTTACTAAACTTTATCGATTTCTCAAGTCGATTTTTGTGAGCAGAGTCATGGAATATTTTTTTTCTCTTTTTTTGTTTAATTAACTAGATAAATACGTCAATAGTCATCAGCCAATCTTAATTTTTATGAGTTCGGTTTGGACGATATACGAACAATAAAAATACGTATACGCAGATCTTTCAGAAGAATTTCAGAAATACCTGAGGCGAATTCATCTTGGTAAATCAGATTTCATTTTTATAATCGTAATGTACGTGATCCAAATGTCCAAATAAATAATTTTCATAATCGTAATGTCTAAAAGCCGAAATCAATACGCAATGTGTGCAAATACCTGTTTTAAATAATCATGACATTTTCATTAAATTTGGAACTTTCACCCAATCGCGCGGTGCATGACAGAAACGGACCAAGCCTCCGAGAGGCACAGTGGCCGAGTGGTCGAAGCCGCCGGTCACTGGTCTTGTCAATCCAGGGTTTATGGGTTCAAACCTTGGTCGAATGTTCTTCTGTGGTCTCCCCCATTGGGAAAAAGAAACATCGAACCCACTTATAATGCCCTGCGTGGCGCTTAGTGGGTTGAGGGTGTTAAAAAATTTTAAAAACTAAGCCTCCGATCAAACTGAACTAGGGCATAAGTTGCCGACTTTTCTTTTGCAACAGCCACTGCTAGCACTCCATCAGACCTCCGATAGCTTCCCTTCTTCAAACGCAAGGAAATCGCCTTTAACCTCGATTCCGTCAATGAAATGTTTTAGAGAAGCTTTTTCTCAGAATTTCTGGACTTCTGGTTTATGTACAGTTTTGGATTCTAACTCGTTATTAATGTTGTTATTATTATAGAATCTCCAAATTGTACTAAATCGCCTCTTATATTTCCTAGGACAAGGAATTTGCACGGGTTTCGATGTTTGCGCCTGCGACAGCGGGTGGAACTCATCGCTGAAGTGTGACGTGGCCACGTGTTCGACTCCGTGCCAGAACCCGGGCGTCTGCACTGATGAATAATACGTGCGAGTGTAAAACTGGTTATTACGGTAACAACTGCAGTCGGAGGTACGGCGTGAACCTCTTCGGTCCAGTTTTTATCGGAATTCTGTGGCCGGTCGTTCCACTGATCGAAAACTGGCCGGAGAGTTTATCGTTTATGTAGAAGCGTCGGACGAAGGCACTCCGAAACAATGCGTCGTTAAATACGATTTCGAAGCGCAAAGTCTTGATCAGGCGACTAAAGCTGGTGCCACGCCAGCTCCTACAACTAAACTAGCTCCTACAGCTACACCAGCTCCTACAACTACACCAGCTCCTGCAACTACACCAGCTCCTACAACTACACCAGCTCCTGCAACTACACCAGCTCCTACAACTACACCAGCTCCTGCAAATACACCAGCTCCTACTACAACTACACCAGCTCCTACTACAACTACACCAGCTTTTACGAGAACTAAACCAGCTCCCACAACTACACTAGCTCCTACAACTACACACGCTCTACAACTACATCAGCTCCTACAACTACATTGGCTCATACAACTACATCAGCTCCCATAACTGCAACGGCACCACTTCGCCCTAAACCGCCAACTCCGACCGCAAATGAGGACGAACTGCTCATCACAGTGATCGCCTCGTTGGGAGGTGTGTTAGGGTTGGTAACTCTAATCGCTATCGGGTGCAGTGTGCACAGAGTGCGCCAAAAACATAGACGAGGCTTGACGGAAAATCAGCCGGTTGCGGATTTCAATGCGATGGAATTGGATAGAAGATAGTGATCATTTATTTGTTGTCAGTCTAAAACTGGAAATGTTAACTAAACCTTCATCTAAATATCGCGTATTCAATTAAACGATTTATTATCATCATTGGATGATGATAATATTTTTTGAGATTATAACCCCTATCTTGTTTGTACAATATTTGGCGGGAGCATTCGTTTAAGCTAGATTTCGGGATCCGGTTTTTCCTCCCGCTATTGAAGTTTGAACGGCGCAGTTTGGGAGTCGTATGCAGTCTGTCCACCCTAGCGCCGATTTAGTGTTCGGTGAAATCATGGACTCTAAAACGTTTTGGAGTCCATGGTTAAATGGTGGCCATCAATTTAAACGCTTATGACATGTTAAAAACATAAGTCTCTCTCGTAATCCCTCAATCTGGGATCATACGATGATTTTACTGAATATCGACCTAGTATTTCGTCCTTGCTGTGAAAGCGTACGTGATTTCGGTTTTAATCTTGTAAAATTTGTCCATTGAATTTTTCTTGAAACCGCATGTTTTTCATGGTTCTATGCAATTATTCAATGTTCAATGTTCGTATAGTGTTTGTTTATAGGCCTACATACGCCGGGTATACACTATATTTTTCTCCGAGCAATAAAAACGCCACGAAAAAAATGTCATGTACGTGTACAATCACCGGAATGCATCGCACAATTTGTCAACAACAAAAATTCCAGAACTCACAATGGTGTGCTACTCGCCTTTAGCGCATGGCTACGCGTCTGTATAGTCAAATATGTCTCAATATTGTTTACAGTGTATATTTTGTATTCAAATCATGTAATGACTGATTATTCTATATCCACGAAGAACGAATTTTTGTATTGTGAGTCTCACTCGATTCGATATGTGTCGCTACTAGTGTTTAGATATTGCGAATTATTTTTTAGAATTTTTACTGAATTCATATGAATGAATGAACGATACATATTAGAAAACTAACGTTAGATGGTCTGCATTGAAGCAACAGTGAGTTGGATACGGGGATGGTGATGATGGCGGTGGGGATTGTGAAAATTATATTTCGTACATTGGATACTTGTAAGTTTAGATTTATCCACTGCGAGGAATTTGTGAATGACACAGGTTGTGGATTATACGAGCAGTTATATCATCATAGACAATTTTCTGATAACTGTCTGTCACATCGGCTCTCCGTGTGACGTTTTGAACCGTTCGTTAATAATCGATTGATCTACCTTTATTATGCATCAATTTGTTCAGTGAGGTATTTGCATTCAGGAATAAACAACGATTTTTACTAGAGTTGCTTTTGTTTTTTTATTTATGAGCGATAGTTTACTCAGCATACGCTCGCGTAATGCTGAAAAACTGCTCCGCGGACGCTCGGAAACGTTGCTAACACGTCATCACGTAATCATTTGCATAACAAAACACTGTAGGTGGCGCCACATTACGGGCCACGAACATGCATTTATGCTAATTCATTATTCATTTTTGAATGCAGATTACTTACTGAACAAAATGATGCAGCCATGACATTCACTGATCAATTGATTGTTACCGAAATTACAAACCAAAACGTCGCACGGAGAGGATGTGACAGACAGCAGATGTAATATCTGTTCATATTACTCTGATTTGCGCTTCAATGAAATAAATATTGCAATATTTCATGTATTCATCTTATTGATTACGTCTTTATTGATTGCAGGATATTCAGTTACGTGGCCTGATCACTACGACCATCACTGAATGCAGTTATGCAGTTGCGATTTAGAGTTAAATCTGAGTTAGTTCATTTTCAATGAGTTTACTATGAGTGAAATCTTAACTCAAAACTCTTGAACTGCAGGTGCTGATGACTAAAAAAACCCCAACCAAGTGATACGATACAATACGTGTCTAAAAACAAACCTAACTTGAAAGTTTATTGATGACTTGAATGAAAATTACATATTTATAGCTTCATATTATCGACAATGTTTCGATGGAAATAAATCGATTCCCAATATTTGGAATGCGGTCAGGCCCTCAGCTATCAGCCGATGACGACCGTGACGTTCCAATCCGGATACAGCTCGGATGTCGTCAGTTTAATTGTAAATGAATCGGCCGCATGTTCCAAAGTTTTATAAGCCTCTACAACAATGACGATGATAAAGATAAAGCACCAGAAGAAAAAACCACCCGACACTAGATATTCTATTTACGTCAATCATTGATCGTGATCTAAATGTGAAAGGCGCATTATTACGCGTTGGTCATTCAAAGCCACAAAAAGACGCCATCTCGTCGAGCCAGATATTCTAGGCTCAAAAACGTTTAATCGTCAAAAACATCTCCTTGAGCCGATGTCGGAACTTCCTTCTCGACCCGACGTAGACGAAGAAATTCGCCGACGCCGAACATTTCCTCATCAGATCTTTCGCGCCATCCATGTACGCGCCGACGCCGGATAGAACCGAGGCGCTTGGGCCGTATTTAAAAACAAGAAAGTTGTTTACTGTGCCGGACATGAGCAGGGCACGTTTAATCAAATAAATATAGCAAATTATCACTAAAGCGATCGTCAAACTACGTTCGTCTTTATTCCGAGACAGAGTCGTCGATGACGTCATGTGTTTTCTGGTATTTGCGGTAGATTTGAGAGTTTTGATTATGTTCGCCGTTATTACCACGACGGTGGCGGGTGGGACTATATGAAACACCGGCGTGTACACGAATAGCATGTATAAACGATAATTCCGACTTCTATTGAACGCCGTTATTCGTATGGACCATCGTTCGTGCCCGGTACACGGATTCGTCGATCTCTTAGTCCATTTCTGAAAGAACCACGGACAAGAAATGGCCGCCATTAAGATCGTTATTCCTATTGCGTTGTAGCGAGCCCGTTTTAAAGATATTAGCGCACACGCTTTCAGAGGCCACCGTACTACGATCAATCTATCAACGGCTACGATTAGAATTAACAAATCGGCAACACCAGAAAAGTAGAATCTGATCTTCTGCGTGTACGGGTATGTTCGTTTAATGAAGTGGTTGAATTGTAAGGTATGGTCGAGCAGTAACGTGTGACTGTACAGTTTATTATGAAAGTCGAATAACAGATACGACGCGCACATACAAGCGTCTAGAATAGCCAGATATTTCAGATAGAAAATACTTGTATTTTGCCCGTTATCTTTGCGAAGGATCGCGTAGGACAAAACGTTAAGAAAGACGCCGAAAGCGGCGACGCTCGCGACGACCCAGTTCGACGCCTGGTAGAAAGCGTTCACGTGAAACGGTTTGTAATCTGAATGGTGGATGAATTTGCATCTGGGATGCGGTTTGAAGCCGCCGTTTACTGCAGTGACACCGGTGACATCGGTAGCATTGACGGTCAAACTCACGTTTATCTGAACTGCCATTGAAAACCGATTGTGTTTCTTTTGTGCGTAGCTTATCCGATGAAATGAAGTCCCGACGACCGTGGTCGTATTTAAACCCGAACTCACGTTTATCACTCCGTAATAAAGACCTCAATAATGAGCGCTCACAATATGCGCGGATGAGTAGAATCAATTTCTAACAAAACTATTATAGCTACAATTTATATACGTTGAAATCTATATACGTATGGTCAGAACAAATTCTAATCTTTATAGATTTCTTAAGTCGAAATTAATTTTAATTCTTTTTTTGTTATTTGCTTTCCAGATATACGTCATTAGTCATCGGCCAATATCATCGATTATGAGCTCGTATGTTTGGAACGATTATGAACATTAGACATTATGTATATACGCGCATCTTTCAGCAAAATTTCAGCTGAGGCGAAATTATCCTGTCAAATCAGATTTTATTTTCCTTAATCGTAATGTCCACAGCCGAAATCGATATGCAGTCTTGACAAATCTCTGTATTTTATGATCTGGACATTTTTATCACATTTTCGAACTTCCTCCAATCGTACAATGCGGTCGAAATGGACCAAGCCTCCGATAAAACTTAGCTACAACAGCAAACTTTTCTTTTGCAACAGCCACTGCTAGGTCCACCAGTTCTCCGTCCCCTTCTCTCTGTAACCATCACTGAATCATCCTTTACGATTTATCCATTTTGATTAGAGATTTATATTACATTATAGAGCATCATTTTTATCAGTGTGATATTTCCTAGTTAGATATCATAATTAATTTTATATGAATATCAGACTTTTTAGTACATTAACTATTTTAGGAATAAATTCATTCACTCGAAATCGGAGTAGACACGTCTTCGTTTATTATAGAAACTTGACGTGACATCTCATTTGAGTGTGTTATGATTAATGTTAAAGGAAACTGCTTCACCCGAAATTCCGTCTATTAGTGGACCAAATTATTGGGCAAACCTCCACCTTAGCTCGGTTTCTATCCACCAATCGGTTGCCTTGTCCAAGGAGGTGGAGCCAAACCCAAGAAGGTCTATGATCGGTCGTAAATCTGGATCTGTTGTGCTGATAGTTTAGTAGTTTAGATAAATATACGGAAGCTGGAGTTCATGGCTAGTGTTGTTATTCCCAGACAACCTGCGTTGATGCGTACGTCATACATAAACATAAATAGAAGAAATACAAATAAACAAGTCTGAAAGTGACGTATGTGTCTACGTAAGTAAACCTAATATGGTGCGGCCATTGACTCTGTTGAGTGCAAAAATATATTTATAGAAAATTGTGACGTGTGCAGATACGTCATCGCCCATACATGGATGGGAGGAATGTTGTGACGTATGAATACATCACAAGCCATGAATTCCAAGCCATGTGTGGAAGAGGACCTGCACACGTTACAAAAGAGAAAGTAATATAAATAGGGAGGTTTCAGTAAACACGGGAGCTCCGGGGAATGATCTGGATACATCTGGGAAGAAGAAATAAACGAAAGATAACTTAAGAAATTGTTTTGTTATATCTGGGAGCCGTGTAAGAAGTCAAAACCAAGGACTGGGATCTGACCTAAGAGAGTGTCCCTCGCAACATCGACGAGAGGAATTATTACCACAACGCTAGTTGGAGAACCCAACCCGGATTCACAGCACTGGTAGATATACGCGACCATAACATTGGCGGAGAATCCATCACCACAACGGATCATTCTGGTTTTGGACTCACAATAACAAAGAACAACTATTGAATATCATCGTGTTTTGGTCTTATTGAGTAAGTGTATAATTGTATTTTCAGATCAAAGGTCGAAATGTCGGGCTTAACTCAACCTTTCTCCCTTCAATCTGAAAATACAATTATGCACTAACTCTAATATTTATGTGTAAAAGATACAATATTAAAATAATCAACATTTTTGATAAATAAAAGTGTTAATTTAATAAGATATCAATATCTTTTGGAATATATTAAGTGTAAGTAAGGTGTGAGCAAAATGATTTTAGATATTTACTGAAAACATAATAAAATAATTGATTAAAAGTAACGAGTCAATAACGAGTTGATAAAAATATATTTTTTAATACTTTTTACAAAATAAAGGAGAAAAATAATAAATAAATGAGGAGTAAATAACATATGATATTTATAAAATACTTAATGAAATATATGATAATATATGATAATAATTGACTTTACAAAATAAAAAGTTATAATATAACTTGGATTTTAATATAATCATTCTAGAATTCTTAAAGAATTATTAAAGAAAAATAAGAAACTAAGAGAAACGGTAACCACACTCATACGTGGTGAACGGATAATAAGATAAAAACACACTATCTACAGATTAAAAGAATTTAAAAACAAGAATTTATTTATTCGATCTAAAATATTTATAAGACACGACGTTTCGATCTCACCCTAGAGATCATCCTCAGGTGTGAGATATAGGTTACAAACAGGGGAATATATACAGAGGAGAACAGGTTAATTGAGTAAATTGGTGAGTGAGTAAATAATTAGAAAAAAAGAAAATTAGAAATTAACCGAATTCGAAATTGAAATAAAAGAAGCTAATAACTGATTTTCACTTTTTTACATTAAAAACTATATCTCAGCAAAAAAATCTAGTGTATGGAAGACAATATGAAATTGATAATATCATTATGTTTAATCAATTACTATTAAATGAAACATATTTAATTATTGAACTAATAGATACTTTAGATTATGGTATTAGAAATCATAAAATATTTAGTACAGTGTTAAATTCTAAAGGTAATTTCGATGAAAACATAATAGGTATTCTTGAAATTCCTTTTAATGAAACAAAAATTAATATAATACTTTCAAAAGGTGATGATTTGATAAACCTAAAAATTAAAGAATGACATTTAAAATATTTCAATTTTGATGATTAACAAATTATTGATGATGAACATATATAAAATATTGGAATTCAATGTGATTAAAAAAATAGTAAATCTTTTAAAGACATTGCAATTCAATGTAGTTTAAATAATGAATTGAAAAGATGCAATCCTAATAAAAAATGTATTCTTATCGTGGAGGTAAATATTTAAAAGCACATAAATCAAAGCATTATCAAACAATTAAACATAAAAAATATGAAAGGAGTAATGATTCTATATTGAAAATAGATTAAGTTGAAATACTAGATTATATGTTTCAAATATATAAAAGTGAAACATATCAAAAATATCAAAATATTAGAATTAAATCTGAAATACTATCATATGTTTCAAATATATAAAATTTGTATATTAAAATGATAATTAATAAATTATGAAATCATGAAATTATATGTTTCTAATATATACAAGTTTTATGTTAGAATTACAATTAATTAAATTTTAAAAATTAAATCATAAAATTATATGTTTCTAATATATAAAAGTTTAATATTTAAGAATAATTAATGAAATATTACATTCGAATCTTGGTAAATTTCAAATTATGTATTTCAAATATATAACAGTTTGATATTTTAAAATATATATCGAATATTAAATTTGAATCTTAAATCTTAAGCTTATATGTTTCAAATATATTATAAATTAATGATTGAAAAATAATATATGTATATGTTTAAAATTTAGTAGCTGGAGGTTTAATATTGGCTGCATTATATTTTTATAATGAAAATATTTCAAAAGATTTATTAAATCAAAATATAAAATTTACTAAAACATTGTAAAAAATTAAATGGAAACTATCATAAAAAGTTAATATTTCAAAGGAATTACATTGTTAAGAGGTATAGAATCTTGACTTGCAACAAAATCAATTATAATTTCAGATGCAAATATGATTGATAACAATTTTATTGTATCATTTAAATTCAAATTTATTTCTGTTTATTTTAGAATTCAGATATCTATTTTATATTTCACAATGAGATACTAATATCGCAGATTTATATAAACTTTTAATGACAGTATCGTTTATTTTCATTTCATATTACCTCCACAATAACAATACATTTACAAATTATTCTATTAACACTTTTAATATTTTAAAATCTAAATTATTTTACTCACACTTTACTCACACTTTTCATATTGAAAGCTATTAATGACAATTAGGGATGAGAGGGAAGACTTCGAATTGTTGAGAATTCTTTAAGAATTCTTAGTTTCTTAGTTTCTTTGATAATTCTTTAAGAATTCTTGGATGATAAAATCAAAATATAAATCATATTATAACTTTTTGTTTTTTAAAATCATATATTTTTCTATGTTTTCAGTGAAAATCTAAAATTATTTACTCACATTTTTTTCACACTTTTCATATTTCAAAATATTGATATTCTATTGACACTTTTATTTATTGAAAATTTTGATTACTTTAATATTTTTCTATTTTTTCAAATAAATATAAGAGTGTATAATTGTTTTTTTTTTCAGATGGAAGGGAGAACGATTGAGTGAAGCTCGACCTTTCGACCTTTGATCTGAAAATACAATTACACACTTACTTTCTTGGACATTACAGGACGTATCAGGACAATAGCGGACAAAACCTGGGGCCCCAGGTTTTGCCGCCTGAATACATTCGCCGCTTTCGTCAAAAAACGCAATACACAATTTACGCGCAAAATAAAAAAGCGTTTATGTAATAAAAAGAAAAAGCATTAATATATCTCGACAAAAGCGAGGAAATCGCCTCGTTACAACCTCGATTTCCTGCAATGAAATGTTTTAGTAGCTTTTTCCCAGAATATCTGGACTCAAATTTAGTTAATTGTTTTGAAGTACATAGATGAGAAGATTGCTTTAACCACTCGCCCACACCACCCACTTGCTCGTATCAGATGGGTACCGCGAAAACCCTTTAATCCGATGTAGAAAATATATTTTTGCACCTCCCTGCGACAAATCAGTTAAAATGGGTAAAGTATTTTGCCACCTTTTTCGTAATGATAAAATCAAGCATTTTCTTATTGGTAACTTTTTTGCTTCTTGAATGTTCGTCGCTTATTTCTAAATTTACTATGGGCCTGCGTGGTTTTAATGAAGCGTATTTGATAACATGATAAATATCGGTAAATTCCTCTACGTAACAATAGTTTTGTATGTTTGCTTTGTTGTCTTTGTTGTCTTACGTCGCTTGAATCTTGCTTTTCCGAGACTAACCCGATCATTCTTATCTGCCGAAATATTCATTCAACCTCACGACGTTTCACGCCTTTGCAGCAGGACTCGAACCCATTTGCCACTCAAAACTAACAGCTAACGTGGTTATTACGCCTTATCCTATACTGAGCTCCAATATGCCTTCGTAAATTCTTGACTTACATGATATAATCAATTGGATTCGTTGGTGACTATCAACGTTTACCTGAGCTACTTAAAAAAGGAAATCGTTCCATGATTTTACTCTATAAAAATTTCTTAGAAATCTATGATGTTTGGAAAAAACTTTCTAATCTGAATTTGCCGATATAAATCTCGACGACCTTCTCAAAAATATAGAGCTATATCGGTTTTGTATGGAATCGATTCTGCTTTGCCACGCATAACATGAACGCTCGTAATTGGCGTTTATGTACGGGGCATTTAAACGCAAGTTCGAGTATCAATGCGACTACAGTCGTCCGGACTTAGTCTCAAACGGAGAAATTTCGTGAAAAGCGAAAAGGAACTACATCGCCCATCGATAGAGTTTGAGGCGGTGCGGACTGTGACTATGACCCGTCTTGGTGGCTGAATATTCGTGAGCAGACTGTATTCAGGAGCAGACGATCGATGGCAGCTCATATAAATGCGAGTTTGAGCTTCAATGTTACCGTTGTTACCGGTGTCACTGCAGTAATCGGCGGCTTCAAACCGCATCCCAGATGCAAATACATCCACCATTCCGATTACAAACCGTTTCACGTGAACGCTTTCTATCAGGTCGCGAACTGGGTCGTCGCGAGCGTCGCCGCTTTCGGCGTCTTCCTTAACGTTTTGTCCTACGCGATTCTTCGCAAAGATAACGGGAAAAATACGAGTATTTTCTATCTGAAATATCTGGCTATTCTAGACGCTTGTATGTGCGCATCGTATCTGTTATTCGACTTTCAAAATAAACTGTACAGTCATACGTTACTGCTCGACCATACCTTACAATTCAACCACTTAATTAAACGAACATACCCGTACACGCAGAAGATCAGATTCTACTTTTCTGGTGCGGCCGATTTGTTAATTCTAATCATAGCTGTTGATAGATTTATCGTAGTACGTTGGCCTTTGAAAGCGAGCGCGCTAATTTCTTTAAAACGGGCTCGCTACAACGCAATAGGAATAACGATCATAATGGCGGCCATTTCTTGTCCGTGGTTCTTTCAGAAATGGGCTAAGAGATCGACGAATCCGTGTACCGGGCACGAGCGATGGTCCATACGAATAACGGCGTTCAATAGAAGTCGAAATTATCGTTTATATATGCTATTCGTGTACACGCCGGTGTTTCATATAGTCCCATCCGCCACCGTTCTCGTGTTAACGGCAAACATAATCAAAATACTCAAATCTACCACGAATACCCGAAAACACATGACGTCATCGACTATTCTTTCTAGGAATAAAGACGAACGTAGTTTGACGATCGCTTTAGTGATAATCTGCTGTATCTATTTGGTTAAACGTTCCCTACTCATGTCCGGTATGGTAAACAACTATCTTATCTATAAAAACGGTTTGAGGGGCTCGCTTCTATCCGGCATCGGCCATTACATGGACTTCGCGAAAGATCTGACGAGGAAATGTTCGGCGTCGGCGAATTTCTTCGTTTACGTCGCGTCGAGAAAGAAGTTTCGACATCAGCTCAATGAGATGTTATATATAATTAAACGTTTGTAAACCTAAATACCTGGCTAAACGGTCATTTATAGTGGCTTTGAACGTGGCCTAGCTGTGTCCATTTGCACAGTTGTCATTTGTATGAAACCAATCATAATTCTCGCGACAGCCTGCGACGGGTTTATCATAATGCGGTTCAATGGAAAATGTACTGGTTCCACTAGAAACACCGACTAGATAGTACCACACTTGAATTTTACATATTTTGACTTCAGTAAAAGTAGCAGAATTTATCAGATTATCTACCAGTGTTCGTTAAAATGATATGTTCATACAGTAACTAAAACCCTTTTACCTTATCACTTTCATATTTACACCCAAAAAACCAAATTTAAGTACGATCTTCAATGAAACTTTAATGAACTGTAATTCGTCAATCATCTTTGGCATTACCATTCAATACCAGTATCGATACTAATATCAACATCAATATCAATATCAATACCAATATCAGTAATAATATCAGCACCAATACCAATATCAATACCAATATCGATATCGATATGAATACCAATATCAATGTCAATATCAATATCAATGTCAATGACAATATCAATATCACTACCGAGTAATTATGAAAATTATACGGGACACTGCAATGAAAAATGTGATGAATATTACATCAATTTATTCGTCACCCTATAAAACATTGTGTTTATCAACCTCTTTCTTCACGCTAGGAAACCCTGCCACACTAGATCGAGTAGCTGCTACATTCGTTACGTACTAACTAACTGTGCAGCTTAGATGATGTCATTATTAGCCAATTAGATATCCTGTTTATATTAGCATTGGCTCTTCAATGTACCGCTCTTCCGTGAAATGTACCTCAGCGATTGTACAACCAACAATCTGATTGGCGCCGCGAGTTTTCGGACGGTAAACCTGCGCATGTAACTGCGCAACCGGTCTTGTGTGGCAGGGTTTCGTACCGTGGCTATGTCTATCGATGCCATCAGGTTCGAATCCCTGCCGAAGGAGGATGTGTTTTTATTTACCAATACTGTCAAAATAGGATCTCAGTATCGTTCATCATGTTCGTATATCATATCACTTATTCGTGAAATAAAAATTCGGTATCAAAAACGATTTTTGCGAAATTAATTCCCGTATCTTTGGTATTTTTGTTCAGTTGAGATGAGTTGACGATCACTTTTTTATCTTTGCGGCAGGCAGATCAGTTTTTATTTTCTATGGTTTATATTCTGTAGCTCTACTCTAATGGCAGTGACCTTTCATACGCTCCATAGAACAGCGATACAAATCAATCAAAACCTATTTCACAAATAAACAATTTACGACACGCGCTAAACGCGTGTTGGCGCAACCTCAAAGCAAACACGCGCACCGGGATGACATGATACGTTAATCATTACAAAAATGACGCACCCATGGGAATTCATGACTTCGATAAATAAACGAAGGGGGGTAGCGAAGACAAACACGGCCGTCAACTTCCGCCGAGCGCTATCGGTGACGGACTGAATACGCGGTGCCGAGTTACAATTTACACAACTAAAACCGCGTGAATTCATACAAAACGATTCGACACATTGCTAATCGACTTGGCAGGCTGCGGTTGAATGGGCTCGGTAAGGTATATTTTAGACCCACACTATCGACGTTTAATAACGAAAATAAGACCAGTTTCAACTAGTTATCGTTATCAATTTTGGACCTTGTGGGTCATTTTTGTATATAAATGACCCCGATATATTCAAACATGGATATTCTGGGTCATTCACGAGCATATAAATGACCCACTTTATACAAATTCGATGACGATAACTCAGATGAAACTGATATTTCGGGTTAAATCTTCAGGGGTTTTTTATTCTCAAAAACATCTTCAACGATCAGGTCTAGTTTTAGATGATTTGCATCGTTAGTCTTCAATGGCGTTGGTCTCTTATATATATAAACCACATAGACTCGGTCTAATCTTATTTCAATTGATCTCAAAAGGTTTTTTATCACGTCAAATGACTTTTTGAAATCCAGAATATTCGCTAATTCGACATTACACCGAAGTTACATATCGTAGAAACTAATCGGATTGTCAGAGCTGTATTGGAGATATTTTAGATTTCACCGCAGAATCGTGAACGCGAACGAAAAAAATGTCGATCAGAATTTCGCCGTCGGATCTCGTGCTGAAAACCAACGACCACGCAATTACGTTGGACGTTTCCGAGCAGCAGCAACGGTTGCAGCAATCGGAATCTTCGAAGCGCAAAAATGGAGGCGGCATCGGCGCGGGTACGGTCTACACAAAAACGGCGATTTACCCCGTATTTCGACCGATTTTGATCAGCATGCGGATGCTCGGTCTGTACCACGATCGTCACGGGGGATCGTCGGCTATTCGCTGTATAACCGCTAACGAAATCTACTGCGTAATCGCGTGTTTGGCCTGCGGGTGGCTGACGTTAGCTCGTTTCGCTGCCGACACGAAAATCGTCGCGTTCGACCAGTTCACCATGTTTGCCATTTTAGGACTGATCTACTGTTTTTGGGTCGCGTTCAACTTCACGTATTGTTTCGTAATTTGGCGCTGGAAGAAACTAGCACCGTCGCTGATCATCGAATTACAGAGTGTCTTCGAAACGATCAAGTGTAAGGAGGCGTGCTCGTTCGAGAAGGGCGTCGGATGTTCGATTCGGTCGACCACGATAGCTTGGTTGTTCGTACTCTTGAACACGGCCTTCGCGACGTACATAACCATCGAACCGTTCGAAAACGGCACGCTCTCCGGAGGCAACATATTATCACCGGTATTTTGGTTAAAGGACGCGTCGCCCGGATTGAAATGGTTCTTGAGAATCGGCTGCGTTATCATAAACGTGTACATGAGCGCCGGTTGGGTGATGACATCTTTCTTCAATCATCTGTCCGTTCAATGCGCCGTCACCGCATTCCGCAGTTTGAACAGCCGATTCGTCGAAGAGATGACCGATGACCCGCGCACACTGCTTCGCAATCTAGAACAACATCGCAAGGATCACCAGAGATTGTGCCACCTGGTGGCGCATATCGACACTATCCAACAGTTGTATAATTTGAACACGACTATGTGCGGTCTGGTCGGGTTGATGTGCGTCATGTACAACACTATTTGGCATTTTCGATTGTCGTCGGGCGCGTTCGTAATCTTATCGCATATTTATTGGATTCTACTGATGTGCGTTTTAGTTGGAATGACGCTGTTCGATGGAATCACCCTCAATGACAGTGTAAGTACAAAACATCAATAATCTGTTGCAAGCCAATGGTAACCACCGATATCAAGCTATGCTTGCCCGCAACTAGCCTACCCTCGCGTCCATAACATCGTTATGAACGTAATCACCTCGGGGTAAAGTGATACCGGCAGAGCTACTGAAGCGAGGATTCAGCGATAATCCGCCAGGATCGCTAGTGGCACTGGGTTACCGCGTTTCGATTTCTCTATACATAAAAACTAAATTCAACTTTTCTTAGTAGTAAATCAATTGTCAGTGAAATATTTACCAACTGCTGACTGCGTGAGAATGGCAATCTATCCGATGACTCGTTTGATAATTTTCATACTTGGAAGCCTGAAATTCAACTTCAACTTTCTATTTCTATGAACTGAATTTCACTAAGAATGACCCAGTATTTTGTTGCACCCTCTGGTGGTGTCAGCATCCCATTGAGGAGCTCCACATTCCCCTTAAAATGGCGTTCATACAGGTGCCATGCTGTAGGATGGGTCCACATCGCGCCATCGGAATGACAATGTTGTGTTCCCACATCCAACGCAGAGGAATAAAACCTAGATGGGACAATCTAACTGCTCATTATATGTTTGTAAGAACCTTGTCCATGAATACTGCAACATTACGTCACGGAAGGGTGGTAATGGCTGCCGTATTGGTATGTCAGATTACTAAGCAATTTTTACTCGTAGCCTGAAATAAAAGATAGACTTTCAAAATGGTTAAGTTAGTTTCATAGAATGAACGTTGATTGTTTCGTTTATCTTCTCAATTATCTGCGATTTAGATAACATAATCATACTATTCTTTGCATAAATTCATACAAATTCCCGCCCACGAGCTCTTTATTATATCCCTATATGAATCATTAGATTAAACGTCGTTTCTGGTTTCTATTTTTCAAGGCGCACGATCTGGTCGAGTCGATTCACGATCTGAATCTAAATTCGAATGAACATCTTTCGACCATGCAAGTTTTACAGGTAAGCATTGCACGATGGACTCAAGAGAAAGAGAGAAAGAGGGGGAGAGGAGGAGAGGGAAGGAGGGAGGGAACATGCATACATGCATACATACGTACGTGCGCGCACGCACGCACGCACGCACGCACACACACACACACACACACACACACACATACATACATACATGCATGCATAGTTTGACGTCCACTTATCATTAACAATGTTATGTATGGATTGAATACGTTTTTGTATATACGTCATTTCTATTCGTCAGTTTACAACTTTTGTCGCCCGGTTACAAGGCCCACCGATTGGCGTCACTGCCTGGAAATTCTTCGTCATCAATAGGGATACGTTCTTGACGGTAGGTTATACGAATAACTTAGGAACCTAACACAGCTTCGATTTGAAAGCAAATTGGCGGAATTATTTCCTCAAAAATTGTACGCGTATAGGACGAGCTATACATTATAACCGCTGGACAAGTAGACTAGTTATGTTGGTCTAATGGGGCGAATTCCTTTACAACTGTCTGAGAACCACCGGATAATTTTCACCAAGGGAATGAAATAAAGTCATAAAAGCATTGTGGAGAACGTTTGTCTTATCAGTTTATGGACTGGTTGCTTTTCAAATTCCATAACTAAAAGATAGATTTAGACTAATGGTTGCCTGTATAATCACTTAAATACTATGTTGGGTGTTTTCATAACCGCATGATCGATTAAAGAGTGAACTTGGAGGCATTCGGTGGTCACCGTATTTGTATTTGAGTACGCTCCTCATCGGCGTGCTTGTTTTCTACGCACGAGACCGGGGTTCGAGCCCCGGTGAGTGCACGTAGTTTTACTTACACTTCTATATATCGTTAATCTTACCGTAGTTCCTGTTTTCCTCATTTCCAGTTGACCGGTATGTTCCTGACGTACTTCATCATTATCATACAGTTCGACGCGACGGTTACAAGTCAATCCGCAACAGCGCAAGGAAACAGCAGTGTATCCGACTGAGTCGCTATTTAGGTAATTGTCTGGTTTGCTACATGCAGTCTACCACAAGTGCCGCGATAACCTCCAATGGTCGTTTGACGTTCTATTTACCGGTGTTTTTGAATACCACGGCACGGGGTTCAGTAAGCGAAACGACCGTTCAGCCTTAACTAAGCCTCGCACAATAACGACCGTAGTATAGAAACATTCGGCTGATTTCAGGGCTAGACTGGCAGGAATATCACAAAGTGACGGGCTGAGTTTGAACCCTCTGCATCAAACAACATAGACGTACTATGTAGCATATGAATATTGGGGCGGGCAGAGAAATTATTATTATGCTTTCAAAGCCTTTAAAAAACGATATAACGATTCTTTCTATAGGTCCTAACAAAACTCTGCTAGGCCTGTAACAAAATCCTCGTTAGTGCCGAGTGAACGATTCTACATTAAACGTCTATCGGATGTAACAATTGTATTTCATAAGACTAGACAATTATGTTGCACGACGGTTTCGTTATATACAATTAAAGTGTGATTTTGACCATTGGTTCTCAGAATTTTGGTGCAATTGAAATACAGACTAATTTTTCAAAACGGGCACGAGCCGATACTAAAAAGGCACGGGAAACTCGTAGGGAAGGGGGACATTCCTGCTTAACTGGACTGCGTCACAGAGATTTTAGATTCATCCGTTTTTCGTTACTTACTTAACGCTAACTCAAGTTGTCAGTTACGCGCGATAGCGATAGTATAGTTTTATTAAATTCTTTTTTATAAATATCAAATATAGATGATAATAATAATAATAATAATATTAGTAATAATGATGTAATGTATAAGATGATGTAATACGATATAATATATGGTATATAATGTATTATACTAACAATATCAACTAATATTTTTTCAAGAGCAGCTCGGATACTGTAGTAGAAAAGGATCCTCGCTACCTTCAGAAAAATGACGAAACAAATTCTAAAAAAAAACCCAAAACAAAAAACTTATAACATAATTCAACAGTCTTTACCACAAAGATTTCATTTCACGAAAAACTATTCAATATAATCTAAATATCCCGAATATCTAATAAACTGTTTTTGTAGAGATTTGACCTATGACTTTTAAACAGTAGTTTTCCGATTATTTTATTCAGCCGGCAAAAGGTTTTACCGTTTTTCAGCGCGGCCTTCTATCTACATCATTAATTATCTACGGTTCATTTTCTTTTAAGTTTTCCCTTTTTCGCAGATAATGTATGCAATTAATACACAACAACGAACTAAACATTTTCGAAGAAAGGTCGAATCTTGATTTATATCAGTTTGTAATATATGTCAATATACAATCAGTTTGTTATATATGTCAATATACAATTATAAATATCACTTGATATATTCACATGCAATAGCGATAGAAATACTAATACATCACATATTTGGCGTTCGGTACCGGGCAAATTATATATTTACAATTCAAGCTCAAGCGACCGTCGATAAACATGCGATTAAAAATCCTTTAGTACTACAAGAAAATATTTTTAGGCGAGCAAAATATTGTTCATTTGTATCCTTTAACGAAAAAAAGGAAACGATGTAATGTTTCAGTTTACAACGTTGACGTTATGTACGTTATTCAGAAGTCGGTCAGCGGCCTGGGGTTAAATTTTGCTCAGTTGCTCGATAGCATATTCCCGATGCAAACCACGAATCAAAGCCGTTCTATGGAGGTCAATCTCCTTTCTCTCAAAGCTGTGGTCAGGGCAACGTAATGAATTCCTCGCGAACCCCTTACATCCGTGGAACAACTACAACGGATACGAAGCTAATTGAAGTAATCCTTCACAGGTGTGGTGAGGAGGTGGTGAATTCCCCTCACGATTTGTGTAGGAGTGAGTGGCCTTGAACAGACACATAGGTGTCTAGGTGAACTACCCTCACAACGAAGAGTGTGGGACTAAAGTAGGCATCTGGGATCTTAAAGAACACCCTCACAGCAGTGTTGGGAGTGAGTAACTTGAACAGACAGTCAAATGGTTTCTTGGTGAGCCCCTCGCAGCTGTGGTGGGAGATGAGCATAATTTATTCGCAGTTTGTTGGTGAACTTAGTACCCTCACAATTCAGGCCTCAATATCGCGGGCGGGTTCTAATCGAAATCCAATAGATTCTTAACACCCAAAAGCGAAACCGACCTCGTCACAGCGAAAGCGAAAATATTGCAAAGGATACTCGAAAAAAAGCGAAATTAAAACTAAAGGATTTAAAATCGATGCTTGAACGCTATTTCTATCTCTGGTTAAAGTACTAATAAAATTGTCAAAACGCTGTTTTCTAGATCAGCGTTGTTCACATTAATTTAACACTACTGGGAAGACAGCGCGACACTGTTTCACAGTCCCGATACGAAGTATAGCTCAAACCAGTTTTCATTTAGCTTTTGCAAGTACAGCCGAAAAGCTACGTAAGGCTAGGTTTAACTGTAGACTGTAGCAACGTGAATCAGAGAATAAAAAAGGGCGACAACATTCTATGGTAGAATATCAAAATTGCATATATAAATCAACTACGTCAGTGATCGGGATCTTCTACAAATTCTGGTATTTCATACAAGGCGATTCAGCACATTTATGATTGATGTTAAAAGTTTTATGAGGAGAATCTCTAATAAAACACCGAACTGGCTAGAATTCGCGATTTCAGCTTGCCGACTTTGCTTTTGAACAGTTTCTCCTCTTCTTCGAACAGCTCCTTGTTGTCGTCGATTCTGATTTTCGCTTTGATCAGACCGCGCCGGATCGCCTCGCTGATGCCGATTTTCTCTTTGGTGACGTTGTTCACGTAGACGTCCTCGTCCATGTCAAGCAGCCCGAGGCGGATGGCTTCGTCGAACGACACCTGTGGCGATACCAAGCGGTGGAAATAAATGCTTAATGTTTGATTAGAGGAAAATTTCATTAGACCGGTTTTTGAACCAAATTGTCCAAACAAAAAGTTAAAGATGTTACCCCATGAACTACCAAAAGTCACAATGTGCATGATGCAGTAATAAGACATGACATTGACATAACATTAACATAAATTGACATAAAATTAACACATAGATTAACATAAACCACCGAAAAATTTGTCTACTCGAAATTCAATATTGAAATGTTAAAGCTGTGGGATTTAAAGTCTTATGTTGGCCCATGTTAGGTAGACATTGATTAACTATTGTGCATTAATCAAAAGGTATTGTGTGCGTCGGTGTGCACTACGTCATCGATATTGGCGTTAGGAAAATAGCAATTACAATTATAAATTCTGGCGTTCATTTTGTAATGAAATGTATTTCATGGCTATTAGATCATTCTATTCAACGAGTTCTTGTGTTATTTGATAATGAATTTCGAGTCGTTGTGCCGCCCTACGTCATCAATATTAGGGCTAGCTCGGTAAGACTGGTACCCGGGCAATTCAATTCAATTAAGTCGATATATTATTCGAATTCAAAATAACTTCATGGACCCTAGATAATATATCATATTCATAACATTAGGCAATATATAAAGTAAAAACATATTTTATTCTTCTATGTCAATAGATTTTAAAGTTTTGATTTTTCGTTTTGTTTTTCAAGTCACCTTTTGTTTTTTACGCTGGTCGACTACTCCATGGACGGAATACGTTCTGGTGACGGACTGCGACTCTCCCGGGTCGGTGTCGTCGTATTCGACCTCCAGTAAACCTAAATCGATCGCTTCGGAAAGCGGAATTTCCGCCTTCTCTTCTTTGTCATAATATCTGCAACAATTGGTGAAAAGAAAACGATGTTGATTTCATTGAACTTCTGTATCTGTATTCGAAAGCGCGTGTCGGCGAAGTTCGGGCCTTTTCAAATACTTGGAGTACGGATTCATGAGAAATACAATAGAAGGGCAAAAGGAAAGTGAAAAATGGGGAAGTATAAATTAATTACAGGCTTTTTAATGATAAGAAACCCGGCAAGAACGGATATCAAATTTGAAAATTTTTGAACGTATGCGGAACAAATAAGATTGCTGAAAATGTTGATCAATTCATTAATGGGACAAACACCAAAAAGTGGCTTTTTGCAAATCATGAAATCGAAAATCGAGGTGGAAATACTAAGAATCAAACTTTAAGTTGAAAGATATTGATGAAATCGGAGCGATAGAATGCAAAAAATGTTCCTGGCTCGTTCGCAGGCGGCGGATCCGTACTTCGAGTAACGTGAAAAGGCTCAAAAGTGCTGTTGGAAGCAATTTCGTCACTGCGCGGCCCATATAGAGACTTATAAAGCAACGGGCTGTGACCTTAACGACCAGCAAGGAAAAAACATGCACCATAAAAAAACGTGGTATAACGTGTAAAAAACATAAACTATCTAAAATCTCGCTTTATGGAAATTCGTGCACTGGACTTGCAACAAATTGCTGGAGTGCAATCAGACGGTGCAAGATACACAGAATATGGACGATTTTTTCAGCAAATGCTGGAAAGAAACGAACTTATGGAATCCGATAGATAGAGCCTTCGAATACCGTTGATAAAACACTGTATCCGTGTTGTGACGGTCCCACGATAATAACGATCACAAATCATGTGAAGTCATATAAAGTCGAAACATCGAATAAACTACTAATCAAGGAACTACTTTCGGACTTATCAATAGTTTTTCGTTATTATTGTGGGATTATCTGTATACAACGTATTGACAACGACCTTCCGAGGATAGAGTACCTCGGCTGCTACCGGGAGAGTAATGTGCATCTTTGGATACACCGGTTTACATCAGGCGCAATGGACCACCGTTCCAAAGAGAACCTGAAAATGGTGTACCCCGCTTTACTAACGGCCATCATCAGGTATATAATGCATTTCCAGGTGCAGGTACGAGGGGTTACACCGATGTACCTGATATCCCTTCGACTGTATCAGGTACACTGCGCTTGTTCAAGTGCCATGCAAGAATTCATTCATCGCTATTCCATAATTTCGACTTTCTTGTTCGACTATTGGATTTGATGATATTTATAAGAAATCAAAAAGCACGTTGCATTCTAGTGCTCGGGTGTATTTACATAAAATAATGCAGTGCCCAGTACGCGTTCGGTTCATTTTTTTACTCAAAACCATGTGATTGAGAAAAAAAAACAAACATATATAACATGCTATAGTACGAGTTCGATTTTCGGGAGTTCGCAAAAAGTATAAGAAAAATGATTTGCGTGCAATTGTAAAAAAGGAGAATAATTCTGCCGTACAACATGCTACGTGTAGTTTACTAGGAAATGCAACTCAGGGACCAATTGCACAGTCAAAGCTTTATAGATCTACTACTAAGACCATCTTCAATAATCAAGTTGAATTCATGTTCAATACCAATGAAAAAGCATAAACCAGTCTCGGCTAATTTCGGTTCTAAAAACGATCTAACATAAGACCAGTCTATAAGCCTATGACCAAGCAAAGAACTCAAGACCAGCCTAAGCCTATTTTGCTTCTACGGCCAATTAACTAACTGATGGATTGCTTTCTGACAATTTTCGATTAAAGACGCAATTCCGCAACTGGGCTTAACGAAAATTGATTTTAGGGTTCGAGTTTCTGCTGCAGAATTTGGAAAAGTTTGTCCGATCGTTATCTATAAGATATGCAGTAAACCGCATTTAATCCGGATCGATTTGTCCACGCAAATTCTTTTGACGAATACTATATCGTGCACAAGGTTCTTACAGATCAGGGAGTCCGAAATCCCCAGACCCTCGACCAGAAATACCCAGATTTTACATAAGGCATCCTCAGTGGGGCAGCCTCTTATCAAGTGATTCCCTGTGCCATTCGACACCAGAGCAAGAACAACTTAACACCAAAATATCAGATTCCATGACACTTTCCAAGAGAAGAGTCGCATGAAGATATACTGAACTACAGTCGCCTAGATCTTTTAAAAACCAAGTGAATCTTGTGCGAATATATATTCTTTTGTTGGTGTGAGGCTCTGGACTGTTTGGATAAGATGGAAGTCCGGATCAATGATGCGTGATTACTGTAACTGATCTTGCATATAGAAAGTGGAGGTGCAAAACATTGATACTTGTTTTTCAAAAAAGTTACCTGAGCTCGTGACTGGGTCTGTATAATACGTGCAATAAAGAAATCAATATCAAACTGACCGTTTTTTCAAATTTGAAGTTTCAACTGACATTAGCTACATCTTTTTAATTTCATTACTTTTGAATTGCTATTCATTGAATAATTGAAATCAACAAAAGATATATTCAAAATTTGATTACGTATCTTTCGCAATTTGAGTACAGATAAGATAATGGTAATCATTAAGCGATATTCTGACAAATTGCTTTACTTACTTGCCGGTGTCAAGGTCGAGGATGCCTCGTTTCTTAGCCTCGTCGATGGAGACGAATTCGTCCGTTTCGGTGTCCATAACGCGTTTGATTGTGTACTGCTTTCTTTGTCGTGTGGTGGTAACCGTCAATACGCCTATGAAATTAACATCAACATCGCTACAATGAGTGAAATATTCCCGGGGATTTTAAACTAGATTAGCGATATATTCAAAGGGGGCAGATTTATTTGGTGTAAATCATAGAGGCTAGATTTGAATTGAGTAATATTTGATAAACATTCAATAATCGGCATAGATATAACTAACAAAACACAAGCGTGGAACTAAATTGAGAGTCACATTAAATCCGCACAAGTGTGGAACTGGGTTCAGATTCAAATTAAACCCACAAAACTTTGGAACTGGATCCAAAGTCAAATTAGACCCACACAACCATGGAACTGGTTCTAGAGTCAAATTAGACCCACACAGCTGCGGAACTGGATTCAGATGCAAGAAAAACCTACTAAACTGTGCATCTCGATCACGAGTCAAATTAATTTGTGTCAAATTAAACTGTGGAACTGAATTCGGAGTCAAGTTGACCCCCAACTGTGGAACTGAATTCGTACTAACCGTAAGAAGTTTTCTCCTCAGCCGACGTTTCGCTAGTTTTCAGTTCCATGATGATCAGTCGTTCGTTCATCGCCTGCGGAATCGGTTTCGAACGTCGCGTCAACGGATTGTAGTAGATACCCTCACTCATGCGCAGTATGCCCTTCTTCGTCGCTTCATCGAAACCGATTTCCTTGCCGCTTCTCGGATCGACAACGGCGCTGATAACCCACACCTGAAGAGATTAAATGCGATTATTGAAATTAAAAGAAGTGAGATGCCGATTCTTGTTCGTCTTAGCGACCAGCGGGGTCAGATTTTGGGTCAGGTCATCAGCGGGGTCAGATCATCGCTAATTCGAAATCATTTCATTTAAATTAATTATTTGAAACGTCTCAAATGCCCCAGTTCAACAGCTCGTGTGCTGATATCGTCCTTTTCTGACTGCGAACTCGGAGGCAAATTGAACTCAAAAACTGCACCGAGATTTTTTTTTAGTTTTCCGTTAAAACGCGTTTAGTTCAAGAAAGAAAGAAACAAATCCATCTAAAAATAAAATTCGAGAAGACGTATCAAAACCTGTATATCCAGTTTTCTGGTATGACGATGAAACGAAACTTTTGTTAGAACGTTATTTCACCATAAACAACGAGAAACCGTCGAAAATAACAATTTGAAATCTTACTCGGGCTAAGTTTTACGAGAAAGGTCTATTCACAGTAATATAGCAAAAGCCCATTATAACGACACTATTGCGACCAATGAAAAGTATGGCATTAAAACGAATTAGGCAGCGTTATAAATAATGGTATTTCCATTGGATTTGCATTAGATTGAGCGAATGCCTTCCCTCGAAAATGTTGGTGTTCGGAGTGAGCAATGGTATTTAAGAGTTATCACGGACATTGACTGTGTTTGGTGTTTTGATATTTTTGTCACTTCACTTTTCACAACCCTTGCTCAAACGTTGAAAAACTTTGCCCGAGGTTTGTTTTACACTTTTCTTCTGTTAAAAGAAAAAAGAACGAGAACTCATTGTTACCACGTAGTACAAACACATTCATAATTCGTTATTGAATACATCAGTTAGCTCCACGAAAAATCACACCAAAGTTTTTACCGTTTTCTCGGAAGAAGAACTACACTCAATCGGTTCAGACATGTCCATCCGTTCCTAAAAACCCCAGCGAAAGCAAAAGCGACATTTGAAGGTAAATAAATAAGCAGGGGCATGCTGCGAAAATGGGATGAACAAGATATGCCGTAAGCAGGATACAGCGATAAAATTTCATATTTCATCTTAAAATGTAGAGTGCGAGACCACACTGATAGCAGAACTCAATCTAAACCGACGCTTCCAACGATGTTTGGAATCTTACCGTCTCAACAGTCACCGCCGCCGAGGCGAAATCCTCCGTCGTCTCGTCAACCGCCGTCTCAAGGTTATCGGCGTTAGGCGCGGCTTCCGAAAGCGCAAGCTCATCGGCGTTGATCTCCTCTTCATAAATCTGATCGGTAATCTCGTCTTCCCCTAGTAACGTTTCCGACGATTCGTTCAATTCGTCGGCCGTGTAAAGGGCGTTCGACGTGTCGTCCTCGTCAGCGGTGAAATACAGTGACGACGTCGGCGAAAGCATCTCGTCTCTATTCGCCGCTTTAGTCGCCTCCGTATCGATCACCAACTGATCGTTTTGTAGGCGACTAAGTTCATCTTCGTGCTTGTTATCTTCTGTATATTCTAAAACGTGACTCGACGTCCAATCGACATCAGCCCTATCGCCGGCAGCCGAGATAGATTCCCGGGGCGGTGATACGAGGACAGATTCGGACCTTTCTTCGCCATCGGAACCATTCAAAACATCGAAATCGAAATAATAGGTATCCAATGCCGTATTTATCGGTTCAGGTTCTGACGCGACGATATCATCTTTGCCGATGACATCTTCAATTGGTGCTTGGAAGAAGGCTTCTGTTTTCTCTTCGGTAACCGGAACGATAGACGATTCTTCAACGTCGGTTACATCAACGTCGTTTGAGCGGTTGAATTCTTCAACCGGTTCTTGGAAAAAGGCTTCGGTCTTTGTTTCACAAATTGGCACTATTTGTATCTCGGAATTACCGGCTTCTACCGTTGTATCGGCGTCCGGTGAGACATAATTTACGTTGTCGAATGATAAGCCAGTACCATCCGGCAAGTGCGTTTCTTTTGGGTCGGTTTTTCCGTTCGTAGTACTAAGCAAGTCTTCAACTTTTTCCAAGACTCCGGGATTCGTTGAAGTATGCACATCAGCCGATGCAGTTACGTCGGGAAGTAACGACGTTTTCGCGCACTCCAGCTCTTGATGCGATTTGTCCTTGTTTGACAATGACTGGCTATTGGACATCAATACATCTGGAAGCGGTAACTCAATGGCCATAACCGATCGAGTATCCTGTGTTTTAACGGTGTTATCCGGTGACGTCGTGTTGAGTTTTTCATTCGCTTCTGTTCGTTTCGAATCGGGCGTGGTTTTAGACTTTCTCGGTAATTTAGGGGTTAGCGTTTTCTTAATCTTTCGAAGAGCTTTCTTCGTCGACTGAAACGCGCCGTCGGCTGAGGATGTGTTGTCAACTGCGTTCGTTACCTCATCCTCGAAGATTTCCTCAAATGAATGATTCAGTTCGTCATCGCTCAGCTCCGCCACAACATCAGTCGATTCGACATTTTTTACGAGAGGAGCCTTACCTTTGGAGCCTGGTCGTTTGGCGATGGTGAATTTATCTTTTATTTTGTCGAAAACCGAAGGATCAGAAGAGTGCGACGGAGCTACGTTGGTGGCTTGTATCGATTCGTCTTCAATCGGCAGTTCTTCGTCGATTTCGAAATTGGGCTCGAAATTAACCGTGTTGTACTGAGTGTTGAAATCGCCGCTGTAATCAAAATCGTTTCCGAAATCGGGTAACGTTTCAACCTTATTAGTTACTGTACCAGTGACTATAATCGGGTCGTCCGCTCGGGACATTCTCAACTGATAATCGTCCAATATCAGCGGGTCGGGCTCGTTTCTGTTTGACCAATTACCAGAAGAATGTATAGTTTTCGAAATTCCTCGATCGCTTTCGTCCCGCGCTACTTCACAGGAATCGAATGCAGCCATGAATTCTATGACGTTGTCGTCGAATCTCCGAGGCGCCATGCTCTCAGTTGCCGTTATCCTTTCGACGACCACTTCATCGGAATTAACCTCATCTGAATCGGAGGCGAAAACATTTTTGACTTTTTGTAGGAAGTTTTCAGCTTTGGCAGTTTTATTGACGGGGCTAGCGTCCTCGAATTGCGCAGATTTAACGGTCGTAGTCTGGTCGAACTTACCGCTGGAATCGGGTGAAAATCTTTGCTTGACCATTTGGATGATCGATTTTGATTGTACCGCTGCCTCTTCCACGCGATCGACGGCGATTTCATCGTAAAACGGATTCTGAACAGATAGTTCACTTTCCGGTTCGCTTGTCCCCTCAGGAGTATAAACGATGCTTTTCGGTTCATGCGTTAAAGCATTTTTAGCTTTCCCCAGGAACGAATTAGATTTATTCGATTCACCGTCGATATCGGCTATTTCAACCTTTTTATCACCAAGACCGAAACGCGGCAATTTTATACCAAAACCTAAATCACCTACATCTGAAGTGGATTCGGTCTTCTCCATGTCCATCAGCCTGTCAGTAGTACGCGAACTAGAGAACTTTGGTAATTCAACACTTGTTTCGCTGTGTTTCAATTCAATCTTAGGAATTTCTTCTTCGATTTCTGTACTTTCGGTCATAACCAAATCAGTATCTAGGTCACCAGATTTGCTAACGCGGCCAAAACGTGGACCTTTGAATTTTGGGAACTTAAAGCCAAATCCAAAACCACCTTTTTCAGATTTGTCATATTTGCCTTCTTCCGTTGTGTCGTCATTTGTATCTGGTGCGGTTTCAGTCACATCCATTTCCATCAACTTGTCAGTAGTATGAGAACTAGCGAACTTGGGTAATTCAACACTTGTTTCCGGCTGCTGAAATTCAATCTCAGAGATCTTTCCATCTTTATCAATACCTTCAGTTTTAACTTCATCAGGATCTAGGTCATCAGATTTGTCACCTTTACCAAAACGTGGGCCTTTGAACTTTGGGAACTTGATTCCAAATCCAAAACCGACTTTTTTAGAATTGGCTTTATTCATGTCGTCACTTGTATCTGGCGCGGTTTCGGTCTCGTCCTTCTCCATCAACTTTTCAGTAGTACGAGAACTAGAGAACTTCGGTAACTCAACTTTTGTTTCGTTCTGCTCCATTTCAATCTTGGGGATCTGATCTTCTATGTCAATATCTTCAGTTTTGTCAATATCAGTATCTAGGTCAGCAGATTTGTCAACTTTACCAAAACGTGGACCTTTGAACTTTGGAAACTTGATACCAAATTTAAAACCACCTTTGTCCGAATTGACCTCACTTGTGTCGTCACTTGTATCTGGCGCGGTTTCGGTTTCACCCATTTCCATCAACTTTTCGGTACTATGGGAACTAGAGAACTTTGGTAACACGACACTTGTTTCGGTCTGTTCCAATTCAATCTTGGGGATCTGTACATCAATATCGTCAGGTTTGTCGACATCAGTATCCAGGTCAGCAGATTTGTCACCTTTACCAAAACGTGGACCTTTGAACTTTGGAAACTTGATACCAAATCCAAAACCACCTTTTTTAGAATTGGCTTTATCTATGACGTCAATTGTATCTGGCGGGGTTTCGGTCTCGTCCTTCTCCACCAACTTTTCAGTAGTACGAGAACTAGAGAACATCGGTAAGTCAACACTTGTTTCATTCTGCTCCATTTCAATCTTGGGGATCTGATCTTCTATGTCAATATCTTCAGTTTTGTCAATATCAGTATCTAGGTCAGCAGATTTGTCACCTTTACCAAAACGTGGACCTTTGAACTTTGGAAACTTGAAACCAAATCCAAAACCACCTTTGTCCGAATTGCCTTCACTTGTGTCGTCACTTGTATCTGGCGCGGTTTCGGTTTCACCCATTTCCATCAACTTTTCGGTAGTATGAGAACTAGAGAACTTTGGTAACTCGACACTTGTTTCGGTCTGTTCCAATTCAATCTTGGGGATCTGTCCATCAATATCGTCAGTTTTGTCGACAACAATATCCAGGTCAGCAGATTTGTCACCTTTACCAAAACGTGGGCCTTTGAACTTTGGAAACTTGAATCCAAATTCAAAACCACCTTTGTCCGAATTGCCCACACTTGTGTCGTCACTTGTATCTGGCGCGGTTTCGGTTTCACCTATTTCCATCAACTTTTCGGTAGTATGAGGACTAGAGAACTTTGGTAACTCGACACTTGTTTCGGTCTGTTCCAATCCAATCTTGGGGATCTGTCCATCAATATCGTCAGTTTTGTCGACATCAATATCCAGGTCAGTAGATTTGTCACCTTTACCAAAACGTGGGCCTTTGAACTTTGGAAACTTGATACCAAATCCAAAACCACCTTTGTCCAAATTGCCCTCACTTGTGTCGTCACTTGTATCAGGCGCGGTTTCGGTCTCATCCATTTCCTTCAACTTTTCGGTAGTATGGGAACTAGAGAACTTTGGTAACTCGACACTTGTTTCGGTCTGTTCCAATTCAATCTTGGGGATCTGTCCATCAATATCGTCAGTTTTGTCGACAACAATATCCAGGTCAGCAGATTTGTCACCTTTACCAAAACGTGGGCCTTTGAACTTTGGAAACTTGAATCCAAATTCAAAACCACCTTTGTCCGAATTGCCCACACTTGTGTCGTCACTTGTATCTGGCGCGGTTTCGGTTTCACCTATTTCCATCAACTTTTCGGTAGTATGAGGACTAGAGAACTTTGGTAACTCGACACTTGTTTCGGTCTGTTCCAATTCAATCTTAGGGATCTGTCCATCAATATCGTCAGTTTTGTCAACATCAATATCCAGGTCAGCAGATTTGTCACCTTTACCAAAACGTGGGCCTTTGAACTTTGGAAACTTGATACCAAATCCAAAACCACTTTTGTCCGATTTGCCCTCACTTGTGTCGTCACTTGTATCTGGCGCGGTTTCGGTCTCACCCATTTCCATCAACTTTTCGGTAGTATGGGAACTAGAGAACTTTGGTAACTCGACACTTGTTTCGGTCTGTTCCAATTCAATCTTGGGGATCTGTCCATCAATATCGTCAGTTTTGTCGACATCAATATCCAGGTCAGCAGATTTGTCACCTTTACCAAAACGTGGGCCTTTGAACTTTGGAAACTTGATACCAAATCCAAAACCACCTTTGTCCGAATTGCTCTCACTTGTGTCGTCACTTGTATCTGGCGCGGTTTCGGTTTCACCCATTTCCATCAACTTTTCGGTAGTATGAGAACTAGAGAACTTTGGTAACTCGACACTTGTTTCGGTCTGTTCCAATTCAATCTTGGGGATCTGTCCATCAATATCGTCAGTTTTGTCGACATCAGTATCCAGGTCATCAGATTTGTCACCTTTACCAAAACGTGGACCTTTGAACTTTGGGAACTTGATTCCAAATCCAAAACCACCTATTTTAGAATTGGCTTCATTTATGTCGTCACTTGTATCTGGCGCGGTTTCGGTCTCGTCCTTCTCCATCAACTTTTCAGTAGTACGAGAACTAGAGAACTTCGGTAAATCAACACTTGTTTCGTTCTGCTCCAGTTCAATCTTGGGGATCTGTTCTTCTGTGTCAATATCTTCAGTTTTGTCAAAATCAGTATCTAGGTCAGCAGATTTGTCACCTTTACCAAAACGTGGGCCTTTGAACTTTGGAAACTTGATACCAAATCCAAAACCACTTTTGTCCGATTTGCCTTCACTTGTGTCGTCACTTGTATCTGGCGCGGTTTCGGTCTCACCCATTTCCATCAACTTTTCGGTAGTATGGGAACTAGAGAACTTTGGTAACTCGACACTTGTTTCGGTCTGTTCCAATTCAATCTTAGGGATCTGTCCATCAATATCGTCAGTTTTGTCGACATCAATATCCAGGTCAGCAGATTTGTCACCTTTACCAAAACGTGGGCCTTTGAACTTTGGAAACTTGATACCAAATCCAAAACCACTTTTGTCCGATTTGCCCTCACTTGTGTCGTCACTTGTATCTGGCGCGGTTTCGGTCTCATCCATTTCCTTCAACTTTTCGGTAGTATGGGAACTAGAGAACTTTGGTAACTCGACACTTGTTTCGGTCTGTTCCAATTCAATCTTGGGGATCTGTCCATCAATATCGTCAGTTTTGTCGACAACAATATCCAGGTCAGCAGATTTGTCACCTTTACCAAAACGTGGGCCTTTGAACTTTGGAAACTTGAATCCAAATTCAAAACCACCTTTGTCCGAATTGCCCACACTTGTGTCGTCACTTGTATCTGGCGCGGTTTCGGTTTCACCTATTTCCATCAACTTTTCGGTAGTATGAGGACTAGAGAACTTTGGTAACTCGACACTTGTTTCGGTCTGTTCCAATTCAATCTTAGGGATCTGTCCATCAATATCGTCAGTTTTGTCAACATCAATATCCAGGTCAGCAGATTTGTCACCTTTACCAAAACGTGGGCCTTTGAACTTTGGAAACTTGATACCAAATCCAAAACCACTTTTGTCCGATTTGCCCTCACTTGTGTCGTCACTTGTATCTGGCGCGGTTTCGGTCTCACCCATTTCCATCAACTTTTCGGTAGTATGGGAACTAGAGAACTTTGGTAACTCGACACTTGTTTCGGTCTGTTCCAATTCAATCTTGGGGATCTGTCCATCAATATCGTCAGTTTTGTCGACATCAATATCCAGGTCAGCAGATTTGTCACCTTTACCAAAACGTGGGCCTTTGAACTTTGGAAACTTGATACCAAATCCAAAACCACCTTTGTCCGAATTGCTCTCACTTGTGTCGTCACTTGTATCTGGCGCGGTTTCGGTTTCACCCATTTCCATCAACTTTTCGGTAGTATGAGAACTAGAGAACTTTGGTAACTCGACACTTGTTTCGGTCTGTTCCAATTCAATCTTGGGGATCTGTCCATCAATATCGTCAGTTTTGTCGACATCAGTATCCAGGTCATCAGATTTGTCACCTTTACCAAAACGTGGACCTTTGAACTTTGGGAACTTGATTCCAAATCCAAAACCACCTATTTTAGAATTGGCTTCATTTATGTCGTCACTTGTATCTGGCGCGGTTTCGGTCTCGTCCTTCTCCATCAACTTTTCAGTAGTACGAGAACTAGAGAACTTCGGTAAATCAACACTTGTTTCGTTCTGCTCCAGTTCAATCTTGGGGATCTGTTCTTCTGTGTCAATATCTTCAGTTTTGTCAAAATCAGTATCTAGGTCAGCAGATTTGTCACCTTTACCAAAACGTGGGCCTTTGAACTTTGGAAACTTGATACCAAATCCAAAACCACTTTTGTCCGATTTGCCTTCACTTGTGTCGTCACTTGTATCTGGCGCGGTTTCGGTCTCACCCATTTCCATCAACTTTTCGGTAGTATGGGAACTAGAGAACTTTGGTAACTCGACACTTGTTTCGGTCTGTTCCAATTCAATCTTAGGGATCTGTCCATCAATATCGTCAGTTTTGTCGACATCAATATCCAGGTCAGCAGATTTGTCACCTTTACCAAAACGTGGGCCTTTGAACTTTGGAAACTTGATACCAAATCCAAAACCACTTTTGTCCGATTTGCCCTCACTTGTGTCGTCACTTGTATCTGGCGCGGTTTCGGTCTCACCCATTTCCATCAACTTTTCGGTAGTATGGGAACTAGAGAACTTTGGTAACTCGACACTTGTTTCGGTCTGTTCCAATTCAATCTTGGGGATCTGTCCATCAATATCGTCAGTTTTGTCGACATCAATATCCAGGTCAGCAGATTTGTCACCTTTACCAAAACGTGGGCCTTTGAACTTTGGAAACTTGATACCAAATCCAAAACCACCTTTGTCCGAATTGCCCTCACTTGTGTCGTCACTTGTATCTGGCGCGGTTTCGGTCTCACCCATTTCCATCAACTTTTCGGTAGTATGGGAACTAGAGAACTTTGGTAACTCGACACTTGTTTCGGTCTGTTCCAATTCAATCTTGGGGATCTGTCCATCAATATCGTCAGTTTTGTCGACATCAATATCCAGGTCAGTAGATTTGTCACCTTTACCAAAACGTGGGCCTTTGAACTTTGGAAACTTGATACCAAATCCAAAACCACCTTTGTCCGAATTGCCCTCACTTGTGTCATCACTTGTATCTGGCGCGGTTTCGGTTTCACCTATTTCCATCAACTTTTCGGTAGTATGGGAACTAGAGAACTTTGGTAACTCGACACTTGTTTCGGTCTGTTCCATTTCAATCTTGGGGATCTGTCCATCAATATCGTCAGTTTTGTCGACATCAATATCCAGGTCAGCAGATTTGTCACCTTCACCAAAACGTGGGCCTTTGAACTTTGGAAACTTGATACCGAATCCAAAACCACCTGTGTCCGAATTGCCCTCACTTGTGTCGTCACTTGTATCTGGCGCGGTTTCGATTTCACCCATTTCCATCAACTTTTCGGTAGTATGGGAACTAGAGAACTTTGGTAACTCGACACTTGTTTCGGTCTGTTCCAATTCAATCTTGGGGATCTGTCCACCAATATCGTCAGTTTTGTCGACATCAGTATCCAGGTCATCAGATTTGTCACCTTTACCAAAACGTGGACCTTTGAACTTTGGGAACTTGATTCCAAATCCAAAACCACCTTTTTTAGAATTGGCTTCATTTATGTCGTCACTTGTATCTGGTGCGGTTTCGGTCTCGTCCTTCTCCACCAACTTTTCAGTAGTACGAGAACTAGAGAACTTCGGTAAATCAACACTTCTTTCGTTCTGCTCCATTTCAATCTTGGGGATCTGATCTTCTAAGTCAATATCTTCAGTTTTGTCGAAATCAGTATCTAGGTCAGCAGATTTGTCACCTTTACCAAAACGTGGGCCTTTGAACTTTGGAAACTTGATACCAAATCCAAAACCACCTTTGTCCGAATTGCCCTCACTTGTGTCGTCACTTGTATCTTGCGCGGTTTCGGTTTCACCCATTTCCATCAACTTTTCGGTAGTATGGGAACTAGAGAACTTTGGTAACTCGACACTTGTTTCGGTCTGTTCCAATTCAATCTTGGGGATCTGTCCATCAATATTGTCAGATTTGTCAACATCAATATCTAGGTCAGCAGATTTGTCACCTATACCAAAACGTGGGACTTTGAACTTTGGAAACTTGATACCAAATCCAAAACCACCTTTGTCCGAATTGCCCTCACTTGTGTCGTCACTTGTATCTGGCGCGGCTTCGGTTTCACCTATTTCCATCAACTTTTCGGTAGTATGAGGACTAGAGAACTTTGGTAACTCGACACTTGTTTCGGTCTGTTCCAATTCAATCTTGGGGATCTGTCCATCAATATCGTCAGTTTTATCGACATCAATATCCAGGACAGCAGATTTGTCACCTTTTCCAAAACGTGGACCTTTGAACTTTGGAAACTTGATACCAAATCCAAATCCACCTTTTTTAGAATTGGCTTCATTTATATCGTCACTTGTTTCTGGCGCGGTTTCGGTCTCGTCCTTCTCCACCAACTTTTCAGTAGTACGAGAACTAGAGAACTTCGGTAAATCAACACTTGTTTCGTTCTGCTCCAGTTCAATCTTGGGGATCTGATCTTCTAAGTCAATATCTTCAGTTTTGTCAAAATCAGTATCTAGGTCAGCAGATTTGTCACCTTTACCAAAACGAGGGCCTTTGAACTTTGGAAACTTGATACCAAATCCAAAACCACTTTTGTCCGATTTGCCTTCACTTGTGTCGTCACTTGTATCTGGCGCGGTTTCGGTCTCACCCATTTCCATCAACTTTTCGGTAGTATGAGAACTAGAGAACTTTGGTAACTCGACACTTGTTTCGGTCTGTTCCAATTCAATCTTGGGGATCTGTCCATCAATATCGTCAGTTTTGTCGACATCAGTATCCAGGTCATCAGATTTGTCACCTTTACCAATACGTGGACCTTTGAACTTTGGGAACTTGATTCCAAATCCAAAACCACCTATTTTAGAATTGGCTTCATTTATGTCGTCACTTGTATCTGGCGCGGTTTCGGTCTCGTCCTTCTCCATCAACTTTTCAGTAGTACGAGAACTAGAGAACTTCGGTAAATCAACACTTGTTTCGTTCTGCTCCAGTTCAATCTTGGGGATCTGTTCTTCTGTGTCAATATCTTCAGTTTTGTCAAAATCAGTATCTAGGTCAGCAGATTTGTCACCTTTACCAAAACGTGGGCCTTTGAACTTTGGAAACTTGATACCAAATCCAAAACCACTTTTGTCCGATTTGCCTTCACTTGTGTCGTCACTTGTATCAGGCGCGGTTTCGGTCTCACCCATTTCCATCAACTTTTCGGTAGTATGGGAACTAGAGAACTTTGGTAACTCGACACTTGTTTCGGTCTGTTCCAATTCAATCTTAGGGATCTGTCCATCAATATCGTCAGTTCTGTCAACATCAATATCCAGGTCAGCAGATTTGTCACCTTTACCAAAACGTGGGCCTTTGAACTTTGGAAACTTGATACCAAATCCAAAACCACTTTTGTCCGATTTGCCCTCACTTGTGTCGTCACTTGTATCTGGCGCGGTTTCGGTCTCACCCATTTCCATCAACTTTTCGGTAGTATGGGAACTAGAGAACTTTGGTAACTCGACACTTGTTTCGGTCTGTTCCAATTCAATCTTGGGGATCTGTCCATCAATATCGTCAGTTTTGTCGACATCAATATCCAGGTCAGCAGATTTGTCACCTTTACCAAAACGTGGGCCTTTGAACTTTGGAAACTTGATACCAAATCCAAAACCACCTTTGTCCGAATTGCCCTCACTTGTGTCGTCACTTGTATCTGGCGCGGTTTCGGTCTCACCCATTTCCATCAACTTTTCGGTAGTATGGGAACTAGAGAACTTTGGTAACTCGACACTTGTTTCGGTCTGTTCCAATTCAATCTTGGGGATCTGTCCATCAATATCGTCAGTTTTGTCGACATCAATATCCAGGTCAGTAGATTTGTCACCTTTACCAAAACGTGGGCCTTTGAACTTTGGAAACTTGATACCAAATCCAAAACCACCTTTGTCCGAATTGCCCTCACTTGTGTCGTCACTTGTGTCTGGCGCGGTTTCGGTTTCACCCATTTCCATCAACTTTTCGGTAGTATGAGAACTAGAGAACTTTGGTAACTCGACACTTGTTTCGGTCTGTTCCAATTCAATCTTGGGGATCTGTCCATCAATATTGTCAGATTTGTCAACATCAATATCTAGGTCAGCAGATTTGTCACCTATACCAAAACGTGGGCCTTTGAACTTTGGAAACTTGATACCAAATCCAAAACCACCTTTGTCCGAATTGCCCTCATTTGTGTCGTCACTTGTATCTGGCGCGGCTTCGGTTTCACCTATTTCCATCAACTTTTCGGTAGTATGAGGACTAGAGAACTTTGGTAACTCGACACTTGTTTCGGTCTGTTCCAATTCAATCTTGGGGATCTGTCCACCAATATCGTCAGTTTTGTCGACATCAGTATCCAGGTCATCAGATTTGTCACCTTTACCAAAACGTGGCCCTTTGAACTTTGGGAACTTGATTCCAAATCCAAAACCACCTTTTTTAGAATTGGCTTCATTTATGTCGTCACTTGTATCTGGCGCGGTTTCGGTCTCGTCCTTCTCCACCAACTTTTCAGTAGTACAAGAACTAGAGAACTTCTGTAAATCAACACTTGTTTCGTTCTGCTCCATTTCAATCTTGGGGATCTGATCTTCTAAGTCAATATCTTCAGTTTTGTCAAAATCAGTATCTAGGTCAGCAGATTTGTCACCTTTACCAAAACGTGGGCCTTTGAAATTTGGAAACTTGATACCAAATCCAAAACCACCTTTGTCCGAATTGCCCTCACTTGTGTCGTCACTTGTATCTGGCACGGTTTCGGTCTCACCCATTTCCATCAACATTTCGGTAGTATGAGGACTAGAGAACTTTGGTAACTCGACACTTGTTTCGGTCTGTTCCAATTCAATCTTGGGGATCTGTCCATCAATATCGTCTATTTTGTCGACATCAATATCCAGGTCAGCAGATTTGTCACCTTTACCAAAACGTGGGCCTTTGAACTTTGGAAACTTGATACCAAATCCAAAACCACCTTTGTCCGAATTGCCCACACTTGTGTCGTCACTTGTATCTGGCGCGGTTTCGGTCTCACCCATTTCCATCAACTTTTCGGTAGTATGAGAACGAGAGAACTTTGGTAACTCGACACTTGTTTCGGTCTGTTCCAATTCAATCTTGGGGATCTGTCCATCAATATCGTCTATTTTGTCGACATCAATATCCAGGTCAGCAGATTTGTCACCTTTACCAAAACGTGGGCCTTTGAACTTTGGAAACTTGATACCAAATCCAAAACCACCTTTGTCCGATTTGCCCTCACTTGTGTCGTCACTTGTATCTGGCGCGGTTTCGGTCTCACCCATTTCCATCAACTTTTCGGTAGTATGGGAACTAGAGAACTTTGGTAACTCGACACTTGTTTCGGTCTGTTCCAATTCAATCTTGGGGATCTGTCCATCAATATTGTCAGTTTTGTCAACATCAATACCCATGTCAGCAGATTTGTCACCTATACCAAAACGTGGACCTTTGAACTTTGGAAACTTAATACCAAATCCAAAACCACCTTTGTCCGAATTGCCCTCACTTGTGTCGTCACTTGTGTCTGGCGCGGTTTCGGTTTCACCCATTTCCATCAACTTTTCGGTAGTATGAGAACTAGAGAACTTTGGTAACTCGACACTTGTTTCGGTCTGTTCCAATTCAATCTTGGGGATCTGTCCATCAATATCGTCAGTTTTGTCGACATCAATATCCAGGTCAGCAGATTTGTCACCTTTATCAAAACGTGGACCTTTGAACTTTGGAAACTTGATACCAAATCCAAATCCACCTTTGTCCGAATTGCCCTCACTTGTGTCGTCACTTGTATCTGGCGCGGTTTCGGTTTCACCCATTTCCATCAACTTTTCCGTAGTATGGGAACTAGAGAACTTTGGTAACTCGACACTTGTTTCGGTCTGTTTCAATTCAATCTTGGGGATCTGTCCACCAATATCGTCAGTTTTGTCGACATCAGTATCCAGGTCATCAGATTTGTCACCTTTACCAAAACGTGGCCCTTTGAACTTTGGGAACTTGATTCCAAATCCAAAACCACCTTTTTTAGAATTGGCTTCATTTATATCGTCACTTGTATCTGGCGCGGTTTCGGTCTCGTCCTTCTCCACCAACTTTTCAGTAGTACGAGAACTAGAGAACTTCGGTAAATCAACACTTGTTTCGTTCTGCTCCATTTCAATCTTGGGGATCTGATCTTCTAAGTCAATATCTTCAGTTTTGTCAAAATCAGTATCTAGGTCAGCAGATTTGTCACCTATACCAAAACGTGGGCCTTTGAACTTTGGAAACTTGATACCAAATCCAAAACCACCTTTGTCCGAATTGCCCTCACTTGTGTCGTCACTTGTATCTGGCGCGGTTTCGGTCTCACCCATTTCCATCAACTTTTCGGTAGTATGAGGACTAGAGAACTTTGGTAACTCGACACTTGTTTCGGTCTGTTCCAATTCAATCTTGGGGATCTGTCCATCAATATCGTCTATTTTGTCGACATCAATATCCAGGTCAGCAGATTTGTCACCTTCACCAAAACGTGGGCCTTTGAACTTTGGAAACTTGATACCAAATCCAAAACCACCTTTGTCCGAATTGCCCTCACTTGTGTCGTCACTTGTATCTGGCGCGGTTTCGGTTTCACCCATTTCCATCAACTTTTCGGTAGTATGAGAACTAGAGAACATTGGTAACTCGACACTTGTTTCGGTCTGTTCCAATTCAATCTTGGGGATCTGTCCATCAATAACGTCAGTTTTATCGACATCAATATCCAGGTCAGCAGATTTGTCGCCTTTACCAAAACGTGGACCTTTGAACTTTGGAAACTTGATACCAAATCCAAAACCACCTTTGTCCGAATTGCCCTCACTTGTGTCGTCACTTGTATCAGGCGCAGTTTCGGTTTCACCCATTTCCATCAACTTTTCGGTAGTATGAGAACTAGAGAACATTGGTAACTCGACACTTGTTTCGGTCTGTTCCAATTCAATCTTGGGGATCTTACCATCAATATCGTCAGTTTTATCGACATCAATATCCAGGTCAGCAGATTTGTCACCTTTACCAAAACGTGGGCCTTGGAACTTTGGAAACTTGATACCAAATCCAAAACCACCTTTATCCGAATTGCCCTCACTTGTGTCGTCACTTGTATCTGGCACGGTTTCGGTTTCACCCATTTCCATCAACTTTTCGGTAGTATGGGAACTAGAGAACTTTGGTAACTCGACACTTGTTTCGGTCTGTTCCAATTCAATCTTGGGGATCTGTCCATCAATATCGTCAGTTTTATCGACATCAAAGTCCAGGTCAGCAGATTTGTCACCTTTACCAAAACGTGGACCTTTGAAATTTGGAAACTTGAAACCAAATCCAAAGCCACCTTTGTCCGAATTGCCCTCACGTGTGTCGTCACTTGTATCAGGCGCGGTTTTGGTTTCACCCATTTCCATCAACTTTTCGGTAGTATGGGAACCAGAGAACTTTGGTAACTCGACACTTGTTTCGGTCTGTTCCAATTCAATCTTGGGGATCTGTCCATCAATATCTTCAGTTTTGTCGACATCAGTATCCAGGTCAGCAGATTTGTCACCTTTACCAAAGCGTGGACCTTTGAACTTCGGAAACTTGATACCAAATCCAAAACCACCTTTTTTAGAATCGCCTTCATTTGTGTCGTCACTTGTCTCTGGTGCGGTTTCTATCTCGTCCTTTTCCACCAACATTTCAGTAGCATAAGAACCAGAGAACTTTGGTAACTCAACACTTTTTTCGTCTTCGAGCCAATATGGTAATTTTTCTGATGAAGAACTATTCTTAAAAGTATTTACTGTCCCTACAGATGCTGGCATTTCAGGAATTACATTAGCAATGCTACATGTAAGCACGGGTGTCGATTGGCTTTGCCTGGATTCTGATTTACTCATTTCTTCAACAATCTCAACTGGGTCATTCTGTGCAGTTGTATCTTCTTTCACTTGTTGTGCATATTTTTCTGCAATGCTGTCAATGAACATCTTCTCTTCATCAAGCAAATACGGTAGAGAGATTGATTTCACCAATGGCTTTTCTTCATCGACTGCGTGAGTTGGTGTTGGAATAGTATCTTTCAGCCTTTTCTCGCCTCCTGCTGACATATCTACCACACTCGTAGTTCGAACTTGTTCAGGATACGATTCTGATGGTTTGCTTTCAATAAGCCTTTGACTTACACGTCTTTTGATAACGATCCTCTTCACTTGTCTATTTCCTTCTGTTGGTTGCACTGTCTCGACTGTTTCCACTGCTTGCGAATAAACCGGTTTCGAGTTGGTAGCCTGAACCTCGTCGGATACTATATCGGACGGTTTGACTTCCGATTCTCCATTGCTCTCAATCAGTTTCATTTTCTTTCGCGGTGAAGATTTCGAATTTTCTACCGTTAAAGATCCATCGTCCAAAATTCCGTCGATGAATTTCTTTTCATCATCGAGCCAATAAGGTGATGGTTCCAATGACGAACTACATTTGGACCCATTTCCTGTGTCGGCAGGAGTTTTGATATCTACGTCTCCTGAAAATTCAGGAATTATATTCGAGCTTGAAAAGACAACGGGCGTTGCTTGGCTTTGCGCGGATACCGATTTACCGATCTCTTCTACAATCTCAACGGGTTGACTAAGAATCCTTGTATCTTCTTTGTTTAGCAGTGCGCATTTTTCGGAAATGTTATCTATGAAGGTCTTCTCTTCATCGAGCCAAAATGGTACAGAAATAGAGGTGTCCGATGGTTTGGCTGTTTCTACATCATTCTCTACGGGGAGAACCTCTATTGGCAGAGCTTTATCTCCTTGCTTTACAGTTGCATCTACCTGTGGAGAAGGCACTGATTCGAGAGATTTTTGAATTTGTTCACCTGATTTTGATGCTGGTGCTTCGCCATCAACGACAACTCTTCTTATATAACGTCGTTTGCTAAACCCCATATTCACCTGGTTTACATTTTCCTTCGGCTTTATAGTTTTGATTGGTATCACCGACGGCAGATAATCAGGCTTTAGAGTTTCACGATCTTTTTCCGATTCCGCTTCAGTTGGTTTGCCTTCAACAACCTTTCGTTCTTTAGAGTCATCGTTCATCAAGCGATCCTTCATTGGTGTTGTTTTAATCGTTTCTGTTTGTGGCGAAGTATTTGTACTCTCATCCCTTGGTGCAACGATAACAGGCGTTGCTTGACATTGCTCGGAAACAGATTTGCCAACTTCCTCGAAAATCTCAACCGGTACGTTGGACACCATCTCAGGAGCAGACTGGTCAACGACGGACTCAATGAATGCCTTTTCGTCATCGAGCAAAGACGGCAATGGATCCGATTTACAATTATCCTTGACCTCAGGAGCCACGACTTTTAAATCCTCTTTACTCGACGAGTCGAGTGAGGTGTCATTCAAGCTAACTATATGTGATGGCGTCGAGTGATTTTGGTAGGATACTGATTTACCAATTTCTTCTGCGACCTTTACTGGTTCCTTGGGCACCATCTCAGGAGCGGACTTGTCAACGATACAGTCGATAAATTTCTTTTCGTCATTGAGCCAATACGGCAATGGATCCGTTTTTCTATTTTTAACTTCAGGAGTGAATACTTTTGAATCCACTTTACTCGCAAATTCAGGTATTATGGTTTTATTGGAGCTAGGTATGGTTGCGGGTGCGGAATGATTTTGCCCGGAAATCGATTTATCAATTTCTTGTACAATCTCAACCGGCTTCTTGGACATCACCTCAAGAGTGGACTGGTCAAGGATAGAGTCGATGAATTTCTTTTCATCATCGAGCCAATATGGCAATGGTTCCAATTTAGTTCGATCTTTGTGTTCAGGAGCGAATACTTTTAAATCAACTTTACTCGCCAATTCAGGTAAGGTTTCATTGGAGCTAGGTATGATTGCGGGTGCGGAGTGGTTTTGCCCAGAAATCGATTTACCAATTTCTACTACAATCTCAACTGGCTCCTTGGACATCATATCAGGAACGGAATGGTTAAGGATTGAGTCGATGAATTTCTTCTCATCATCGAGCCAGTACGGCAATGCTTTCGATTTAGATCTATCTTTGACTTCAGGAGCGAATACATTTGAATCATCATTACTCGCTAATTCAGGTAAGTTTTCATCAGAGCTAAGTATGGTTGCGTCCTCTTTTGCGACTGCTGGTTTCGTGTCTTTTGAATCAGGTGTTAATTTGTCTTTTATCCTTTCGATGATAGACTTTGATGCTGGTTTATTTGGCTTCATATCATCTTTATCAATTGCATCGGCCATTTCCACCGGTTCAATTTCAGTTGATTTACCGGCAGTAATGCCCATGTCGGATCCTAAATCTTCTCCAATCGTAGGTTCTGGTGGATTGGTCTTGCCATCATCATTGGGTTTTGTTGGTGTTTCTTGTAAGTCAGTGAGCTTTTCGTCACGACCCAACCTTGAAGTACTGAATTTTGGTAATACCAGATGAAGGCCAAAATCATCTTTATCGGGTTTGTCCGAGTCATCCTCAATTTTTGGTTCAATAGCAGTTGGTTTGCTTTCGGTATGAAGAATATCCACTTTCGGTATTTCGACTTCGGTAATGTTTTCTGCAGTGACATCAATTTCGCTACTCTCATTATTTCTCGGGTCTTTTGCGTTTGAGATTAGCTTGTCTTTAATTTGCCGTACAATTGACTTTGATGCTGGTTTACCAGCATTCATATCATTTGTTTCAACTGCGGAAGATACTGCCAAAGTTTCAATTTCAATATCCTCATCAACAGTTTTCTTCGGTTTAGTATCTACATCCTCAACCCCAGGAATTGCTATAGGCCGATCCGATTGTTCCTCGTCTTCTGGTTTTGTTGAATCAGACGGTTGGTCCCCTATAGGTTGATCCGATTGTTCCTCGTCTTCTGGTTTTGTTGGTGCTTGTTTTAAATTGGAGGGTTTATCACCGCGACCAAATTTTGGAGCATTGAAGTTTGGTAATTTCAAATCAAAGCCAAAAACACCTTTATTGGATTTGTCCGAGTTGTCTTCAATTCCTGATTCACTAATAATTGGTAAACTTTCATTTTTCACTGATTCCCCTTTCGGTATTTCGACTTCAATTACGTTGTCAACAGTTTCACTCTTTTCACGATCATCATTTTCCACTGTTGGTTTTGTATATTTTTGATTAGGTGTTAATTTGTCTTTCATTTGTTGTACAAATGATTTTGTTGCTGGTTTACAGGGTTTATAATCAATTATCTCAACTGTAGAAGATGGATCAGACTTGCCCACGACTTCGGGTTCTGCTGCTGTTTGATCTGGGTCAGTCGCATTATCACCACGACTAACGATTGGTACACTTTCATTTATCACCGATTCCACTTTCGGTATTTCGACTTCAGTTACGTTGTCAGCAGTTTCAATCTTTTCACTATCATCATTTTCCACTGTTGGTTTTGTATCTTTTTGATTAGGTGTTAATTTTTCTTTCATTTGTTGAACAAATGACTTTGATGCTGGTTTACCGGGTTTAGAATCAATTATCCCAACTGTAGAAGATGGGTCAGACTTGCCCACGACTTCGGGTTCTGCTGCTGTTTGATCTTGGCCAGTGGCATTATCACCGCGACTAGCAATTGGTTTACTTTCTTTTTTCACCGATTCCACTTCTGCAATTTCGACTTCAATCACGTGTTCAATGGTTTCAGTCTTTTCACTATCCTCATTTTCCAATGTTGGTTTTGTGTCTTTTTGATTAGGTATTAACCTTTCTTTTATTTGTTGAACAAATGACTTTGATGCTGGTTTATCGGGTTTAGAATCTGTTGTCTTTACTGTAGCAGACGGATCAGCCTTGCCAACGACCTCAGGATTTGTTGCTGTCTGATCTGAGTCATCACCATGACTAGCAATTGATTCACTTTCATTTTTCACCAATTCCACTTTCGGTATTACTTCAATCACGTTTTCAGGCTTGTCACTATCCTCATTGTCAATTGTTGGTTTTGTCTCTGCTTGATTAGATGTCAACTTTTCTTTTATTTGTTGTACAGTTGACCTTGGTGCTGGTTTATCGGGATTAAGATCATTTTTCTCAACCGTTGCAGATGAATCAGACTGGTCATCGAGCTCAGGTTCTGTTGGTGGTTGAGCTGGGTCAATGGCATTATCACTACGGCCATTAAATTTCGGTAATTTCAGATCAAGGCCATATCCACCTGTATTGGGTTTGTCTGAATGGTCTTCAACTTTTGGTTCACACGCAATTGGTTTGCTTTCGGTGTTGACCAGTTCCACTTTTGGAATTTCAACTTCAATCACGTTTTCGCTAGTTTGGCCTATCTCGCTGTCATCATTTTTCACTGTTGGTTTCGTGTCTTTTTCATTAGGAGTTAGCTTGTCTTTTATTCTTTGAACAATCGACTTTGATGGTAGTTCACCGGCTTTCATATCATTCGTTTCAACTGCAGCAGATATTTCCAAAGGTTCGATTTCTATATTTTCATCAACGGTTTTGTTCAGATTAGTACCTACATCTTTAACCACAGGTGCTCTTATAGGTGGGTCAGGTTTTTCCTCATCTTCTGGTTTTGTTGAATGAGACGGTAAGTCCCCTATAGGCTGATCAGATTGTTCCTCGTCTTCTGGTTTTGTTGGTGCTTGTTTTAAATCGGAGGGTTTATCATCGCGACCAAATTTTGGAGCATTGAATTTTGGTAATTTCAAATCAAAGCCAAAACCACCTTTCTTGGATTTGTCCGAGTTGTCTTCAATTCCTGATTCACTAACAATTGGTTCATCATCATTTTTCACCGATTCCATTTTCGGTATTTCGACTTCAATTACGTTGTCAACAGTTTCTATCTTTTCACGATCACCATTTTCCACTGTTGGTTTTGTTTCTTTTTGATTTGGTGTTAACTTTTCTTTTATTTGTTGAACAAATGACTTTGGTGCTGGTTTATCGGGTTTAGAATCTTTTGTCTTTATTGTAGCAGACGGATCAGCCTTGCCAACGATCTCAGGTTCTGCTGCTGTTTGATCTGGGTCAGTCGCATTATCACCACGACTAACGATTTCGACTTCAGTTACATTGTCAGCAGTTTCTATCTTTTCACTATCATCATTTTCCACTGTTGATTTTGTATCTTTTTGATAAGGTGTTAATTTTTCTTTCATTTGTTGAACAAATGATTTTGATGCTGGTTTACCGGGTTTAGAATCAATTATCTCAATTGTAGAAGATGGATCAGACTTGCCCACGACTTCGGGTTCTGCTGCTGTTTGATCTTGGCCAGTGGCATCATCACCGCGACTAGCAATTGGTTCACTTTCTTTTTTCACCGATTCCACTGCTGGTATTTCGACTTTAATCACGTGTTCAATGGTTTCAGTCTTTTCACTATCCTCATTTTCCAATGTTGGTTTTGTGTCTTTTTGACTAGGTGTTAACCTTTCTTTTATTTGTTGAACAAATGACTTTGATGCTGGTTTATCGGGCTTAGAATCTGTTGTCTTTACTGTAGCAGACGGATCAGCCTTGCCAACGACCTCAGGATTTGTTGCTGTCTGATCTGAGTCATCACCATGACTAGCAATTGATTCACTTTCATTTTTCACCAATTCCACTTTCGGTATTACTTCAATCACGTTTTCAGGCTTGACACTTTCCTCATTTTCAATTGTTGGTTTTGTCTCTGCTTGATTAGGTGTTAACTTTTCTTTTATTTGTTGTACAATTGACCTTGGTGCTGGTTTATCGGGTTTAAAATCGTTTTTCTCAACCGTTGCAGATGAATCAGATTGTTCATCGACCTCAGGTTGTATAGCTAATTGATCTGGATCGGTGGTTTTATCAGCACGACCAAACCTTGGAGCATTAGATTTTGGTAATTTCAGCTCGAGGCCAAATCCTCCGTTATCGGCTTTGTCTGAATCGTCTTTTGGTTCACTGGCGATTGGTTTGCTTTCGGTTTTCACCACTTCCACTTTTGGTATTTCAATCACGTTTTCACTAGTTAGACTTTTGTCGCTGTCCTCATTTTCTACTGTTGGTTTCGTGTCTTTTTGATTAGTAGTTAACTTGTCTTTTATTTTTTGTACAATCGACTTTGATGATATTTTATCGGGTTTCATATCATTTGTTTCGCCTACAGCAGAAATTTCCAAAGGTTCAATTTCAACTTTTTTATCAACATTGATGTCAGAATCGTTATCGATTTCGACCACGGGCTTTGTTCCCAATAGGTCAGGTGTTCCTTCATTGTGAGGTTTTGCCGGGCTTTGGTCAGAGTTGGAAGACTTAACGACTCCGCCTAACTTTTGAGTATTGAATTTTGGTAGCTTGAGACCATGACCATATCCATCTGGTATATTTGTTGTTTCCCCATCATTCTCATCAATTGGATCTGGCGTGGTTTTTGTGTGTTCTAACTCCACTTTTGATATTTTAGTTTCAATTAACTTTTCATCAGCCACTTTCAAATCGATGTCTGAACCTTCAATTGGGGGTATCGTTTCTCGCGAATAAGGATCTAAATCACCACCAAGTTTTGCTAGGGTTTCCTCTGGATCTGATGGTTTTACTTCCCCGCTGAAACTTGGAGTATTAAACTGAGGAAATTTCAAACCAAATCGAAAACCTCCTTTATCACGTTTGTCCGGATTCTCTTCGACTTTGTCTTCACCAGTAGAAGGTTTGCTTTCGGTTTTTCCAAATTCTACTTTCGGTATCTCCTCTTCTTCAACTGAATTTTCGTTTTCTATATTTTCTACCTCTGGCTTCTCATCTTTTGGATTAGATGCAAGTTTGTCTTTAATTTTCTGAATAAAAGACTTTGATTCTGGTACATCGGGTTCTACGTCATTCTCTACAGGTCTACTATCTACTACTTTCGATTCGACTCTGGTCATTTCTTCTTCAACAACTTCTTCGGGCACCACCTCAATCATTTTCTTAAGTATTTCATTCTCTAATTCATCTAATGGCTTTTCTTCTGGTTCAGGCAGACTTTTCTTACCATCATCACCAGTCATTAAGTTTTTTGGAGTAATCTCTCGAAGATACGCTTTCTCTTGAACTTCAAGACACTCCACTATATCCTTTGAAACAATGTTTGTCATTTTTATGTTATCGTTATTCTTGTTCGGCGGGGTTGGGTTGTTTCCTGTCGTGCGGGGGTCTGTCTGGTCGTTATTTTGTCGAGTATTCTCGTCCAAATTGTCTTTATCACCCTCGTTATTTTTTCTCGCTTCGATTCGGCTGAGCCCGGTGGCTGTATCGGTGAAATATTTATATTTATGGAGCACGTAGCATTGGCCGTTTTCGACGATATCACCACCATTTAGAAGCCGCAAAAGCTTTTCTTCTTCGGGCGTAATATCCTCGCCGTCCGACGACGGAGGACTACCATCACCGATGATGTTCACCATGTTAACCTTATTCCAAACTCGACCACTCGCGTGGTCGTACTGCAGCGTATCGTCGTACTTATACACGTAAGCTTTTTCTCTAGTAACTACTGAAGGATCGCTTAGTTCGGTGGTCAGATATATTGACTCGTATTTATTCCAAACCCTCAGCGTTTGATCATTTTCGTCGGACGTATCCGTTTCTTGAAAAGGCAAATCGGAGCTTATTGTTTGGATTTGGTCAGCATTTTGATCTTGCGCAGCAGTTTTCGAATCAGATTGCTCAGTTTTCCCAGCCTGTTTGTTCCTTTCGCTTCTTGTCCTTTTAATCTTCTTCAACACTTTATTCGATGGCACTTTCCTGAGAAGTCCTATCGTATCACATTTTTTAGGTCTCGGGGCTGCTATTTGTCGGGAATCTGTTGTATCAACCGATTGTACACTAGTTGCAATATCCTCGAAATTCGGAGTGGTCTGCATTTGAACTATATCTGTTGGCATAATCTCAACATGTTCCTCTACTTCATCCGGAACGTCTGTTTTCATAATTTCGTTTGACCCGCTAGTTCCATTCGGGGCTGGTTTTTGATCACCTGAAAATTTCGATCGGTTTGGCGATGAGGTACTTTTCTTTTTACGTTGAGGCAGAGGGCTTTTCTTTTTGCCAGTCGGAGACGATCGACTGGATGGAGCACCTTTTTGTTTCTGCATCGAAGGACTCCTACTCCGGTCCGGTTTGATGCGAAGGTCCATGTAAGTCGGGTCTTCAAGTGAAATGAATTGAGGGAAGAATATGCGCTAGATGAAAAAGAAAATAAGCAAAGCATACGTAAAGCAAGGTCCGTGCTATCTATATATGGACCTGAAGCACCTGGCATTTGTTAATATAGTAGGAAAGCCCATACATATAAAAGCGGTGGCGTGCTAGGGAAAGCTAAGGCTAATAACGTAAAGATGTTTTGATAAATCAAAGATGAACAGGACTTCAATAAAATACCCACAACAATTTGTACATACAACGCAGAATAACCTTAACAAACTACAAACTACAGACTACTAATAATAATTCAATATAGAGCATGCAAAAGTATGTACATCTTCAACCACACGAACGACTTATGGAAACAATGGGGAACCTTAAACACGAGTGTGGAAGTTTACTTATAGCTAGTTTGAAGTCTCTGGGTGCACCAGTACTGTACTTGGTCTATTACAATTCAATTCATTATACGTTTTGATTGCAATCGAAGCAACCATTCTTTGTCAATCAATTATAACATGGGCTTTATCAATAAAGAGATTTGATCGGAAATTCGCTAATCAAGGCAACTTAGCTCAATGTTAGTCATGTAATCAGGTGAAAAAACTTGTGTTGTGTACCCCATTGTTTCAAAGGTCAATGTGAACAGTCCCTGTGCTTGCAGCTGATTCATGGAGTATTTGAAGGCATTGCTGAGGGACAGTATATACTTCAAGTGGCTACGATACATCCACGTAATAAACAGAGTTGTTTTTGTTACCTGTTTCTGTTCGTGGGAGGCTTTCATGACGGCTTCAGCGTCCGCTTCTTCTTTTGTTTCCGTCGCCTGAGATAACCATATTATACAATTAATGATAAAAAGTAATCTGGGAGACCAATCCCAAATGCGTTTTTCCATACCGGGTTGGTGGTAAAGTGACTAGAATTAACCGGTTGCTCGTGAACTCCATTCGCTGAACACAACCGACATAAAACATTAGACATTCTATTTGCACTCTTTTAAAGACTGATTGTTTATTCTTTTTCACCCTTGGCATTTTTAATTGATAATGAACTACATAGACCGGACATTAGACTTTTGATCAGAGCTTCATCGGCTTCACAATAATATGATAAATGTCTGGGATGTTCGCAGGCTGCAGACCGATATGTGCATCGAACGACCGAGCATCTCGACAACTTCAACATACCTCGATCTCTTTCGACGTTGTTTCCGGTTCCTGGTAGTTTTCGGTAGCTGTCACTTCAGTGATCGTCTCTTCTACGATATCCTGACTACTGCCGTCTGCTCCGTCATTGCTGTCCGTCTGGTCGATCATATTCATATTACGGAAGAATTCTTCCCGCCATTTACTGAAAATGTCAGATGATGTAGAATCTTTCAGTATACTTGTATATACTGTGTCATTATACTTAATCGGGTACTGATCAAGGGGTTGCTTGTGGTGCTAGTGCCTCATCCCCTTCCTCTTAGTTAAATGCCTCTAGTAATAGTTCGACGTAGGTTTTATATCAGATGATCAAAAGCAGTGCCTAAAATGCTTGTAAATGAAACAAAATATTGGAAATTTCTCAGAGAAGACCCACAGACCATATTACTTGTCTTCGGTGCCCGCAGTTCGGCGTCTCGTACATTTACTTAACTGGTTGACCCTGGGTGGCTATTTAAGACTTTTTCTACTTAAACCTGACGATTACATTTCGACAAGGTTAAGGCTTATCTGCATAGATAGCTCCATTTAACCCTCGACAGTGGAACAGGGATGACTTTGCGTCAGGTTAGAAAAGTAAATTTCAATCTACTTTGATTCGTTAACGCTAATTCATCGTTAACGCTATGTCTTCATACTCTACGTCTTCATTCAATTAGCTCATTGGTCCATTGATTAATTCAGGGGTCACAACTATGGAACTGGTAACATATTAGTGGTCCTATTTTCCATGTTCTAGGAAGTTTCATAATACTATTTCATCCATACAATTTCATGTAGTTGTTGTAAACAGAAAATGTTCCCTTACGTTATGATAGTTTCCATGCTGGACCAGCTGTAATTTTCCCAACCTTCCGGCATCAACATGAACTCCGGCCAACGCGATAGCTGTGTCAGTAGATTGTAACGTTCGAACCCTCCAACAACGTCCTACAAAGTATGGATTGATATTTAGAAAACCATTGTTCTTAAAGCATGCATCACTATCAAGAGACACCTAATAACCAGTCCTGGTAACTAACTTATAAACATTTTCGGTGAAATGGAGCGGCCAAAGGATACATAGCCCGATAAAATGTCTACTACTACTTTAGTTAGTTTGTTCGAAAATAAGGTGATAATTTTCAAAACGAAAATTCCAATTGACATATTGCTATATGAAAAGAACTAAAGACGAACCTAAAACCAACAACCCCGAACGCAAACACGAAACCAGAAATCTGTTTTTGGGAGTATTAGATTTTTTTAGGAAATGCAATCGGATGTTCCAAATAAGACCAATAAACATGAAAGGCAAAGTGAGCAATTGTTCTTTGATTTAGGTTTATGATTTACCCGTCAATATAAAACGCAAATTTCCATGTCAAGTTTCTTATCCTAGTGTTGTGATAGGGTCGTATGTTTCAGGTTAATGGTACTTAGAATCAATATTTTACTCACACCAGTAGTTTTTTTTTAACACCCTCAACCCGCTAAGCGCCACACAGGGCATTATAAGCAGGTTCGATGTTTCTTTTTCCCAATTGGGGAGAGACCAGAGAAGAACCTTCGACCAAGAAACTCTGTCGCCACCAGGGTTTGAACCCATAAACCCTGGATTGAGGCGCAGTGGTCGAGTGGTTTAAGCCGCCAGTCACTGGTCTCACACCAGTAGTGGATTCCACACATATTCTCAATGATTAGGAAACGAGAAAATCAAGCAAAGCGTGCGCTCGATCAAGTCATAACATGAGAAGATAATGGTAGACATCAAAAAGCTCTAGATCTTCTTTAACTTACCCGCCATAGCAGCAGTAAATCTCTAATAATCATCCCATGTTCGTTGAGGGTGCTAACTTCTGCGTCGTTTGCTGCGACTGTCGAAATAAAAGTAAATGGAAAGTTAGGTTACCTTTTCAGAACATTGCCTTCTTATTCCCTGTGAGAAAGGTGCGTACATCTTCCTGGGCTCTGGGTCAAGTGACGTTTAGTTTTGATCAGCCGTTCCGAGATCACCAGCTGCAATCGTCTCATGGTAAGTAGTTTTTTCCTGGGCCTGATTTCATAGACTGACTATCAAGCTTACGGCTTAGGGTGAATTCCCAACCTAGGTCACAGGTAGACTAACATCGTAGGTCTAGTTGTGACAGCATAATAGTAACACGTAAGTCACCATGTTACATCACCAAATGTTCTATATTCTGAACAATGGCAAAGAAGGTGGTATAAAACAACATATCAATGAATGGTCAACTAGCTCTTAACGATTTTCGGAATGGCAATCGAACAATTCTGACCTTGACATCTAAATCCTCCCTAACTGCCCCATGGTTTAATTACCTCTCGTTGTTGAACGTTCCGTCAACGTATTGCTAACGGATTTCACATTTTCGTCGAACTCATCAAACAGCGGGTGTGAGCATCGGAATACACTGACAGTATCCGAACTATCGGTCAATACTGTAGAAATCTCAGTCTTTGAGTTATTCGGCAAAGCTTTCAAAATACGCTCCTGAAAAGGTTACATGTAATCCTATTAGATTTGACCCTAGAAGACACATTCCGGAGTTGCGAGTAAGCTCCGACTCAAAAGAGTTTAGCTTCAAATGATTTAACCCTCGTTCAATTTTTAACTCATAGATATGTTGGTCGGGAGGAGTGATGTTGTCCTGGTATCAAATCAATAAATGCGAAAACACGTTAATTAGATTTCTGTTAACGATACGAGCTTTTAAGATTAGTCCGTAGCAGCTTAATCAGGTAAATGAGCCGTGGTTTGGACCCCAGTACCCAGTCCGAAATTAAGTTGAGGATGTTGACTATGTAATCAAAGGAACCAATAAAATCCAAAGTTTTGTTACCAAAGGGCTATTTTTATGAGCTTGAATACACAAGATCAAAAGAAACTAAGATTGATCGTTTTACTCCAAGACTTCTAGCCAAGGTAGTGCACATAATTCCATTACTTGAATAATGACATATTCAAACTAATTGTTGGTGAAAAGTAGTCATAATCAGTGATTATGTCAAAGTGCGTTTTCATGAAGGCAACAATCTTTTGCAGCATTCCTGTCTCTAAGGGTCTTTAATTTTGTTGGAAAAGAAAGGACCCATCCCATCGACACACATCGTACCTGATTGATTTTCCAATCTTTGATACTGCCTGCGACGTACGGGAAGATGCATTTGGCACAAAGGATTTTCACGGCCAGCGACCAGTGACCTAGAAGCTGGACTAATGATCTGAAATGAGGATGAACATTATCTATTACTAAACGGCACGTACATGATAGCTGCATCTAAGATAAATGTTAAACTAATGGGCAAAAATTCGAGGCAAATATCAAACTCGCCATTACTGCTAATAAGGATTGCAAAGTAATTCTTAAGGATTGCTGGTGATATCTTTATTTAGAAAACAGAGAAAACGCATATTTTTTCTTTGTAATGCCTTGAGTCGGTGGTGTGTCAAGCGACTGGAATACAGAGTAAGTTGCAACTAACCTGAATACTGCTTGGATTGCTTCAGTGTCCGGTGGAGGAATCAAAACCACTGGAGCCGGAACGAGACCACTATTTCCATCTGACGTTTTCACCTGAATGATAAAGATTTTTAGTATTCCTAGTCGAAGCGACCGTGACAACGGATACTAGCTGGATCAACGAAGTTCTGAAGATGTTTGTGATCCAAAGGAAAATACAGAAGAAAATATAGAAAAACTGCTCCTTCATCAGGATAAAGATCGTAACACAACACAGCTTCCAGGGGTCAGTTTTAGAGACTGGTATTTTCTTTAACCCGGGGACTTACTCATTAAGAATTGAGTTAGCCCCGGGTTGAAGCTAATGCCAGTCTATTAAAGCGGACCCAAGGTTTTTCTTTCTTACACAAACATAGACTGAGAATAGGCCTAATGAAAAATGAAGATAAAAAACTAGATACCAAGCATTTGATAGAACATAGTATTTGATAGGACATGGATTTCATAGAACGTGGTCAAAAAGTTAATTAACCGTATGTACATACGACGGAAGGGTAGACATGTTTTACTGACAAGTTCACAAAAAGTGTCGATATTATTACAAAACAAGTGTACTAAGTGGGGGACGGCACAATACATCTCAAGTTTAAAGTAGTTCTAGAATTTCAAGTGCGTGTAATAGGCTATTTCATACAGTGGAACCTCGTTAATAAGAATCTTGTGACCAATTATCGATTCGAACGGGTTTCGTGTCCAAATCTGAATTGGTATGAATATTTTAGCAGGTACTTGCTGAAGATCATCGTAAAAAATGGGTTTCGTCTTCAAACAGAATCGTATTAACGACGTTGCTGGAAGTCCCTTACCTTCCACATTTCAGGGTTCGAGTTGTCAAGTAGAAGCAGATCTTCGCCCTCTCTGAATTCGACCTAGAACAGAAAATATCGGACGATAACGACTGCGTCGTGAATGGGGAACTGACACGCGAAGTTGCGGCGATCGAGGATTTCGCTTATGGCAAGCGAGGATCCGCTAGGTGTAACTAGTAGTTTCTCAATCCTCGGCTTTCAATTTCGAATGAACTTTTCTCTTAAGTAAATCAATTATGAATGGAAACTATACGAATTTCTGAGTAGAAAATGAGTTGAATGTATACTTAATGGGTCAGGTGATGATGTATGGAATTTGGAGCCTGATAATTCAGTTCAAAGTTGATCATTATGAACTAATTTTGACAAGGTAAAACCGAGTGCTTTTAACGCCATCTTCCGGGATAGCTGCTGTTGAAATTTCCGGTAGGATCTAATCATTTGAGGCCGGAAAACGCTCACAGCTCTAAGACTTACGTTAGTGCCTTTGAAAGCGACCATCGCTCTGACCGGCAACGGTTCCTTGTTGAGGTTCGTTCGCTTGTGAACCGGCACGATAGAATGCGATAATTCCAGCAATTCGACGATTTTCGTCTGATACAGTCTCAGTGCGAATAACAAATCCTGCAATATATTATCAATAAACGCTTACTTCTCGTTACATAGATTTTAGAAACTCGTTCATTCTGTTGGCAACGATCATCTGTTGGATTCGATATGGGTTCCAGGAAAAAATATAGGTTCCCCATTAATTGCCCAGAGATATCATATATTATAACTATTTTCTTTTTTTTCTAAATTTCAAAGATTGCTAGCTCCTTAATTTGCAACAAAAAAAAATTGCGCACGGATTATTCTGTTATACAATACACATTACGTATTACATAATACAAGGTGACCAGAAGATTGCATGGCATAAATTTATAATAATATTTATAATTAATATATAGTATCTCGGGTTATGTAAGAGTAAGTACTATACCTTTCCCTTTTGCAAAAGTCGTTTTCCGTCGTCGACGTTCGGGTTGAATTTGTCTTCCTCGAGACTTCGGATCAGCGCCGGCAATTTCGCGTTCAAACATTTGCCGTATTGGTCGGCGTTCATGTAGAACTGGTGGTAGTTGGCCGCGTTGCGTAAGTGAACGCCCGTCGCGTCGTGTAAGCGTATAACCCATGACCACGCTCCTCTCGCAGATAGCAGTTCATCCTTTCGAAATTCGAAAACGATTCGGTCAAGATTCACATACATATGAGCATACATGTACATATATACATACATATGCACATACATACATGCATTTACGTATATTTGTATACATACATATGTACATACAATATTCTATGCTTAATGAGGTAGAGAACACAAACAATAGATATATTTATTGTTATCATTAAGTAGACGAAAACTGTTTAAAAAAATTTCTGACATGATCAACTTCGACTAGATTTAAATTGCAGAAAAATTGCAGAAAAATGACTTTACTAAATTCCTAATCGGTGAAGTTTCAATGTCGAACCAGAAATAAACTAACCGTGGCTACGAGTTTTTCGATCGTCGTCTCGTCCGGCAGTCCGTTGACGGTCTCCTCGTTTTCCGCTTTACCGGCGTTGTCTTTGTGTATTTGTGACAGCGTGACCGAGCGCGAGTCATAACGATGGGCTAGATCCTTTAAAACACGATAGAGGAGCACAGTGTAATTTCAAGAAAAAACTTCGCGGGATAAGTCGATTTTCTTTCGAATAAAGAGTGGAAGACCAGTATTCCTATACTTCTACACCAATTTTCTAGTAGTTTCTAAACGGAATGTGGAGCGGTGTGGCCGGGTGGTTATACCATTCGGCTCTGGGAAGCCAGGTCGTGGGTTCGAACATTATCATAGTGTCCTCGGGCAAGACTCTTAACCTCATTGCCTCTCTCCACCCAGGAGAGAATGGGTACCCGGCCTGATAGATGACTCATGAGCGTTTGTTGGCCGCTCGGTGATACTTCTCCTCAGGGAGAGATGACTGATACATCTTAGAGTATTGAAATGGCTGGTGTAATAATACCGAAAAATGTAAAGCGCTCTCACTGGATTTAAGACACATGTTATTATTTGTGATCATGCGAAAGTCTGGAAGATTTCAAAATCGAATCCCTTTCCGGAGCTAAGGCCTACTGAGGCGCAGATCCAATGGTGCCTAAGCTGCCCGAACCCCGTTTTTTCACAACATGGCTGAAGAGAATTAATTACACGTGGCAAATCAATTTGCCAGTCATTTTGCTCTAGAATCACTCGGGATGCTAAAAACATTATCCATTTTTCCAGATTTCCCTGGAAGCTCAAAAGCCCTTGATGCACTAATCAAATTTATCCTTGATCAACAGCTACTTTTTTAAGGTCTTGTTACATTTTTTCTATGGGCATCCTTGATCATGGAGAAGGCATATTTGCAGGCGAATTAGCAATTTAGGCGTCGCAATCGTAGACGGATGCATTTTACAGCATCTCCAATCCAAGAAGTAAACATTCCCTTACCCTTTAGAGATTATGCCAACGAAGTTTCAGAATATTCTACACGATGAGGCAGTAAAAAGTAATGAGTTCATTCAGACAAAGGCATATCAAAATAGTCATGTGAGTGTCTTGTACGAGGCCCACATAACCCCCTGGATCTGCGCCTGGCTCCGGGCAGGTGTGACGATCCAATCAAATAAATACGAGTGACGATTCCCTATATTTGAAGACCGTGGGACTCACCTTGCTGCCTTCCTCCAATTTACCGACTGAACATATCTGCTGTTTGTTGCTGCCCTCGGGCGCCGACTTGAAAATAGAAAAAGAAGACTATACATTCTTGAGACGGATTATTAATTGCAATGGTCTAGAAATATACTCGTAGGGCAAACACAATTATACTAATTTTCCTGGAAAACCCTAATTGAAAAGAAAACGCAAATCCAGGTTATTTGTAAGAATGAAATAAGAAAATACGTGTGTCATAAATAAGAGGAAGATTCGAAATCTAAACATTTAAAATGATTTCCTCGGTGAAAGTAGAACATTTTTCGCGAAGTTTTCATAGACTTGCACTATGTGAGTAAATGAACTTATCATTACTACAAAGGAATCCGTCACAAGACTTGCGGGTATTTCAAAATTCAAAACAAAAATGCGATGATATCAAAACGGCTCAACGCGACCCTCGTAATAATACAATCTGTTATCGCATTTGTGACATGGCGTTTCGAATACGATAATGTTCGCATAATTTGCAAATTGTTGACGACGACGCCCAAGATTTTTTCTGCTGATACTTTTCGTGAATTGTGACGAGCCATCTAGTAGCTTCCATTTCCTTTTTTCAAGTTCAAAGAAGTCAATATCTCCCAAGTTACTATTGGCGACACCAACAGACGTTACCCTACAGCTGATACTAAATTCAAACAGAAAAACTTTAATCAAGTTACGGTATCTATATTTTTGAATAAATGCTTACCAGCCTTTGCTCGAAATTATTATTATCATATCAATTATGAGTATTTTGTATAATATGTATTGAATTTATACATTTTGTGCTCTGTGCAATCGCATTTATTGTTGAGCAAATAAACTAAACTGAAAACTGAACAGAAAGCTGTGTGGGTGAGCGGGTATAGCGTTCGTGGGTTCGAACCCCGTACATTACCGTAGTGTCACCAGGCAAGACATCTCCCTCCACCCAGGAGTAAATGGGCACGTGGTATTATTGATAGCTCATGAGCTGCCTGGCGACTGCTCGGCTATTGCTTCTCCCCAGGGAGAGATGACTGATAAATATGGATTAACTAAGGCACGATGTAATGATGCCAATTCAAATTCGTCGTTCATTTTTGAACACCCGATATACATGTATATTCACCACATAGACAACACGATTTGAAGAATTTTTGCATAAGCAATTAATAACTCTATAATAAATTATACTATTACAAGTAACATGTGCATCGTCAACGTTTAATTCTCGCGACTCGTCGCGAACCGCCGCCGCCACGTGTTATAATCCGTGTACCATTTACAAACAAAATGAATTCATGACTTGATGAATGAATTAATCAATATACTATACATACGACATACACGTGATAAATCTGCGTCGAGGTATAAAGTATTGGCGATACGAAGCCAGGTAGAAATGCCATAGTTAGTCATAGCTAACAATGCCATCGGTAGCCATAGGTAACAATGCCATAGGTTGCCATAGGTAGCAATGCTATAGGTGGCCATAGGTAACGATGCAGTAGGTAGTCATCGGTAACAATGCTATCCATAGATTAAAATCACATAGATAATAATGCCAGATATGATGCCTATATAACATAGGTAGAGGTAAATGCAAAACAATTTCCGTTCTACGTGGGCTACTTCATGATGTATGGACAATTTTGTTCTCTGCCTGTATTCTGTTCCGGCATTTCTATATCTGGCATTCGTAATATAGAAATATATTCTACCCTCTTGGATTTGGCATTTCTATCGGAGAATTTCGACTCTCTCTCTCTCCTTGGGGAAGCCCATGCCTCGATCGGAAAAAATAGAAGCATCTTACGCGCTTGTAAAATGTCCGGCGAGGTGTTCAGCGGGTAGAGATCTAAAAAACGAAAAATCTGACCTCGACCTCGGGCGCCCTGTCTCCGAAGCCTCAACAGCGTTAAGCGATAGTAGTTTGTGTCGAAGGCAAATAAACTAATAAACTCTTTATCGAGCAGAATGTTCTGTGAACGGTAGAATACCCTCACTCGAACGGGGAGAATGCATTATATGATGAAACCCGTAATGTACAAAATCTAAAACCAAAATCATTATTCAAAGAATTAAAAAATTCGACATTAAAATCATTCGTACATTCCTCTGTTTTTGATTTATTTCGAAATTTAGATTTCGAAATTTTGAATTTGTACATTTTGGTTTTTATTATCATATGGACTAAATATGATGAGCCCTCGGAACCATTTCATTTTAAAACTAGGCCCAGCTGAACAGGCAAAAACTGAACCACGATCATTGGCAAATGGAAATAAGATACAAAAGGACGATATTTTGTATCGAAAAAAAGACTCTTTTGATTAATCAATATGTATGATTTGTATAAACATATCCAGCACGCTTAGAATATGCGAGTAGGGTCCCGGAAAAACTGTGCTTAGATCGCGTCATATGCGATTGAAAAGCAAATATCGTGAGAAAATGATATTGCTATTTACTTATTGATATGGCTTTCAATTGCTATTATGCAATAGATATTTACTTAACGGAGAATATCAAACAATATCGCAGAGAGGTTAGAGTGTCTTCACAAGGGTGTGATGAAAGACAATATATTTTATAGTCGAAAGTGCAAAAAAGCCTTATCGCCTGTAGACATCTACAAGTGAAACTCAGACACTGTTGAGCTGGATTCGAATTAAACCCACACAACTGTGGAACTGGGTCTAGAATCAAATCGAACTCACATAACTGTGGAACTGGGTTCGGAGCCAAATAAAACCAACTCAACTGTGGAACTTTGTCCAGCGTCAAATTAGACTCACGCAACTGTGGAACTGCGTCCAGAGTAAAATTAAACCCGAATAACTGTGGAACTGGGTCCAGAGTCAAATTGAACCCACGCAACTGTGGAACTGGATCTATACTCAGATTGGGCCCACAAAACTGTGGAACTGGATCCAGAGTCAAATGAAATACCCAAACAACTTCGTAGAACTGTGTCTACAGTCATATTAAACCCACAAAACTGTTGAATCCACTCAACTGTGGAACTGGGTTGTTCATATTAAAGCCATGCAGATGTGGAAATGAAATCTTATTACTTACAATATTATCGATTTTGGTGAGATATTCACTCTGATATCTGTAAATACATTCTCCTTGATCGTCATGAATCCGGAAACTGTGATGAAAACAATCCGCCAAGTGCTGCACAAACAAAAAAGATAACAATTAATATCATTCATTCCGAATCGGAGGCGTAAGTATCGCGTTCTTAAAGCCAAAATCTATGTTTTAGACTGGGTTTGGGTGTCACGTATAAACACGACATCAAGCTTTGGGTTCGATTCGCGGTAAGTGCGCGTAATTTGTCACTGTCACTTCACTCTCTACGCGAAGTCAACTCACAATCGCGTTCGGAAGCAGAACCTAAGTTCTGTTAACCGTTGCTAGCTGTTGAGGCGCAGTAGTAAAGGCTTCTCCAAATATAGAATATTTGAAATAACGAAACAACTCAACGGCAGATTCAATTCAATTCTCGCAATTCTGTCACAGATGATGCGTTACTGGTTGTTGGATGTTTAAGCCGGGAAGTGAAAGATACTTACTCTTTCCATGTTTCTGTTTTTCGGTCGATTGCAGACTGGTCTATCAGTTACACTACGATCGCAAACCTGATTTGTAGAACAGAAAAACAAATTCGTGAAACAACAATTTCTAGTTCGAAAATGTTTAGCCTATTATCGACCTTATTTAAAACGTGTCTCGTTCTCATACCGGGCAAGCTGCACAGTCGAGGTTTAGATTTAATATCAAAGTTCTAATAGTCAATGTAACAAAAGACAAGTGTACGCTCATTTTGGTTCTATAGTCAATCTTACAGCTTTTAATACTAGTCTAAGCTAAATTTGGTTCTATAGCCAATCTAACAACTCAAGACCAGTCTAAGCTCACTTTGGTTGTATAGCCAATCTAACAACTAACTTAAGACCGGTCTAAGCTCAATTTGGTTGTATAGCCCATCTTACAACTTAAGACCAGTCTAAGCTCAATTTGGTTCTATAGTCAATCTTACAGATTAATACTAGTCTAAGCTCAATTTGGTTCTATAGCCAATCTAACAACTTAAGACCAGTCTAAGTTCAATTTGGTTCTATAGCCAATCTAACAACTTAAGGCCGGTCTAAGCTCAATTTGGTTCTATAGCCAATCTAACAACTTAAGGCCGGCCTAAGCTCAATTCGGTTCTAAAGCCAATCTAACAACTTAAGACCAGTCTATGCTCAATTTGGTTCTATAGCCAATCTAACAACTTAAGACTAGTCTAAGCTCAATTTGGTTTTATAGCCAATGTAACAATTTTAGACCAGTCTAAGCTATCTTCCCAACTTGGCGGATAGGGTGTTCGGCTCACAGCTAAAAGATCGCGGCTATGCAATTCGGGCAGATCATTTTGCTTCTTGCAAATGTACCTACTTATTTTTGAACTGTTCACGAAATCCTATCGCAATTTTTAACCATCTTTAACGTTTACTCTTTAGCGTTACTTTGCCGTAAAATGAAATCCGCAAACTACCGACCAATTCAAAGAATCAATGTATTGAAATCAAATAGCTAGAGCTATTCACTTTAAGCTGTTTCAAATATAGTTTATCTTCTAAAACGAGTTCAGAGCTAAGTCTAACTTGCTTCGAATTTTCGACAGAAAGGCAATTTACAAATTCACGCTAACTTGATTGAAACTGAAACTTAAACTGAAAGATTGAGCATAAAAAATGTATTCATTTTCTAAACTCACGCATGCGCCTCCAAACACGACGGCCGTCAGTACCCCTTCGATATCGCGAAACCTATCCATTTCCCGGGGATTTTAGATATTCCGCCGGACGCGAAAAAGAGCAGTTCCCCTGCGCGCGATACAGCCAACGAGCGAATGCGTTGTATTCAAATAACGTTCGTATTTCCAATACGTTTGAGCGCGGTCATAAATGATTCATATGCGCGGATATTATGCAGATATCTCGTGTAGAGAGTTCGAACAGACGAAAATCCATAACAATAGCAAAAAACGGTACGAATGTAATTTTCTAACGAGATGAATTAGATATATTCATCGTTGCAGCAGACGATTTCGGGAGATTTGTTATGTTTTTGCTAATATGGGTGTATATTGAATACGCGACCAGAAGACACACAATATCTGTGCATGTGATGATCCCACAATAAATTCAGCCAAAACGAGAAACTTGAATAGAAGAGTATATATATATATATATATATATATATATATATATATATATATATATATATATATATATATATATATATATATATATAAATATATATATATATATATATATATATATATATATATCATTATGTTAGTGGTGTAAACCCTACACCTTCAACGATTACCTATCAAGCATGTCACTCAAGCTTTTTTTTAAATGTACACACAGAATTGTGTACATGAATATTTGATTTCACGCGCACCCGGTTAAATAAGGCTAACGAACGAACGCGTCGCCAAGCCAATTACTTTAGATACATGCACAATGTTATTCATAATCATTCCAATTCATGTTCGACTGATCTCGTTGATTTCGGGACATTGTTTGAATTGAAAAACAAACAACTGAAAAGCTCTACCTAATGTAACGTCTATTGACACATCTTCAAACGGACATAGCACTGAGGCTTTGGATGTGTTCAGTACTTTGCCCGATACATTGCTTATTGAAAATTCACTATTAGAAAACCATTGATAGAACACTATATCCATGTTGACGCGATGTAGAGAGAATCCCACAATTATAACGAAAAAGTACGAAAATGTAACTTTGAAATAGTAGTTTATTCAACGTTTCGACTATATCCTAATAGTCATCTTCAGGAATAATTCATTTATCCTATTAACAATAGTAATAGTAATAATAATTCATTTATTCCTGAAGATGACAATTAGGATACAGTCGAAACGTTGAATAAACTACTATCTCAAAGTAAAATTTTCGGACTTTTTCGTTATAATTGCGGGATTCTCTCTACAACTACTAGAAAACCAAACATAGAGAAGATATTTTATCAGCGCGTTTTCAAAAAGGCGTTCGTCCGGACTTAACATGCACGATCAGACATTTACCTAGTGAGACATTTTAATTGAAAATGAACTACAAACACCAGACATTAGACGTTTTATCAGCGAACCTCCAAAACTGGAAAACTAGTCATCCACACTTCAAATGTGTTCAGAACTTCAGCGGAGGCATTTTTGATCAAAAATGAACTACAAACAGCAGACATTAGACGTTTTATCAGCACACTTTCAAAAACTGATCGTCCACACTTCACATGTGTTTAGAACTTCACCTGAGACATTTTTAATTGAAAATGAACTACAAAGACCAGACATTAGACATTTTATCAGCAAAATTTCAAAAAATTGATCGCCGACACTACACACGTGTTCAGTACTTCACCCAATACATTTTCTACTTATTTTGTTACTACCGAAAAAAAACAACCTCATTGTTGATTTTACGACGAAAAGTTTCCTAAAGCCCTTAAACTCCTAAAGTGCCCACTCGTAAAAATTGTAACAGCGAAGTCCTGCTAAAAGTGGCCACCATGATATTTCACGAAGCCCCGTTGAAATCGGGGCTACGTACACTTATACCATATTTGCTTTGATATCGTAAAAATAAATGATCGTTACATTTCAACGTGTTTTTATGCCAATTTCAAATATAGAGCGTGAGTTTCGGCACTATCGTTTTTTTTTTATAACAGTGCTTTGACTTAACACCAATTTTGTATTATGTAAATCATTTTATCGTATAAGGATTACATAAACGTTTTTCTAAGAGAACCCAAAGAAATACGATACGAAAAAGAAAAAAATGCATAAATATGACGCAAGTTTCTTGAATAAGTTAAAAACAGCAAAACCAAACAGCACCTAAAACGTGCGCGTTGAGTATTATCTGCAAAGCTCTTTGAAAAAAATTACTCTTTCTCATTGTTGAGTTATATGAAAGCCGAGACTCAAATTCTAATTGAGAACCTGAAAAAGGTCGTTTATATCAATCTCCTGATTCATGATATACTCTTTACTTCTTCGTTAGAAACATTTTCCCCTACCTTGCAAAAAATACGACGATTGATGAAAATGATGTTGATTATGTAAAGATATCCTTTCGACCACTCCTCTCCCGACCGACAGTGCCCAGGTGTCCGGCGTTGTGTTGTTTACGACGACGAAAACCGAAATTCTTAAACGGCGACTTCGTTCCGGATAAGCGGGTCTGAATGCACCGAGCGCTTCGCCGAATGATTTAGGCCCTAAATTGGCTTAAGCGCAGTAAGCAGTACATTTATGCTATGTATACTTAATTCAAAATAATAAGCATTTTCATGTATTTACAGGACTCGCGCTGGCGATTTCGAGCGAGGAAGACGATTACACAATGTTTAGTAACCTAGGTTCCGATTAAAACGTCTTCAGGCATATTTTATCTTAGATTATCAGAATATCATTTGCAGCAGACAGTTCTGGTAGGAACATGTTTGCAGTTATTTCATCAAAGTACGGGAACTTAATTAATTAATTAACTTCTGTTTTTTTCTGTTCATCGGGACTTGAACCATATTCTAGTGACATCGGACTGCATGTACACTCGCACAAACTGACACCTGGCCCGGTTTACTGACCGGTATTACCTTTAACCCGGGGCTAATATAGAACTATAGAAGGTTATACCGGTCTACAAAACCGGGCCCTGGGGGGTTCTTGGTGAACTCCCCTCACATATGTGGTTGGAGTAAGTGACTAGAACAGACACTTGGGTTCTTGGTGAACTCACCTCACAGTTGTGGTGGGAGTAAGTGACTAGCACAGGCACTTGGTTTCTTGGTGAACCCCCCCCCCCACAGCTGTGGTTGAGTAAGTGACTAGAACAGGCACATGGGTTCTTGGTGAACCCCCTCACAGCTGTGGTTGGAGTAAGTGACTAGAACAGGCACATGGGTTCTTGGTGAACCCCCCTCACAACTGTGGTAAGAGACAGTGACTAGAACAGACACATGGGTTCTTGTTGACCTCCCCTCACAGCTGTGGTTGAGTAAGTAACTAGAACAGGCGCATGGGTTCTTGGTGAACCCTCACAGCTGTGGTTGGAGTAAGTGACTAGAACAGGCACATGGGTTCTTGTTGACCTCCCCTCACAGCTGTGGTTGAGTAAGTGACCAGAACAGGCACATGGGTTCTTGGTGAACCCCTCACAGGTGTGGTTGGAGTAAGTGACTAGAACAGGTACATGGGTTCTTGGTGAACCCCCTCACAACTGTGGTAAGAGTCGGTGACTAGAACAGACACATGGTAGTAGTGGTGTTAGTTAATGACTAGAACGGACACCTGGGTTGTAGGTGAACTCCCCTCACAACTGTGGTGGGAGTGAGTGACTAGAACGGACGCCAAGCCCAACGGTCGTGATGGTATTGCTTTCTTATTGAATTCGCGTTCTTGATGACCTTATCTTATACCCCATCTCAAAATGACGTAAACGTCTATTGGCCTGCATTATACTAATTATCATGATAATCAGCCGAAAAAAGGTAGTACTTGTTTTCCATCAAGGAAGTGCTTGTTCCGTTTTTAAGTAATTGCAACAGGGGCTAATATAGAACTTGTTTTACTCGACGGGGCCGTAATAACGATATCATCAGTGTTTGATTATATTAACTAACAGAAAAAAACGACAATAATTACTACTTTCTACGTATAAATTCTTGTCTCGTTTTGTATATCCTACGAGCAATTAGCTCGTAGGTCTAGCGAAGGTCGTCGGGGTTACGCCAACCCTTAAGTATTTCTGAGAATAATAATATCGCGCTCGCGAACGCGTAACGTAGAACCAGACTGAACCGGATTTATAATCCGAACACGCATGGTTTACGCGGCCCGGGTTTCTAAAACTATAATCCGCCGAACAACCCTGACGCTACCCTCGTTCACGACTCGGGCCGAAAGTTGGCTCGCGTTCAGGGTCCTAGTTGTTTATGAGGCGCTTGGTCTTCACGGCTAACGCACCGGTTAATGCGTAATGTCTTGCAAAAACAACATTTAAAACGTTATTATCGCAATCACTATAAACTTGTTTAGAATTCCACAGGAGTGGAGATCTTTCCCGGGACACTCAATTCGATTGTTTGCAGAACGTCCCAAGGAACCCTGATTTAGGACGGGTTAGGATCAATCAGCTCTTATGCCTAATCATATTTGACACTGCTTTAAAATGTTGAAACTTTTGAAGAATTTCATTTTTAAATGTCTATTAGAATCAATTCAATGATAATGACATTAATTACAAATATCTTTATAACGGGCGATTCTGCGATTTTGTATTCATTGTGTTGAGCAATCTAAAAGTTCTATGAGTTTATCTGTTTACAGATTTGAATCGTTCTAAATCTGTGAAATAAAGAGAACATAAAATGATATCCGGATGTTGTTTGGGGCGTATTCAAAAAGCCATCACTCTTCACCCCCATCGAGCCAGGATCCCCCTAGTACGTGAACTGTAAACCTGGATACGTATCGGTGACAAGATCTAACAATATTCCTCCAAGGGAAATTGAATATACGTCGTTATACTAATTTCAAAATGAGTTTCAGCTTTCTAGCGCTGCACCAACGCGACACCTTTTGTTTCACTGCTACACTAGCTCGTACTACAGAAACGATTTACAGCCGTTCTAAAGCTAACAGAGATGTAGTCGCGTCGCCCGATATACGACGCCTTTTCGAGCATCACCTGCGTCAAATCTTACTTTCGTAAGATGTCGATTGAAAGACGGGACGACCAGAATTTGGGTTCGAATCCATTAATTCGCGGTCTTGATCGGTATTATACTGTGAATATTTCACCGAGTTGACAATCAGGCTGGTTATGGCTTAAACCTAAGACCGGTCTAAGAGCATCTTAGTTCAAAGCCAATCTAACAACTCAGAGGATTTAAGACTATGTGGGGACTTAATTCTCGACTCTGGAACCGGCCCTTAATAACCGGGTAGCGTTAGGACCGCTGTGAAGATTTTACCGTTATGAAAATCGGGGAAATCGTTGGCTTATGAAATATACACGTGCATATCGTATTCGTATGATATATTTCGCCCACACATCGGGTGGCGTTATAAGATATATTTGAACGTTGACACTGATTTAAATAGAGTGAGAATTAATGATGTAACATGCAACGTGTTACCCTAATTGCAAACAGCTTTCCACTAATATGCCGGTTGAATTACTTGACAGGCTAATTTGGTCACGGATTACAATTAATGGACTATCAATCAATTTGATAATTACATTCTAAGACTGCATTAAAACGTCATACGGTCAGAGTCCGTTAAAAAAGCCGCCGCTGGGTCTAGGAAACAACGCGGTGTTGCAATAACGAATCTACCGCCGTTAAAGAATGGCAATAGAAGATCCCGCTTGTAGTGAGGGTCCACCAGGTTCCACTGATGTGTGCAGTAGGACTTCAACTACTGCCGCAATAGAGAATTCCACTTGTAGCGCGAATCCACCAGGTGTCACATGTATGCAGTTGGACATCTGCGGCAATAGAAGATTCCACTTGTAGTCAGGATCCATCGACTGCTGTAGCAATAGAGGATTCCATTTGTGGCAAGTGAGGATCCACCGGGTATGACTAGTTTGCAGTAGGACATTTACACCTGTTACAATAGGATACCACTCGTGGCAAGCAAGGATCCACCAGGTGTCACTAGTGTGCAGTAGAAACATTAACATGTACAGGTTTTAATGATGGTAACACTTTGCAGCGCTTCGATTTCGTCGACATTTCAATTAAAATCGAACCATCAATTGAAAAAACTAAACAAAACTTCGATTAGAAAGCCATATATATATTTTGTAGTTGCTTATGATAAGAGTTCGAGGTTAAATGAAAATGAACTTAGGTCGACAACCCTAGACTGTATGCTAGTCGCGCCATCTGATGGGATAGCCGCGCTTTGTTGTATAACGCAATTTCCCACGACAGTAGGTCCCAGAATAAATCAACGTATACCAATTTGTCAACAAACGCTCGTGAATTAAAACAACACTACACATTTTGACAACCGCCGCCTTATGGAACGCAGGGGGTGTCAAATACAAATTGAACATATCCCGACAGGTAAGGACAATCAACCAGTCAAACCGTAACAAGTAATACTACATATATCATGGATAATATATTAGATTATTCGGTAAAAATACAGCATGAATGAATTATATGCATAGGCACGTATGATATATTACGTCTATGTTTACACGCATAGATCTAATTCCAGTTACAATCCTGGAGATAATACACCCACAAAAGACGATTAACGAAATAAATTCAGTCGAATTCAAAAGAGCGACCTAAATTTGCGAGAGTTTCCGTGATTTGGAACCGATTATTTTCGTCTGCGCTTTGTTTGGGTATAGTCGAAAATGACGTCATAAACGCAATGATTAGTGTCGGGGCGTTTTTAAAGCGGCGATGGCTGAAACGGAATTCTTTTCAAACGCGCGGAGCGACCTTAATCCCCCAGAAATAGTATGGCCGTTTTCTCGTTCGAAAGACCTATAGTAATGCTTAGTTAGACATTTCGTATTATATAATGTTATGGTGTAAGTGGAATCGGAAGAAATTGAATGGAGGTCGTTTATAAGAGATTTATTGTTCATTTTCTGTCATCTAAATCAAAAGACAGACACTACCCACAGTTTAGCCACAGGACTTCAAATACAAACCCTGGGAACTTTGGTTTTAATAGATAATTGTGGAACAGAGTCAAATTCAACCCACGCAACTGTGGAACTGGATACAGAGTTATATCAAACCCGCACAACTGCGGAACTGGATCCAAAGTGTAATTAAACCCACACAACTGTAGAACTGGATCCATAGTCAAATTAAACCCACACAGCTGTGAAACCGAGTCCAGAACCAAACTAACCCAATGCGACTATTGAACTTGGTTCAAATTCAACCCACATAACTGTGGAACGGGATCCACAGTCCAATTAAACCCGGACAACTGTGGAACTGGGTTCATTCGGAGTCAAATTAAACCTGTTGAATTTTCTGTTTGACTCCACCTTAAAAATCAACTCATTTACCCTTAAGAGTTCACAATAGTTGGAACTGTTAAAGGTCATCGGGTGAAATTTGATTTAGGGATAAAATCATCATCATTTGTTAATTTCAACTCGAGATTCTAACTTCACTGACAGCTATACGGAACACTGGGACCCCTCTGAACTGATCTAAAGTTCGCCTAGTGCAATAACCAATTAGCCAGAACGTAAGCTTTATATATATGTTCATCATAACTTTTCACATTTTTGTCACATAAATCATCGTTTGATCTCTTTTATTTTCACAATTTTCCAAATGCGAAAAGGAGACTGTTATTTCTTGTTCAAAGCAAAGTATGCTTTTAAGTGGACGTTTTATATGACCAGACAAAGTTTCAAAGCGAAATCGAAGCCGTGTTTTTCTTTGCGAAAAAGAAAATCTCCCGTTCTTCGGACGAGAATCGATCGTTTTCGATATTAAGATTAAACGGGATTTTAACTCTCCATTTGCTAGCCTAGGCTAGGTATCGAAAATAGATCAAATTACCAAAATAAAATGCCTGATTCTGGCCGTGAAAATCCGCCGAGCTTAATACATGTCCGAAGTGTTGAATTATTGGTAATTCTACCCAACTGCGACCAATCTAAGCAGATCTGGCAAACATTTGCTTTCTCATTTTCCAATTAGCTTTTCAAAATGCAGACGACATTCTAAAAAGCATTTCAATTTTTTTCGCCACCTCGCTTAAACATTTCAAAAAACTGGTTTCCAATTTGCACAATTTGACAAGGCCCGACTGACTAGATAACGTGAAAAAAATTGTATACATTAAGGCCGGTTTCGATTGGTCTGTGATTCCGGAATTCTGGCGCATTCGTTTCGACCGAAAAAAAGACGCTCTACTTATTCTGGAATAGCGTAATCTGTAAACCTGATAGAAGCGGCCGGTACAGAGTTTGTAATCTGTAAACCTGATAGAAGTGACCGGTAGAGAGTTTGTAATCTATAAACCTGATAGAAGCGGCCGGTAGAGAGTTTATAAAATCTTTAAACCTGATAGAAGCGGCCGGTAGAGAGTTTATAAAATCTTTAAACCTGATAGAAGCGGCCGGTAGAGAGTTTGTAATCTGTAAACCTGATAGAAGCGGCCGGTAGAGAGTTTATAAAATCTTTAAACCTGATAGAAGTGACCGGTAGAGAGTTTGTAATCTATAAACCCGATAGAAGCGGCCGGTAGAGAGTTTGTAATCCGGAATTGTTATTCCGAAATCGGAATACGTTAAAACGAAAGTTGTCTCATATATACGCATGTAGTTCGTTTTCTACTTTTCTATCATCATCAGGAGCAAAACCGCAAAATCTATTCCCCATTCTATTTCAAATTCGAAGCAATACAAACAATCTCATTTGGAAAGAGTAGTTTGATCGTTTCTCAATCAGTCTGAATAGACCGATTAAAGAATACGAATTCGTTTTTTTTTAAGATGCGACTATTTTGGTTCAAAGATATCCAATACTCTCTCACCGGCAACGCCCTGGAACGTGGTTCCGATCAAAAGTCATCCCCGCCGAGAGTGGATTTCGGTCCCAAGATCGAGAAATTCATCGTGAAAAAAGATAGTGACAATACCCACCTATTTGTCGAATAATACGCTATTGTCCACGTCACGTTTACATTTGAGATTTATTAGTATTTTGGGTGGTGATATTTGCCACCCGCGCAAGCAAATACATATATGAAAAAAATGTTGTTTAGATGCTCTTTTCGGAGCTTTCACCGAAGTATATGTTTTTTGTCGGCCTATATGAGATAAGTCCTTTACAGCGCAACCACGACGAACGGCCCCAGGTAGCAAAAGCATTATTGTGGGTCCGTCTCAAAGTTTTTACCAGCTGCAGCCATACGGCGAGATATTCCTCAAAGACAAGCCCCGTGACCCACCATTTCGATCCAACCGAAATCTAAGTCTAGAACCATTTGTGAATCGATGTAAACAACAGATTTAAATTTCTGTGAAATAAGAAGCCTAAAGCCCATCGCGAACCGAGCGTATGTTATACACGTGTGCAATTGAAAAACCTCGTTGATTTGGCAAGAAAAATTGATCAAAATCTTAAACCTTTGAGAAAAGTCATAATTCTGTGTATAGATGTTGCAGAAGTCTGACATGCCATTGTGAATTTGTTCTCGCTAGCTGGCGCTAGTCAGACCGGAAGCTATTGTATGCAGCCACTTACCAAAAACGAGTTGCTGATGGAAGCTTTCAAGAAACGTTCATTTAGTACCGGGTTACCATAAATTAACGCAGCTAACCTCGGTGACCTCGATAGCATTCGAAGCGTCAAATGCAAATGGCAAACACTTCCATTGAAAATTTTTTTTTTAAAGCGGTAAAAAACCATTACAGCGGACAGGAAGTGAGCAAAGGTGGCAGCACATGATGGTGATGGTGATGATCTGGTGGTTTATAGGCGAAAGCACAATAGATTATATTTAAGATTATTCGAAATATGAATAACTTTTCGTGTTCGGTACCTTTCCATTGAAAGAATGACGTATTTCTAATTGACATGTAGAAAAGATGTAAGCGCTGTTAACAGGTTAGACATTTTGGAAAAGTACACTTTATGCAATTATCATTGTCAAATCCAATAGAACTGCTCTTTTTCGGGATTCTCTAAGCCCTCCACCCTCCTCCACCCTCCTCCACCCACAGAAAAAAGAAACAAATTCAAATGCTAGATACAGTCCTGGTTAACCGACTATATTGACTGAAACCACTCGGTTCCTAAAGTGACCCAGTTTTTGGATACATTTACAAGGTCTAGGATGAATTAAGACTTTCCGAAATGTTTTCATCAATCTCTAGAAATTCTCGTCTTACCCTCGGTTGATATCTTCTACCTTGTACGGGCATAGCTGCTCTAATCGACTAACAGGTATGAACTATACGAACTGATGATGATAACTTAACACAGAATCAGTCAGAATTCTACAGCTAATATAGTATGCTAGTACACACTAGTTAACCTTCCATATATGTAGTCCTACTGTTAACGCGCGTAATTCGTTCGCCACGACAAGTTTTTTCGGAATTTCACTTTTGTTCAGGCAGGTCACGGTCAGGTCGCGGGTGACAAATGACACAAAAAGTGCCTCGAACCTAACGCAACAAAGATTTCGATCCGCTCGACTAGACGTCAGTATATTTCACTTTCAGAAAGTCCTCGCGCAATCCGATTTGTATATATTATTTTAAATACGTATTTCCCATTCGGCTGCGCGCGCGTTCGTTCCCGATCAAACTCACTTTCATGTAAAATCCTCGATATCCGATACGAAATATTCCCTCGAAAAAAGTTTCAACAAAATGATCTTTCCAGCCCAAAGTATGTATGCTTCGAACGCAACGATAAGGTGCGGTAGCTTACGCGGAATATTTTCTCAAATGTTGAACAAACCGAAATAAATTCTTCTAAACTATGTATAGATATCCGAAATACTCGCCAGTTCACGCTTCCAACAATAGTCTTTCGCGACACAATTCTATATTGGTAAATGCGCTTGCTGGTTGTGTATATAGAGGCGACAGTATGAAATAGTAACCGTATCGAGCTAAGCCGGTGGGGTTTTCTATCGGCTATACGCGCGCGCGCGGTCGAGCGAGTCAAATTGATTATCACCCGCGACGCGCATTGCACAAACCACACGTACGTACGTATATGTTTTTACAAATATCGTTTTTAGTGAGAGTTTAGCATTTCCCGTCTCGATTTCCTCTCGCATTTCCCGAACGATGCGCGCGCTACAACAAGTGTCAATATCGATTTATATCGAAGTGGGGCATCCGCTCTTGCTATCACATATTAATATGCGTACTTACGCGTACGAGTATGAAAACATTCCTCGCTATCCCCCCTCCCGGCGCCAGAACGATCTCAGAACATGTTGAGATCCACAATGATTTGAATTTCTCGGAGAATTCAGGCTCATCAAGGATCGAAATTAGCTTCGAATGTTCTTCGATTTACTCTAGAATTTAGACCAGCCTAAAAGACCAACCGATTTCTATAACTGCCAATATCTAACAAGTCAAGGCCATGTTTGATTAATTAACTCCTACTTTCCATTTGTCCAACACTCTGTTCATCCTGTTTCCAAAGCTAGAGCCACATCCCCATTCCCTCTCATAAACTTGTTCTGTCCCCACCCCCACCTCCTAATCGGCTGGCCTCAGTATGTACGTACTCTCTCACAAGCCCGTCGCCTAATGGCAATCGTTTCCGAGACAGATATACAAAGTGTGATATGAGTCTCATGTCATGTGTCCATATAGTCATCGAATACGCCTTGAAAACATCGAAAAGCATAGTTAAACTTTTAAGAACGCATGAAATACTGACTTCAATGGTCTACAACTGAGTTGCACTAAAACGATCTCAAAAATAGTTGAATATCTCGAAAATGTGGGTTCATTTAGGGTCAAAATGAGCTTTGTTCTTCAATTCACTAAAAGGATTTAGTCCGGTCTAAAAGACCATCCGATTTCTGCCAACGCAAGACTTTTGGATTTTTGGCCCTCGTCTTATATGGAACTATCAAAATTCCAGTTACGAAGTTGATACGTGAGCAGGTTTGCGGCAGGTCGCCCCTAACGGCGGCCGAAGCGATTCCGCGAAATCAATACTCGGATGTCGAACCACGTTTATTCGTCCGCCTCCCAGAACGGCGGCGGCCGCGTTCGTGTTTATTTAGGACGCGAATATTACAAAACGATTGCGGGAAACAAAAACATCATCGGAATGTGACCGAGGTATTACAAGCGAAATGCTGACTGTCAATAGGGATAAAAATATCAACGCGATTTCGACACGTTCGTTATCGAGTTTCATTGCACAAACACCGGATAACATTGCCAGGTCGTCTTTATCGCGGTGAAACATCGCAGCTTGATCTGGAATCCTTGGCCAAGTTTTATCCATGGCCAGATTTGTTTGATTCGTGACAAGATCATGTCATTGATTCGATATCGATATAGGCTAAGGGGGCTCGGATTCGTATAAGTCACTTTTTTCTTCTCTGGGTGTTCTGTATTTCCTGTATTTTCATTATTGCTCTATATTGTAAAAAAAAAATTCACACGAAATCCTGTTAATTTTTCTATTCTATAATTTAATTTTGAAATTCAAAATAAATTCACGACCTGGTTTCTCAGGGTCGAACGCTCTAACAACTCGCCCACGCCGCTCCACATAATTTGTGACTGCCTAAGTCTTCCAGGGACAGTTTGCAAACAGTACAGTTCCCGCTTAACAAGACAATGCTGAAGTTGTTCAACTAACTTCTTCAATCGGTGCCGTATGAATTAAGATGAATTGAAAATAATCTTGAAAAAAACATGAAATTATCTTCAATTGCCTGTGGCATTCCTCTCCGAACCGCCAATTTATCGGTTATTTCCTCGCTATTCATACCAGATATCTATATAAATGTATGCCAATCAACGGTGGAAAATAAATACGTGATCTAATTCTGAATATCGGCGCTTTATTTGCTTTCGAATATTTCTACCGTCATTTCGCAGACTCGACAAAAAAGCGGACATGTTTTTCCGTGATTTTGACGCTAATCGGAACACCACTACAGGGCGTATGTAAGCGTGTGTTTGGACCGCTGGCGCGCCGAGACCTACAACCATGGCGTTCAAGCTATTGTCAAAGTATTAATATCCTAAACAACGTCGCGAAGAATGTTCGAAAATAAAACCGGTTATCATTTCACGGTTTGTCTTTTTGTTCGAAAATTCACAATGCTTTGATTCATACGCGGATCTATGCCGGGACACCGGTGAGAATGTAGTGATCGAAGTACGCGGTCTACTGTTAGAACGGGGGGTTACTTTTCTGAATTTGATAGTAATTCATAGCTTGAGTTAACCTCTGTATACTGAGGTAAAGTCTAAGGGCATATAATGTATTCTCACATCTATAAGGTCACTGAAATATTCACGAGGGTGGACCCCATTTATGAATTTGCGAATAAACGTGGTCACTCCATTGGTCGTGTTGCATGATATCATCGCTTTGGCTGACAGATGACTTAAAAACCCACTCAACTACTATTATTCCCCGAGGGGGGGAGTGGTTGGGGGCAGAGCTGTTAGACTTGAAGCGATACAAATGTGATCTATCATTTCAACGTTTGATAAGTCAAAATTAGCATATATGTCATTCATATTCATTTAGTGTTCTAGGGATGCTTGACTTGAAATCAATTCATACTATTTCCGAATACTTTAGAAAGTCGTGGAATTCGTATACTTTTTATGAGAACGTCCAAAACATCGACTATCAACACAAATCGTTACCAAATTCGAGGACGTCATCGGCAAGTTCTGATTTCAAATTCGACTATTCCGGGAAAGATGAACAAGCTTTCACCATACAGTGGACTATATCGTCTGTAATTCTGATATCACGCTTACTCGTGATTTTGAACTGAACACACACCAACCTCTTTCGAATCAACCACTGACCTGGCCGTGTACGGCGTCATTTGAATAACCTGTTCGTTATCAATCAATTTTTATCAATCATATCTAATTTGCACACATATACATACAGCGCACTACTTAAAAAGCAGGGAATAATACTGTGTATTGCGGAAATAATTACTAAATGATATATAGTGCTAGTTTCAAAAGGGCCTTAGTAGTACGTCGATTACACAAACGGGATACATTATATTCATTGAGAAAATATGAGCTGGAATCAAGCTTCAGAGATATGCTATATTCTGTATATGTTTTCATGTAAAATCATATACGCGGTTCATCTAGAATTTCTTGAATTGCGTAACATGAATTTTTCTAAATGTTGGGAGTGTGGAAGGATGGATTAAGATCGCTGTGAAACTGGATCCAGAGTCAAATTAACCCACACAAACAAGTGTGGAACTGGATTCTGAGTGAAATTAAACCCACGCAACTGCGGAACTGAATTCTGGTTGAAATTAAACCCCCGCAACTGTGGATTCAGAGTCATATCAAACCTACCCAACTGTGAAACTGGATGCAGAGTCGAATTCGACCCACACAGCGGAACCTGTTTCGGAGTCAAATAAAACCCATACAACTGCGGAACTGGGTCCAGAGTCAAATTAAACCCGCACAACTGTGGAACTGGGTCGAATAAGCCACACAACTGTAGAACTGGATCCACAATAAAATTAAATCGACAAAACTGTCGAACCTAATTCAGAATCAAATTAAACCCACACAAGTGTGGAACTGGGTCCACGGAATGAACGTCCGTAGCCACTGTGATGGCGCAAGACCTATTTATTCAATCATTCAAAATCCAGGGGCGGATCCAGACCGTATTAGCCGTATTGCCCAATACGGTCTAGAATTTTTAAGTGCCCTTCGAAATTTCACCGTCAATATTTTTGACGGCATTTATTTCAGCAACCGCTAATTCCGTGTCCGTAATCCGGGCATAATTATAAAATTAATCGGTATATACTGCTGCCGAGAAAGTGAGGAGAGATAATCATATTTGTAAAGCCTTTAATCATGATAAATTAAAAAGGGCACTTTCCTTTTGCAAGGGGCACTCATGCTTTAGATGAGGGCACTTTGTCCTTGCCTTTTCAGGGAGGGCTAAAGGGGCACTCGTACTTTAGAAGAGGGCACTATACGCGGAAGATGTTGAAGAAAAGGGCACTTTTTTGCCTAATTTTTAAAATTTTAGGGGCACTTTTGGTTTGGAAGATGGCACACGACATAAGGATAAATGTGAAGACGAGGCAATTTTTGCCGATTGTTAACAATGAAGGGGCACAATAGCCGTATTCTGTATAATTGTTAAGGGGCACTTTTAAAAATTATAGGGGCACTAGGCGAAGTTGGCGACAACCATTCTTTCATGGGTTCGCCAGCTTCATTTTTTATCCGCATCTGTTGAAATCTTGTCTCGAATTCGTTTATTCTGGATTGCTCTGCTAGCCTCTAGAAGCCCTCTAAAAGCCTTCAAATGGTACCATATTTTCAAAATTTTCTGGGGGTGGGCTCCTAGACCCCCCTCGATGGACTTCGCGCCTTCGGCGCTCGCATTGACCTGGATACTGGGTGTGCCCTAGATCAGAAAGGTGCCCTTAAATTTCCTTCCAATACTGTCTACCCATCCCCCTGGATCCGCCCCTGAAATCAAATTCACTCGAGCTAAATCTTCGAAAAATATAATAACAGCTATCTCGTTGATGATTCTCTATATTTCTGACTGATATTTTCAGTCGACTATTCGATAATGCGGATCGGCCATAAAATGTGTTAATCATTCCACGCGATAAAAAAACTGTTTTTAAACTACAAACAAACCATTATGCTTTACGCGCATATAGCGCACGGTCCCGTTTATGTATTCGCAATCAATTATTTAAGCTATACTCGGCGCGGATGTCAATTTTCTAGAAAAGCGAGAGCTCTTCAAATGTCATTCGTTAACAGTTGAGCACTCTTTGAATAAATGCGATACCCCGATATACGCGCGCGCCGACCAAACATTAATTAGACTATTGTTTCAGCGTGCGAGGATACAAACACACATTTACCATTCAAATAGTAAACGTCAGGCTTCGGAAATGATACTCTGAAATATGGGGGCCATTTCATAGGACGAATTAACGGGATGGTGTGGGATGCGCCCCGCCCCCGCCTAAGAATTCAATGTTCCCGGTATAATGAAGAATATTTAAGAATAAAGAATGTTAAAAATTCTTGGCTGGTTCGTCTGTTTTCCGATGCGTGGTCATTAGGGGGCGGTCTACTCTTTTCATTCTAATCATATGGCCCAGTTCGGGGGTGCGCCGCTCCCAAAATTAGACCCTGGATTCGCCCAAGGTCTTCAAGTTGCATTGTATATAGATGCCCGCACGAGGCTGGGAAGATATTTTGTTAAAGTTGGACTCATTATTTCATAAAAACTGATAACGACTAATTGAAAATTGTATAAAGTATAAGAACAACATAATAGATGAGTGTTATCTTAAAAGTGTCGCAAAGATTAACTTAAAACTTAAAAGTGAAAGTTTAAATGAGTAGCGTCATGAAAAGCTTATTTGATCGATATTTCCATATTATTTTCATTGCCGCCCAATCCAGAGTTTAAACGAAACGAAAAAGACAAAAACACTTGTAAAAACTCGAATAGGGGGAAATTATTCAACAATCATGTGGGTACCCAAAAACGTGGTGCCTGGAAACTGTAAATAGGTTTGTTTTTGACACAATGTTGATGAATCATTGATAAATTGTCTTCACATGAAACAGCCCCCTTGTTCCGCGATATACGAAGTAGATTTAAAGTTGTTTAAAGTTGTTGAATTGTTATCGAAAAGCAAAATCGAAAATGAAACTAATTTCATCTCTACGATTAAATCTAGTAATCTAATTCGCGACTTCGGAAGCAATAGGCCCGATATTCAGATCCTGACGAGTTCAATCAGCTATTTTAAGTTGTGAATATAAAAGGTTATCTATTTCTGACTACAGTCAAATCTAAGTTTTACGCGCTGTGCAACCGGGGACCAGGGTTAAATTTCGTGAAAAAGTTTAAGCTTAAAACGGTTTAATTTGGAAAAAGAGAGTTTAAATTGTTGTCCTCAATGAAATCATGAGGTTATTAATAGCAGTAAAAACCAAACATTTGAAGTGAACTTTTTCGTTAAATCGAACCCAGGCTCGGAGATTAGATAGATTGTTCGGAGATTTAGAATAACCGGAAAAAGAATTAAATAATTTTGCCTCTGAAAAACTTAACGAACCTTCACATACTAGACTAAAGGTCCATCAAGGTACTTTTTTACAGGCGGCCTAAAGAAAACAACGAAATGGCGAAGCCAGTAACAAGTGGCAGTATATACCGCGTACGCTGCACATACCTTACAATCCGCGCGAAACCAAATCCCGATTAACACTAAAACGAAAACACACGGAAATAAAAACCAGTCCCCAAATTTGAGCGTGACGTCATACGCCGTGTGTTTTTTCAACACGCTTGTTCAGGCAAATGCAGGCGCAGTATAGGCCTATAGCATTGGGAAAAAAAAACTACAAAACGGGTTTTACATGTTTTTCTTTAGGTTTTGTGCAAATATAACTCTAATTGGAATATTCGTGCTTTAAAAAGTGGCTTAGTAGTGGTACGTACGTGTATATGCGAAATAATTGGATAATTAGGTACGAATCGTGCCGTCGGAATGGGAATGCAGAAATCCTGGTTCTGTAAACATGTATACAGCCCTCAATTCAACTTGTGTCGCCATGTATGGTATAATTAGTATTAATGCCTATAGATTAAAAAACGCTCCGTCAAAATAAGTTCAAAACAGGCTATATATAGGCCACTGTTGCGTAAGTTGGAATTTGTTTGAAAAAAAACCTGGCCTCGGTTACTCCAAAAGTTGGTAAATGTTAACCAGCGGATAGTTGATTTTGAAATTTACGTATTTATGCTGTTCTGGAATAGGTAGAGCGCATTCTGGTCGAAACTAACGCGCCAATAAAAGATAATTCCGGAATGAGCAGAGACCAATCGAAACTTACAAAACTCTCTACCGGCCGCTTCTATCAGGTTTACAGATTACAAACTCTACCGGCCGCTTCTCTCAGGTTTACAGATTACGAACTCTCTACCGGCCGCTTCTGTCAGGTTTACGGATTACGAACTCTCTACCGACCGCTTCTATCAGGTTTACGGATTACGAACTCTCTACCGGCCGCTCCTACCGTGTTTACAGATTACGAACTCTCTACCGGCCGCTTCCTATCAGGTTTACAGATTATGAACTATCTACCGGCCGCTTCTATCAGGTTTACAGATTACGAACTCTCTACCGGCCGCTTCTATCAGGTTTACAGATTACCAACTATCTTCCGGCCGCTTCTATCAGGTTTACAGATTACCAACTCTCTACCGGCCGCTTCTATCAGGTTTACAGATTACAAACTCTCTACCGGCCGCTTCTATCAGGTTTACAGATTACAAACTCTCTACCGGCCGCTTCTACCGGGATCACATTATTCCGTAATTGGTAGAGCGTATTCTGGCCAGAGGATAATCCCGGAATCGGCAAATAGAGACCAATCAAAACTTGGTTTCGGTATACAAGTTACCGTGTTTATGTCAAATAAAGGATGAGCAAGTTATTATTACAGGAGGAATGATGGCAACTTTTGAAAAGATGTCTAGCGCGTGAGAAATAATGGGAGGGATAGGCTCAATGTAACCAAAGCAAAGGATTTTATGAAGCCAGACATTTTGTACACAAGAAACACAGTATAAACACAATTCAATAGGAGCCATTTCCAAAACTCTAGATTGAAATTTCAAACGATAGAATTAGTTCGAACGTTTAATACTCTCTTGTTCTTTCTTCGTATTTATGGGTTTTCTTCAATCGAAACCTATGCCTAACTTAACAAAACAACCGACAAGTTTTTCAGTATGATCTGCAAATGTCTCACAGTCGTTTGCATGCACTACAACTCATAGACAGCGCTTACCAAGCGCTATATATCTGTACTTCGATTTCTGATTTTAAAAACAAACCCCCTGTATCGCTCCCGACTGGTGTGGTGGGTCTGTGAAGTATAGTGGCTGATTCGGGACATGTAAAATTATTTTATTACGAAAACGCACAAAAACAAATCTGACCGCGCAAAAACAAACTTTTAACGCGCGCGAAAAAAACAAAATAATCCGTTTTTGCGCGGGCGCAAAAACAAATATTACCGAGTAAAAACGAAATAATCCGTCTTTGCGTGCGCGTTAAAAGTTTGTTATTGTGCGCGCGCGCAAAGACGAATATTTGTTTTTGTGCGGTCGTGAAATTAAAAAATATTACGCCTGCTGGTATGGTGTTACGCTCTCACCATGTGATAACTTGTTAGATCTACCTAGTCCCAGTCCTCATTAACATAACATTTGAACCTAAAATGGAACTGGTAGAAAATTCGGAAAATAGCTGAAAATAGCAATTGAACCCAACTATTATACCCAACTGTTGAAACATTACAAAATAATCAATACGGTTAGTCATGGGAAATCTTTTGCGTGCAAAAACAAATATAACCGCGCAAAAATAAACTTTTAGTGCGCAAAAACGGAATCTATTGATTTTGCTAGTTAAAAGTTTGTTTTTGCGCGGTAATAATCGTTTTTTCCCGAGCAAAAACAAACTTTTAGAGCGCAAAACGGATTATTTTGTTTTTGCGCGTTGAAAGTTTGTTTTTGCGCGGTAATATTTGTTATTGCGTGGTCACATTTGTTTTTGCGCGTTTTCGTGGAGGACGAAAAAATAATTTTTCATGTCCCGAATCAGCCACCATAGTAAAGGGACACTCAATCGAAAAAAAAAGTCAAACGAAAGTTACCAACCAAATGAATAACGGGGTCTATCCCTATTCTAAGATCAAAAACAGTGGTTCATCATGAAGTGCAAGTAAACAGGACGACTAACTTGAAAGTTAATTGCCCCCTTGACAAGTAGCACATATATTGCTTAGTATTGTCGAAAATAAGTAATATCCTATAAATTGTATAACATTAAGGATCAATGAAGTTATTTTCGATTTGTTTAAGTCGATAATTGAATTGACCGGCAACCAGTCTAGCCCCGATTCCGTAGTGCGCATACTCTCAAAAATGATTACTAAATGAAATAAAAGTTATGAAACATATCTAATTACCCAATAAACGACAAAAATCAGAAGTGTCTGTTATTTTGAAATGCCAATAGTGATGACGTAGTACACAGAACTACTTCAGTAACGCTTAATACTATTACTGTGACGCAAATGAATGATAATAATAATGATAATTTGTGGGAAAATAGTTGGATTTTAGTTAATTTTTATGAATTTTCCATCGCTATTTTTCCGTTCACCATGATGCGCATACGTGGTTGAGATATGTTTCTGGTCTTCATGTCTCCCTGTCAATGAGCTATCCCGTCAGCTTAGACAAAACTGATTCGATTGAATCAATGTGACGTTGTTTGTCATCAGAATTCATCCCCGAGACCATCGCCATCTTACCATCAAGAGCCGATCTTTGATCCGCTCGTTCGCTGGTGGCGATTTAGAATCTCCGTGGCGACCACCTTGAATCGTTTATTCGTTACGCAGTATATGAAGAAATTGAAACAGGAATCAGTGACGGTCAAACCGTACGATATTTTCAGTAATATCATGCTGATCTCTTCCGGGAGTCTTTGAAAAAGAAGTTTAACCAACGCAAGCGGAGCTTCGAACACGATGTAACAAATGACAATAGCGGCGGCCATTTTGAAAAAAGATGTCTGCTCATTTTTGTTTTCGTGTTGGTCGTGACTGATAATATTTCTTTGTTTTTCCTTAGCGAAAATAAGAGTGGCCGCGATTACCGAATTAATAGATATCAAAGTCAAAATAGGCGTAAATATAACAAAGCTCACTACTAAGTATTTGGAACTGAATGCTGACCAGTTTTCGAAATAGTCCGAGTACCATTTGTATTTACCTAGTAAACGCATGTAAAAATAGGGGCCCCGGTTTCGACGGCAGCTCGTTCTGTATATACTGTAACCAGGAACGATGTATGGGAAACTTATGAGTATCGCTATTGCGTAGATAACGGCGACGAAAATATTGACAGTTTTTCGAGTCCAAAATCTCCGCGATTTCAACGGAAAAACGACGACGATCATTCGTTCGAAACTCAACAAAACCACCGACCAGTTCCTCAATATAATGCTCAAGTTGAACAAGCCTTCGTTGACTAGAATGAACTCGACGCCGAAGTGCCAGTCGTCCACGTGGAATAGTAACCTACCGACAGTTATGAACACGTGGGCCGTGCGCAGCGGGTACATAACGAAAACCGTCGACGCGTAAAACACGTCATTTATAGCCAGTATTTTGATGAGGTGACAAGCGGCCGATTTCATTCTCCCCAGAACAACGAGAGTGAAAATATTCGACAAAATAGCGAACACGGTGACCGGTCCGTAGAACGCTAGATATACCAGCACACTGAATTTATAGTCCCATTTAGCTGTCGGGTTCTGCTTCAACCATTCCGAGCACCAGTCCTCGCTGTATACTGCTGTCGAATTCATTCGAACACTTAATAATTGTCGAGTTTCTTCCTGTAGATAACACTGGATTGTCCAATTCAACTCGAAAGTGAAAATCGATCTCGATTTATCATCTCCCCCGCGGGCTATTCTGTAATTTCGCGATTCCTTCAGTAATCAAGATCGCACGATAGAAAATTGCAGCTTATAAACTTGAGAATTGATTTATTTTGAGAATTATTTCTCTGTATCTTCATATAACTTTCACATCTTTCTTCCCTTAAATCAAGCCTTCGGGATAGTTTCACATCTCGTATATATGTGAATACGAAGGAAAATGACCATGGATGACCGGACCAAGTATAGAATCCAGTTGAGCAGTTCCAGGACGAATCACATATTCATATCTATCCATCCTACAGAGTATAACTGGCCGACTGATCGACTGGATGACTGTACGACTGACCGACTGTACGACTGGCCGACTGGATGTCTAGAAGACTGGATGGATCACGACGATTGATCGACTGGATGACTAGATGACTGTCCGACTGACCGACTGTGTGACTGGCCGACTGATCGACTGGGTGACCGGACGAATGGACGACTGAATGACTGTACAACTGGCCGACTGGATGTCTAGATGACTTAATGACTGTACGACTGGATGTCTGAATGACTTAAGGACTGTACGACTGGCCGACTGGATGCTTGGGTGTCTGTATGTTAACTTGACGACACGTTCAATAAATCAAGTGGTGATGGTGGATCGGGCGTGATAGAGGAAATTGTGGTGACTATGATGGAATTGATAATCATGAGTAAGGAGATCCTGGTGATGGTGAGGACGGTAGTCATGGTGGTGGTAAACGTGATGATGGTGATGGTGGTGATGCTGGTGAAGGTAATGGTGGCTATGGAGATGATAGTGATGGCGAAAGTAATGGTGATAGCGATGGTTTGATGTTGGAAATGATCGTGGTGATGATGAAAAAGGTTATCGATATTGGAGAAGGTGATGCTGGAGTTGGAGATGATGGTGAAGTTAGTGATGATGGAGAATGTGATTGTGTTTACGGTGAAGACGACGGCGATGGTGGTGATAGAGATGAAGCTGGAGGTGATGTTATGGTGGTAATGCTGGTGGAGTGATGGTGTTTATGGTGAAGACGACGGCGATGATGGTGATAGAGATGAAGGTATTGGAATGGTTATACATACTTTTATATCAACCATAGAATACTGCTCACTAGAGCAGTAACTTGTTCTGCAGTAACGTGTATTCAACTGTGTTCAACTGTATTAAACTGTATTAAACTGCATTACATCTGTACGTCATGCTCAGTACACATCATGTGATATTTCACTATATATATTGATATGTAAAGGGTAGAGGGAGTCACTTTTGAGAATAAACTACTTTAATGTCAACACCGAGTCGTACTGCTAGTCACTTCTTTCTGGAGAAAAGGTATTGACATAATGGTCCCTCGAGCCGAGAAAGAGATGAACCAAACTTCTTAGAAGAAGCCAGAGAATCAGAGAACAATGGCGGAGAATTCAGCTACCGAAAAATCAGGAGTTGGTGTAAAACTTTCGAGAGCAGGACGTTCAGCAAACAGAAGAGTCGCGAACGCTGTTACCTCTGCATGTGATACAGCTATCAGAGAACACGACTTACTAAAGGCTAGTATCAATTTGAACAATCTCAAACGCAAATTCAGCCAGTTAGAGATGATTGATGGCCATTTATTAGACGAGATCCAGTCTGATATTGAAATAGAACAATTTATTTTGGAAGCTGAAGATTATTTGAACAATTTGAATGGCAGTATTTTCAAATTTAACCGTGAAATCGGGAAAATGTCTTCGCTAGAGAAACAGTCACCAGTGAGATCAACTGAAATTAAAACAGCTTTACTACAAAAGTTACAACTTCCGAAATATAACGGAAATTTGAAAGAGTGGCCAACGTTCTGGGGTTTATTCGAAACGTCAGTTCATCTCAACTCACAGTTTTCGGAAATCGAAAAATTTAGCTATTTGAAGTGTTTCTTAATCAGCGATGCAAGATCGTGCATTGACGGTTTGCCATTGACGAATGACAATTATTCAGCGGCTGTTAGTTTGTTGAAAATGCGATTTGGACAGAATCACAAGATATCACAGGCTTACCTTTCCGCGCTTGTTGATTTAAGTCCACCGAACAACGAACGATCATCCCTGCGTAAATTTTACGACGAATGTAATTGTCACATGCGTCAGTTGAATGCACTTGGAACGTCTCATGATAATTACGGCGCAATGTTGGTACCAATAATTATAAGAAAGCTTCCGTATGAAATCTATCGAAATATGTGTCGCACAAACAAAAATTGTGAATGGTCAATAACATCTCTTCTTGATTGTTTTAGATTCGAATTAGAAATTATTGAGTCCACTGTATCTCTTGATGTCAAAGATGTGAGTAATTGTACTATTACTGAACCTACAAGCACCGTAAGTCAATTTATTCTTATCGACCGGAGCTCAGAATTCTAAAAAGAAGTGTTTTTTGCGAAGGTTTGCATGCATCCAACGAGTGCACTGTAGTTAATGATGTTAAAAAGAGATGGAAATTCTGAGAAACAAATCTTTGTGTTTTAATTGTTTAGGAGATAAGCATCATGCCGGAAACTGCAAGTCTAAATATTCGTGTCGTATGTGTAAAAAGCGACATCATACCAGTATTTGTTTTCAAACGCGGAAAACACGACCTTATTCTGTTCCGAATTCTAGAGGTGTCAATTTTTCCGTTGAGGAAGGTCAAAACCGTGGTATAGGCAATGAGCAAAATAGAATCAAAAGCAATATGACAAATTCTGTGACAACGCAGTCTTCATCGGTTCCGATTTTTGAAACAGAGTCTTTAATACAAAGTGATGATCACATTGAGACACAAACGGCATCTCAGAATATTAGTTTGTGTAATTCTTTCGGAAATGTTCTGTTGAAGACTGCAGTTGTTAATATCGAGAACCCGTATAGTGGTTCTATTGTGTCCTGTAATACATCGTTCGATGATGGCTTGATTCATTCGAATGGTCGGTTAGAGAATGCAGTTTTGGACGATTTTGCTAAACGACCAATACTGCTTCCAAAATATCACCAGTATGTCAATTTGGTGATTCGTCGATCACATTTCAGAATAATGCATCAAGGCGTTAATGCTACTGTTGCCGATATTCGATGTAAATATTGGATACCGAGTATCCGTCAAAGAGGAAAGGACCTACTGAAATCATGCTGTTAGTGCAAACGTGAAAAAGGTAGACCCTTTTTCTTACCGTTACCTCCTTCACTACCTGGTATCAGAGTTTCAGAGGTTCCAGTCTTTCACCATACTGGTATTGATTATTTAGGTCCACTTGTGATTAAGGTATTGACAGAAGGTGGGAGTGATGTTATGGTGGTAATGCTGGTGGAGTGATGGTGTTTATGTTGAAGACGACGGCGATGATGTTGATAGAGATGAAGGTGAAGATGATGTTATGGTAGTAATGCTGGTGGAGTGATGGTGTTTATGGCGAAGACGACGGCGATGATGGTGATAGAGATGAAGGTGGAGGTGATGTTATGGTGGTAATGCTGGTGGAGTGATGGTGTTTATGGTGAAGACGACGGCGATGATGGTGATAGAGATGAAGCTGGAGGTGATGTTATGGTGGTAATGCTGGTGGAGTGATGGTGTTTGTGGTGAAGACGACGGCGATAATGGTGATAGAGATGAAGCTGGAGGTGATGTTATGGTGGTATTGCTGGTGGAGTGATGGTGTTTATGGTGAAGACGACGGCGATGATGGTGATACAGATGAAGCTGGAGGTGATGTTATGGTGGTAATGCTGGTGGAGTGATGGTGTTTATGGTGAAGACGACGGCGATGATGGTGATAGAGATGAACGTGGAAGTGATGTTATGGTGGTAATGCTGGTGGAGTGATGGTGTTTATGGTGAAGACGACGGCGATGATGGTGATAGAGATGAAGCTGGAGGTGATGTTATGGTGGTAATGCTGGTGGAGTGATGGTGTTTATGGTGAAGACGACGGCGATGATGGTGATAGAGATGAAGGTGGAAGTGATGTTATGGTGGTAATGCTGGTGGAGTGATGGTGTTTATGGTGAAGACGACGGCGATGATGGTGGTGGAAATGAAGGTGGAGGTGATGTTATGGTGGTAATGCTGGTGGAGTGATGGTGTTTATGGTGAAGACGAGGGGGTTGATGGTGATAGAGATGAAGCTGGAGGTGATGTTATGGTGGTAATGCTGGTGGAGTGATGGTGTTTATGGTGAAGACGACGGCGATGATGGTGATAGAGATGAAGGTGGAAGTGATGTTATGGTGGTAATGCTGGTGGAGTGATGGTGTTTATGGTGAAGACGACGGCGATGATGGTGGTGGAAATGAAGGTGGAGGTGATGTTATGGTGGTAATGCTGGTGGAGTGATGGTGTTTATGGTGAAGACGACGGCGATGATGGTGATAGAGATGAAGCTGGAGGTGATGTTATGGTGGTAATGCTGGTGGAGTGGTGGTGTTTGTGGTGAAGACGACGGCGATAATGGTGATAGAGATGAAGCTGGAGGTGATGTTATGGTGGTAATGCTGGTGGAGTGATGGTGTTTATGGTGAAGACGACGGCGATGATGGTGATAGAGATGAAGCTGGAGGTGATGTTATGGTGGTAATGCTGGTGGAGTGATGGTGTTTATGGTGAAGACGACGGCGATGATGGTGATAGAGATGAAGCTGGAGGTGATGTTATGGTGGTAATGCTGGTGGAGTGATGGTGCTTGTGGTGAAGACGACGGCGATAATGGTGATAGAGATGAAGCTGGAGGTGATGTTATAATGGTAAGGCTGGTGGAGTGATGGTGTTTATGGTGAAGACGACGGCGATGATGGTGATAGAGATGAAGCTGGAGGTGATGTTATGGTGGTAATGCTGGTGGAGTGATGGTGTTTATGGTGAAGACGACGGCGATGATGGTGATAGAGATGAAGCTGGAGGTGATGTTATGGTGGTAATGCTGGTGGAGTGATGGTGTTTATGGTGAAGACGACGGCGATGATGGTGATAGAGATGAAGGTGGAAGTGATGTTATGGTGGTAATGCTGGTGGAGTGATGGTGTTTATGGTGAAGACGAGGGGGTTGATGGTGATAGAGATGAAGCTGGAGGTGATGTTATGGTGGTAATGCTGGTGGAGTGATGGTGTTTATGGTGAAGACGACGGCGATGATGGTGATAGAGATGAAGGTGGAAGTGATGTTATGGTGGTAATGCTGGTGGAGTGATGGTGTTTATGGTGAAGACGACGGCGATGATGGTGGTGGAAATGAAGGTGGAGGTGATGTTATGGTGGTAATGCTGGTGGAGTGATGGTGTTTATGGTGAAGACGACGGCGATGATGGTGATAGAGATGAAGCTGGAGGTGATGTTATGGTGGTAATGCTGGTGGAGTGGTGGTGTTTGTGGTGAAGACGACGGCGATAATGGTGATAGAGATGAAGCTGGAGGTGATGTTATGGTGGTAATGCTGGTGGAGTGATGGTGTTTATGGTGAAGACGACGGCGATGATGGTGATAGAGATGAAGCTGGAGGTGATGTTATGGTGGTAATGCTGGTGGAGTGATGGTGTTTATGGTGAAGACGACGGCGATGATGGTGATAGAGATGAAGCTGGAGGTGATGTTATGGTGGTAATGCTGGTGGAGTGATGGTGCTTGTGGTGAAGACGACGGCGATAATGGTGATAGAGATGAAGCTGGAGGTGATGTTATAATGGTAAGGCTGGTGGAGTGATGGTGTTTATGGTGAAGACGACGGCGATGATGGTGATAGAGATGAAGCTGGAGGTGATGTTATGGTGGTAATGCTGGTGGAGTGATGGTGTTTATGGTGAAGACGACGGCGATGATGGTGATAGAGATGAAGCTGGAGGTGATGTTATGGTGGTAATGCTGGTGGAGTGATGGTGTTTATGGTGAAGACGACGGCGATGATGGTGATAGAGATGAACGTGGAAGTGATGTTATGGTGGTAATGCTGGTGGAGTGATGGTGTTTATGGTGAAGACGACGGCGATGATGGTGATAGAGATGAAGGTGGAGGTGATGTTATGGTGGTAATGCTGGTGGAGTGATGGTGTTTATGGTGAAGACGAGGGGGTTGATGGTGATAGAGATGAAGGTGGAGGTGATGTTATGGTGGTAATGATGGTGGCGTGATGGTGTATATGGTGGAGACGACGGCGATGACGGAAGTTTTGCTGGAGGTAATGAAGATGATGATGATGCTTTACAAGGTGATTGTTGATATGAGGATGATGGTACCTAGGCAGAAAACTGGACATGCAGTCGACAAGACGGTCAGTCATCCAGTAATCCAGTCACACAGTCATTCAGTCGACGAGTCTTGCAGTCTTCCAGCGATCCAGTCACCAAGTCACCCAGTCGACCATTCATCCAGTCATCCGGTCACACATTAATCCAGTCAGCCAGTCACTAGTCAACCAGTCATCCAGTCAATCAGTCAACCCAGTCAAGCGGTCAACCGGTCACCCGTCAACCAGTATATATGTATACCACGTTACCTGTATACTTTCGGTGGGTCTTCGAATCGCGTCAAAATTAATTCAGTTTCTGGTTCAAATCTAATGAGTTACATAAATTGTTATAAAAAATGGTTGGAAGGATCATTTGAAAAATCAATTGAAACAGGATTAATTAGAGTCGAAATGACAAGTATTTCATCAAGACAAGGAATTAAACTGTTAGAAACTTTTAAATCGGATGTTCAAAAGAAAATATCTATCATACTACCTGCATACCTCTAATTAAAAGCATTATTTGCTGTGTTAAACAAACTGTGCGTATTTATAATACCGTTGAAATATGTTTCTAATTTTGTTAGTTTAGTAATCTATCAACAAGAAAATGTACAGGATGTATATCTAGAATGAGTAATGATATAAGTGAATTATCATATTTACTAATATTATCAATGTTTACGATAATGTGTTATTGAAGTTAAAAAGTAATCCAAAAATGAAGGATCTGTAGTTATTCCATGATCTAATTCAATGTTAACCACGTGGAAACAAGATATTTCAAGGTTCAACTCAAAGGAAACAGGAATTTAATTTATAACATTAAAAAAGAGATATAATATTAAATCTAAAGTTAAAATCAAAGTTAAAATCAACTAAGATGAAGCAATTAAAAATTATCGAAAGAAAGCAAAGAATAACATCAAAATTGTCTCAAATTGAAGAAAGTCAAGAAGGTTTATAAACGAATTTTCATTCAGAAAAAGACAATTTCATTTACAAATTTAAAGCATAATTCAAAACAGTGAAGGCTCCTATATTTGAATTTAGGGAACACTATATCCTCGAAATTCACATTGAAAATGCATTATGTTCCTAAAATTACCGGATAAGACAATCGAAAAATATTTGAAATCAAAGGTTTTTCCTATAGCAAGAATCCAGATAATGAAGAAAATAACTGTGAAAATACTATTACTTAAATTTGTAAATGAAAAATTCTTTAATTTCATAACGTTTAATCTTTCTCTTCATTCATAAATCGAACGTATCTCCATTTCGTAATTCATATATCGCGTTTTCTTTATTCGAAAATCTTATGTATTTCTGTTTTTTGATTCTAAAATCAAAGGAATTGTTTTAATTCGAAAAGATAGCCCCAGGAAGGCTGTGTTTCGTGATTCTAAATGTATTCATGAATTTATGGAAAAGCGTTTGATTTTTTGACGAGTTATATCTCGTCGGTAAATGGGTAAAAAATCATTTCAATTACTAAATCGATTTTCTGACGAGCTATATCTCATCAAAAAAGATCTGAATCTTTTTTCTTAATTCATAAATCAGAAGAAGAAACTTTTTTTCTCATGTCCCCAGGACGTTTCCGTATTTCTCAGATTTTAGATAAGCAAAATTGTAATATTTTCTTTAGTAATTTATTTTTCTGAAATGATTTTATACAGCGTTATATAATCGCAGAATATAACTGAAGTTTTAACTAATTCATTATTTTCTGATTTATTATACTTATTAATGTTTACTCCTGAAATATCAGCTATATTATTATTAACAGTTAGATAATATAATATTGAATTTGCATATCTATGATTCATATCTTTTGTTGGTATTTCTATCGTTGAAATAATAACATTTTCTACCGTTGAAACGTTAGTGCTTAAACGTTAGTAAATTCATCATTTTTAATTTCAATTTATAATCATTTTCTGTTGGCATAATTAATTTACCAAAATCTTTATAATCACACATATTCGTATGTTTTGATAATGCATTTTATGTCATGAATTTAGACAAACATTTTCTACATAGTCCGATCTAAATAATAAATCTGTTCATCTTCATCATTTTCTATGATATAATGAATCCACTACATTATCATCATCACACTTTTCTATTAAATATAAAGCTTCTAATGCATAATCTTTGATATATTTTTACCTTTTGTCTCTTGTAACTGCATCAATTCGAATATATATATTTTGGATTATTAAATTTTTCTATTTTAGGAATCATTTTTATAGTTACTGGAATTTGATCAATTTTATATTATGATTCATATTTCCGATAATCCGTTATTCTAATACTATGTGTAATATATTCTGTTGGATGCAAACAACTAATAATTGACCATAGAAAACATTAATTATCTTCATTTTAAACATTTATGACTGCTATTGTTATAAATGGTAGCTTAAAATAAGAAGATGCTACAATATTCTTTTCTGTTGTATATTTGGATTTATTTGGAAACATTTTATTAATTTTTGATGTTTTATTCCTTTTTGTATTTTGAATATTTAAATCTAAATATATAATTGCATTCAGTGATAACCCAGAACCCTCAAAATATTTCTCTTCAATATGACGTTTAAATTCATTAAATACTTTATCCAATTTCTCTTTAGTTTGTGTTTTGAAAATTACATCTTCAGAATGTGTTTGAATATCATATTCCATTTTTCATCAGATTTGATAAAACTTACTTTTTCCAGATACACTAATTTTTTGGATATCCAACATCCGAAACATAATCTATTATTTTCTTTCCATTATTTCAATATATTTGCTTCTATTGTTAATCCTTTATAAAATCTAAAAACATTAACTGCAGGTCCGATCTAACTATTTAATGTTTCTAATATTTTAATTGCGTCTTTAATTTCTAATGAATCAATATAGTGTCTAATATTAAGGCCCATATGAAATAGATTTAGTTTTTGAAACTAGCCTTTTGATGGATTTTTTATACAGGTTCCATCATCAGAATATTCTGTAATATTCTGTAGAGTTTTGTTTAAGGTTTGTTGATGTTTAAAAGATTGTATTGGTATTGGAGTTTCGAAATCTACGACATTCTTTTCCTGTTTTGCAGAGTTTTCATGTCGGGCATTATGAGATTTATCGGCAGGGAGGGAGGGAGGGAGGGAGGGAGGGAGGGAGGGAGGGAGGGAGGGAGGGAGGGAGGGATGTAGGGAGGGAGGGATGTAGGGAGGGAGGGATGTAGGGAGGGAGGGAGGGAGGGGAGGGAGGGAGGGAGGGAGGGAGGGAGGGAGGAGGGAGGGAGGGGAGGGAGGGAGGGAGGGGAGGGAGGGAGGGAGGGAGGGAGGAGGAGGGAGGGAGGGAGGGAGGGAGGGAGGGAGGGAGGGAGGGAGGAGGGAGGGAGGGAGGGAGGGAGGGAGGGAGGGAGGGAGGGAGGGAGGGAGGGAGGGAGGGAGGGAGGGAGGGAGGGAGGGAGGGAGGGAGGGAGGGAGGGAGGGAGGGAGGGAGGGAGGGAGGAGGGAGGGAGGGAGGGAGGGAGGGAGGGAGGGAGGGAGGGAGGGAGGGAGGGAGGGAGGGAGGGAGGGAGGGAGGGAGGGAGGGAGGGAGGGAGGGAGGGAGGGAGGGAGGGAGGAGGGAGGGAGGGAGGGAGGGAGGGAGGGAGGGAGGGAGGAGGGAGGGAGGGAGGGAGGGAGGGAGGGAGGGAGGAGGGAGGGAGGGAGGAGGGAGGGAGGGAGGGAGGGAGGGAGGGAGGGAGGGAGGGAGAGGAGGAGGGAGGGAGGGAGGGAGGGAGGGAGGGAGGGAGGGAGGGAGGGAGGGAGGGAGGGAGGGAGGGAGGGAGGAGGGAGGGAGGGAGGGAGGGAGGGAGGGAGGGAGGGAGGGAGGGAGGGAGGGAGGGAGGGAGGGAGGGAGGGAGGGAGGGAGGGAGGGAGGGAGGGAGGGAGGGAGGGAGGGAGGGAGGGAGGGAGGGAGGGAGGGAGGGAGGGAGGGAGGGAGGGAGGGAGGGAGGGAGGGAGGGAGGGTAATGAATTCTAGGAGGATGAATTCGATGCCATCAGGTTCCCTGCCGGGGGAGGATGTGGACGGCTGCGGGCATCCACCGCAACGATGGGATCACGTTTTCAGTAACAAGCTTTACATATGCGGATATTTTCCTGCTTCAGTTTTTGGAATGATTCTAAACTCTGCTTCTATTATAGTTTTCCGGAAGATCGGTCGTGATATTTATCAAACTATAATAGTTCTTGCCTGGTTTGATTTACTGTTTCTAATTTCAGTGTTTCTTCTTTATCCGATTCGAATATTTGGTATCATATTTTTACATCCCACCACACTTCTCGGCCGTTACGATGACTGGTATTTTGGACACGAATTCATAATCTGGGTTCTACCGCTGTTTCATACGTTTCAAATGGCAAAGAATTGGTCCGTAGTTATAATCAATTTTGAAAGACTTCTGGTTGTCGCGAGTCCGCTGTATTTCGAACGATTCTGGAACAAAAAACAAATCATTTTTCTGGCAGTTTTAAACGGTATTTCTTCCGCCATTTGTTTCTGGCCGTATTATTTTCCGTCATCTTTACCCGGAAGAGCCACGGATCCTTGTTTTCATAATTTATTTACAATGGGTGCTTTCGGCGTGACAACAATTCGGACACCTTTTTTTCGATATTATTCCTATATCGCGACGGTCATCCTTCGGAATTCCTATCTTTTCATGACTGTCATTGGACCATTTACGCTTCTAACTGCGATTAATCTAACTTTGTTCGGAATTATGATGTTTAGAAAACTAAATCGAAAGAAACAATTTCACACAGACGCCGCGGCGCCCGTTGAAAAATCTACCGAACTGAAGATATTAAAAGTGGTTCTTATCATTAGGGTTTTCACAGAAAACCCTATTGATATCCGCGTGATTATTATTAGGGTTTTCTGTTATTTCACAGAAAACCCTATTGATATCCGCGTGATTATTATTATTATTATTTTCTTCCACACTATTTTTACCAAAAGAACATAGGCTTTGTTACCTTACCGCTGTTTCATATACAATCCATATAATATCGTTCAGCTCACTGAGATCTACAAATAGCCCGCGTGTTTTTTCACGAATCATCGTTACAAAAGCGCTGTCGGGCCGTAAACATCGAAAATTTAGCCCCATTCAATGCGGCGACATGTTTTTCGAGTCGTCATCCCGAAATCAACCCGCAGGCCGACTGTCACTTCGATTATCAATTCAAGTATAAATGAACTAATTTATTGCCGCAGACTTCAAACTCAGTCGCGGTCTTCAAACAGTGATTTTAACAATAGCCCATTTTCCTCATCAAATCATATTACCGATACACTGGAAATTGACTACTTTAGATTTTAAAAGCACTGTCGAGCCGTGAACATCGACGAATCAACGTGTTCAAGTTCAAGTTCAAGTTCAAATTTATTTCACAGAAAGCATGATAGGCTATGTACACAGGTTGAGAGAAAACAAACAATAGAATTTACAATTTTTTTAAACAAAGCACAATTATAAAAAGCGAGAGAGAACAGTAGCTTTCAGTGTGGGCCAAGCAAAGCCTTTAGGCCGCTGTCGCAAGCACCCAGGGAATAAAAACGAAAGGGAAATGAAGAAATAAAGTGGAAGGAAATGAAAGTTGATGATTTTTGATAATTTCAGGAGAGTTTATATGAGTAAGCTAGAGGGTTCAGGAGAGTGAGCAATTATAACAATTAGGGTTATTACATTGATGGATATCATTGTAGGTGGAGGTGAGATATGGTCTGAGTTTACGTTTTAAATTTTGTTTGCTTGTTTGTAGGATATCATTGGAAAAAGGTAGTTTTTGCCAGATGTTTGAAAGAATGTTTTGAGGTGAATTTTGATGCGGGGTTGGCGGTGTTTGTTTTGAAAATAAAGAATATGCGTGGTCTAAATATATGCTTTTTCTGATGTTGACTAAAGGAGATAAGTTTTCCGCGGTGAAGTAATTAGAAAAGTAATGGGGTGAAGATTTGATGGTGTTTTGAATAAAAAGTGCAGTTTTAAGGATGAGGACATCATTGATTTTGAGGATTTCAAGATTTTTAAAAAGTGGGTCTGTGTGTGCAGTGTACTTAGAGTTGGTGATTATTCGAACAATCTTCTTTTGGATTAGGAGGCATTTTTTATTATAAGGCGAGTGGCCCCAAGCCAACAAGCCATAGTTCAAATGAGGATAGACTAAGGTGTAGTAAAGAGAAAGTAAATTTTGTGTGTCTAGGATGTTTTTAGTTTTGTTTATGATACCAGTAATTTGTGAAATTTTCTTGTGTATTTTGTCGATATGTGGTTTCCAGTTCAGATTTTCATGTATTGTCAAGCCGAGGAAATCTTTTTGTTTTACTCTTTCAAGTTCAAAGTTGCCTATTTTGATTTGTTGTATGTGGTTTATGAATGGTCTTCTCTGATAATTATGAAATATGATATATTTAGTTTTGTTCAGATTAGGGGTTAGTTTATTAGCGATAAGCCAGTCATTCAATATGTTTAGGTCATAATTAATATACTGTATGAGTGTGTTGAGGTGTGTATGAGAAGCAATGCAATTTGTATCGTCAGCGAATAATATGTACTTCATGTTTACCGTGGAGGCATAGATATCATTGATGTAAATTAGAAAGAGAAGTGGACCTAGGATGGAACCCTGGGGTACACCGATGTTTGAGGATAGTGTAGAGGAGTTGTAGGATTTGTACGAAACGTATTGTTGACGATTAGAAAGATATGAGGAAAACCAATCTCTTGCTATTCCTCGGATGCCGTAATGTTCAAGTTTATCTAGTAGTATATCGTGGTTAAGAGTGTCAAAAGCCTTCGAAAGGTCCAGGAAAATGCCGATTGTCCATTCATGGTTATTTAGTGAGTTAGAAATTCTGTCTATGAGTTCGAGTATTGCATGTTCGGTTGAATGGCTGTGTCGGAAACCATATTGGTTAGGAAAAAGGTGTTTGTCAATGAATTTAGATAGTCGTTTATGTACAAGTTTTTCGTAGATTTTGGAAAGTGAATTTAGTAGTGAAATGGGTCGATAATTTTCGATCAGGTTTATGTCACCTTTTTTATGTAAAGGTGTTATTTTAGCTATTTTAAGTAAGTCGGGGAATTTGCCTGTTGAGAAGGATTGATTTAAAAGGCAAGTTAGAGGGTATGATATGTGGTTGATGATTCTCTGTAGGGTGTATGTGGAAATGTTGTCATGACCACTTGAGTGTTTTGTTTTGAGATTATTTATAGTTTCTATGACTTCTCTTTCGCACACTGGCATGAGGAAGAAGTTAGAGTCGGATCTAGGTAAATTGTTCAGGTAGTGTTGAGATGGCATTTGAGACAAGGGAAGTTCATTTGCTAGATGTTCACCAATTTGATTGAAGTGATTGTTAAAAGAGTTGGCAATTTTGATTGGGTCGGTAGTCTTAATGTTGTTAATTTTGAATGAGTGTGTAATGTCTTGTTTATTATTAGTTTTCCCGATTACTTCCCTCAGGATTTTCCAGGTGTCTTTTATGTTGCCGTTTGCTATTTTTAAGGATTTTTGGTAGTGAAGTTTTTTGGAAAGTCTAATGATTGAGTTAAGTTTGTTTCTGTATGTTTTGAAGTTGTGTAGTTCGATAACACGTAGGATTTCATTTTTTATAGACATTAGGTGTATGTATTTTTTATCTTTGTTGTAGATCGATTGAATTATGCCTTTAGTTATCCATGGGCTTCTTGGTGTGTTGTATTTGTTTTGTTTCAGTTTTTTTGAAGTGGTTTCTGAATTAATTATTGTGCTTAAGGTCGCTGAAAATGATTCGAATGTTTCGTTAATTGAAAGGTTGTTGTTTAGGAGTGTTGGGAAGTCAATATCGCTGAGTTTATCACATATATTGTTAAATCCTTGTTCACTGATAAAATTTTTTGTGTATGTTTGTTTATTATTGGGTTTTCGTTTTGTCCTGTGACTACACGCAAAAGTGATAAAATGGTCCGAGAGTGGTGTTGTAAGGATGCCCGAGTAATAGTTATGTGAGTTAGTAAATATGTTGTCAATTAGAGTGGCACTTCGGTGAGTGACTCTAGTTGGCAGGGTAATGAGTGGAGTAAATGAGTTTGTGCTAAGTAATTCGAAAAAAAGAGAGCTATAATTTTCTTGATTTGTTTTTATCAGGTCAATATTAAAGTCTCCACAGATGAGGATATCTGTATTCAAGGAACTGAGTTTAGCGATTTCCGTTTCCAAAGCTTGTAAAAATTGATGGGTGTTTGATGCTGGGGGTTTGTAAACTATTCCAATTATTTTCTGTGCGTGATTTTCATTTTTTTTCCAAATTTTGTAGAATTTCCATTGTACATTATTATCTGTTGGATTTGAGACGAAGTTACTGTGTGTTACTACATCGTCGTTCCGCGGGGATCAGCTGCGAGTTTCTCCTCATCATGAGAATCAAATCGAGTACAAATTAATTTATTACTACCAGTAATTTGGCTGCGGGTTTCAAGGAGTTAGTATAACAATACCTATTTTTCTTTACCGAATTAACCGAATATTTACTAAGATAAATCTTTAGTGTACCGAGGAATCGTAGGCCTAAACTAAACACGCCGAAGAGATATAGCGGAGAAAAGCTGTTATGTCGACGAGGTATCAAAATAAAAGAATATATTACTTTATTCGGCCGCGGGCTTCAACCTCTATATCAATACCATCAATACTCTATATTTCCTACAGTACATACCGATCATTGTCAAATGCACAAGGTATTTACTAAATACAAGTATATAACACATAATCCTTTCCGTATGCTGGACTCACACTTGACATTCGGAGTAAGCGTTCGCTGTGGGGGAAAGGGATCGTTCGCTGTGTCGCTTGAAGTGTTTATCGAGTTTGACGCGGCTTTAGGCCTACCGGTACTGAGCTTTACTGTCTCAAACAAACACAGTACAATTGTTGCGTTTACTAACGGACTCATTGGATTGAACTTCAAAACAAAATTTACGATATTTAGGTGGGTTGTTAAATTCAATAGGCCTACGACCAATCTGTCCGGATGTTAGGCCTACGCATATACATAGGCCTACATAGGCTAGTAGCCTCTACTAGGTTAAGCGTTCGCTGTGGGGGAAAGGAGATCGTTCGCTGTGTCGCTTGAAGTGTTTATCGAGTTTTACGAGACCTTAAGGCTTTAGTATGATGGCTGATAAGGGCCATGCGTAAAAAAAACACGTATATGCAAATGAGGGCGACATTATGACAAAACGACAAAACTAAAATAATGCGACAAAACAATAATTTTGGTTTTGTCGCCCTCGACAATTCATTATTTTGGTTTTATGGCCCGCGACAATTCATTATTTTGGTTTTATCGCCCGCGACAATTTTTTTCTCTTTTTGTCGCAGTTTTATCGCCTGCCACACTTCAATATTTTGGTTTTATCGCCCGCGATAATTCATTAATTTTGTTTTATCGCCCGCGACAATTCAATATTTTGGTTTTGTCGCCCGCGATAATTCATTAATTTTGTTTTATCGCCCGCGACAATTCAATATTTTGGTTTTATCGCCCGCGACAATTCATTATTTTGGTTTTATCGCCCGCGACAATTCATTATTTTGGTTTTGTCGCCCGAGACAATTCATTTTGGTTTAATTGCCCCCGACAATTCAATATTTTGGTTTTATCGCCCGCGATAATTCATTATTTTAGTTTTATCGCCCGCGACAATTCATTATTTTGGTTTTATCGCCCGCGACAATTCAATATTTTGGTTTTATCGCCCACGACAATTCATTATTTTGGTTTTATATTTTGTTTTTATCGCCCGTGCCAATTTTCTTTTTGGTTTTGTCGCCCGCGACAATTCAATATTTTGGTTTTATCGCCCGCGACAATTCATTATTTTGGTTTTGTCGCCCGAGACAATTCATTATTTTGGTTTTATCGCCCGCGACAATTCATTATTTTGGTTTTGTCGCCCGCGACAATTCATTATTTTGATTTTGTCGCCCGCGACGATTCAATATTTTGTTTTTGTCGCCCGAGACGATTCATTATTTTGGTTTTATCGCCCGCGACAATTCAATATTTTTGTTTTATCGCCGCGACAATTCATTTGTTTGGTTTTATCGCCCGCGACAATTCATTAGTTTGGTTTTGTCGCCCGCGACAATTCATTAGTTTGGTTTTGTCGCCCGCGACAATTCAATATTTTGGTTTTGTCGCCCGCGACAATTATTTTTCAGTCCACTTGGGACTTTAGTCCCAGCGGGCTATTGCGTTCACTTTTCGTCCGTCCGTCCGTCCATAGACGGAATCCAGTTATTTTGGGAAGTTTTGAAGACGCTTCAAGGTAATGTCTTGATATTTGGTTTATACATGTATCTACCCTAGACACATCGTCAGCCCAAAAACTGGCCCTGTCAGATTCAAGATGGCCGACTGGCAGCCATTGTTGTTTGCCAAAATCAGCACTTTTTAAACATTTTCGAAGTTTTCGTGGGAAATTTTGAAGACGCTTTTGATCAATAACCTTGATCTTTCGTTTATATTTGAATCTACCAAAGGCCCATCAGCATAAGAAAATTGGGTCGATCTGACTCAAGATGGCCGTCCTATGACCTTTTTAGTGCCCAAAAATGTCAATTTTGGCCAGAATTCTAGGTCACGTAGCTTCCTACTGGTTTGCCATTTCTCATTGCAATTGCTGATGGATATTCTTTAGAGAGGGATGTTTTATACCTGGGACAGGTATCTTTGATCAGCCAATTATGACGCAATTGGCGGCCATCTTGGTGACATCAGTACTCATTCGTAGGTGGGAAAAAGTTTTTCCACATTAAATTGATACCTAAGCATATTGTGTTACTATATTCAATTGGAAAGTTGTAGCCCATAACGTGTTCTATGATTTTGGTGAGTTTCAAGGTCATTGGTTTTTGTATGTGGCCATCAGGGGGCGTTGAATAATACAATAGTATTGCTATATTTGTACCAAGGCATATTTTGTTACCATGATCAATTGCAAAGTTGTAGATCATGACATCGTCTATGATTGTGGTGAGTTTTTAAGGACATTAGTTATTCCATATAGTCACCAGGGGGCGTTGAATAGTAGAATGGCTTAGCATTTCCTTATTAGATTGGTACCTAGGCATATTTTGTTACTATGATCAATTGCAAAGTTGTATTTCATGACATGTACTACGATTGGGGTGAGTTTTAAGGTCATTGGGTTTTGCATATGGTCACCAGGGGGCGTTGAATTGTAGAATAACTTAGTATTTCCATATTAAATTGGTAACGAGGCATATTTTGTTATCACCATCGATTACAAAATCATAGCTGCTCACATGTTCTATGATTGTGGTGGGTTTCAAGGTCATTGGTTTTTGTATATGGTCACTAGAGGGCGTTATTTATTGAAATTGTTAGATTGTTGAGCATTTGAAACCACTTCTTAAGTGAGCATGGTGTCCCTGGACCCCTAGTTTGGTTTTGTCGCCCGCGACAATTCATTATTTTGGTTTTGTCGCACGCAACAATTCAATATTTTGTTTTTGTCGTCTGCGACAATTCATTATTATGGTTTTATCGCCCGCGACAATTCAATATTTTGGTTTTATCGCCCCCGACAATTCATTATTTTGGTTTTATCGCCCGCGACAATTCATTATTTTTGTTTTGTCGCCCGTGACAATTCAATATTTTGGTTTTGTCACCCGCGACAATTCATAATTTTGGTTTTGTCACCCGTGGTTTTGTCGGAACATTAAGTTTTTTGGTCGAACAGTGTGTTAAGGTCGTTTTGGAAATTTACTCGGTCTGGTATATTTTGGATTACTGTGTATGTCATTTGTCAGGACATTAAACAGAAGACGAATTAGGATACTACCTTGCGTGACTCCACTAGTTAGACCGTCTCATTCCAAGATGAGGCATTCCGTTGATTTCGGTTACAAGTTTCCGTTCAGAGATAACTGCTGAGCCATTTGGGCGACCTATCATTGATACTGTTTCCTAATAGCCTGTTTAGCAATGGCTGATGTTGAGCCTTATCAAATGCTTTGTTGAAATCCACCGTTGAACAGGATTCTAAGACTGCGCAGAAAACCCGTTATCGCTGCTTTGCAGCTATATTTGTATTTCTGTTCTTTATGTGTGAAATTCCCGCGTCGCTGGACCGTTTGCTAGACTTTTTTAAAACGTACAATTTTCCTCACGGTCTATCCGGGGATGAACTAATGGTCATGCGTAAAGTAGGAATTCTGCTCAGTGTCATAGACTCATCCGTAAACTTCTTCGTTTACTCCGCAACGAACGGAACCTTTAGAAAAAAAAGCTAAACAGGTTTTTATTGTTTGTTATCTGTGTGATGTTTGAATCGAACAGAAAAAAATATCATCTTTCGTTGCTTTAGGATTCGACAATAATGTTATAATCTATTATAGAACCAACACAAATTAAACGCAAAAATATTTTCATGAACAAAAACTTTGGATTTTTCGCATTAAACCTGGCGTCAATTTTTGCGTTTACTCATACTACACACTGGTGACACCTGGTGGATCCTCACATGCCACAAGTAGAATCCTCCATTGCCACAGTATTCTCACCACGCGGCGCTGCTAGTATGCGGAAGTTAATCAGTGCAGCTTCGATTTTCAGAGGACGTATTCCTTTAACTTTGGCCCAGTGCGCGTGCGTGTATCGTAAGTATTCACACTTGTTACGTGTTCTCAGCTCTGCGGTTGGTGGATAGGGAACAACAGAAAACGACCTCGGTCCTGACCACAGCTCCCACTCCTTACCCCTACCACATAAAATAATCCCTTAACTCACAAATAAGCCCCAACCACGACTTCCCAAATAAAACCCTACCCCTCAAAGCCGACTGAAAAGAGGACCTTTTACTGTATTAACTGTGATAAATGTAAGTAAATTTTGTTCGGAATTATGATACAATCGAAAAAAACAATTTCACACAGACGCAGCGGCCAACTGAAGATATTTAAAAAGTCGCTTAAGCTAGGGACACACGAGCGTATTTTTTCGCCCGATCGCGACGATTAAATTCGCCAGCGAATTCGCCGACGAAATTATACGCAAGATACGAGCGGGCACACATGGCGATCAAACCGAAATTCGGTCAGCGACTGGCACTGAGGGAGAGAGTTAACGAATCACATGATATCAACAATGCATCCTATTGGTTGATAAAAATGGATCGCTCGGCGAAATTCGCCGAGTGCGGGCAGACGAGCGAATTTGCGGGCGATCCAATCGCCGGCGTAAATAATCGGCCGAAAATATCAAACATGTTTGATACGGGCGATTCGCCGGGCGATCGAGTCGGCCGACGAAATCGTCGTCGCCGTGAGTGGCCACACGAGCGAATTTTTGGGCGATTTATAAATTCGCCGCGATCGGGCGAAAAAAATACGCTCGTGTGCCCCTACCTTTATATAGCAAACTGAAGAATATAACTAAAGAAACATAGCCTACACGCGAACACTGTTAAAACGACTTGTCACCAAGCGGGTTTTAATTTTTATATTCTTTTAATTGTCTTCTGTTTCTTAGCATTATCATTATCAAAATAATCTTCACCTAAAATATCATTATTCATATTTCTAATATGACTTTTAGATTTTAAATGTTCTTTATAATATCTTTTATCACTGAATGATTGATTACATGTGTCACATTTGTATGTTTCTTTTTCATTCTTTAATTCATCTAATTTAATTTCTAATATATCATCTTTATATTTTAACTTTAATTTATTTTCTAAATGTGTTCTAGTTTTATTGTGTCTTGCTTTTTGGGATTTATCTATATTGATTTTATACGTTGAACAGTTGTACTTCTTATTTGCTTCCATTTTAATATCAAATTTTTTATTAAAATTGATTTTAGAAGTTATTCATATATATGAATATTTTAAGAGTTATAGGGATAATAGGGGTTCAGGTTAAAGGTCGAAGGGGCGGGTGAGTAAAAAATGAAAAATAAATTCGAGCGTGCGAGAATTTATTTTTCATTTTTTACGAGCTCGACCCTTCGACCTTTGGCCTAAACCCCTATTATCCCTATTACTAAAGTCAGATAGTCGTTGATCTCATATTCTGGGACCAATTGAGTTGGCCATCAAGCACAATTTATGATAATTGGAGGTAAAAATAGCTACCAGCAATGGTGTTGATATCGACGCTGGTCGCAATATGTAACGACATTATTTATTTATCATGACGCATTGTTTCAGTCACGCAATTAAATTATGGTGTAATGTTATTACAATGTGATGAATTCAGAATATAATTTAGCAGGTATGTTGAAACTTCGAAACGTAAGTCCCGCAATCACGAACCAAAAGACTTAAAATATCGTAATGTTGAAATTCATTTAAATCCAAATTTTTGATACATACAATTGCACAAATACATCTCGTTGATATTGACCAGAGATGGAATGAACTGGGACAACAGTTTACTATGGGAGAGAACCTAAGGTTTGACTTTGACACAGGAATTGAAGTGTGACTCGCTTGGTGTTTAAATATATTCATGATACAGATAATCCTCGTGCAGTATACTGATATATCCTATAGCGCTTTGGTTGTATTTTTATCGGAAAGTATACGTCGATGCAGTAGCAATGTGAGGAGAGAGAGAGAGGGTGGGTGCCACTGACTCATTGATTACTGAGCTTCAACATGAATTCTACGACAATATTCTCCGCGACTACATTGGACGGCTGCGGGCATCCACCAGAACGATGGGATCACGTTTTCAGTTATAAGCTTTACATATACGGATATTTTCCGGCTTCAGTTTTTGGAATGATTCTAAACTCTGCTTCTATCATAATATTCAGAAAGATCGGTCGCGCTATTTATCAAACTATAATAGTTCTTGCCTGGTTCGATTTACTGTTTCTTATTTCAGTGTTACTGCTTTATCCAATTCGAATATTTGCTATCATTTTCTTACATTCAACCACACACCTCGGCCGTTACGATGACTGGTATTTTGGACACGAATTTATTATTTGGGTTCTACCACTGTTTCATACGTTTCAAACGGCAAAGAATTGGGCCGTAGTTATAATCAATTTTGAAAGACTTCTGGTTGTCGCGAGTCCGCTGTTTTTCGAACGATTCTGGAACAAAAAACATATCATTTTTCTGGCAGTTTTAAACGGTATTTCTTCCGCCATTTGTTTCTGGCAGTATTATTTTCCGTCATCTTTACCCGGAAGAGCCACGGATCCTTGTTTTCATAATTTATTTACAATGGGTGCTTGCGGCGTGACAACGATTCCGACACCTTTTTTTCAATATTATTCCTATATCGCGACGATCATCCTTCGGAATTCCTATCTTTTCATGACTGTCATTGGACCGTTTACGCTTCTAACTGCGATTAATCTAACTTTGTTCGGAATTATGATGTTTAGAAAACTAAATCGAAAGAAACAATTTCACACAGACGCCGCGGCGCCCGTTGAAAAATCTACCGAACTGAAGATATTAAAAGTGGTTCTTATCATTGTATTTCTGTTCTTTATGTGTGAAATTCCCGCGTCGCTGGACCGTTTGCTAGAATTTTTTAAAACGTACAATTTTCCTCACGGTCTATCCGGGGATGAACTAATGGTCATGCGTAAAGTAGGAATTCTGCTCAGTGTCATAGACTCATCCGTAAACTTCTTCGTTTACTGCGCAACGAACGGAGCCTTTAGAAAAAAAGCTAAACAGGTTTTGATTATTGGTTATCTGTGTGATGTTTGAATCGAACAGAAAAAAATATCATCATTCGTTGCTTTAGGATTCGACAATAATGTTATAATCTATTATAGAACCAACACAAATTAAACGCAAAAATATTTTCATGAACAAAAACTTTGGATTTTTCGCATTAAACCTGGCGTCAATTTTTGCGTTTACTCATACTACACACTGGTGACAGATGGTGGATCCTCACATGCCACAAGGAGAATCCTCCATTGCCACAGTATTCTCACCACGCGGCGCTGCTAGTATGCGGAAGTTAATCAGTGCAGCTTTGATTTTCAGAGGACGTATTCCTTTAACTTTGGCCCAGAGCGCGTGCGTGTATCGTAAGTATTCACACTTGTCACGTGTTCTCAGCTCTGCGGTTGGTGGATAGGGAACAACAAAAAACGACCTCGGTCCTGACCACAGCTCCCACTCCTTACCCCTACCACATTAAATAATCCCTTAACTCACAAATAAGCCCCAACCACGACTTCCCAAATAAAACCCTAACCCCAAAAGCCGACTGAAAAGAGGACCTTTTACTGTATTAACAGTGATAAATGTAAGTAAATTTTGTTCGGAATTATGATACAATCGAAAAAAACAATTTCACACAGACGCAGCGACCAACTGAAGATATTTAAAAAGTCGCTTATATAGCAAACTGAAGAATATAACTAAAGAAACATAGCCTACACGCGAACACTGTTAAAACGACTTGTCACCAAGCGGGTTTTATTTTTTATAAACAAAATAAATATTGATGCTTTTCCCGATGCGGGCGTATGGAAGCCCTGAAACGACATTACGAATTACGTTTTACGAGCGCATTTGGTTTTTTAATATTCATTGGGTTCATTTTCCATGACGCGGGCTGCATTTCACTTCCTTGAGAAACTAGAGTATTTCTATGTGTGGCCTACTGACACGATTCCAAGAAATGTAAACATTTCCGACATCGATTCTTACAATACCGAGAAATGTCAAACTCGTTGCTGCCTGCGCACCTCCCGCTGAAGTTCACAATCGACAATGCGTTGTCAGACAAATATGATCACGCGCACATCCGATCAATTCAATTCAATGCATCTTTTATTGATACGATTACATTATCGGAATGTAAACAATTACGAGGGAGACCAGACAAGGCGTGTGAAATGCTGTTCACATCAATGTTACAAAAAATAGACAACTTCGAAAACAGCGTCCGAAGTAAATATCCGCTTTTGTTAATTCGAACGAACGAACGAACGAACGAACGAACGAACGAACGAACGAACGAACGAACGAACGAACGAACGAACGAACGAACGAACGAACGAACGAACGAACGAACGAACGAACGAACGAATGAATGATTCTAAACATTGTATAATGCATATGATATACATATAATGATGATGCATTCGAAATGAAGATGATAAAGTATAAGCACAGACGACAAAAAGAAGCCGAGCGAACAAAATGACCCCTAAACGTTGCGGCACTAATGGGGTCCAGATAGAATGAATCTACGTTAATACAATCTAATGCATCGTAGTCACGCGAGTGCGTCGTTATCTTCACTCCGATGAAGCAGGAGTAACCACGTAAACAATATACGTAACAACACTTTAATCCAGAACGCAAATGTGTCACCCGGCTGAGCCATCGGGCTAAGACAGGGCGGATCCAGACTGTGGGGCACACAGCGAGCACGTGCTCCCGTCGCAATATTTCCCACGCCATTTTTGAAAAGCAACGGAATTTTTTATCGGGGCAAATTTTTCTGCCCGTCACTCATACAGCAACAGTCAGCTGGCCACGATTTGGGCCAGTACGCTTAAATTATCTTTAATGCCAAGCATTTAAGTGCCTGGGGCTGGTTGAATAGTCATGGCTGAGACTTAAGACCAGTATAAGACCAACTTAGTTCTTTTAGCCAATCTGACAACTTAAGACCAGTCTTATGATTTAGGACCACATTTGGACTTGAGTCGCGACAGTGCAACTGGTCCCTGGAGATTAAATTGAAATGCACTAAATTCTCCAAACTTCCATTTTCGCTTTGCACGTCTCGGATACTTGCCATTTTTCATTGTTTATGCCCTTGCCCATTCTTAGTGCTCCTATTTAAGCCCCTGCCCGTATATTCGCTACTTACAGGGGCGGTCCAATTTCGACTATCTTCACCACGAATGGGAGATTTTTGAAAACGGCACATTAGGCTTAAAGATGATATCACATGTTCTCCTAATCTTCTAAACTTTTCCAAACCGCAATAAGGTTTGAAATCCGTTCATTTCTATAACTGCCGGATCTGTTATTGTTGGTTTGATCGCAGTTTTGAGGAGAAGACTAAATGTAAAGAGTGCATAGGCAACTGGCCAGGTCAAATTTTAAGCTCAACAGAAATGAGAAACAAGACATCAATTCTTCTAGAATTCAATGAATCAACCGCAATTCAAAGTAGATATTTTCATTCATTTTAAGATGTTTTTCCTAACGAATAACGAGACGCGAGAAGTACTATATAGGTTAACTGTTTATCTGACGCAAGAGCTTTTGCTACTAATGTAGACGCTTCATCAGGTAATATCGGACTACGCCATGTAGGGCCCTACTGCCGGAAAATACTGAATGGAACGAAAACACCACAAGCCTAACTCAGAAATCTCACCTCAGAAACATTTCAGAAGTTGAGGGTTGTATACCTATTATCAGAAAGATGTTCGCGTGCCTCACATGTATGGGTCCGACTCTTTTTATCGATATTTTGGTCGCGCTTGGAATTACCGCGACTTTCAGCGCAACGAAACGAAAATACGTTAAGCTTTCGGATCACGGATGTTTCTAACCTAATGAATGTCTTGGTAGAGATTAGTTGTTCCCTCCTCATCGATAATTATCCGTATCGAAAAAAATGTATGTCGTGTCGCTACGATCGACTTTATCCGACCGCGATCTTAGAAATACGAAGGTCAGGACATTGACATCATTTCTTCATTTTCATGTGCATGTAACTGAGAGGGAGAGGGAGAGGGAGAGGGAGAGGGAGAGGGAGAGGGAGAGGGAGAGGGAGAGGGAGAGGGAGAGGGAGAGGGAGAGGGAGAGGGAGAGGGAGAGGGAGAGGGAGAGGGAGAGGGAGAGGGAGAGGGAGAGGGAGAGGGAGAGGGAGAGGGAGAGGAAGAGGGAGAGGGAGAGGGAGAGGGAGTGGGAGAGGGAGAGGGAGAGGGAGAGGGAGAGGGAGAGGGAGAGAGGGAGACGACCTTTTCTGGTTGTTACTCATTTTTCCTAAACCACTGTTGTTTTTGTAACTTAACCTTTTCAAATCTGTCGAGAGTTTCCGACGCCACAGAATGCGCGCGCGCGCGCGTGGTCGTGCTGCTCTAAAGCAGTCTCAGCAGACACGAACAGAGTTTATTTTTCCGTCGCCGACGAGTCGAACACCGCCCGGTTTCCAAGCGCACGAGCTAATGAAAAACGCGACGCGGCAAATTGTCTCGATGAATTGGATCGGCGACACAATTATTCCGCGTGAAAGAAAACCAACCCGAGCAGCGTCAGCCAGCGCGCGCGAGGAGATTGACCAACTTTCAATGGATGTACTCCCAACTACCTGTTTATACATAACGGACTAAAACGAGGGCGCCGTACCTGCTCGATATATTTCAGACATATTCAACACCGGCTATCGTCATCTATCGAATGGAAAATTGTTCGTCTTAAAAAGACAATAAATCGTTCGCGTATCGTTTCGATTTCTTGCGGTATCTCCACTTTCGTCGGGGTGTGTCATGAACTTCGCGGACTTTGAATAAAATGAAAAGTGACTGCCGACACACAGCCCAGCCACGAAAGAGGTAGATTACCAGTAAAAAATCTCGGAAATGTAGGCTACTTACCTATCGGAAATCGAATGTAAGGTAGAGTCTTTCCCGAAGACGAACTCGTGGTTTCGTAATCATCAATGACGGATTTAATTACTTAATTGAAAGACGGTGACATTTTCCGACCAAGATTCACGATCATCAGTCATCATCTCTAGTGACAGTATTCTGCGCGCAGCTTCGCTCATTGGTAAATCATGCCTGAAAGGAACGATTTCAGCTGATAAAAAACGGTAATTTCTCTGAAATGTCTCATATACGAAAGGTTGATTTGCTTTCGAATGATACATCAAATACAAGATTCGATTTAGAATTGCGTAGGTTCGTCCATCCGGGTTTCGTGATATAGTCGAGCGATTTTTCATCATGGATGATAGCTCAACTTACTGGGGCTGTCATATGTAGGTCAGTCACTAGACTTGATCGCCAACTGGGGTTTCCTACGATGACATCATTCTGGGTGATTCCGTTTGGGTGAATCTGTTGGTGCCTCCTCTAATGTCAGTTTCCCAGAATGATGATGTCATCATGAGAAATCCCAGTTGTTGAACAAGTTTGAACTAGATGAAAGCTCCAGTAAGTAAAGCTATATTATCCACGTGAAAATAATTCTAAATTGCTCGTCCATAAGATTCATTTTGCTTTCGATATTTCTTAAGTCGTTGCACAATCGATGGATCGCAAGTAATGTATATCAGGGGTGGAGCTAGGAAAATCTGAAGGGGAGGGGGGGGGGGTCAAAAGAAGAAAAGAAACAGCATTCTCGGGAAAACCAGCCATGTCAAAGACCAGCAGCCGCCATCGACGAAGATCTAATAGTAGGTCATATACAGTAGATCTTACAGAAGAAATAACGTCCTTTTTTAAACCAACTAAAAAACATGGCGTTACAACAAAATTATCATTACAAAGAAGGGTATTTCATTCGAGTTAGATTGGGCAAATTTTTGTTCCTGGATAATAGTTTCATTAGGTGAACGCTAAGAAGGCATTATAACGGACCTTGACTGTACATCCGAAATGATGCAATTTAAAAGAAGATTAGCGTCGAATATGCAGGTTTTCTCTTAACAAAACGGGCAACTTCTACGGAAAGGCATCAGGAGTCACAAACCCCGAAACCACCCCTAAATCGACCGATATATTACTCATAAATATTCTAATATATTACTCATATATATTCTGATGTATATTGCTAATACATATATTCTGATATATTGCTCATATATATTCTGATATATTACTCATTCAGGATCTCTGGCGTCGTTTCAGCAATTGATTATTTTTGTTTCAGTCAGACAGCCCGACAGGTGGTGTTGCCGGTAAAGACCTGGAGAAACCGAAACCTTCAATTTCGCATCAAACGCCTCAGACCTAGTATACGACTTCTGAAGCGCGGGAGCCACCGTAATTTTACCGTTATAACACGCGAAAGAAACGAAAAAATCCTACACAAATTCGAGTTTCATTTTCTCTTGAAATTCGAGAAAATAAAACGATTTTCAATCGTTAAAAAAATGGAGTAACTAACTGTATATACCAACAGCGCGCGGTTATTTTTCCCGAGGAAATTATCACAATAACGTCGACTGCACGCGCGAATACCGAACTCCAATCGACGTTATATTACCGGCGAGAGAAAAGGAGAGAATTCCGCGAGATTTCAACGAGATTTCGACGAACTTCAAAAAAACGACAAGCAGGCAAACATTGGAGAAATTACGTCGTTAATTTGCCGAGCAATCGAGACTCGTATTTCGCGGATACATAATATGATATATGCGCACACGCAACTAATCACTGCGCGACACCTCGTCAACCACTCCACACGTCTAGGCCGCTGATGATATCGGGATATTTTCTAATTATTAGAAAAAGTTACCAATTTAGAATCGTCATTCGTGCATTGGGATCGTCTAGACGAAAAAATCATATTCGGTATTGAGATGTAGGTGGGGGCGAAAAAAGTTGATACCAACCGCGCGAACCGTCGACTGTATTTGTAGACGAACGTTTTCAAAGTTCAAACGAAACACGTGAAGGACTTATTAAGGAGATTATAGTTTCGTATTCTAAGCGGCCGTTCTCAACGTGCGTGCGAGTGTGTGTTGCACCCGGCCGATGCATGACGTGCGTGGTTTGTAAGTCAAACCTGCGAAAGATGCAGTAAATCTGACAATGGAAGTGTAAGAAAATCCAGTCTCGACAATATGAAAGCTAAGAATAATAAAAGAAGGCTCCGAAAATGTTCCCTTGAGGGCTGATGTTTTACGCAACGTTTCGACTATTACATCATAATTAAGTCATCTGCAGAAAACGGCATCGCTGTACGTATATCTTTACTCAGTTTTCTATGAGATGACTTTTAGGAGATGAATCACTAAAATCCAAATACCAGTATAAATCGAGTTGACCCGACTGGCCGCCTTGGCCAACTTCGGTTATAGGAGTTAGTCTACTATAGTCGAACTAAGAGAAACCGAATGCCAGTTAGTCGAAACTTTATTCCGGAAATCATGCGCATTCGGTTAATTAGTTCCGACCACTAGTCGACTAGCTACGAAAACCGAATTTGGCTCTGTCTACCTTGTACATTACTTTTTTGAATCATGATCAAGCTAACCATAACACCACCCGGCAATTATAGATATAAATGGATTATAAAATATATATTGCGGTTTACAAAAACGTGATGCGGCAGATTTGGCAAAAGGTAATGTACGGTATCATTTTCATTTGGCCTTAGCTCAAGGAAACATTTCGGACTTTTCTATTCTAAGTGACGGGGAGTTCATATGTTTCAACAGGCACGGACAGGGCGTTTCACATCTCTAATTCTTTTTTCAACACGGGTCATTGAAGTATTGGAATAAAACGCTCAAATCCGTGTTAACTGTAGACGAATGAAGAAGTCCCATGTTATAGAATTTTATTTGATTGAAATTATTAAACGCAATACACACCCCGCAGTACAAAACGTAACGAGAAAATGCGCTTGAAACAGTTTATTGCGGTGTAAACAACAATTGCAATATACATCGAACAGCCTTTCTGGCATAGCATTAAGTGATTCACAATAATAAAACAAGATTTTGCAACATCAGAAACTGAGATGGCACCACTAAACAGTGGCGCCTATAATCTCAACATACCCATGCAGAGCTTTTTGGGAGCAGTTCTATTCCGAGAAAATGGGCAATATTTTACCGTGAAAAGGTTCGCTTTCCTACTGAAATGGACACATCTAAAATATGTAGTGCCCGGGTACCTGAATAAATCATTTGAGAATGAATTGCTTTTCATTTGCAGTAAAAAAAAACACGAGCATTTTATCAATTTTGCAAAATCTTGACCCAACTCATTTACCGCTGACTTTAAAGGGCAAAACTCAGGTGGTTCGTTCGCTACCACCGAACTCCCGACTCGGCACGGGCCTGCTCAAAAGTTGCGGGGTTAAATAACTAAAATTTTAACGAAGTTCATCGAATAAAATTCTATTGTGCAATTTCTGCATTCGTTACAGGTCATTATCGTATGCCGCTTCATCTGGATACCAAATGCGAAGGAACCAAACACATGTGCACGGTGATATCAAGTTTGATCTGATAATTCGACGATGAAGCTGGTGGCTGCCGCTCTCGTTTGGCTCCTGTCGTTGCTGTATCGATTAGCCGCGATCGGGAACGACATCGCGGCTGCCGCGGCGGCGGAAGCGGAAGCAACCGCTCGATACAAACGATTCGGGACCGCTTTCAGCGAAACGAACAGTGGCGCGGTGCTGACAACGGTGCGCAGCCGACTCGACTGTACGAACCGTTGTGCACGCGAAGGCCATCTGTGTTTGTCGTTCGTGTATCGGACACTTTACAAGAGTAAACTCTGCGAAAAGGAGCGCGTTTGCGAAATTCGTCAAATATCCTGTAAAATCGCCGGTGCCGGTACGGTGCAAGTCAACAACGGCACTCGGCTATTTCCGCATTGCGCGCAGGCGCACAATCAAAACCAAATAGGAAGACCGTTCGTGAGTGAAGCCGTTTGTTATGATTCGCTAGCAACGCGGACGGTAAGTGCGATTTTGTTTACTCTTTTTTGCTTTTTAATGGCAGGTTTTGTATAGACTGGGTATGAAAAATCTGCCTATACTATACCTTTCTGCCTGTTAAATATCCCAATACGAAATATTAAAACTAAAATGTAGAAAATTTGAAAAAAAAACAAAAAAAAATTTAGGCCAAATAAGAAAGCTTACTTAATTCCATATTGGATGAATGAATCACTATAAACATCTGTCCCCGAAGATCGTTGTAACAAGGTTCCACTGTATATAGAACAATCAGTTATAACGAACCGATTTTCTGGTCTCCTGAAGTTCGTTGTTACGAGGTTCCGTTGTTTATAAAACTATCGCTTATAATGAACAGATTTTCTGGTGGCCTGACGTTCGTTGTATCGAGGTTTCACTATAAATTTTAGACCATCGATTCAATGGGAAATAAATCTTCCACGGGAACCATGAACTCAGTCGCGCGGCTGATAAGGGCCACTTGCTTAATTTTTCTATGACCACGATCGTCTAAAAATGCAATTCGATAAAACGAACTTTTCATTTTTTGTATCGTGTAAAAACGAAATATCAAAAAGAGCAAGACCGAAATAAATGTTATGGCCGTATGAATTGCTCAAAAATTCAAAAACGGAAGTCGGCCTTTGCTTCAGCACAAAAACGAAACACGTAGCGCAAAAGCGAAAGATCGTAGAGAAGGTAAACTAATCATTCCGTTTCAAACACACTCTCGATAAAGTCTCCGTTCCTATCATTCGACAAATATATATACGAACGATTCAGTTATTTCGTCGGAAGAACTAAGTTTCAAACTTTACAACATAAGCGAAACGGAAACGCGAAAAAAAATCGTGTGAAACGCGCAGTTTTGAAACGAATACGTCGACGAAACAATAGCATATCGTAAGCTTCGTCCGGTGCTTCACCGATATACAAAACGCCGAGAAAAAAGAAACGAAACTTCAAACTCAGCTCGACAACAACACGCGGAAACGGAAGCTCCGACTTATAATTTCGCGGTACAGGCGTTAATGCTACGCGCGTGTTTGAACGGCGCTGAGTAGGAAAGTGTCAGCCACGGGGAGTTTCGATCGAGTCTCTGTTGTCGAGAGGTTAATGGAATTTAAATCTTGTGTGCATTCGACGTATTTTGTAATTACGGCGGTTTAGTTCGAGTGGGTGCTGCGTATTTTTTTCTCATCTCGTTTGAAAACGTACGTGACGACGTATGATTTCCCCTCTCAGCCAAAGTTGACTGACTCCCTCCCTCCTCCCTCCCTCCCTCCCTCCCTCCCTCTCCCTCTCTCCCTCCCTCTATCCCTCTATCCCTCTATATCTCTCTATATCTCCCTCTCCCTCTCCCTCTCCCTATGTCTCTGAGCAGGTTCCAGTGGAAAAAGGTTCATTATCGTACCGGGCGAATAGGACTAGTTTTGTTTTGAGTATCGGTTTCTTTACTATAGTAACGTTAGATTATTGTTCCTTTCTGTCGATGATATGATAAAAGAGTGAATATGTCGCAACTGCGGACACGAACTCGAGTTAAACTGTGCAACTGGGTCCAAAGTCAAAATCAAACCCACACAACTCAGGAACTGGACCCAGAGTCGTATTAAACCCACACAACTGTAGAACTGGATCTAGAGTTTAATCAAACCCATTCACTCGAATTCAGGGCAAAATTAAACCCACAAAACTGTGGAAGGAATTTGGTAAAATTAAACCCACACAAATTTGGAACTGTATTCGGAGTCAAATTAAACCCACATAACTGTGGAACGAATTTGGTAAAATTAAACCCACACAACTGTGGAACTGTATTCAGAGTCAAAATAAAAACCACAACTGTGGAACTGGATCCAGAGTCATATTAAACCCAGACCACCCATATCAAGAGACATATTAAAATCAGAATTTGGTAAAATCAAACCCGTACAACTGTGGAACTAGATTCAGAGTCAACTTAGGACCCACACAACCGTGGAACTGCGTCCAGCATCGAATCAAACCAGACAATTTTGGAACTCGTTTTTTCCAATCTCAATCGGGAGACGGGATCCAATGACACCCAATGTCCCGGATTCCAGTCGGTTTCACCTAATCGTACCTAACCGCTACGACGATTCTATTGTATCCGGAAAGTTATCGTGTGCCAATCGTTTCCGCTTCGGTTGATTAATCGCATTCATATCAGTAATTGAATCTTCGTGTCACGTCATTCTGTTATTGTGATAATCCTCGCGTTCTAGCAGATTATCACTGACGCATCGAAATCGATCGATAAGCGCTAGAAAAAATAAAATAAAAATAACACGGCGCTTTCACAGACGGTCGTTAAACGCGATAGAACCTTTTTGATCATCTTTCCTCGGCGGGGATTCGAACCAGATGGCATCGCTACACTCAGCCACGGTACGAACCCCTGCCACAGTAGACCGGGTGCGCAGGTACATACGCAGCTTTTCCGCGCGAAAACCTGCGGCACCGATCAGATTGCTCGTTGTATAATCGCTGATTCCAGGGAAGAATATGAGACGAGAAGATACACAATATCCGTGTATGATGAATAACGAGAGAGAAATCCCACAATGAATTCAGCCAAAAATTAAAAGTTAGCTATAATTTAAAAATCTAATAATGAAAAAGGTTGCTCGAAATATAATCATTTTTATATAGAACTTTTCATTTTTGGCTGAATTTATTGTGGGATTCCTCTCGACTTCACGGAATAACTATAAACGGAAAAACCCGGCCTAAAATAAAACGGGATTTTTGATTGGCTAATAATGACATCATCCGAGCTGCGCGTGTAGCTGCGCACTAGGTCTAGTGAGGTAGGGTTTCGTACTGTGGCAATCCCAATGCCATCAGGTTCGAATCCCTGCCGGGGAGGGGTACTGTTTCATCGGCACGCATCCCGAAATACCTGTACCGTCTGCTAGCGCGTATCCGGTAGTCCTTCAAAAGCGAGAAAAAACTAACTTGAAAATTTATTGACGACTTGAAACAACACTTAAATTGCGCAATATAGTCGACCGTAAAGATCAATAAAGTTGTTTTGGAATTGAATATATCGACGATTGAATTGAATTGACGGCAAAGAGTCTAACCAAGCTAGCCCCAATATCAATGACGTAGGGCACATCCACTCAAAAACCATCATCAAAAAGATATGGAAATTTATTGAATCGAAAATTGTATTCAATTGCCACTAGATATGACGTAGTACACATCGATTCATATGACGTCATCAAAAAAGAATTACAGCGCAAAGGATCAATGATAATAGGCAATGGAATATGTGTGTTATTCTTCGAGGCGTCAATAAACGTAGTTTTCTTGTCTTTACTTAAGCAAAAATAGAGTTTAATTTAAATGGATCCTTATTATCAAAACCTTTGATTTCTTCTATTGTAGACGTCAACCATGGAACCTACAAGTACCACGAAGCCTACAACTACCACGAAGCCTACAACTTCTACACCACCTACAACAACTACTACATCACCTACAACTACCACCGAACAAACAACTTCTATTGAGCCTACAACTACTACGGAACCAACAACTACTACGGAACCAACAACTACTACAGAACCTACAACTACTACAGAACCTACAACTACTATGGAACCAACAACCACTACGGAACCTAAAACTACTACGGAGCCAACAACTACTACGGAACCTACAACTACTACGGAACCAACAACTACTACGGAACCTACAACTACTACGGAACCAACGACTACTACGGAACCAACAACTACTACGGAGCCAACAACTACTACGGAACCTACAACTACTACAGAACCTACAACTACTACGGAACCGACAACTACTACGGAACCAACGACTACTACGGAACCTACAACTACTACGGAACTTACAACTACTACGGAACCTACAACTACTACGGAACCAACGACTACTACGGAACCTACAACTACTACGGAGCCTACAACTACAACGGAACCAACAACTACTACGGAACCTACAACTACTACGGAACCAACAACTACTACGGAACCTACAACTACTACGGAGCCTACAACTACTACGGAGCCTACAACTACTACGGAACCAACAACTACTACGGAACCTACAACTACTACGGAGCCTACAACTACTACGGAGCCTACAACTACTACGGAACTTACAACTACTACAAAAACACCAGTTGTAGATATATGTACAGCTCCACCCAGCTCGTTCACGCCGATTGTTCCTCCGTGTTCAACGACAGCCGTTTCGGCGACATGGTTTACACCGGGCAAATGTAGTTCACCCGGTTTATGGTTGTTCGTCCGGGATTCCGTTTATATATACGCGAATGAGATTCAATTGGCGACCGGAGCTACGACTAAAGCGGCCATAAGTTCGGTTTTCCCCGGATTGAACTCAGTCGATGCGATAGAATGTACCACAACAGTCTGTGATGTGGCCAGTAAGTTAACATATATAGATATTCGTGATTTTAGAGGTTATGATACCAGTCTATAAAACTGACCTCAAGTGGTGTTGTCCTTTCATGGTCATTGAGTCGAAACGTCTAATATCTTTCTTCATATTGTTGCTTCTCTTCGATCAAGACGTGCCTAACAATATTTCAACTTGATGTACGAAGTTTGAGGTAGACTGCGTATTGAAGTGAAAAAAAATATTTTCCGTTCAGGCAATTGCAGTTCATAGATATTGATTACTGGTACGCATTATGTATGGGAGAAACTGCGTGAGTCGGTGCGCACTACGTCATCAAAATTGTCGTTTCAAAAAAAAAAACAATTGCACTTTTGTAATCAAATTAATCTCATGGCTCATTAACTCCAAATTAATTGCATTCATGTCTTTTAATCATGACATTTTTCGTTGATGTGCGGTGCGTCATCAATACTGGGACTAGACTGGTTGCCGAGTTGGTACATTCGAATTCAAAATAACTTTATTGATGCTTTATATCATATCGTTTATATTATATTATTCATCGTCAACAATATCACGCTACACACATAGATCTGTTATTTTTCAAAGCGTCAATAAACTGTCAAGTTATAGTTTTATCGTTTACTTCCAGGCGGCGGGACCCTTCATCTGTTCAACGTTCCGACGGATACCTCGTCAGCGGCCAGCGAAATAACTACGTGTCCATTGTCGAGTAACGCGCAAGCAATATACCTCAACCACGACGGCAAAACCTTCGCTTTTGCGTCGGCCAGCAATTCGAGGTTTATGAGCAGGCCAGAATCCTCGTTGTCGTGCGGCACTGCCAGTCCGAAAGGAAAGTCGCTGCCGGTGAAAGCGGCCACGTTCCACAAATCGAAAAATTCACGCTTCACGTTCGACATGGGCGGGAGACTTTATTATACACAGGGAAATAGCGGTAATTTGGAGAGTTCTTCGATAACGGTGACGTGTACAAACTGAATTACCGTTTATTTCTATTTCCCACGGGGCTTCGTTACCGATGATGGCAAACACTTCGCTAGAGAGGCTTCTCTTCGACAAAAAAATCATTAATGAAAAACATATAACGAACTATGTAAAAAAAACAGGCATCAAGATCACAAGTAGAAATAGTTAAAAAACCACATATCGTGATATGAATCCGAAGAGATTTGCACACACCAAAGAGTTCAATTTCTAAGTAGTAATTTTGGCTTGTATGCCTGTTTGAACGTATTTTTGTATGACGATGCTGATCAGCGAAATCGGCCGAGGAAATCATTGGCAAGACATATACGTTACCGGTGGTACTTGGCGGTTTAATTGAAGACGTTAAGTGCCGCTAGTGAAGTACCAAGTGGATGCCAAACGCCCGTCGTGTATGCCACTGCGTGTCGCTGGTGTTTATGGTTGAGTTTTATTTCGCTGCTTTTCGTAACCAACAGGCAATGCAATTAATTACGACATAACTTTGAGCGATCCGGTGTCTGTAGACTGTGTTGAATTGGTGGACCGCAATGCCAGCTATGCCACCAGGTGACGTGACGAACTTTCAGTCGTACACTGTGAAAAAGATTCATTGCGGTTTTCCGTCCATTCGGCAGAAAACCCTATTGTTATCCTAATCGCGATAATCGGATTATCACGATAGGTAAAACACAATATCCGTGTTGACGCGATGAGGAGAGAATCCCACAATGATAATAAAAAGTCCGAAAATGAAACTTCGAGATAGTAGTTTATTCAACGTTTCGACTATATCCTAATAGTCATCTTCAGGAATAATGAGATACTACAGAAATTATGAGATATATATACAATCCAGGGACAAAGAGACTAATTCAAGTAATCAGAGATGATACAAACTAAAGGAAAATTAACGTAGAAACAGTTACACGCTAAAATAGATTAAAGGGAAGCAAACTAAGGGGTGATTATAAACAACAATAGTGAGTATAAATATAAATGAAACTTAAAGTCAGTAGTAAAAAGAAAGACAAACTAGGGGGCACTTAAAACAAAGGTGAATACAAGTTAAGTCAGAGACGAAATTGATGAGAGAACAAATAACAAATAATCAAAGGGGAAATCAAGTGTTGAGTTTAACCAGTTTACAGAGGAATTTTGATATAAGTTTATTATGGGGTGAAAAACCATTGTTAAGGTTTACAACGTTGTTCGAATTTTCAATAATTAATGCAGATTCCAAAATATGTCTTCTAGTTTTATCGCTGCAAGGGTAAACTAATTCAGCATTAGCAAAATCAAAATTGTGTGAAGTCTGAAAAACATGACTAGCAACTCCGCTTTCAGGTTTAAAGTTTTTTACATCTAATTTATGCTCTTTTATGCGTTGATTAAGATTCCGACCTGTTTCTCCTATATATACTTTGTCGCAAACTTTACAAGGTATTTTATAAATTCCACAGTTTAGGGATTCGGTTTTCGGTTTGTTGTTAATCAATATGTTACTAAGTTTATTATTGTATTTAAAGATGAGTTGTTTATTTAGTGACCGAAGAGAAACTTTAGAATTCTCGAGGAAAGGTACATACGGTACAATGATAGGCTGTTTATCGGTAGCCAACGTAGGAGTTCTAAGGTTGTTATTTCTAAAATGCGTAGTACGAGCTTTAAGTAGAGCTTTTTTCAATAGGAAATCGGGGTAGGCAAGTTTTTTGAGAGATTGGTTAATATGGTGAATTTCATCGGGTAGAAATGAGGGGTCGCAAATTCTCAAAGCGCGAAGAAATAATCCTTGAGCTAAACCGAGTTTAATATCCGGAGAAGTAAAAGAGAAGTAATGGAGGTAGGATTCAGCGTTGGTAGGTTTCCTATAAACCGCGAATTTCAAAAAGGATCCACAGTTAAAAATCAAAACATCCAGAAAAGGTATTTTACTATTAGATTCCCATTCATACGTAAAAGCCAGAGACGGGTAAAGGGAGTTTAAATATATAAGAAAGTTATCTACATTGAAGTCAAAGGGAACCAAAGCCAGAACATCGTCAACATATCTGAGCCAGATTTTAGGGTGAATATCAGTGTAAAGAGGCAATATTTCAGATTCAACATGTTCTAGGAATAAATTAGCTAGAATAGGACTTAGAGGATTTCCCATAGCGATACCGAATGTCTGCTCGTAAAAACAATTGTTGAATTCAAAAAAGGAGTCCGTCGTACAAATAGAGATAAGGTCGATGATACAATCCGTAGGAATGCCGAAGTTAATGTTAAGTGATGGTAATCTGCGTTTTAAGAAATCAAGAGTAGGTCCAAGAGGAACATTGGTAAAAAGGGAAGTAACATCAAATGATATAAATTTGTCGTTGCCAGGGATAATATTCTTAATACGTTCAAGTAAGTGTTGATTATGGCGAAGGTGCGACGGAGAGAACGAACCGAGCACCGGAGATAACTGTTTCGCGAGAAATTTAGATAACCGGTATGTAGGAGAATTACAATTGGAGACTATAGGGCGCAGTGGAACATTATCTTTATGAATTTTAGGCAAACCATAGATATATGGTAAAGAGGGAAGACGTGAATGGAACTTATTCAGAGTTTCTTTAGCGGAGGGGAAACGTTTAATAATATCCGAAAGACTTCTGTTGAAATTAGCTTGCATACGAGGAAGAGGATTCGATTTAAGTTTCTTATAAACACCAGGATTATCCAAGAGAGATTGCATTTTAACATTATAATTATCCAGATCTAAAATCACAATCTTGCCACCTTTATCAGCCTTAGATATTTTAATAGTCTTTAACTTCCGTAGTTCTTGGAGGGCGAGCCGAAATCGACGAGGTAGATATTCAAAAAGGTTCCTGTTGAGTTGATCGCATATAGCCTGTAGATTCATGAATATAAAGTTATAGTCCAAACTGTTCGGAGATGATTTGCGATATTCCAATTGGGTGACAAAGTCTAAAACATGTTTATCTTGATGAGGAAGAGAAAAATTCAAACCGTAGCCGAGAAGTTGACACTGAGTAGAAGATAACGTGGTTGAAGACAAATTTACTATGTTTTCGGTGTTGCTAAATCTAGTCCAAGGGCTGGAATCAATGAGTTTATTCAGTTGGTTGGTAAGATCCACGGACTTTCTGTGCTGATGATATTTTCCAGAGCCTTGAACAATAGTGGAGAGCGATTTCCAGAGGAATAGGTCCGGTACGTGTGACTTCAAATAATTTTGAGATTGACGGAATTTATAGAACTGATAGTTACAGTCTTCCTTAGCACGATCTATAGCGAATTTGAGTTGCTTGTTAGCTTCGGGTGGAAACGCAGAGCTGGAGTCGTATTTCCAAATCCAAGAAAGTGATCGCGGAACCACTTTTTCGGCATAACACTCCTGAAGGAACTTGACTTTACTTTTAGCAGTCCTGGATTTGATATAGCATTTCTCATAATTTCGGAAGCTAGCGACGAGGTACGGGAACGTGAAGAAGAAGAATTTTAATACGATATTTCGATCCGTGGGTAGCATGATCACGATAGGTAAAACACAATATCCGTGTTGACGCGATGAGGAGAGAATCCCACAATGATAATAAAAAGTCCGAAAATGAAACTTCGAGATAGTAGTTTGCTTCCCTTTAATCTATTTTAGCGTGTAACTGTTTCTACGTTAATTTTCCTTTAGTTTGTATCATCTCTGATTACTTGAATTAGTCTCTTTGTCCCTGGATTGTATATATATCTCATAATTTCTGTAGTATCTCATTATTCCTGAAGATGACTATTAGGATATAGTCGAAACGTTGAATAAACTACTATCTCGAAGTTTCATTTTCGGACTTTTTATTATCATTGTGGGATTCTCTCCTAATCGGATTATATTTTTTTCGTTTTTCCGTCCGAACACGCGTAGATATTCAGTACGGTTTGATCTTCTAATTCCGACACGCGAAAAAGAATGCATAATGGTATCTTTGAGCCTGAGAATATTCAACTGTTTTAAAATGTGCGCCAAATAAAATGATAGGAATTAGAAATGAGCCTAATAACTCTTTTTTGCAAAACAATTGATGGCTGTAGTTTATTTCGTCCCAAACTAAGTTACAATACTGGAGGTAGGAACGATAAGCGATGAATAAAGATTACGAATTTGACTATTTATTATACTAATGTTTCGAGAAACTTTATCTCGGCAGATTTTATTTTTATATTTTTATCAGGTTAGATTTCTGTCAATTAGAACCAAAAAAATGTGTGACATTGACTTGTTCAATCTTTTGGTTGATAATTGATACGCTCAAGTTACGTTTCAAGAGTGTACTAAACACCATAAAATGACTGCTTTACATTTAATGACAATTTGTTTGTTTGAAACCAGATACATAATTTTGATAATTCAATCTTTACAGTAAGTACTAATCTGTCTAAATCGTTGTCACTAAAAAGCATTTGTGTCGTCAGCAGACAATATAAGTTTTAACACATTAGACAATTCAATACAGTCATTCACATATAAAAATGCAAGGAACCTAAAATTTAGCCTTGGGATACTCCAGTTTTAACGGTAGATAATGAAGATTTATAATTTTGAATATGAACGAATCGTTTTCTATTCTTCATATAGTTTTCAAAACAGTTGTTCGAGTCGCCTCTTATTCCAATAAAATCATAGTTTCTAAATTTGATCAACGGTGTCAAAGGCTTTTGATAAATCCGGGAATACTCCCAAGGTCGATTTGTTTTTCTTCTAAGTTTTGTGAAATTTCATCACTTATCAAGGTTAAAGCCATGGCAGTTGAATGATTCATTCGAAAGCCAAACTGGTTTGGTTGAACAATATGAAACTTGTTGCAATACTCCGTATTATCAAAAATATCAAACGTATCACATCAAACGCTCTTTTGACTTTGAATAAACGATTATCCCTCCCATTTCTATTGGTAGATTCAATTTGGTGTTCCTACAACCACCACCACCACCACCACCGGCGGTCGAATATATAGCATTTTTGTTTAAATCGATTTCGGTTCCGGTTCATCCGAACAATCAACCTGAACCGGCAAGTGGCTGATTTGGGCATTACCACCAGGTTCAAATCCCAGGCCACATATGCTGAATCAAATCAGTTTGTCATTTGAATATCGCAAACGATGTCAACTAGTTGATACGTCCTACAATTTATCGGTCATCATATCAAGTCGATAAATTCGTTATCAGTAATATTAAGTGCAGGTTTGACCCCTGCGAATCAAATTGTTATTTTCATAAGGTTATGAATATTGATGTAGTGGTACCAGTTGTCATGTCAGGTTCGAATCCCCGACAATGAGTTTTCTATAATTTCGAAATGATTTCCTTCATTTCGAATGCGAAAGGTTCCAATTTCGCTGCTTAGCAGTTATATCTTTTCGATCAATTTTCAATTTTTATGTCTGGATTTCGATATGGCGACGAAGTCGGGGCCGAGTATAAAAAGAATATGTCATGTAATATACCACGCTGAAAATATTTAATTTAATTTTTGCACCTGTTTATCCCCCACGCAAAACGGGCTCTTTGAGCCCGATATGACGGGAGCAGCCATCTTAAACTTGCTTTCATCGGAACATCTATCAATCACTAGCTATCCATTTAGCTACGTACAATCACTTTCAATTGAGCTTAGACTGGTCTTTAGTTGTGAGATTGGTTATGGAATCAAAATGAGTTTAGACCTTTTCTTTTGGTTGGCTATGGAACCAAAATAAATTGAGCTGTTAGATTGACTATAGAACCAAACTGAACAGAGATTGTTCCTAACTTGATGGATTGGCTATGAAACTAGTAGACTAATCTTAAGTTCTGATATTGGCCATTGCACCAAATCGAGCTGAATGTGATTTTCTGCTGTTAGATCGGCTATAGAACCCAATTAAACATTAAGACTGATCTTAAGTCGTTAGCTTGGCTGTACAACAATAATGAGCTTAGACTGGTCTTTAATCAAGACGTTGGTCGTGCAACTGGGCTCTGATTTCAATTAACCTTGAGACCGGTTTCTGCGGTAATTTTTCGCAGAAAGAACCACGAGTGCTGCGTTGCAAACCAGGCCCAGTCATGAACAGTTTCGATGCGTATCTTCATCATTTTTGGGATGTAGTTTACCTTCGTACAATATCTAGATGTTCCTATTGATTAAACGATTGCGCAAATGTCTAATCAGAGTGAGGTACAGCGTTGCATAATAAAATGAACCAATGGACCCATTGACCAATGGACCAATTGTCAAGCTAGTAATAGACAATGGAAGTAATATAAGCTGCTTCGGTTTATTGTTTTAAATGATGTTTACTGTTTGTTGTGTGAAAGTTTTACGCGACTTTTAAATCTGTCCGATTCGCAATAAATCGAAAATAAAATTAAAAAATCTCTTTATTCATCTTTGCGTTGTTGATATTTTCCGGTCGAATCGGTGGCCATTGAACGAAAAAGAAGGCACAGCTTTCTCACTGTAGCGCCCACCCCCTCCCCCGTAGACCTCTTAATGTACCATCGAACAATCTTGATTATCCATGGCATCATTTTCAACTATATTGTCGACAATAATCAATTTAATCCACTTACTAACTCCGCTTAGAATTTAAAGCCGGGCATAGGTCGGCCTTGCGACGCGATGCGATCGTCGCAAGTGGGGGCATAAGTCGGTTGCACGCGATTATCGGCGACTGTGTGCGACTAGTTGCGATCGTCGCAGTGAATCGCGTCGCAATGAGTCGCAAGCCGTCGCAAGGCCGACCTACGCCCGCCTTAAGAAGTATAAAGCTTGTCAACGTAGCTCGTAAATGTCAATGTGCCTTGTAAGCCTTATTATAGGCTGGCTTGTTTCTATGCGAGAGATGCCACTTATCGCGCAATGTCCCAACCGCATGATTTAAAATGCATGAAGATTCGTTAGATAGAACACAAGAGTCGTGAAATTTGATAATTTACAAAATAAACGCCAATATGGGGTCCCGCACCGCTACTGTGGCAATCGAGGACATATTTGATGACATATTTGACAACGTATCCATTTGGGAGCCTAAAATCCAGTTCAAAGTTCATTGAAAATGAACTAATTTTCACTACGTATAACTGTGTATTTTTAGCGCCACCTGGTTTGTGCCGATATACCATTCACAAATGAAATAAGTTATTTTTCAATATCGATGCCGCAGAGCACCTCACGCAGTACCCCTTACGTAATATGGCGCAGTGTTCAGTAAACCTCACCTTAATCGCGCAGGGCCAACTCGGGAAAAACGAAACCTTTTTCCGTCGGACTCCCTACCCGGACTTCGATACATCCGACCAATTTCCCGGCCCCAGTTTGTGGCCGAGGTTGTTATCAATTTGAAAAAAAAAAGTTTTTCAAACGCATCTCACGGCGTCAAAACATATTAGGCACATACAATACAGAAGCGAACAGGGAAATAAGTCAACATCTATTTCGTCAGTGCGCGGGTATGCGCGCGTGTAACATAAATCACGTTGTCACGGAATTGTCGACTTTATCTGATTTTGTACACACACGGCGCCTATCCGTGCACAGGAAGGTGGTAGCAGATAGGACCGGATACGCGTCAGGTGTCCGCGCACTCTTACATATAAAGCCGGCGTACCGAATGTCCCCGTTCACACGCTTAATCAATACGTACGCGACGGACTTTCACCATCGGCAACAATACGTGAGTTTGTTTTATAGTTTGCGGGCGAAAAGATGAAATAATAACTTTCGATGTTATTTCGATAGAAAACCGGCTACATACGGAATAAAAGTGTTCGAATCGAGAGTTTATTCGAAAATTGATTATAAAAGATGTTTCGATCTCACCCTAGAGATTACCGTCAGTGTTTCACGAAAAGGTTAAAGCTTAACAAGGTTAAGTTTGAATTCTTGTCCTCATTGAAAACATGAAGTAACCACTGGCAATTACACCAGAGATTTAAGTAAAATTTTCCGTGAAACTGGGCCTAGGGCTCGGTTTCATAAAAAATAGGTTAAACTAACATTCTTAGTGTAATTGCCAGTGATTACTTCGTGTTTTCAACGGGGACAACATTTCAAACTTAATCGTTTTAGGCTTAAGATTCTTTATGAAACTGGGCCCAGGTGTGTCTTTTCGATTAATTTTTGATAGAATAAATTCTCGATTTTAAAACCTTTAATATCTATGAATAGTGGGCTTTTATCTTGTAATCTGTTCTCTGCGAGTGCGGGTATTCTACTAACCTTCGATGTACCCGATTTAAAAAAGGGCTAGTATTGCTCGAAATATGGTCGCCAATATCGTTAATAAGAACCGGCGGATAAATATCATAATAGCAACCTAATATTTTGTTTTTGCTTAAAATAGGAATTGACCCTGTTATTTATTTGGTTGGTACATTTCGTTAGATTTTTTGTTTTTTTTATTCACTGTCCCTTACAAACCCACCACACCTGCCGGGAGCGAAACTGGGGTTAGATTTTGAAATCGAAGTACAGATATAGTTGTGTGATCGGCGGTCGAAATTACAGACTTTTTTGTTTATATCGAAGTACATCCAATTGTTACTATGTCAACTATCCACCGGTCAACTCTAACCAACTACTGTGTAACTGCAGCATCTGCTGGATCCAGTTTGACAGTTTTGAGATGAGATTTTACTTAACGTTATCTAATTGAATTTTTTTTTTAGATATTTTTTTCTAAAAGTTAACCACGATCCAGGATCAAATTCCAAAGTTGCGATTTAAGATTTTATTCGGCGTTAACTCGTCGAAAATGAACTAATTTCTACTCAGAGTTAACTCAGATTTAAGTTATTTGAAATGACCTAATTTTGACACAGGTTTAACTTTCACCAACAAACTGCAGAACTGGATCTTGAAATCTTTTCAAGATCTTTCAAAATCTTTTTCATTTCGTTTCATTCGAGGATTTTTTTGAAGACGAAAAATTTATTTCGATATCAAAATATCGAATCCGCAATAAAAATCCGAATGGTATAAAATATCGAAAAATTTTACTGAAGTAAAGTTTTCGCGTGAAGATCTTTTCCAAGTAAAAAAGAAAACCACCAAATCGAAAAGTGTATCAGCGTTGATATAAATTAAAGATTAAATGTTTTCAAAATGCAAGAATCGATTGAGTATTTATTGGAAAGTTATAATAAGATTAACGTTTCCATGTGAAGAACATTCCAAAAAATGTATTCCATTTCATAACGCATTTTAGCATCGACACGATATACAGAAATCTCCTCGGAAAAATCGTTAGGAACAAAACAAAAGTTTTTAGTTTTTATGCGAAAATGTTTTCAAAGATTCAAACTTGATTGGACGAGGATTCAAACTTAAACGTTTTTTCAGCTTAAACCTGTTGTGTAAAATTGAACCCTGAGCAGTGCCTCAAACAGATTAACCCCTACGAAAACTGTACATAAGTATTCGAATTTCCGAAATACAAACTCCCATCGCAATATTAACAAATTTTCAAAAATATTTTCCTGAAAAATTATGATAATTCAACGATGTGAACCCGGCGCTTTCTTCATAAATAAATTACTCTCTACTCTTCATACCGTTATTATTTCATCTTCAGGGCGATGAAGTTTCTTGGACTGATATTGCTGCTGGTAGCGACCAGCCACGCTGAAGAATGGATCAACAAAATCGAACCCAGATACACGAACCAAGCGTTCGACGCCCGAGACACAGCCAGTAAGATACATCTGCATAGATTTTCGAATTATAATTCCGTGGTGAAAGCCCAGCTATTTTTTCATATCGTCTTTTATATTTGGTAGAAGTATCTTGCTAATTAGAATGAAGAAGTTTCAAGTTTCTAGGCGCTAGATTATAATATCTCTAATGGGGTACCCGCAAAACCAGCTATCCCACCAGATGGCGTGATGCGCAGTTCGTTGTGAACATCAGTTCATTAACATTGAACTGGATTTTTAGACCTCTGAATCCATATACAATCACGGCACTCACCAAAATGTACAACACTTTCATTCTTCTTATCGGGTTTGCATATAGTCTTCATAAATAATTGATTCATTTAAGAGAAAGGTTCATTTAGATTTTATCGAAATGTAGAAGAAATCGAACGCAAACCTGGCGGATCCTCGCTTGCCATAAGTGGAATCTCGATTGCAACATTATCACTGCGGGTTACCCCGTTATATGCACCATTACTACATTCGAAAATTGGTTGGTTTGAATGTAAACTCCAAGAGTTAAAAAATACTAAGTTTTAACTGAATATTTCGTTCCGGAGTCGCCAAATCTTAACCTACCACTTTACTAAATGCCGGCTATCGAGGACTACGTCAATACGGTACGTACGAAGGACTTTCGATAATCGAAGTCCGCGCTTCCGCTTCCGGTTTTGCTTTAACGCGAGAAAATGATAATTCGTCCGACATCTGATAAAAAGGCTTGGGGCTTTATACCGCGCGTTTATGCTATCAATAAAAAATGGCGAACGGGCTTCGTGATACGACCGGAAATCGTAATATCGTTTTGCCTTCGCTTTTAACGCTATTCATTCTTTCATAAGCACGCCCCGGTTAATGTTGCTTAGCTTGCTAGCGAAAATTCAAAAAAAAGAAATATACGAAAAAAGAAACAAGAACGCAAAGGTTACATTTGTGTTGGCATACATGACCTGTGAATATTGATTGCTTTCCTAATTGACTACTAATTGCAGAAAAGGAGACTCAGAAACGAACATTGAATCCACATGATATTGCCAGTAAGTAGATACACGATCGATTATAGACAATGTGTCTATGTAATTTTGTGAAAAGGTTTTTTTCCAATTTCCTTCACATATCGAATTCAATATTCGAGTTGATCTACGATCGCCGAGTAGGTTTCGAATACCGACTAAGCCTCCGCTAGTATAGAGGCTCGAATTCCGATTCCGATTCGATAGCAAAGTAGAAAGAAAAATCAAAATACTTATTTTAAAGTACATGATTTAGGCACACGCCTACAAATAGAAACAATTTCGATACGTAAAAGAATATGGGTATGTATGCCAAAAGTGATATACATTAGCACGGGATTCAGTTCCACAGTTGCAGTTGTAAGTAAGAGTTTTATCGCAAATTGAAATCAGTTCATTTTCAAAACGTATAACCACACAACTGTGGAATAGGGTCCAGAACTTTAGACTTTATTGGATTCATTGGCTGCGAATGTCGTCGCTTTAAGCCTAGAAATCGCGTGTAACCTATGTTGAATCAAGACAAGGATTTGATTACAATTAATTTACATGTGATGTTAAAAAATGTTAACTCTGTAGCCTCATTCTGAACCTTACGTACATGAATTGAGCCTTACATGAATGTAGCAGAAGCATTTCAGAAAGTGTAGCCCGCATTGTGAGGATCTTAATTGTAATTGTTATATTTAAGCCCAACTCATACGGAAAGCAGTAATTATCTTAGTGAAAAACCTTTTCGCTGTGTTTCGTTTTGCCTTGTGCGTTGAACGTTTTATCGGTTGCGGGTAAAAACATTTACTCGGAATGTTTTGCGAACAACGTATTATCTTGGGTTGATAGTTTAAGTATCCGAATAACCATGGAAACGATGACAATAAAAACCTCATTTTCCAATGAATAAGAACGGTTTACTGACACGAACGTTTTCGGGATTGTATCCCCTTCATCAGGTGAAATACAAGTGAAACAGATCATCAAACGACATATGTATTTATATACAACATAAGTTAAATAGAATTACGAAGTGTTAAATTCTAAGCTAATAACAAACCAAGTGAATGAATAAAACCCCACAGTAGATTTGTAGAAAGAGTCTCAAGGAAAAAACAATAAACGAACAAAAATTACAGAATTGTATTTTTGTTCCTCTGAAGATGAGGTTTATAGTTTATTTCTTGAAACTGTTACGAAATAAACTGTTTCTACAAATCTACTGTGGGGTTTTATTCGTTAACTATACTGAAATTTATAACAGTTCACAACAGTCATACAAACTAAGCGTTTATAACACTTCCATAACATTTATGTTGTTTTTAAATCTGTAGTTTTTTTCATTTGATTCGCTTGTATTTCACCTAATGAGGGGATATGAACCCGAAAACATTCGTGTTTATTAAACGGTTCGTACTCATTAGAAAATTAGGTTTTTATTGTTATCGCCTTGATGGTTATTAGAACGTATTATCTGTTTTGCCGAAACGAACGTTTTGCCGCGTGGGTTGGGTTCATCATTAGATATACCAATCGTCGTTTGTTTTCGTTTGACAGGTGTTATGGAAAACTTGTTCAAATCGGAAGGTGTCGGCCAGGCCGGCGTGGCCGGGGCGAATCTCGGTTCGTCGAGTCAACAAGCGATCACCGCCGAATTGATCGGCGAGCTGATCGATCTGGGCGCTAAAGGCGTCGAAATCGCAGGTAATCTGGCCGGCAAGGTTCTGACTGGTGGGATGGCCGGTGGCGGCGCTGGTGGTCCTCTCGGAGCGCTGACCGGTCCCGGTGCCGGTGGAGCAGGTGGCGCCCTCGGCGGTGTACTAGGCGGACAGGGCGGCGATGCTCTAGGCGGTATTCTTGGTTCGATGGGCAACGGAGGATCGGGCGCAATCAACCCCGAGAAACTTACCGGCGACATATTCTCCCAGATGGGAAACTTCGGCAAACGAAAAAGGGCGGTAGTCAATCCGCACGATTTAGAAAGTAAGCATAATTCATCATTCTGTAGCGAAGTAGATATTTCACCGAGTTAACAATCAGGGAACTCGGTAGCGTTGAGACTGCTGTAAATATTTCACCGAGTTGACAATCAGAAAACTCGGTAGCGTCGAGACTGCTGTAAATATTTCACCGAGTTGACAATCAGGGAACTCGGTAGCGTCGAGACTGCTGTAAATATTTCACTGAGTTGAGAAACAGGGAACTCGGTAGCGTTGAGACTGCTGTAAATATTTCACCGAGTTGACAATCAGGGAACTCGGTAGCGTCGAGACTGCTGTAAATATTTCACCGAGTTGACAATCAGGGAACTCGGTAACGTTGAGACTGCTGTAAATATTTCACTGAGTTGAGAAACAGGGAACTCGGTAGCGTTGAGACTGCTGTAAATATTTCACTGAGTTGAGAAACAGGGAACTCGGTAGCGTTGAGACTGCTGTAAATATTTCACCGAGTTGACAATCAGGGAACTCGGTAGCGTTGAGACTGCTGTAAATATTTCACAACAAGTTGACAATCAGGGAACTCGGTAGCGTTGAGACTGCTGTAAATATTTCACCGAGTTGACAATCAGGGAACTCGGTAACGTTGAGACTGCTGTAAATATTTCACTAAGTTGAGAAACAGGGAACTCGGTAGCGTTGAGACTGCTGTAAATATTTCACCGAGTTGACAATCAGGGAACTCGGTAGCGTCGAGACTGCTGTAAATATTTCACCGAGTTGACAATCAGGGAACTCGGTAGCGTTGAGACTGCTGTAAATATTTCACCGAGTTGACAATCAGGGACCTCGGTAGCGTTGAGACTGCTGTAAATATTTCACCGAGTTGACAATCAGGGAACTTGGTAGCGTTAAGACTGCTGTAAATATTTCACAACAAGTTGACAATCAGGGAACTCGGTAGCGTTGAGACTGCTGTAAATATTTCACCGAGTTCAGAATCAGGGAACTCGGTAGCGTTGAGACTGCTGTAAATATTTCACTGAGTTGACAATCAGGGAACTCGGTAGCGTTGAGACTACTGTAAATATTTCACCGAGTTCAGAATCAGGAAACTCGGTAGCGTTGAGACTACTGTAAAAATTTTACCGAGTTCAGAATCAGGGAACTCGGTAGCAACAGTAGTTTGCTATAATCTGTCCAAATGTCACGTACATTATTCCCTCTAAAATCCTTTCAATATTGCAGGTGTTTTGGCGGCCATTTTCTCTTCGGAAGGCGTCGGTCAAGGCGGCATCGGAGGCACGAACCTCGGATCATCGACTCAACAGACGATCACCGCTGAACTCGTATCCGACTTGGTCGACCTGGTAGCGAAAGGCGTCATAAGTGCGGCCGAATTGGCTAAGAAGCTAACAGGAGGCGGGGCTATGACTGGAGGATTAACCGATGGCAGCTCTACAGGAGGCAAGGTCACGGGCGGTCAGATTGACAATCTCATCAACGGTCTAGGAAATGGTGGTGATATCGATAACTTGATAGATGGTCTTGGAAACGGCGGATCAACTGGTGGAGATAACGGTGGATTCGGTGGAGATAACGGTGGATTCGGTGGAGATAATGGTGGATTGGGTGGAGATAACGGTGGATTCGGTGGTGATAATGGTGGAAATAACGGTGGATTTGGTGGAGATAATGGTGGATTCGGTGGAGATAACGGTGGATTCGGTGGAAATAACGGTGGATTCGGTGGTGATAATGGCGGAAATAACGGTGGATTTGGTGGAGATAATGGTGGATTCGGTGGAGATAACGGTGGATTCGGTGGAAATAACGGTGGATTCGGTGGTGATAATGGCGGAAATAACGGTGGATTTGGTGGAGATAATGGTGGATTCGGTGGAGATAACGGTGGATTCGGAGGTCCTGATGGTGGATTCGGTGGAGATAACGGTGGATTCGGGGGTCCTGATGGTGGATTCGGTGGTGATAACGGTGGATTCGGAGGTGATAACGGTGGATTCGGAGGTCCTGATGGTGGATTTGGTGGAGATAACGGTGGATTCGGAGGTCCTGATGGTGGATTCGGAGGATCGAAACCGAGCTCATTTTCCACTGGCGCCGCCGGTGGTAAATCATTACTAGATAAATTCTTAGCGATCGCTGCCGAAGCCGCCAAGAACAGTCTGAAAAATCTGAAACGACGTGACTTGTCAAAAGTTGATCCTAACAATTTAGATAGTGAGTTTCCATTGAATATATATGAATAGAGCTGACCTTTATTGATAAAAGTTCATATTTTCTTACTTAATTTTCAGGCGTCCTGAAACATATTTTTGGGTCTGAGGGGGTCGGTCAAGGTGGAGTTGGCGGCATCAATTTGGGATCATCCACGCAACAGAAGATCACCGCCGAACTGGTCGGCGAGCTCGTCGATTTAGCGGCTAAAGGCGTCGAAGGCGCCGCAGATATCTTGAAGACGTTGATTTCGAAAGGCGTCATCGGCGGAGGTGATAAGGACACAGTCGGCAAGCTGCTAGGCGGCGCTGCCGGCGCGATCGGTGAGGGCGGCGCCGGCGGTATAGGCGACATTCTGGGCGGTTTAACCGGTCAAACTGGTCAAGAAGGAAACGCCGGCGACGCTACGACCGATATCATAGATCTAGTAGGGTAGTTGAATGAAATTGTTGAACCAGCGTTTCAACTGGTCATTTGTGAATTAGAATATAGCGATTCCTGTTTTGTTTAAACCCGCTTTCAAAATGTAATTTGCTTCAGTAGCGCCAGCTTTCCAGGAGTCGCTTCGCATAACAGCTTCCCTCGCTTAGACCCTGGGTTCAAAAATTCCAAAATTCCCTTAGCCTGGTCTTGACAGAAGAACCAACCCTGCCTATTATGATATCAATCAAATGGTTCAGAGGAGGTGTTTGCTAGTAATCTTTTTAATCAAATGCTTGGTTTTGTGCGCGGCGAACGCTTCGGAGTCGGGCACAGTTTCGAACTCTCCAAAAACGTGTCTCGGAGAAAGGTACGTAGCTACGACGTAAGTAACGAACTCTATCGATTTTTTTTTTAGTTTCTTTCTCCGGCCTCGCGCAGGCTGATTTCATGAATCAGGGTCCATCAGTAGCGCAGTGAAAGCTTAGATTCAAGACCACCAGTCTATAAGACCATCTTAGTTTTATAAGCGCTCTAACGTCTTGAAACTATTGTAGAAGTCCATCGCGCACGACGCGTGAAAACACGGAAACATGAGATAGAAACATGTTTCCGGAGCGTTTCCCTGCGTCGTGCGTAGGCTACATGAGAAACGAGAAACGTGGTTTCGTAAACGACGTTTTCGAGATGAAACATGTTTTATCCCGCGTTTACTGTGTTTCCCCGTGTCGTGGGCTTTCGTAGACCCATTCAGTAGCGCATACTTTCAACAGCTACTATGTCGTGTAGGTTTTTGATAAAAACACGAATGTTGTTTTTGGATGTTTCATTCTTTATTTAACAGGTCTCATCGAAGCTTTATGGTCAAAAGTTGAAGGAGGCGTCGGAACTGTCGGAATCACCGGTACAAACGTCGGGTCGGAGACCGGTCAGAAAATCGACGCCGAACTGTTGAAAGAGTTCGTAGATATTCTGGTCGAGGGCGCCGAGGCCGCCTTAAAAGCGGGAGCGTCGGGCGGAGGAGGCCCCATCCCGGGAGACTTCCAGGCCATACTCGGCATGCTAAACGCAGGCAAAATCGACGCGTCGACTATCGCTAAAGTCGTCGACAGTCATCATCACAAAGAAGCCGAGAAACCGAAACCGGCCGGCGAAAAGGAGAAGATCGATTCGGACGACGACCAGATGAAAGAGCTGATGGAAATACTGAACGCCGCCGACGGGAAAACGAAAAGAAGCGCAGGTAGCAACGAAATCGACGCCGGTTTGATTTTACAGAAAATCATGAACGTCATTACGAACGCGCAGAAAAACGGCAACGCCGACGTCGTGCCGCAGTTGATTAGCATCCTCACCACGCCCGATAAAAGCGGCAAAACGCTGCTGCAGAAGCTGCTCTCTCAGCTGGCTTCGGGCGAGGGCGCCGAGTTTATGAAGAAATTCGCGATGTCTATCGGCGGCCAGGGGGCGTCCGATCTGGTTAATCAGCTGGTTAAGGGCTTAAGCGGCGGATCAGGGGGTGGAGATTTGATTAGTTCTTTGCTGGGAGCGTTTACCGGGGGTAAAGGGGGTGAGGGTGCTAGTCAACTGATCAATAGTCTACTCGGGTCATTGACATCAGGTCGACGTAAGCGCGGTCTGGCGCTCAAGGAGAGACTTGCCGGCATTATCGCCGGCGCGAAGAGCTTCGCAGCCAAGTTCCAAAAAGTCGTCGACAAAAATGTCGGCAAATCGAAGGAAATCTTGAACGAGATCGGACAACAAATCGAAGACGCCATCGATGACATCGTCGACATCACTCCCGAATCGGTGAAAAACGGAGTCGAAAAGATCGACGAAGTCATTCAAGAAGTCGTGAGTAAGTTTCAAAACGGGTATAACATTTTCAAGTACAAAACTTTGACTCTGCACCCAACTCCACAGTTGAGTGGGTTTAATTTGACTCTGGACCTAGTTCCACAGTTGTGCGGGTTTTATTTGACTCTGAATCCAGTTCCACAATTGCGAAGATTTAATTTGACTATGGGTCCAGTTCAACAGTTGTATACGTATATAATCCATACGCAATTCAATACTCTTCTATAGACAGAGGTAAAGAGGCATTGGCGAAAATACAAGGAGAAATGGACAACGACGTCAGCGAGGTCGCCGGCTATAGCCTAGCTACAAAAACCAAGGATTTCTTCCAGCCGCATTTCAAAGCGATCCTAGACGTACGTATATCAAATACGCTGAATTCGTCATGAATTGCAATTCTAGTCGAGAAGGCGTTCGAAGTATCTGTGTAAATGATTATCTAAATCTGTGTGATGTAATGTACCTCCCAAACACGAGCACTATTCGATGGCAGATTTCTTACCCTCACTGATAATACTGATACTAATAAGTTTCTTACAGCGGTCGTTATGTATAAACTAGTCAATCATCTAGTGCCCGATAACTGTATGTATTTATTGTCTTTTGAAAACGAGAGACAGGTTAAGAATTCTACGCAATGCACAGGATCTGGCTATACCGTTTTTTGTCGCACAACCCATAGGAGATTCTCCATAAGTATATATGGGCCAAGTTTCACAAAAAGTCTTAATTCTTAAATCGATTTAATTTCTTCATTAATTCAGTTTATCTTATATCGATTTAGGCATTAATCCTTTTTGTGAAACTGGGCCCTGGTCCCAAAATCTGGAATAGCACCCCACATTAAATTCGTAATAGGTTGTCTGTTTCTTCCTTTAAATATCATTTCACGTCTCACCTCCTTTCCTGTATACAATTGATATATAATTCTATTCAAATATTACGTAAAATCATTAATCATATCCTAAACGTTCTGCACTTATTTTCAATAAAAATCCTCATCGCTGGTTTTCGTCAATGTATGGCTTTATAAGTTCGCCAATATACAGTTTTCCTTTATTTGTCATTGACATTGACAGGGACCCGGCTCGATAATATCTGGATTCTTCTGGTCCCTGGCAATCTCATTATTATCTTTGCTCATATCTGTAACTACATTTTTTACTATGTTCTTTATGAGATTGCAAACAAAAGTACAAAAAATACAGGGGTTAAGTGTCGATGATTTAGGACCAACCCAACGATTAGGCCAAGGAATACATTGTTTCTTGTTAGTCCTAAGGAAAAGTGACGAGGGCGGCAAGTTTTATCTTAACATCCCTTTGCGGCCTTATTCCAAATTCCATAAGTGGCGAGGGCGACTATCTTGTATTTTAAACGGGTAAATTTCGTCCGATTGTGGAACTAAGCACTGGCCTTGAATCTTGGCTGTGCAACCAGCCCCACTAGGACTTACTAATTTCAACGTTTCAACGCTTTGACTATATCCTGATAGTCATCTTCAGGAATAATGCAGTTAAGATGACTATTAGGATATAGTCGAAACGTTGGATAAACCACTACCTTCAGTTACATTATCGGAATGTTTTTTTTTTATCGTTATCATTGTGGTATTCTCTCTAAATCGCTTCAACACGGATATATTGTTTTATTAATCGTGAGGACTCACTGACGTGTAGCCCCCTTACCTCTAGAAGCGAAAGAAAGACTTACTTGACGACACAAAAACCTCTAGCAAGTATATCATTGCGCCGTCGAAGATCTCGAGTCACCGCTTATTTCCTTTTGTCTCTTCAGTCGCTGACGAGTCTCGGTAGCGCTGTTAGCGATCTAGGAAGCGACGCTTTGGACAAGGTGACAAAATACCTGGCCACACTGGAAGACAAGGCCACGGTGACTAAAGACGAACTGGTGGCTCTGGTGAAAGACAAAATCAACGATCTTAAAGACGTGAAAGATGCCGTCAAACAAATCATCAGTGAGTAGAAAAAATTAAATCGTGTACATAATTACAATATATAATGACAAAATATAATCTCCCCTGAGTCTAAAAAGTGAACCAAATGATGGGGGGGGGGGGCGAGAGATCATAGATCAATAGATCAACATTGAGACAATCTTGACGAGTAGTTTCGGACCCCTGATATAGATATATACGTACGTACACACACCGTGATACACCCAGACACCCAGGAAGAAACATCCTTCCGAACCTGACCGGATTCGGGTCGGCTGGTAACGACTCTTAACGAGTCGCGAGGTCAAGGGAATCGGGGAACAGCTTTAGCGTTAATGGGTTCGAATCCGGGTTAAGATGGCCCATGACCCCAACCATTAGAACTCTTAGAGTATATTGCATCATTATCATTGTCAATGCAGAATATAGAGTGTCTCTTCGTCTCCTTGATTAATTCTATTATCAATTGTTTCTCATTTTTATTTCTACAGCCTTAGAACTCTTAGAGTATATTGCATCATTATCATTGTCAATGCAGAATATAGAGTGTCTCTTCGTCTCCTTGATTAATTCTATTATCAATTGTTTCTCATTTTTATTTCTACAGCCGACAGTATTTCCAGTTTAGACGATCCCGCCCAATACTAAACCTGAATCTATCACGAATGAAAATGCACATGGATTTCACTAAATAAATAAACAAATTTTTGTTCGGAATAGATCGAGGTCAAGGGAATCGGGGAACAGCTTTAGCGTTAATGGGTTCGAATCCGGGTTAAGATGGCCCATGACCCCAACCATTAGAACTCTTAGAGTATATTGCATCATTATCATTGTCAATGCAGAATATAGAGTGTCTCTTCGTCTCCTTGATTAATTCTATTATCAATTGTTTCTCATTTTTATTTCTACAGCCGACAGTATTTCCAGTTTAGACGATCCCGCCCAATACTAAACCTGAATTTATCACGAATGAAAATGCACATGGATTTCACTAAATAAATAAACAAATTTTTGTTCGGAATAGATCAGCCTACGTCTTGTTTTATTTTCATTTTTGTGGGTTTTTTCCCGGGACTATCTATTAAGACAAGGGTGCTGAGGTGCTATGAAAGAGTCTCACGATTCCATCAGGTTCGAACCCTGCTATGGGAGGCCGGCGTGGCTTGTGCATGTCTCATGATGTAATCAGGTTTGAATTCCTGCTGACGGAGGATGTGTCTCCGGCAGAGGTTTGTACCACGTGAAATAGTCTCACGATGCCTTCAGGTTTAAGTCCTTGCTATCGGAGGCGTGGATTTGTACTGTGACTGAGTCTCACAATGTCACGAGGTTTTAAGAATCTCTGTCGAGGGAGGATGTGTCTACTAGGGCAGGGGTTTGTACTGTCACTGAGTCTGATGGTGTTATGAGGTTCAAATCCCTGCTGATGGAGGATGGGCGAGGTATGGGACAGTATGGACCTTAAGAGAAGATACAGCGACCGAAATTACACTACTACTACCTCGGATTCCAAAGCAATTTACGCAGCGGTTTCGCATCTGTAGTTGCCATTTGGTTACATCTTCTAGAAAGTGATATTCGAATTTCAAATTGAAACACGTTTTTGTCGAAATATTCATTCAGATTTCGTTTGTCAATAATAGGCCAAAGATTATATCGTTTCGAACTTCGTTTCGTTGATCGCTTTTGTCGTCGACATGAATAATAGTCATCAATATTCATAGAACTCGACGTGTTCAGGTCAAGAGCCCTAACGCGCGAGTCAACATTTCATCTCAAATTATTGACATTTACAGAAATATAATCCATCGTTGAGCGACGAAATACGATAAACTATACGACGTATGTATCGCGTTTGACTCGAGATGCACGCGGTAAAATAATAGCCGGGTTTCATTAGTTTCACAACCGAGATAATGAAGTGCCTTACGCAACACGCATTAAAACAAAACAAATTCTACTCACCGAGTTATCATTATACTCCTCCAATAATTGATTCCATCAAAGTACATGGCCTTGAACATCGCGCCATATAGTTTATAGGTACAAACGAGAGCACATTATATCCAGCTTAAATGCGGCGGTCAAATTTCAAAACGATATTTCCGTGGATTCAGTTATCGAGGCTAATTCTTGAAGCGTGTCACTATCAATTTGATGGAACCGCCGTAAGGTCTGCGGGGGAGGGGGCAGCGTCACACATCAGCATGGAAGTACCGTACCGTAAACGTCACTGCTCTTACTTAAAATATTTCACACAAAAACAAATTTGCTCCATCCTCCAACTCCGATCCAATATATGGTACGTAGTTTGCTTCTTTTTTTCGATGCGAATATGATTATCCGACATTACTGCTACAGTTCTCCAAAAGGATTCCGGGCGAATTTCCACCAGTATATTGGCCGTAGCTCGATAAAGTCTGAAAAGGGCAATAACTACTGCTGTTTGGTGTGAACCGAGTATAGGCGGGAATAGGCGTAGGGCCTATAAACGGTATAGGACACATAGCATATGTATATCTTGAACTTAACAAATGCAGGCGTGGTGGTCATTGTGACCGGTGAGTTACTCCAAGCTTACACGCGCCGATTGAACGCGCGCCATCTGTGGCCCTATATAGTCGAACAAATTCAATAAGGTACGGTTTATGAAACCATTTGTTACGATAATTCTAAGATATCCATGCAGAGATTTTAGATAATACGAAACAAGTTTATATACAAAGTAGTACGATTTCACTGTCAGCCGCGAGAATCTTAGTGTAAAAATGAGAAAAAATTGGAATAACTTGAAAAACTTTGAGTCAGTAACCCTTTAAGGAGACAAAGTAACGGTGAATTTGACATCGAATTGACATTTGACCAAATTCACGATACGAGGACTCTGATTGGCTAGTTAGTTACCTAATCGTTGGCGGTAAGCTTTGACAATATGATGGGCTTTGAACATATCCGATCGTGATACTAAACCACAGGCTACCGACTAATTCAATTCAATTCAATCTTTATTCAGCATAAACATTAATAAAACATTGTTTGCAACTGATACAAATTCGGAAAATCAAGTATATACATAATAGGAGATAAACAAATAATAAAATGAAGCATAATTAACACTAATTACAGATGAGTTAAAACATAATTGAAAACATACAGAACATTAATCGAAGAAATATTAGGACAATGGCAGACCGAGTTTAATAAATTTGGCTAGCTGAACAATGCTGGTTGTAGGGTTTAGGTTGTCGAAAGTGGAGATTTAACTATTTACGTCTAAGATAGCTATATTTAATTCCTTTCTCAGATTGGCAACTCTTTTACAATGGAACAAAAAGTGACATTCATCGTCCAACACATTACAAATATTGCACAAACGATTTTCCTTTTCTATACCGCGGTGTCTACCTTTTTCAATAATTAAGCTGTGAGTAGACGTCCGTAATTTAGCAACAGCATTTCTGAGGTTAAAATCTTTTAGCACTAATAAATACTTTTCTAACTTAAAACTTACTTTAACTGCTTTATAAAAATAACGGGAATGATCACTTGATCTTATGTCCTTATGCCAGAGATCCACAAAGATAGCTGACAGACGCTTTCTAATACCCAGAATAATGCTATTCGAATAATGCCCCAAGTTGTTCCAAACATTTGAGTACCCTAAATTTGATAGAATTGATTTAACGGTAGATATATAATTGAATTTGCCCTCCCTGTCATCTTCATATTGTTCTAGAAAAGACAAGTAGATCAATGATTTGCTATTACCCGACGACATAACTGACCTCCAGTACTTCAAAGCTGACATAGTAATCTCAATATAGAGTGGAACCTCTCCCAAATCACCAAGAATAGGTAAAATTGACCCCTTAGAATGAAGACCCATTATGAACCTAAAAAATCTTGACTGCAGCTTTTGCACTACCCATTTGTTATATGGTAAACCCATATCCGTGAGTGACCCATTTGGTTTCTTTAGAAATGACATATAGGGCACAACTCCCCAAACTTCACTACCATACATAACTATCGGTTTGAGTAAACTGTTAAAAAGCTGTAGTTGTTGTAGAATACATAAATCCTTGAAACCAGGCATTTTAGTTAGATTGAAAAGCCCTCTTAAACCCTTACTCAACAGTGATTGGCTAAATTCTTCAGTAGACTGGCCCTCTCCTCGGATCCTCGGGGCCAATTAGTTACGTCTGAAGCAGCTAGAGGCGGATCCAAGGGATGCCCCCAAAAAATTCCAAGGGGGGACTAACTGCAGTTTAGGTCACCCTGTGGCGCTAGTTTTAGGTAACTTTTTATTCTTAAATTGTTATCACTTAAGTGTTGTTTTGTAAATATTTTTCCTCCATATATTCTGGAAATGGTCGAGTTGTAAAATGAAATCGTAATCGTACCGGTACATAAACCTTAAGAGACACTTAAACTGCAGTCGCCCCCTACCGAATGGGTTTCGGGTGAGACGAACGATACAAATAAGACGCACAAACGCTGGAATCATTTTTTTTCGATACACGTAGTTTATTTATTGAGGATTCTTTACAAAAATTGAGAGAATTGTTTTTTTTTGTCCTTCTGTTTACACAATACCGTATACAGCGGGTAGTCTGAATACCAGTCGTTGTTACGGTTCCCTACAACCTTGTTTGAGGAACAACGGCTAGGTACTAGACTAATACAGCGGGGTACACGGATCATCACACCTTCAATCGGCGCTGGTACATGTGCGAATTCTGAGGGCCAATTAAAACATGCTAATGCATTATTCAGCGCGTAAACAAAAATACGAAACAATATTCAGTTTTATTCCACTGTTACTCGTCTGGAAAGGTTTAAAACTGCCCCGAAATAAGATAGGGAAAATAAAGCGTTAAAGCCTGCTAAAAAATTGATACCTTGTAGGATCATTCATCTATTACCTACGCATTAGGGGAGGGGGATGGGGTAACTGCAATTGCGTACTTAATCCTTCATGTATAAAATGTTATGCATATGTATTATAAATGAATGATCCCTATTTCTCATTTCAGCTGAGTTATAAAGTTGACCCGGCCGGCCACCTATCTACCATGTACACTAAAAATTTTTCAAAATCATGATCAAGCTAACAATAACAGACCTGGCAGCTATAGAACTGAACTGATTACGAATTTAATAGCGATATACAAAATGACCAAGAAACAAGGTATCAATGTCTAATGTCGGGTGTTTGTAGTTCATTTTCAATTAAAATGTCTCAGTTGAAGTACTGAACACATGTGAAGTGTGGACGATCAGTTTTTGAAAGTGTCCTGATAAAATATCTAATGTCTGGTGTGTGTACAATGAAGTTCATTTTCAATTACAAATGTCTAAGGTGAAGTTCTGAACACATGTGAAGTGTGGACGATCAGTTTCTGAAAGTGTGCGGATAAAACGTCTAAAATCTGGTGTTTGTAGTTCATTTTCAATTAAAAATGTCTCAGTTGTAGTTCTGAACACAAGTGAAGTGTGGACGATCAGTTTTTGAAAGTGTGCTGATAAAACATCTAATGTCCGGTGTTTGTAGTTCATTTTCAATTGAAATGTTGCAGGTGAAGAAGTTCGGAACACATGTGAAGCGTGGATGATCAGTTTTTCAAAGTGTGCTGATAAAATATCTATGTCCGGTGTTTGTAGTTCATTTTCAATTAAAAATGTCCGGCATTCTGGTTAGACTAGACGATCAAAATTTGTAAAAAGAATAGGGGCAATGAATCGAACATAAGAAAGTATAGACGGGACTACCTGGTAGATGTTTTCACCATAATTTGGCATCGAAAATAGTAGTTTCATTGTAAATGAACTACAAACAATTTTGATTTTGAAAATGTTGGTAGTAATTGAGCTGAGATCCGCCACTGCGAACCTATTTCGCCATCCCTTATGCGTCCCATTGAAGTTTACCACAAAATCTATGACTAAAATATGAAAAATAGAGATGACTTAAGTAACGCGACGATTGATTCGATGACGACTTAAACGAGTTTGGCTATAGACTAAATCATTCGCACTTAGTAAAATGACATAGAGAAAGAAATCGTATTTTCAACGTTCCGACGTTTAATCCAAATATTCCGAGGCATATCCACATCCAGATGAGATATCGTCGCGAGTTCGTTTATCAGTTTTCCCACGATGAACAATATAATCGACGGCGATCACTTCACGTATTTCTCCATGAATTTCCGATGGAAATCCGATCGCAGCGTGTCGTTTATGAAACGTTTGTCTTTTTCCTTTTCGCCGCGAGCGCAATTTTTGAACACAACGTCGTCGTCCCATCTGGAAAGAAAAATGAAAACGATGAAAATGAAATACGGTAAACGGCGCCGACTCGGTAACATTGGGACTATGAGACTTTCACTTGACTTGAGTTTAGAATCAGTGAACTCGGTAACGTCGGGACTGCTGTAAATATTTCACCGAGTTGACAATCAGGGAACTCGGTAACGTCGGGACTGCTGTAAATATTTCACCGAGCTGACAATCAGTGAACTCAGTAGCGTTGAGACTGCCGTAAATATTTCACCGAGTTCAGGGAAAACGACTTTACCTTCGTTTAACTTTAAAATCTGCCGACATTTTCTCTTGATTAATAAGTGGATTGCCTTTGACTATGTTTTCCATTCGAATTCGTTCTTCCTCTTGTTTCTTTTCGACTTCCTGTGAAATACACAGATTCGATATTCAATGTCCCGGTAACATTTCCCTTTCGGTGAGTGATGGGTCATATAACACGCAGTTTTGTTCGTTCAAGCATCTAACTGTTGTATGAGAACGATGATGTCATAGGGGGATTAATAGAGACAAGGGTATTGGTTGTACTGGCCTTTGTCGCTCCTCCTGCTCATTGATGAATTTCGTAAGAAAATTTGAGCATCGATTTCAAAACATTCACTCATTGGTAGCACTTTTTCATTCATTTCCGGGATTAATGGAGGAGAACAATTACAATGATGATGTCATAGGGGTATTTTTGAAGGTGAACAATTACGATGATGATGACATAGGGATATTTATGAAGGAGGTGAACAATAACGATGATGATGATGTCATAGGGGCATTTATGGAGGAGGTGAACAATTACAATGATGATGTCATAGGGGTATTTATGGAAGAGGTGAACAACGATGATGATGTCATAGGGATATTTATGGAGGAGGTGAACAATTACAATGATGATGATGTCATAGAGGCATTTATGGAGGAGGTGAACAATTACAATGATGATGTCATAGGGGCATTTATGGAGGAGGTGAACAACGATGATGATGTCATAGGGATATTTATGGAGGAGGTGAACAATAACGATGATGATGTCATAGGGATATTTATGGAGGAGGTGAACAATAACGATGATGATGTCATAGGGATATTTATGGAGGAGGTGAACAATAACGATGATGATGATGTCATAGGGGCATTTATGGAGGAGGTGAACAATTACAATGATGAAGATTCGAGGTGTTCTAGTATCTACTGGTGTAATGTTATTGGTTCTTCAAGATTGATGACATCACAGGGGGATTTTGACTGTTACCTTCTGAGCTGCTTCTGCCGCTCGCTCTTTTTTTATCTTATGTAACTCGGCCATCAATTCGGCGGTATCATCTTCATCATCCTCGTCATCATCTTCATCTTCCTATAGAGAAAAAAAATAACAAAGCAATCATATCACCCGTAGGAATGCAAAAATAGGCCGATGCACACACATTTCTATCTACAATGTACTTATAAGAATATAATTTATTGAAGGTGATTTCCAGGGAAGATTGTGAAATCTAATCAATTCATTGATACTTCAAGTGTAAATCAAACGAGTAGGTCCATACAGATCAGTATTCCTGGATATAATGAGTTCAAGGAGCTTTTTTTTTTCAAGGAGAACATTTCGTGGAGTCTCTGCATCATTTTCATATCATAATTGTAGTAAGACTCCTCCTAATTCGGTACTGTTTATCTCAGTCAAACCATTAATTCAATGGTTTCATGAGCAAATGTTTATCCGTTACACTAAATTCATTTTTGAATTTGATTAACCGCCTAATTGGGTTAAAAAAATCTGATATAACGATTACGACACTAATGTACAAACCAGACCAACATTTCTTATTGCCTATTTCTAAAAATTGAAGGAGTTTTGGACATTTTTCTCAACTGAAAGCAGTTTCAAGCACCTTTAAAAACACAAAGCAGTTTCAAGCACCTTTAAAAACATATCCAATTTTGTTTAAGGAATCGTGAAGTCGTCGTAGGAACCCTGATAGAGGCAAATTCGTCCCATTCCCGAATATTTCCCTAAACTGAACGAAAGATTATTTCGAAATAACTATTGTCAAAATTTTTCCCCGATGTCAAGACGAACAAGACTTTGTAATTCTCGATTTTTTTTTCTACTTTCCGATTATCATTTTCGACACTAACCTCTTCGTCGTCGATTGGGTCGTCTGCGTCTAAATTCGAGGACGACGACGCTTCGATTCTCGGTCGTTTACTCGACGTCGACGATGACTCTGGAAATAAAAAACAGTCAAATATACAGGTTTTCTGCCTCCACTATACTCTGGGACCTCGGATAGGTGAATTTAGGAAATTTTCATTTTCTTCAAAGAGGACCATCGAAATTTTAACTCGAAACGTATTTATCATATCGTTAAGCCATTTTCTATAAATAGGCCTACTTGAATTGTTCTATTATCATCATTATTATTATTATTATTATAACTGTTGTTACTATCATTTCTTTTATCTTTACTTTTTTTCTCAAGGGGCCTGAATGCCCTAGAGACTTGTACAACCGTGATGGCTCTGTTTCAGGTCCCTATCATCTATCTACTAATTCATGTACTCTATTTGTAATTTTGTATTCGCTTTAATTGATGATGAAATAAATCATTATCATTATTAGTACTATTATTGAACGTTGCCTTTTATAAAAAGTAGACAGAGGTTTGTTCTATCAATTGAAATATTGATCGATTGTACTTTGATGAGAGTTTCAGCCAGGCGGATTTAGGGGGTGGACTCGGGGGTTCCGACCCTGCCTGAGGTACCAGTATTCGTCAAAACAAAGATTGTTAAAATTTTATTCTAAATTTTCATTTCTTCACTTGGAAAGAAAGCCCTATAGAAGGGCATTCCAAGTGATGCCTTTTTTGTGAAGGGCTTTCCCCGTCATGTCATTATCACGAAACAAGTTCAAGCATCGGTTAGTAGAATGGGGAAACGTGCATTGAAATTTTGCATGATTTCTGTCAGCGCTTCCAAACTTAGAGCTGATATACGAAACTTACCATATCAATTCCAACACCTATTTCACTCCTGATGACAAAATACCAGCTGTGTTTATCCAGTGGTTATTATTTGTGCCACCAAGAGCTAACAGAAAGTTACTCTCAGGATCATTTTATAAGGATCTTCACAGTTGATCATATGAAGTGAACCTCGTGATGGCAAATACGCTCGCAGGAGCTTTCAAGTCTACCGACGGAGGACTCTACAATTGCCCCCCCCCCCCCGGACAACTGTCCCCCGGACAATAGTCCCCCCCGAATAAAATCCTTTTTGATTTGGATTAACACCACCTAAATACTTTTACTTAGAAATTTATTTGTCTATTATTGAATATAGATTTATGAGATATAGAATTACTGATGTTGTGTGCAGATTTGAAACTTTGAATCAGTCCTTGAGTAATCTTAATTCGCTTACCAAATTAAAGGAAACTTAATTAGTCCACTTATTAGTGCATAAGTTAACGTTAGCTAATTTATTGGAATTAGTTTTAGTGTTACCTTAGCCAATCAAAAACTTTAAATCAGTCCTAGAGTAATTAGTTGCACTAATTAGCTAGAATAAGTTCGCTTTGTCTAAATAATTAGAAGTAAATATCTGTGTTACTTTAATATCAAAAAGATTTAATTTGGGGGGAAATTGTGCTGATACCCCTAGGGAGTTCAATACCAGTCCTACGTCACTAGGCCTACTAAAATGAGAGTCCACACGATTTCTAAAAATCTATTTTTCAAAAGCGGACCTTTTTTAGATTTTGGGCGGTCCATAGCTACGGGCCTGCTAGGAGTAGATACGTAGACGAACAAGTCAAATTTCTTGCCCTTGGAAGGGGAGATTATGGATAACCGAAATCCTACCTCCGCCACGGCGGTCTCGATCGCGGTTCTTCTCACGGGCGACTCGCTCTCTCTCTTCGAGATCTCGCCTGAAATCACGACCGCGGGTCTCCTTTTCGGACGTCTGACCTTCCTGTCTGAAAACACATCGAAGAAAATGCCGTTCGATGAAAAGATTTCGAAGCCAACCGAAGACATTTTATGAACACACTTTCAAATATAGGTCATCCACACTTCACATGCGTTCAGTACTTCAACCGAGACATTTTGCTAATTGAAAATGAAATACAAACATCAGACATTTTATCACACTTTCAAAAACTGATTGTCCACACTTCGCGTTCAGAACTTCACCTGAGACGGTTTCAATTTAAAATGAACTACAAACATCAAACATTTTATCAGCACACTTTCAAAAGGCGATCATCCAAACTTTATACATGTAATACATGATCGGCGAGAGAAATCCCACAATAACGAAGCCAAGATCATACTCTGGACCCAGTACCACAGTTGTGAGTTAGAGTTAACTCTGAGTTAAAATTAGTTCATTTTGAATGAGTTAACTCTTGAGTTAAATCTTAACTCAGAACTGTGGAACTGGACCCAGTACGCCTGATGATGGCTAACAGTTGTTAGCCTAAACGTCGCTCCTCAAATACAATCATTCTGATATAGAATGTTTCAATCTTGGCTTCGTTATTGTGGGATTTCTCTCGTCATCATCATATATGGATATTGTGTATCTTCTCGTCTAATACATGATCAGACCTTCACCTTCGGAGATTTTTAATTGAAAATGAACTACAAAAACACCAGACATTAGACGCTTTAGATGAAAACTCACCTGTATTTGAGTTTAGTGTGAGATGGTAAATCACGGCTGGAATATTGTTTCGAAATCGCGCTGAGGTCGTTTTCGCCTCGTCCCGATCCGCCGCGGGCCGGTTCAAACGTCGGTCGCGCTGCAGTCGTCATTTCGTTTTCTTAATTCCGACGCTCTTCGATTTAACCCTTACCCTTCTAATCTGAAACCGAAGAGTAAACAATCGTGACGAAAATTGATGACATCACGAAGAGCGGGACCCAGTTTCCCGGTTGTGAGTTAGGGTTGTAGGTAAATATCCCCTGGGTAAAAATCCCCAAACATTCAAAGTTTCTAAAATCCCCACTCGGTGATTTTCAAGAACATTTCAAAGCAAAATGTTTCTCCAATTTCATCCACTTGCATTGAGACTGAAATATGTTTGAACTGTGCGATGAAATCTTTCGTTCTTAAGTAAACTCGTAGAATAAAACAAATCGCCAGAATTAATAAGAATAATGAACTTCTTATCTGTCACATCTTGAAGTTCGAAATGGAATGCTTTTGAACTGTGAGTTAAGAGTTAACTGTGAGTTAAAGTAAGTTCATTTTCGATGAGTTAACTCAAGAGTTAAATCTTTACCCGGAACTGAGGAACTGGACCCCGTTAATCAGTTGGTCAATTCCTAGCGCCTCGATGGGGACACCGCAACACCGGCTATCCTACCAGATGGCGTCACGAGAACTCGGTCTTACATCGTCAAAATTAGTTAATTTTCAATGAAGTTTGAACTGGATTTTTAGACACTTGAAATCCATTATCACAGCACCCGCCAAATATACACAGGGTTTCCAGTGGAAAGGTCCGGATAAAAAGATGTCCAATATTAAGATTGCGCAATAAAATCAAATCTGAATTTGCTTTTGTTATCAGTTATTTTTTCCGGTTTTTCTGCAAATTTTGCTCTCCTAAGCTCAGAATACGTTCATTTGAATGATGAATAAATTTTGGTAATGAACAAAATATAAGATGTTGTGCTTCGATCGATGTATCGTTTGTTGGATTTTGGAAGCTGAAATCACCACGAGCTCTTCACTTGAAGTTGAAAGGTAGAGGTTTTTGGCTGCCATAGCATTTGCCGTACAGGATATTTTGGTATTTTGGGGGTCTCCGGCGGGGTTCTCCTTATTACCGAAATGACGTAATTTACCGAGATGACATGAAATATAGCATATTTATTTATTCCTTATCGATTTTAACACTTGAAACGATGTTATATCAGTAATAAATACCTTCTTAAGTCATATTTTTCCGGATATTTTGTGAAAAAAATTTTGACTTCAAATATGTAATCTCGGTTAGCAATAGAATTTCATGGCATTTGATTGATCGACGATCTCATCTCGGTAAAGTTAAAAGTTATTTTTCTACTACAAAAATATCCGACAAAATATGTAAAATATGACTCCAGCAGGCATTTATTACTGATATAATATGATTTCAAGTGTTAAAATCGATAAGGAATAAATAAATATGTTATATTTCATGTCATCTCGGTTGATCTCGGTAAAATACGTCATCTCGGTAATAAGGAGGACCGCTCCGGCGCATTTAGAGTGGAAACGTTATCAAATGGCCTTCAGTAAGACATATTTAGAAAATATAGGATGTTTTGAACAATTCAAAACAGATTTTATCTAAATCCTTTGGATATTTTAGGAGTAATAGCGAATTCAAATCGACGAAGTGTCTGTGAGTTTACACCCTTTCGGTTTTCTTAATTTTAGTACCTTAGTCTTGGATATTGGATGATCTAAGCAACAGTTCTCCCCAAACTTCAAATACGAGCCCCTGTGTGATTCCGATCACTTTATCGACTAACTTACTAAGTAAACCGACGTTTCCCCCGAACGGCAACAATGATTTAATCGTTTCCCGGTGGTAAATAGCGCGAATGCCGTTCTAGTCTATTTTGAGAGATTTTCACGAGAGGTTTACACGCCGAGAACACTTACTTATCGAACAAAATGAATGCGCTTTTTATTCACGGGCGTCTCTTCTAACAGGCGACGATTACTCAACGGCGTTAGATGCCTAAATTACGGAATAATTCGCTCACAAAATTCGGCTTAGAAAATCAAAATTCAAGTTCGAAGCCGTCCGCCATTTTGTATATCACGTGACCCTGGTAATCAACTGGTTACCGGTCGCTATCTTGAGGCAACCAGTCTACCCTGGTAATTGCCCGCGATAGAAAAGTAGAGCAATCGAAAAGAAGATCACGGGGCTTTTCTAACGCATAAAAGAGTCTCTCTAAAATTTTATCTCAAATCTTATTCCGTTGTTTGGGCCGAAACGTCGACTAGGGTTTAATTTCAAAGCCATGCCAAATCATTCGATTCTTTACCATGATTCAGTCCCATATTGCATATTTAGCTTCGCTCAGTTTACTATTGAAAAAGTTTGTCGCATCGTAAGATCTTTTCTTCGTTTAAATCGTGAAATGGATATTTCAGGTGAGAGGTTGATAGTTGCTGTTTTGTATGAGCCTAAATCGCGGATTCGGACATGGAAACGCAAGTTACCGATTACTTTTTGCGCGGGCAATTTCTTCACTTTTTGTGAAAATAACGACATTATTTGCGTAAACTAGAGATGATTTTTCTTCATTTTCTCCAACTACACTTGCTTGGATCCCAATTTCAGTGCAATAAAGACGCTTTGAATTTAATTCAGCCTGGAACATGAGAAGTCCTGCCGCTATTCCTAGTCCCGTTACGTGTTTTTAGTCTTATATATTTTGACAGCTCTCTCCGAGATTGGTTCATTGGACAATGAATTACGCATCTATTCGGCATCGTTTCAAGTGATTGATCGTAGTTTGAAAGGTACGTCGAATTTTTCCTACTCTTTAGTCTTTGCTAGTTAAGATCAGGGGGCGGATCCACAGGGGCTCGTATCAGAGTTGTAGGTAATGTAAAAACGATAACGGGTAAAAGTGCAGATATCCGCGCGCGTAAAAACGGTTCAATCAATTATCATTGTTTCAGATTCAAAATGTCATCAGTAATTCAGTACATTGCCATTGGCTAATTTTAAGATATCTTCACTAGAGAGAGAGTAGAAAAATTTTAGCCTGGATTCTGTCATTCAGCAGATTGTGTCAATCACGAGAGGTGCGGATCTGCACTTTTACCCCATAAGTGTATAGCGAAATAGTAAGCGACTGAAGTTGAGTAGTTTGTGAGCGTCGTAGCCCCCTTGTTATTTTATATATACTATAGACATTGGATTAACAGATTATCGTTTCCTACTTACAACTCTGATACGAGCCCCTGTGGGCGGATCCAGCAGAGGGAGGGATGCTTTGCTGACTCCACCTAGGCCTACTCGCTACTGTTTATCAATCAATATCATATTGAACGATTACCACACTCAAACGTGGTGAACGGATAATAAGATAAAAACCCACTATCTACAGATTAAAAGTATTTAAAAACAAGAATTTATTTATTCAATCTAAAATATATATAAGACACGACGTTTCCATCTCACCCTAGAGATCATCGTCAGGTTAATATCATATTGAATTGAATGAATTGGATTTTTGATTGAAAAATTGCACAACACTGTCATCAATCGCTGTCTGTCTGTCTGTGATACAGGGAGCAGGACTCTTAATTGATGGAATTGTCGTATGACGTTTAAGTGAATGGAATGCACAAAACCGTTATCAATGACAATGACTAACCTACGGAATCCCCTCTTCTAAGAGTAAAAAAGGTGACGCACGAGATGATTTTTTGGAAGTGGATATTTTGCCAATGCGGCATTATTTTAGAATTATGCTATTTTGCCAATGGCTATATATAATACGAAGTGGATATTTAACGGTATACGGCAAAGTATTTACTTCCACTATTTTACCGTACATTATATAGTATTAACTAATAAAATAAAGTAACAATAAAATCAATTTATTGGGTTTTGGGTTAGGGTTTCAATAGGGTTAGTGTCGTGAGGGAGAGAAGAGGGTCCAGCGGGTTCCGTTTTTACCCCTAGGGATAGGATTAGGGTAAGTTGAAGTACTATAGATAGTTAAAACATTCGACCGGCTGTCAGCGAGCTCGGTGGTCTAGTGGTACGACGCTGCGCTAGTAATTTACTGGCCCGGGTTCGAGTCTCGCTCGATCCGTTCTATTTCCTCTAACTCCGTTCTCCACACTTTCCTTGAATTTTCTAAGTCGCGTACCTCAGTGCACATACGCGGCGTCAATAAGCCAATCAGAACGCGCCATTGGCAAAATAGCATTTACAGGAATAATGCCGCATCGGCAAAATATCACCTGTCTGATTTTGTTCACAATTTTGAGTAATTAAGTCGAAATTCGACGTGATAAGTCGGGTATCCGAATGCATTACTTATAAAGAAAACTGAATGTGTGAGGTTTGTAATGATAGTTCATTGTTCACAATCAGTTTAGCGAAACTGAATTACTGGTGGTTTAAAGTCACAGTGATTGAAAAGTATCGAGAAAATGTCGTTCGTGTCTTAGTCGTGTCTGCGGTACATCAGACGCTACGGTTCTTGGTGAATGAAATCCTAACTTAGAAACGCGTGTTCATCGATGAATAGATTATCAACGATTATTAGGCTAATGATTATTATCAAAAATTGAATTCATCATCATCATCATCATCATCATCAATCGACGGATCCATTGAAGCTTTAAGGCCTATTTTTATCCGCTTTGATGTCTTTGCTTCGTTGCCGTACGGCACTAACCCAGCTTTCGCTCGGAAAAACCGCATCGATTAATCTGAATTAATTTCGCTTTCAAGAACCGATTTACCGTTGTGTTGTACTAGGCCTAGTAAGATAGCTGATTACAGATTCTCAGCAAATAAAAATGGAATTGAATTGAATTGAATATTAATGATTTCCCATTCATATTTTCAGTTGAATTCGTGTTGAGATATTACTTGGAGTTCTACCACGCGCACTTATATATATATATATTCTTCAGCCGGGCTGAGGACGCATTCGATCGTTCGCCATGGAATGGATGTTAATGAACCCGGCCGGATTGAAATCAGTGGCTTACGAATTACCGGATATCGGTAGGTTATTTGAAATGTTCACTAATGAGAGACTGGTTGCGGGGTTAAAAAAAAAACCAAAAAAAAAAGCTCGATGATTTCGAGTTTAGATTATTTTTACACCTCGAAGAAAAATTAATGTACAGCTGTCGATAATAATCCTGACTAATCATTATTGAAAACAGATTTTTCCGATAGAAATTAGAGCCACGAAATGTATTATTCATTTACAATATGAACGCCAAAATTCGCATTTGTAGCCTAGGCCAAATTCGGTTTTCGTAGCTAGTCGACTAGTGGTCGGATCTGATAACCGATTGCGCTTGATTTCCGAACTATTTCGGGACTCTAGTTCCTACTGACTGACATTCGGTTTTGCTTAGTTCGACTACAATGGAACTTACAACTGAAATTTTTTAGCTCAAGTGAATACTGTATTTCAAATTATCTGTTATGTTGAATATTCTATCTGTAAAGCGCTTTGAGTCATTATGAGATTTAGCGCTATATAAAAATAGATTTTATTATTATCATTATTATAGTTTATCAAAAGCTATCGGGTTCGAATCCCATTAGGCCTAGGCCTATAGGGCCTAAGCATTTTTGTGCAGCATAGGAAAAAGGTGTCAGGGTGAATTCCGGTGGCTTGAGGATTAATGAGCAGGGCGGATATGATAATAATGATAATAATAATAATTTATTTACTTATAAAGCGCATTTCTATAAAACATAATCATTGCACTTCACATTATTAAAAAAACAGATAAAACAAAAGCAGATTAAACACTAATTGTACAGATTTCTAAAATAAAAAGTTTTTAAACGTGATTTAAAACATGAGACAGTTAGACTTTCACGAATTTCCTGTGGTAAGACATTCCATAAAGTTGGTGTCATGAAAGTAAAAGCATTTACGTCCGTTATGAGCGCCTTGAGGAGTAATAGTCAGGGTGGATACGGGCGGCTTTCGAGGAGTAATAGTCAGGGTGGATTCGGGCGGCTTTCGAGGAGTAATAGTCAGGGTGGATACGGGCAGCTTGAGGTGTGATAGGCAGGGTGGATACAGGCAGCTTTAGGAGTGATATTCAGGGTGGATACGGGTGGCTTGAGGAGTAATAGTCAGGGTGGATACGGGCAGCTTGAGGTGTGATAGTCAGGGTGGATACGGGCAGCTTTAGGAGTGATAGTCAGGGTGGATACGGGTGGCTTGAAGTATGATAGTCAGGGCGGATACGGGCTGCTTGAGGAGTGATAGTCAGGGTGGATACGGGTGGCTTTAGGAGTGATCGTCAGGGCGGATACGGGTGACTTGAGGAGTAATAGTCAGGGTGGATACGGGTGGCTTGAGGAGTGATAGGGCGGATACGGGCTGCGTGAGGAGTAATAGGCGAGGTTCTTATTCGGAACTACTGGTCGCGGTAGACTGAGTATCAAAGTTATCCCTAGGGGTAAATCCTTAATCCGGTTGATAACCATTGTGGTAACAGCGAGAAACCGCGGTTATAACTGACGAATTTTCATAATATTTCCAGGTAATATTTTTCTTCCGCATAGTATGAAACCGGGCCCCGATATCCAAGATAATTGATCCGTAGGGACGTCAGCACGGTCACGTTGTGTCAATTAATCACCTGCCACGTGCTCTGTCTACTGCTGCTAAACTTTCAAAACGGGGAGAGAAATAATGACTTTGTAGCCTAGCAATTTAAGAGGAAATTGTGGTACGTCATCGCGTATAGAAATTGACGCACGTCTACCAGATGGGTTTCATAAATGATGACTTAATAAATGACATCACACGCGCGGCTGCCGATATTCCATTAGTTTGTCAGAGATGATCGGATTTAGGACTCTCTGTTTGACTCCGCTTGTGCACCAGGTGACGCTAGTGGGCTCCAGGGTCTTGACTATATGAATTACTGCGGCAATAGATGATTCTAACCGCGGTGAACATCCACCAGGTGTCACTAGCGTGCAATAGGACATCAATTACGAAGGAAATTGACGATTCTAACTGTGGTGAGGATCCACCAGGTGTCACTAGTGTGCAATAGGACATCAATTACTAAGGAAATTGATGATTCAAACCGTGGTGAGGATCCACCAGGTGTCACTAGTGTGCAATAGGACATCAATTACTAAGGAAATTGACGATTCTAACCGTGGTGAGGATCCACCAGGCGTCGCTAGCGTGCAATAGGACATCAATTACCGAGGAAATTGACGATTCTAACCATGGTGAGGATCCACCAGGCGTCACTAGTGTGTAGTAGGCTGTCAATTGCTGAAGAAATTGACGATTTAATTGTGGTGAGGATCCACCAGGTGTTGCTAATGCACCAATAACTCCCAGATTTCTAATCACATTCAATTAAAATCCATCTCGGATTCATCCAATTCTATGATCGCGATATAGGCCTAACCTTAGAGGGGTTTCCGTAGACGGAATCCAGTTATTTTGGGAAGTTTCGGATTGTCTTTATAGGCCTATTTGGTTTTTGCCTTGAAAACGCATTTTTACGATCAACAGTGTTGATATGAGTAACTTTCTGTTAGCTCTTGGTGGCACACAAATTGTAACCACTGGATAAACACAGCTGATATTTTGTCATCAGGAGTTATATAGGTATTGGAATTGATATGGCAAGTTTCGTCCATCAGCTCAAAGCGGTATGGTAGTGTTGGCAGAAAATGTACAAAATTTCAATACACGTTTCCCCATTCGACCAATTTTGACCTGACCTTGTTTTTGATAATGACATCACTGGAAAAGCCCTTCAGTTTGCAAATTCACTGATAGATGCCGTCGGGGCTTCCCCAGTCACTTCATTAAATCAATACATATCGAACATAGTATTGATTGGCCCGCCATTTGCTAGTGAGTCTTGGGGAAACCCATTACCATGTATATCATCAAAATTGAGCGTGGTACTACGCCTAAATTTCATCCTGAAAGGCTAACTGCACGTCCATCGATTTTTGTGCTCAAAACTAAAAAGCAGGCCTACTCTACTCCTTTTCCAAAGATTTTGCCGGTATGGCAGATCGAAAGGCGATGAGGCACTTGTTTATTATCTAATATATCGAGAAGCCGGGCAGGTGCTCTCGTGTCGACAGATCTAAATATACGTTCGCTCCCTGCACGTGATTCTCATCGCCCGACCAGAGAGGTTAAAAATATCTCAGCGTCGGTATTAAAATGTCACGACGTTTTTGCGCACTTGACACGGGACTTCTCTCCCTTTCTCCCTTTCCCTCCCTTCCTCCCTCTCCCTATCTCCCTTTCCCTCTCCTCTCCCCCTCTCCATCCCCCTCCCCCTCATTCCCCCTCCCCTCTCCCTTCCCCTCCCTCCATCTCTCACCCCCTCACTCTCTCTTCCTCTTCCCTTGTTCTCTCTCATCTCCTCACTCTCTCTGTCCTTCAAGGAAAGATTAAGAATTCTGGGTTTTTTAAACAATTGGCTTTCGTCAGGGAGCTAGCAGCTGCCCGTGGTCCGAGAATGAGGGCTGCTAGCTAGCGTAGCGCACGTTCGAGGTTAGCCGTCAATGGGTCCTCTGGCTTAAATGGAGAGCTAAGCTTCCAATTGTGGTAAACACTCCGCCAATAAACTTCCGCGGAGGGGAAAGGGGATTCTTTTTTTAGTCGCATTTCATTCAATTCAGCTGATCGTCGCGTAATCTAGCGATAGATCTCTCTTTTTTTTTTGCCCACACGATCGAACGCAACGCTTCAAAGTCGCATCCGGCGTCTGATGTCATCGTCGCTGAGTGTACGTAAACGAGCGGAGGCTTCCATTAAATAACGCCGTCAATATCCGACTGTAAATAGATCACACCCTACGCACCTATACGTGAATTAAGACGATAAACCGAATTTAATGAACGAAACCACTTTGCGTCATTCAGCGACGGCGGCAGCCGACCAATCAAACGCCGCGCGCGTACACGAGCCAATCACGCGATTCTACGCGCGGGCGGGCACTGGGTATTTTTCGGGGTAACCCGCGTCGCGGCGAACACTTCGATCCAGTCCGCGTGGTCCGCACGGTGCTAACTGCTGCTGCTGCTGCTGCAACATTTTTTGTTCACTTACCACTGAGCAATTTCGTTCTAACTGGTATCGTTTTATCGGACATTTTTTTCCCCGAGAACGACATTGCTTTATCCGGCATTGTTTCATCGAACATTGTTTTATCCGGCATTGTTTTTCGACAACGGCATTGTTTTATCGGGCATTGTTTCACCCAGTATATCGTATATCTGATATTGTTTTTCCGCGCCGTACGAGAATGTGGAATTCGTTAACCGCCATCTGGAAGATGCCCATAGTGACCGCCTCGTCTAAATTAGGTACCTATCGATGTTCTTACTGTCTTAATTCTCATTTTTCTTTTATTCGAGCATATTGTAGGGCGTACGCTTACCGCAGGAAATCGGGGAAACATCGGGGGGGGGGGGAATGTTTCTTTCTTTGAATAAAAAGAAAATGGATTTCTAAAATAGTTAGAAATCAGGGGGAGGGGAGTCTTGAGAACTGGTTGAGATTGCCTGATCAAGAACAGCCACGATTCCGTGGTGAAGTGATGTAAATACGTTAGAATTTCGAGATCATGCACGTAATCAAACAGTTTCCATCTATGCGTTGCGCGTTAATTAATTGGGTTCTTAGCGGATCAAGTCAGGAGGGTAACAACGTGCGTGTCGGGGAATAGTCAGGGGGGAGCAAGTGAAATAAAAATGAATTTTTGTGAAATATTTTAAAATCCGGGAAAGGTCTTGGAAATTAGTTGAGATTGAATCGTGTGTATAATCTTATAGTCTCTGTGTATGTTTTTTCTCGTATATTTGACTGTGGTGTTAATCGTTTGGAATTTCGGCGGGCAAGGTCTTCAAAAACAACGTGTACATGTCATGGGCAAGTCAGGGAAAAAACGAATCAAATAATAGTGACCATGAACTGGGTTCTTATGGCTCCCTGATTCCTCAAAAACTCTTTTACGGAAAGTGCTTTTAGGCCTACAGGTGCTTGAGAATCCTTTGGTTTGAGCAAAATGCTTAAAACTACTAAGATGGTTTCGAATTCGAGAAATCTAGGCCATTAGAGATTTTTGTTTAGTTTGTAGTTGTTCAGTAGACTATGCCTAAATCTGTACAGTTGAGGAGCAGGTTTTTTAAATCTAATTTAAAACCAAGTCTAGGTCGTAGTCACTGAATTAACAGTATGAAGAGGAGTAATTGGGATATGTAAGCGACATAGACACTTCCTCAAAATTTGAAATGGTAGAATTTGGAGGCATCTGAGTTCATAGATAGCGGAACCCTTATTAGAACTAACTTCAGGGCATCCGAAAATCTGTTTGTTGTAACTGATAGTTCTATATACAACGGTACCTCGTTACAGCGAACTTCAGGAGACCAGAAAATCTGTTCGTTAAAACTGATAGTTCTATATACAGTGGGACCTCCTGGGTATCGGAAAGTCCATTGGTTAGAACTGGAAGTTCTAAAAATGCTGAAAGTTCCGAAAAATTATCTGAGTGATTGAATAGATAGGCTATGAAGGCTATAGTGTACATCGAAATAGCAGCTGATAATATGCAGCGACCAGCGACTGCATAGCAGTCTCTAGGTCCACAGCGCGTATATCGACAGCGACTGAGATGTGTTATCTAGCAAATATTCTTGAGGGCATCTTTGAGCATCATTTCGCTTTGTTTTAGTCAGTAGTGTCATGGTCCCACCCTTGGTATTGAGATATTTTCAAAGAAGTACGTGCGTAGATCTTACAAGTTTAAAATTCCCGAGAGGATGTTTTAAAGATCCTTGTCTCGATCACTGAGGGCAACCTCATTAGGAATGCTGATCTGGACCGTTGAGATCACTCCCTAAGTTCGTCCCTGCGATTGCCGGTTCCTCTCGTTCACAGGATTGAACTGAAGTTTCATTTACTAATGAAAGAGGTTGACTCGCTTGCCACATTAGCGTTGTCCTCATCCCATTTACTGATGTTGTTCTTCTTTTCGATGAGCTGTCATTTACTTCTTATTTCGCAGAATTGTTGGAAACGTTGCTAAAGCTGCTACAAGACGAGGACGTTACCACGCGATCGGCTCGCGTTCAACTCGGGCTCAGTAAGGTCGTTCAGCTGGTAAGTCAACGGCCGCGATTGTTATTAAGATAACGACGCCATCATTTCTGTCGTATTTTGAAGCGTCTGGTAGATTTTTTGTTTGCCAAATCTAAATACGTGTTCATACAAGATACACGTTAAATGCAAGTCAAATTAAACCCACACAACAGCTGTGGAATTGAATCCAGACTCAAATTAAACCCACATAACAACTGCAGAACTGAGTCCAAAGTCAAACTAAACTGCACAACTGCCGAACTGGATCCAGAGTCAAATTAAACCCACACAACAGTGGAATTGAATCCAGACTCAAATAAAACTTGTCATCGACATTTTATTATTGCAGCAAATTCTACCTTTGATTCTGTCTGTGAAAGATGATCCAGCTATGCTGCAAGCCTCTATCAAGTAAGTGCAGATACCGATCCTATTCCACCAGCGCTAGCTATACTATTATTATAAACGATAGAGTCTTACATAAAAAGGTTACGATGACGATAATCATGATAACTTGTAGAAATACCATTTGATTTAAAGAAAAGTAGGGCCTATGTACTGTGATGCTATAATTTCGTTTTTACGGGAGCCCTACGACTCCTTGATTCCCTGAAAACTCCTTCAAAACGGAAAAACGCTCATGAAGGTGTTCGAAACTCCTTTGATTTGAACAAAATGCCCAAAACTTCTTTAAAACTTCAATTTTGAGGAACAGATTATTCGGAATGTTTGTAGTTGTACAGTAAACTACCCCTAAATCGATATAGTCGGGATCTGGATTTTTTTTGCCCCAGTTAGGTATTTACCGAATCGTAAACTGTGTTTGGTAATTGTCGAATTCTTCATTTATTGGCATTCTAAACCAAATTGGCGCAACACGCACTGAATCGATGATCTTTTCATTAAACGACTGGAGACAACTAGTTGCTAGTGAGCGAGTAAGCGCACACATTGAAAATCTAATGAAAACCAGCAACTGCGTGGCTCATGTCGGTCGCTAGGTCCATAGCGCACACATCGACAGCAACTGAGATGTGTTATCGAGCAAATATTCTTGAGGGCATCTCAAGTCACCTGACAAATTGGTTTTTTTGGTCAGTTGCAACCACGTGTTGTTGATTATGGAGCACTCACATCGATGGATATGACAGTAACTGAGTACAACTAGTTGCTCAAAAGTAGAACATGGGCAACTGGCTGGAACTGGAGATAGACGCTAACCAGTCGTAAGCTAGCTCACATCAACACGTTCGCGCAACTGATTGCACCCAGCCAGTTACTCTTATGCGCCGAAAACTGCCCGGCAACTAGTTGTCTCCAATCGCAGTGTCAATGTAGGCTAGGCTTTACCAATCTAAATATAAACGTGTCTAATTTGTATTTACACTTTTGAACGTCTTCAGTAATGTATGCGCACATGTGTGCTTAGGAAAGCAAGACTGGAGTGTGTGTAGTGTGGGGGTTTTTAGACTGGTATTAACCCTTTTTGGCTTTTCTTCGATTCCTCGCGTAAACTATTGCTACACCGATGACTACATGGGACGTGATTACCGTTCTGTTAATAATCTCTGTACGAATTATTTATGCCAAATCAATCGAATCAAAGGATGACGGATTCGGTTACGAAACCGTCGAATTACGCGGTGATATTGCGGCCCGGGTCATCTCTATTCGAAAGATGCGCGAATGCAGTAAAACGGTTTGGCGAGACAAGCGGTATAACCGATTTAGGAGGAGCCTACTGTAATTAGGAAATGTAGACGATGTCGACGCTTCCGAGAAATGTGAAATTTTCTCCTTGAAAATTGGGAATGACCGATCAGTTAAGGGGCCGTTATCGAGGGACAACCTATTGACACGTAATTAGTTTTCCCCGTCGTCTTAATTTTCATCCGTCGTCTTAATTTTCAGGCTGCTTGAGAACATGACGCGACCGGTGAATGTTCTTTTGTCGCCGGCGATCGTGAAGTCGCGCAGTAAAGCGCACGCGCGCCTGGTGAAGGACCTGACGCAAATGCTGCAGCAAATTCAGGACGCCGTCTGCAAAATGGAGATCGGCGCGCGAATCGTCGAAATACTGCAGACCGTCACCGGCGAGGTTCGTACGATTCGTTTTTATTCCTTTTTTCGTCTTACAGGTTCCCTACAACTTATTTAAACGTCGAAACCTCCTTCGAAGCGGTAAATCCTTTTGAAGATGCTCGGTACTACTTAAGTTCGAGCGAAATGTCAGAAATTTCGAGATTAGGCGCCTTTTGAAGTTGTATTGACTACGAATAAATCGGTACGGTTTCTAAACGGCAATGTTTTTGTTAATACCCAATTAGGTGGTTACCGAATTAGCAACCGAATTTAGTTAGTGTCAGGATACAAATTTGCTCGTATAAAACCACCGAATTACCGGTTAACCGAGATAAACGGTACGAATTTAGGAGGAGTCTACAGTAATTTGGGATACGAAAGTGATGTGGATGCTTCTTCGAAACGCGAAATTTTCAACTTTAAAACCCCTTGAAAACTGCTTATATCTGGGAATGACTGATCCATGGGGACCCTGTATCCGTAACCGTTAGTAAGTAGTGCGAACAAAAATTTCTTGATCCCCTATTTTCTTTTCTTCAATAAAGAAAAAAAACAACTAGAAATCGGAGGGATGCCGTGGGAACTTTACTTGTCAAACAGTTTCCGTCTATGTCTTAAGTATTCGACTGTGTTAATTGATCGGATTCTCAGCAGTTCAAGTCAGGGAAAACAATGTGTGCATGTCAGGGAATAGTTGGCGAAAAGTCAAAAAGGGGCCACTGTAATGTCTAGATAAATGTCCAGACATCCGATTATTTATTTACTTCGTAGCTTTTTTCGGCGTCTTGGTCGATGGCTCTCTGTGAATTGCCTCAAATAGTTAGGGCTTACGTACTTTCATACTGTTAGGTTGGTATTACGCTCTCAGTTTTCTCGCGCTTTCGGGATTTGGATTGATGCTTTTGACCGCGCGTGTTTCGTTATCGGTACGTGATGCAATTGTAATTTGAATGAATTGTTACATTTTAAACGTAGAAATTTCTGTGATTGAACTCGGTTTAGAGTCTTAATTAAAACCACATAACTGTGGAACTGGATTCAGAGTCAAATTAAATTCACACAACTGTCGAACTGGATCTAGAGGCATATTAATTTGCACAACTGTGGAACTGGATCCTGAGTCAAAATAAATCCACGCAACTGTTGGAACTGGGTCTTGAATCAAATTAAACCCACACAACTGTGGAACTGGGTCTAGAATCTAATCAAACGTGCACATCTTTGAAACTAGATCCAGAGTACAATTAAACCCACACAACTGTGGAACTGGGTCTAGAATAAAAATCAAACTCACACAACTGTGATCCAGTTTGAAATTAAATATCTGGAATTGATACGCATTCATCCAATTTCGAAGTTAGCTTATATTTATTTGGTGCACCATTTTGCCCGAGGCCGCTAAAAAGGTTTTTATTTCTAACGCGCTCAGCAGCGAGGCGGAGTGCGTGTTAACCGCGAAAAGAAAAAAAAACCGGCAGTCTCGATCATCAATCTTCTATCATTGTCAAGAGCATTTGATAGTTTTTTTCTTTCCGCGTCGTCGTTATTTTTACGCACGAGGCGAGAGCTGCGTGACAATGCCGGCGAAGACCCGCGACGCACGGGTTTTTCGCTTTAAGACTAACGCGAAAACATGCGATCTCCGTCCACGTGCTCTCTGCACGTTTGTTCATCGCCGTGGTAACCGTCGACAATCGACAAACGCTGCAAACGAGTTGATCCGATTTCGCCTCGTGACTCGTGTACAGCGACGATGATGGCGATAACCACTTTTACTTTTCGATAATAAGGGCAGATTCCGTAATGTGGCGTTTGGTTTTATCGGGACAGGGAAAGATTATAGCGGCATTATCAAAATCAAAATTGTGACTAGTTTCATAAACTATCAAAAGTTGCCCACATTTCAATGCATTTTGCAGGTAGGTGACCGAACACTAGCGCCGCTAACGGCGGTGGCTAACATTGAAATCATCTGAAAAGAAGTATTAGCCGATTATATATGAAATTTGCGCACGAAAAAAAAGTTTAGTAGAGATGCAGTGTGAAAACTACTGAAAATGCTGCTTTACAATTATTTTGAAGATAGTTATACAGGCTTTTTGTTGCTGAATAGATTCGATCAATCAAAGGTCAAAAGTTTGACCTTTGACCCCCTCAAAGGTCGAGGCATATAGGTGGCGGTATAAAGTACAGCGGATGTTCTGTGGAGATACAAGTCATACGTCAACGCACGTGCTGCGGTCTATCGCGTTAACGGATAAAGTCTTTTTTTTTTATTGTTAGTTGGATAACGGATCCATTGCTAAATTTGTCCGATTCTACTAGGTATACAAAAAGAAAATTTTATTTTCATCTCCTCACATCATGGCGGTTGTCGGTTAACCAGTTCTGCATTTCGGACGTTAAATGTCTGTTTTTTATGCTAAACCCGGTCTAATTGTATTGTGTTGCGTGCTTGCACGTTGAATAAGTGCTGAGGATGGCTGCTGTACGCGTTTTTTCTTTAAATAACTTATGACTTTTGCGTAAATGACTTCGTTGGATAACTAATGTTAATATAAAAATAGGGGGCAGCGAGAAAAGGAGATGTCATGCCTCTCAGGTTATGCCTCTCAGGTCGTGCCTCTCAGTTTATGCCTCTCAGGTTGTGCATCATCTGGTGGTAAGTCGGTTGTAATTGACGCGTCACGCGTTGTCCGGCATTGTTAACGAATCCGTCACCTTTCGACGTTCAGTCGGTCGGTCAGTCGGTGGTATCCTCCGGTCGGTATCCTCCGCCCGTGATGCATCGTTCGCGCGATCGATCACTTTAGTTTGGAGGCGTAGACAATTCGGGGAGATTAAGACGTGACTGAGGCGTTTACGGGAGCCGTTATCTGTGTGGGGAAGTTTTTTCTACAAATTACCAGATGACTTTGATGTGGCGTGATTAATAAAGCCTCGGGACACGCGTGGACTGGATGAAATGTCGCGTGTTATCGACGGAAATAGCTTTTTGTCGTATTGTCTATTTAGAGAATGTGACAGAAATCAGAAGGTGCTCTTGCGGGGAATTATCGGGCGCTTCTTGGGGAAAGGCAATTTTTTAAATCAAAAAGGGCACTTCAGGACCCATAGTTCCCACAGAACAGGGACATTGGGAAAAACTCGGGAATTTTGAAATGATAATTCCCAGTTTGGAAATATTTGGGAATTTAAGAAATATACCTCAAATCAGGGAAATATTTGGGAAATTCATTTTCATTTCATGTATTGCATTTATTTGCGTAGGGCAATTTTCTTTGCCATTTCCCTTGAAAATCACCTTGTTATGGAACCAGTCACCACTGAAATGTTGACTGTAGTATAAAGGTATCTGTTCATTTTTATGAAGGCCCAATTTTTCCATTTGCGAAAATTGAAAAATTACCCATGAAATACTTGGCAAAAACAGCATACATGGAAACATGAAAATACGTTTCAGCATACGTGGAAACAAAGGTGATAATTAGTGACACCTGAAGATGCAGAAGTCTCAGAAGACTGTATCCGTATATATCTGTATCTGTTGATTTAGTCGCTTGATTCACATTGGACATTGACGGCAAACGGAATAAGAGAGCAGCGTGTTTACCGATCGAGATTTAGCCGCGGTCATTGATTCGAATTGAACAGTGGTAAAGCGGCGTTGTCTGTTGCGCAAAAACGGTTATAGTGGGATTCGAACCCAATAGCTTATGATAAACTATGTACTTAAGTCCTCGAAATAATAATAATAATAGTAATGATAGTCATAATAATAATAATAATAATAATAATAATAATTGTCGTCCAGCCGATGAGAAGGCGCCATCGCCATATTATGTACGGGTGCGATGAATCTGCAGTGAATCCGCAGAACAATATCTGGTGCATCCTTCAGTGACATGCAGTAAAGCTGTGATCACACGAGCACAACTGTTCACACGGGTGCCAAATGGGACAGAGTCTGTTTGGGCCGATGCACCGATGTACATTAATTACACAGGATCTTGAAATCAATCCTGGCTATGATAGGTAGGTCAGTGAAGCCGCTTTAAATTAGGAGAAATCCTGTCATATTCACGGCCTCTAGAAATTAAACGAGCAGCAATGTTTTGGACACGCTGAATTGGTGCTAGAGCTGGTTGTCCATAAGGAACACTGAGTGGCTAATGTAAAGACGAGACATGACCAACGTCTGAGACGTTGAAAAACCGTGCCGAAATCAACACCTTCCTATTTGAAATTCTCCAGTATTTGGGAGTTAGAACATGACAGATCTGAGCGCTCATTTCAAATCCAAGTATGTTTGGATGAATTTCGGGGCGGGGGGCAAAAGGACATGATTTTGGTGGCCAACCTCATCAAATCTTATATCATATGAAAGCCTTCCTATTTACTTCAAAAAACCACGAACTTGTGGTCATGGAAATAAACATCAAATGAGCTATTCGGGATAGTGATGAACTTGGATCTCGCTGGGCAGGGATACTGGCTGTTCTTTAAGTTTGTGCCCTTTTTATTTCACCGTGCTGTAGCCAAGGAATTGCCATGGATCCGTCCCTGAAGGAAACGAAAATGCACCTTCAGCTACGTAGTTTATTTGACGTTTTGACTATATCCTATTAGTCATCCTCGTTGATACCGTTGAGTTTCAGACAATTCTCCAGTCCATTGTCGCTGGTTAATATCCGGATCCGCGCGATATCGACGCTGCGGTAAAGTGAATGGGCGCGCAGGTGCGAGCGAGCGAGCTCTTATTAAATGAATCAACATCATCGCGAAAAATAATTTAGTTGATGGAAGAAGAAATAAATAGCATTTGTCAGTTGTTTCGCGGCAGCGCTGACACTCCTAGTCAATCAGCTATATCGCCATATTCATTGCCGACGCAATTCTTTTTATAAACGAACGTGAAATATAATCCGGCGGCGCCGCGTGCTCGTGGTGGTATTTATAGCGCTGATTGATGACTACATTGTTTTATGAACCTAATGATTCTGCCCTTTGTCTTTTTCTCTTTCCCTTCTTATCCTTACTCTGTCCCTTCTTACTCTTTCCCTGCCCTTTTAGCCTTTTTCTGCTCCTTCTTTCCCCCTCTCTGTCCCTTCTAAGCCTTTCCCTCTCTCTGTCCCTTCTAAGCCTTTCCCTGTCCCTTCTTGCCCTTCTCTTTCCCTCCTTACGCTTTCCCTTCCCTTTCTTACCCTTGCACTGCCCCTTCTTAGCACCTATCTCTTTCCCTTAGCCTTTCTCTGCCCCTTCTTAGCCTTTCCTTTCCTTCCTTCTCTCCTTGGTCTTGAGCTTTTACACAATAAACCTGAACTTAAACTCCTATCCGTCCCTTCCACTTTTTTTCTTCCCATGTCTCTCATCTCATAAACCTTACCACTCCTCCTAGGCCACCTCATCACTCATCCTCTCGTCACTTTCAGCTTCCCGTCAAATTTAATCGTTCGAATGAATATTCGATATGTCGTTTAAACGTGATATATTTTCTACACCGCAGGCTGGCAAGTATCCGCTCGACGACGAAGCCCTCGATTTAACCGTTCTCAGTTTACATCTGCTGGCGAATCTACTGAAGGTTCCCACTTCGTCGAACCCACTACACGCCGAGCGGTCACGAGGACTTCTCAGGTATGTACAGTAATAATGATATTATTAATGATAAAAATAATGATGTTATCGATAATATTAACAATATTAAAAGCACCGAAAATAATGGTTATGACAATAATAATGATAATTAAATTGATATTTTGGAAAATGATTTGCACTTAGTAATTGTGCATCGCCGTATAAGAAAATAGATTATTATTATCATTATTATTTATGTGTTTACAGTCTGTTACATGAAATATCTCAGACTTTACATATAACTGATATAGAACGTTAGCGTTAGTGAAAGGGGAAAACTGAGAGCCAGCTCTTGCTGACAAAATATATCTGGACCGGGTTCCACAGATGTAAGTTTGAGTTAACTCCGAGCTTAAAATTAGTTCATTTTCAACGAGTTAACTCAGAGTCAGATCCTAAACATAGAACTGTGGAACTGTGTCCTGGATCCAGTTCCACAGTTGTGAGTTAGTGTTAACTCTGAGTTAAAGCTAATTCATTTTCAATGAGTTAAATCTAAACTCAGAACTGTGGAACTGGACCCTGGGTATTATCGGCATATAACCGACACCTCTCGAAATAAACCGCGGATTTCAGCTGGAACTGTTCTCATTTTTCCCTTCGGTTTGCTTCTTGTTCGCCACTCTTCTAACTCCTTGGAAACTTTTGCAGGAATTTACTACGTGCAGGTTTGGGAAACGAGTTGCTGATGCTGCTGCATTCACCGTCCGTCAACCGACTAGTCGTCGCGATCGCGCAACTACTCAATGTCATTTACAAACATCAGGTATCTATCGTCGCTGAAATAAACTCTCATTAACCCTTTCCGTGCGTCTTCACCTCAGTGCGGTGTATAAGTGATGGATTCTGCTAGTACACCGTATTGCGGTGTATTGATGTTATCAATAATTAGTTTTCATCTCTGTTGAAAGATGGCAGCACCGCCTTTTTATATGAGTTTTATATAAGAATATCATCGTTTTCGGATTTTTCAGAACGACCATCTTTTCACGGCAAAAATGCTGCCACGTTATTGGTCGTCGCGGAAAGACATCGCGGCAGGCGGCGGCGCCAGAGACAAGCCGGAGGACGGCTCCACCCGCATCAAGTCGCGGGACTGTTCGTACAGCAGCTACGACGATGAGCCTCAAGGTGGTGCCGGCAAGAAAAAATCGCCGCTCGATTACGTCGGCAGCGATCACATCTGCTCGGATTCAGGTCTGTCGATGAAATCGATGGACGTCGATGACGACGATGAGGATGACCGCGATGATGATGACGACGACGATGAGGAGGCCTCGCGACGCGAAGACGCGTTAAGCGTTATGGATACGTGCGCCGGCGGCGAGAACTCGCTGAGACTCGACTCGTCGATTGAATCGAATCCACTCGAGAACGAACTGGGGTAGGTTTCATCACTTTCATCACGTTAACCCATTAGCAATCATTAGAATTAGGCAATTATTTGCGAGTCATTTCAGACTGATGAAGGGTGGTATAGTTACCACCTGAAATGTTACTAATTATTTTAGATAAACTTTTTAGATTCGTTCACACATTGTGAGATTTTATACTCATCGAGTCTTGTCACAGATATTATTCGTAGAGTAGCCGTGTTAACGAGGTTTAAAATAAGTAACGAGACGAGTACCACGTAGTACTGTATAGGTTAACTGTTTATTTGAGGCACGAGCTAAAACAGTTAACAATAAACAGTTAACCTACACAGTACTACTCGTCTCGTTACTTGTCACAGATATTGTGATTCTTAACTGAATCGTCACTATGTAGTGTCGATTACTCCTCAGAAAATTCATTTGGCAAAATCCAAGTTTATCACGATGCCGAATAGCTCATTCCCTGTTTATTCCCATGTACTACAAATTTTGGTTATTTTGTAGTAAATAGGCTTTCATATGATGTAAGATTTGACGAGGTAGGCAACCAAAATCATGTCCTTTTGGCCCCCAGAATAGGAAGATGTTGACTTTGGTGAGGTATTTGGAGGACTTGCATGTCTGGTTTATGATAAGCTATCGGGTTCGAAATCCCACTAAAACTGACAGGGCAGGGCAGATAGGGGTGGCTTGAGTTCTGATGGGTTGACCCTTTCTTGACTGGGGTTGTGCCGTGTTTAGGTGTAATCAAGGGAATAATAATACGTATTTCTCAAAAGTGGCAGAAAATGCTAATAATGAAGAGAACGATGAAACCCGAGAGGATGAAAAAGATTTTCTTGTAAGATACGAAAAAACCTGATGATAATCGAGGGTATAACAACGTGCTTCTCTGAAAAATGGCAAAAAATTATCCTAATAGCGAAGAAAGCAATTAAAATCTAGAGGATAGAAAAATAGAATCTCTAGAAAGATACGAAGTCCCTTGTGATAATCAAGGAAGTGATAGGGCTTTTATGGAAAATAGCAGAAAACTTTAACAAAAAAGAGAATGATCATACCGATGATAGAAAAGAGATTTTCAAGAAATGCGCAAAAAATCGATCGGGTTTTCTTGAAAAGTAGCGGATAACCCTAATGACAGTTAGAGATAGTTACATTAGGATCATTATTGAAGACCAAGAGGATAGCAAAATGATTTTCTAGAAAGTAGCTACAACAATAGGCTTTCTGGACAGAAGCAGAAATCTCAAATGATAATTTACAGAATAGCAATATAGCTCTAATGAAAACAAAAGGTATACAAAAAATATTTACTAGAAGGCATAGTTCCCACAGAACAGGGAAATTGGAAAAAATTTTGAAATAATAATTCCTGGTTTTCCGAAATATTTGGGAAATTCATTACATTTCACATATTGCATTTGCCAAGGGCAACTTTCTTCAGTAATTTCCCTTGAAAATCACCTTCATCAACCAGTCACCGCTAAAATGTTGACTATAGCATGACGATGTGTTCATTTGCATTTGAGAAAATTGAAAAATCACCCATGAAATACTTGGGAAAAACTTGGGAATTTTGAATTCATATAACTGTGGGAACTATGAGAAGGAATGAAAACCCAATGATAATCACGGGAATAACAAAAGGGTTTTCTTGGAAATGGCATAAAACCCTAATAATGTGAAAAGAAAGAAAATGATAAAAACCAAGAGTATAGCGAAGAGATTTTCGAAGTAGCGAAAAACCCTGATGATAATCAAGGGAATAATAATAGGGTTTTCTGGTAAATAGCAGACAGCCTTATTAGTGAAGACAAAAGGATTTGCGAAACGCTCAAATAATTATCAAGGGAACAACATAAGGGTTTTCTATAGAATAGGCAGTGAAAACTTAATAAGGTCGGGTATACGCGCCTTGACTTTTCTAGAAATAACGCTGCTTTGTTTTTGCTGTATTTATCACTTACACAAGTGATTTGATTTCCTAACCTTCGGGAAGTTCTATATTCGACTGGAAATGGACCGACGTCGTTGCGGCGAGTGTTTTTTGCGGCGTAATTTCCAATTTCGATAATTGCCCCCCGGAAAAACGCGAATTAACACGACGCAATTTTCATCTAATCAGGAAATCTTCTTTTTTTTTCAATATGTTTATATAAAGATATATATATATTGTCATTAATCAGAAAATGCGATCAGAAATTGCCGCTCCCCGCGCGAGAGACCATCCCTCTCTCTTCCTGCCGTTCGTTTTCTGGCGGCGAGCCAATTAATCGCCGACCGCCGGGGACACGTATGCGCGCTAGAACGGAAATAGAACGAACATAACAAAATAAAGGCGTCGTCGATCGAATGACGTTGATTCTTTTTATTGGAGCGATTGTTTCCGCGTGTTCGTAATGGGGCATCCATGAACGCGTGTTTAAAGAGCACACGCACCAGTTACGGGGTGACCACCACTTACCTGCAAAACTCAGGGCGGTGGGGTTAGATAGATTAGAAATAAAGGGGAAAAATCTCTCTCTCCCTCTCCTCTCATAAAAACCCTCTTATCAGACCTGCCTGTGAGTATTTGAGATGAGTTTCTACTCCCAAAAATATCGAAATACTCTTGAAATAATTTATAGTTCATTTTAAATTATTAACTATTATTTTTTATGTCAAATTACTCTTAATTTTTGGTGAAACAACTACATTTAGAGATATCAGGTAAATTGGACTGTTTTATTTATCAATCCTTGATGATTCAAAGAGAGTGTTGTATCAGGATAATTATGTTTTACTGGCTTCCTGGAAGGGGTAGTGTACTGAAAGGGTTAATGAATTATTTCTACAGCGCGAGATGACGTACGGACTACAGTTTGAATTATGGGAGTGCGGGTATGTGTTTCAAATGAATTCACGAAATCAACCGCTGCTGGCTCTTGCCAATTAGAAGCAGTAGAAGCAGACATTGTTCGTTCATCGCTTTACAACGTTATTTGTCGGTCGCGGTCGTCGCCTGGATTTGGGAGTAGTCGCGGTGGGGTGAACAGGGCTTAGGCAAGAGGGTAACGTCTTTAGAACGAGTTTAGATCGAAACCCCCTATAAACAAATTTAGCAACGATTAATAAAAGATTCAAACCGAGTACGATTTTATGTTTAAAGGACATTTTGTTTTAGAGTTGAGAATTTTATTTTGGATTATGGAATATTTCATTCTAATCTTATGAATTTGTTCACGGTCGATTTTGGGTTTTGAGTCTCTTCTAAATTTTTTATGCATTTATGTATATATGGAATATTTTTATTATCTATTCTCTATGTGCGTTAATTTTACTATTATTGTTATTATGATAATCCCCAATTTTCAGAGGAACACTATATTTTTCGACCTTAATGATGATTATTATTATTATCATTATTATTATTATTGTTATAATCTCTAATCTTTAGAGGAAGAATCAATTTTCAACCAATGAAAGTGATGATTATGATAATGATAATTATTATTATTGATATCATTATAATATGATGATCAAGATGATGATGAAATATGCTTTTATGCAGTGCTGTTTTCTAAAAGCCCTCACTGCTTATTACATAAAACAATTATACAACCTAAAGATAAAAGACAAACTAACAAACAAAAATTAGATGATGACTCATTATGAATGTTCCCATGGTCCAGTTCCAGGTGTGTTTTTTTTTTCGTTCCGATTGTTGCATTTTGTTAAGCGTGTTTATTTCCGTTTTTTTTTTCAGCGATTTGCTCTGCATTTTTACCGTACAGTTCTTAAAGCACGGCTTCGCGCAATTGGTCAACAACTTGCAGGTATGTTTATCGACGCCTTAGGTTCTATTTACACCTTGAAGATAGTGTTTGGCTGGGTTTATTTGCAAAACCAGGGGGGTTGTTATTATGTTCTTTTCATGTCTTTTGTCTTAGATCGTAATTGAGCTATAGTAATTTAGTTTCTATAGCACCCTTTTCAGTGGGATACAGTGTTCAAAGGCGCTTTCCATTAAACAGGTTTTATTACGCCTGGCCTAACGATGAATCAAACATCTCTCCCTGCGGAGAAGTAACATCCGAGCAGTTGCTAGGAGTCGTCTATCAGGCCAAGTACCCACTCACTCCTGGGCGGAGAGAGGCGATGAAGTTTAGTGTCTTGGACGGGGACATTACAGTAATGCACGAGGTTCAAACCCACAACCTAGGTTCCTTGAGTGGAACGCTCTTATCATTCGCCCACTCCACTTGCTTACGAATGAAATTGCTTTTAGATCATGTAACGAAAACCCAGCTCTTAATATACATTTCGATGCCTCTCTACTATTGACGTTGAAAGTATACTTGGCGGGTGCTGTGATAATATATGGATTATGGAGTCTAAAAATCCAGTTCAAAGTTCATTGAAAATGTATTAATTTTGATAATGGATGAATATACAATATGTATTAGAGATTATAGATGAAGAAAGATCGAGCGAAAATTGACCTACTGCTCGAAAATTGACCTACTGATGACCTACTGCTCGTCACGCCATCTGGTGGGATAGCTGGTTTTGCCCGTTAGAGGTCTCACGGAATAGCTTACGGTTCGTATCATATTGACATGTTTCCATTCTGTATTCAGGCCAGTCTGCTGCGGTCGAACTACAACTACAACGGGATATCGTACGAACAGGCCGAGTCGTATTTTCTGTGGACGCTGATGTTCTTCTCGAAATTCGCCGTCATGGAAGAAGTCGGCTGGGATCCTGTCGAGTAAGTGGCAAGATTTATTATTTTTTTAACGTTTCATCGGCAAGTGAGGTTCCACCATTTGTCACTAGCGCGCATTTCGATATCGACTTCCGCTGCATTTGGGGGTTTCACTTGTGACACTTGATGATCCACCAGGTGTCACTAATGTGCAGTAGGACATATACTGTTGCCTTAAAGGATTCCATTTGTGGCAAGGAGGATCAGGTGTCAATAGTGTGCAGTAGGACGTCAACTACTGTGGTAATAGAGGACTCCACTTACCGTATCCACCAGATGTCGCTAGTGTGTTGTAGGATATGGATGCTGAAATTTAAGATTTTATCAATGATGGATAGGCCTAAAAATCATCCTCAATTTACAAAAGCCTATCAGCGTGTGAAGTCAATTGAACAAACTACAAACAGGAGTCAGACTTACGGTATGCAATGTTCAGGCCCGTAGTGATTGGGGGTTAAATGGGTTAGTTACGACAGACCACCCAAATCCAAAGAAGGTCCTGATTTGAAAAATGAATTTTCGAATATGAATAAAATCTTGGGCTTGTACGTATGTACTCCCCGTCCAATAGGCCTACTATACTATGCCACTATACAGGTACTCACGCTATACTGGACTATCATCAGGACTAATAACCGAACGCACTATAGTTCGGTTTTAACGTATTTCACAATGTCAGCCATCTTGGGATTAGGTCCGAACTACAATTTTCGCGATATAGTTTCAACTAATTTACATTCGGTTTCACTTAGTTCGACTATAGTCGACTAACCCTGATAATTGAAGTTCGCCCAGGGTGTTGAATAGCGATATTTTCAGATACGTAGTCAGGCATTTCAACTAGGACTCCTAGTTACCTTCGAGCGCTATTTTGACTGTTCGCGCCGTTCTTTTCATTTATTTGTTCGTTTTTATTTTTCGTAGGCCGGCGTACTCGGCGGAGATCTTCAGCTATCTGACGTATTTAGCGGTCGACTATAGCGAACGGTATTTAGTGTCGTTGAAAATCGACGAATCGGCCGCTCGTGTCTACTGGAAACAGTAAGTGTGTCTGAAATCGGTTTCCGTAAACATCGAGTGATATAATCACCCATTATCACTCGGAATTTCGCGATGTAGGGTCGGATACGCTGTTATTGATCTGCGTTTCTTATCGTGGTATTTCAGGCTACACAATGTTTTAATGGCGATGTATGAACTCCTGGCCGTGCTCGACACGTTCATGATGGAAGAAGGTTTGAACGGAAACAAAAATTTCATCACAAGTCTTCAAGGTACGAGTCTACACCACATTCACCCCGACCCTTCAGACAATCCGCGGTCTGTACCCTGCACCCCCTCAGAAAATCTAATATCTGTACCCTACACCCGCTCAGACAATTTGCTGTCTATGCCCTACACCCCTTCAGAAAATCTAATATCTGTACCCTACACCCCCTCAGACAATTTGCTGTCTATGCCCTACACCCCTTCAGAAAATCTAATATCTGTACCCTACACCCGCTCAGACAATTTACTGTCTATGCCCTACACCCCTTCAGAAAATCTAATATCTGTACCCTACACCCCCTCAGACAATCTGCGGTCTGTACCCTGCACCCCTTCAGAAAATCTTATATCTGTACCCTACACCCCCTCAGACAATCTACTGTCTGGACCCTACACCCCGTCAGATATTCTGCTGTCTGGACCCTGCACCCCCTCAGACAATCTGCTGTCTGTACCCACCCCCATGGAAAACCTGCTCATTGTATCCCCCATCACCTTAGGTAATTTCTCCTGTCTTTTCCCACCCCAGATATCATCGAAAGCATTCATTATGTTAAGAATGAGACTGATTTTGAATTTTCTTCACTTACCTGGGCATCAAGAAAAGTCAGGAAATTGTCTTAGAAAAAGTTTGAGAATTTTATATAAGAAAAAAAGGAAAAAAAGAAGCTAAATATCATCCGGAAAAAGTGAGGGAAATTTGAGACAGCCTTATCGCATGTAAAATCAAACAGTTTCCATTTATCTCTTTATGTACGTATTCGGCTGTGTTAATTAATGGATCAGATTCTTAGCAGATCAAGTCAGGGAAAACCAAAGCGCATGTCAGGGAATATTCAGGGGAAAAGAAAGCAAAATGAGTGGTAATAATAAACAAATAGCTACTTCGATTTATTTTCGACAGTTCGACTGACGGCGTCGTACGACATTCGAATGCTCTACGTTCTGTTAATCCGTCTGCATAAGAACAACAGCAACGACGACGAACAGACGTTGGATTTTCTGTCGAAAGCGATCATGACGAACCATCGTTTGCTGCTGATGATGGAGAACGTCGTAAACAGCCAAAACAACGCGGCGGCCGCGACTACGCTGACGTTCAACATGCTGGCTCATGTTAAAAAGTAAGTTCATCCGTACGCATCGTACGGCATTCTGGTGACTGCACTTCGGGGGGTCGGTTGCATAATAATGGCTAAGACTTATGACCAGTCTAAGACCAACTTGATTATATAGCCAATCTAACAACTTAAGACCGATCTTCAGTTGTTTAAACCGGACTTAATTCACGACTCTGCAACTGGCCCCTGGAAAATATGGCATGACTCCAAGCCTGCGTCGCCTCGATAAGGTTTGCGTTGTTTTATACTTTGATGTGTTTATTGTGAAACTTCTAGGATTTATGATTCTTCGACAGGGGTGGACCTGAAAATAAGAATGGACCGTTAAGGGCTTGTTCGGCAATGCGAGTGCTACAAGCATGGTAATTGGTGTTGGCTCTTGTATGTGGCCCTCCCACTGAAAATTTGGATGGGCTTTTCGGGATCTATTTGGATGAAATTTTTCTCCTTTTAAAACTTTCTTCGAGAAATGAAAAAGTTTCCAGACAGTTAGCTGCGTGAGGGTCTCGGGCCGTAATGCAGGGAATTTGATTTAACTGGAAAGAAACATTGATTTAATGATGTTCATATCTTATCTGCGAATTTTTGATATTTTACGTTGTCGATAAATAGATTTCAGTTTTTGATCTTTTAAATTTGCGTCGAGCCGGTTCTAACCTTATTATCTTTTTTTCGACGTCTGAGTGTACCGGGCTGTTCGACAACTCTGTTTAACTTATTTCTTGTTGTCGTTTATTTCATAGTTTCGCGACGGAGAGTATGATGGCCCAGTACGGCAAATTGCTGACGCGATTTCGACAGAACACCGATTTTCTGAACGACTGTTTGTTGACCATGATGCACCACGTGGCCGGCGACTGTCAGCAACCCAACATGCTTCTGCAAATTCCGATCATCGAGACGTTCACGGCGATCTGCGATGAAAATCATAAACTGCAAGAGGTACGTGTGTTTCGTATACGTCGTTTGGTATTCGTTGTCTTAATATTTCACAGAGTTGACAATCAGGGAACTCGGTAACGTTGAGACTGCTGTAAATATTTCACAAGAGTTGAGAATCAGGGAACCCGGTAGCGTTGAGACTGCTGTAAATATTTCACCGAATTGACAATCAGGGTACTCGGTAGCGTTGAGACTGCTGTAAATATTTCACTGAGTTAACAATCAGGGAACTCGGTAGCGCATGTATTTATGTATGCATGTGCATGTAGATAATTCTCCAATTTGATAAATCGGGGAAGGTCTTTCGAAAGTAATTGTCGGAATCTTTTGGGGTGTGTCACGCAAATAGATATAGACACAATAAAGAGCCTGTAGAAGCTACGTACTGGGTGTTTGCCATGATGTAAATCAGTTCAATATAGCGTAATGACAAAACCACATTACGGCCAGACCTCTACAGAAACTTCCATTTAAAACCATTTCATATATGTACAATTTTGAAGTTCAAAATTCGACGCGGTTTCATTCTGTTTTATTTTTGATTTACTCTATTTACTTCAGAACTACGACGACTTGATCGACTACACGTTCTCGAAATTCCTCGTCGTCGCGAAGACCGGGTTCGACGAAGCTATTCACAGGTAAAAGAAATGACCTCAAGAATCTCGATTGTTGAGCTATTCGGGGTAGTCCATTTGTCAGGTTCAGTAACTTCCTGATGGTTTTACTTGGGGGTCCACAGTCGAGGAGTTAAGTCCAGGGCCCGGTTGCACAGTTGTGAGTTAGAGTTTACTCGGTTCATTTTTCAATGTTTTGTTTTAGGTCTATCGTGTCAAATTTAACTCACAACTGTGGAACTGGATCCAGTGGTCTTAAATCTTGAGACTATCAAGTTATTATCAGTTCGCTTAACCCTTTCAGTGCGCCTACACCGCAATGGGTGTATGAATCGGTGATGGATTTTGCTGGTACACCGCACTGCGGTGTATTGATGTAACTAGTAATTAGTTTTTATCTCTATTGAAAGATGGCAGCACCTGTCAAACATAGTGAAATATTAGTAACTAACGATACACCGCGCCGCGGTGTATACGCACTATAGTGGTATTACCGTTATTCAACACACTAGGGTGGAATTTTTCAAAATTTACAAATTATCTCCAGCACTATAGGGTATTGATTAGTCAGCACTGAAAGGGTTAATATAAATGATCAGTCATTGACATTGGACAGTCCTGACGAGAAATGTCTTTCTTTTATTTCCAGCGATGCGACCGAGTCGTCTGATTGGACGCTCGAGGAGACGGAGAAGCTCAGCATGTATTACCTACGGTACATGGATAAACCGGACATGCTGACGATGGTTTGGTCCGGTTTGAACTTGGATAAAACGCACAAAACGAAAAATGCCGTAAGTATCGGTAAGATAATATATGGCAATAGCCAGTTGAGTAGGTAGTGTGGGCGAGTGGCTAGGGCGTTTAACTCTGGTGACCCTGGTCATTGGTTCGAACCCTGTATATTACCATAGTGTCCTTGGACACTTCTCCTCATTGCCTCTCTTCACCCAGGAGTAAATGGGTACCTGGCCCGATGATTCCTGAGCACCTAGTAGTAGCTCAGATGTTACTTCTCCCCAGGGAGAGGTTCAAATAATATTTCAATTTCGTTAGCATTAGAGTTGGAATTGGGTTAAGGGTGAGATTTAACGATTGCAAGATGAATTAGGATTGGGTTTAGGTTGAGCGCTATACCCAGTATATAGCGGCTAGAACCGGTGGCAGATCCTCTCTTGCCATAAGTGGAATCCTTGACTTAAACAGTCAGTATCCTATTTTCGCCAACAGAACAGTTATTCTCGTTTAGAAAATCAAGCTGTATATTTGTGATTATTTAGGCGGTAGTTCGGTTGTTCAAAAGCCTCGATTCTGTGTAGGTATAGATATATTTCATTTAAATGTTCTCTTTCTCTGTCGTAGGTGCTGGCGAGACTGACGGAACTAGGCTTAGTTCATTTCTCTGATGAGCTCACTCATTCCATGGTACGTTCATAATATCTTCCGCACGGCCCAGATACACGAATACAATGAGGATCCCATGGAACTAGTTATCCCACCGGATGGTGCGCCAAACAGTTACACATTCTCGGTCCAACTGCACACAAGCGACACATTGTGGATCCTCACTTACCCAAACTGGAATCCGCAATCTCCTCGGTAGTTCATGTCTTATGCATGCTAAAGGCACCTGGCGGATACTCACTTGCCACAAGTAGAATCCTCTATCACCGCAGTACTTGATGTCCTACTGCACACTAGCGACACCTGGTGGATACTCACTTGCCACAAGTTGAATCCTCTATTGCCGCAGTAGTTGATGTTCTACTGCACACTAGCGACACCTGGTAAATCCTCACTTGCCACAGGTAGAACCCTCAATTGCTGCAGTAGTTGATGTTCTACTGCAAACTAGCGACACCTGGTGGATCCTCACTTGCCACAAGTCGAATCCTCCATTGCCGTACTAGATGTTTTTTCGCATCAAACAGGTCGTTGAAAGGCGCTTTCAAATTTTAATCTTGCAGCTGAACGATGCATCTGTGGGCGAATTCGATCGCGAACGTGGCGACATTAACGACTACATTTCGTTCTGCGTTCAAAAACTACACAAAGAAAAGCGCTCCGAACACGTCGAATGGTTGCAGAATACGCTGTTAGAAGCGTGCTACATAAAGCTAGGTAAGTCGACCTCCTACCCACAATGCGCGGTACCTTACACAGCTGACCCATGATTGTCTACCGCCCTATGGGAACTGCGCATGGCTGCGGTTATAAATGCCGCCAGATGGCGTTTCGAGCGCTCGGTCATACGTCGTCAGAATTAGTTCATTATCGATCAACTTTCATCACTGAAATATTTCGGCTTCCGATTCGATAGATTATCGCAGGACCTACCAAAAAATTATCTGATTCGTACACCCCAAAACATACTCTAACCCCTGTAAAAATTTCAGCCATATATTATTTCTGGCGAACGAAATTCCTAATTTCAGTTTACATGCGCGGGTCTTTCATTTTCTACTCAGTGATTCGTATTGTTTACATTGATGATTGATTTAGTTCTTTAGAAACGGAGAAAAGTAGAGAATTTTGATCGAAGAACTTATTAAAACGCGAACAATTTTTTTCTTTCTTCGGCGACCGAGGTTTTATTTCTCTTTTTTTTCTCCGGTAATTTCTAGGTGGTTCGAGATTGACGCGCAATTCACCTCAAGAAGAGCCGGTGACCTTGTATTACACAAGTAAGTCTTACGAGTTATTTTCAACATGTTTCGCCCGCTTGCGACTTACGTTAAGTCCCAGCGGGCTATCGCGTTTACTTTTCGTCCGCTGTCCGTCTGTTCAGAGAGGCTTTATTTTTCTATGATTGTGAAGTAATTCCAGGTCATTGTTTGTTGTATAAGGCCACCAGGGGGCATTGAATAGCCAAATAACTTACTATTTTCATAATGTATTGGTAATGTATTTTGTAGCCACAGTGAATTGCAAAATTGTAGCTTGTGACATTGTCCATGATTATGGTGACTTTCAAGGTCATTGGCGTTAAAAAGCTGAATAACTTAGTATGTTCATATTGTATTGGTCTTTGGGCATATTTTGTAACCACTATCAATTGCAAAATTGTAGCTAGTGGGTCATTACATTCAACGTCCCATTTGGTTTAGGTATGATATCCCCCTTTCTTTCTCTTTAAAAAAAAAGCTTTAAACTGTAATCATGTTGCATCACCACCGATTCCCAATCGGTGTTTACTTAAGACTTTTTTAGTCTGTGTTCTTTTTTTACTTTCTTATTCATTCATTTTTCTATTTCATCTAGAATTTGCCTCAGCCACGAACCTGTTTACTTCCTTGTTTGTTTACACTTATAGTTGAATTCTATTAGTAATCAAACAAACTTGCCTGTGCTACCACCCTTAATTTTAGTGGATTTAAAGATAAATTGCTCTAATTGAAGTCTAAATTCATAATTTTCAATGTTCACTTAGACCTGCAATAATGTGTTTAAAAAACGTTCTAAACAAGCAGATTACTGATATAGAGTCTTCTAGAAGCTACAATCTTAACAACTTGATAGACGATGGACACCAAATAATAGATTCCAGCTGTCCATACATAGATATTGATGAAATTGGCCTAACTTTTAACAACAAATCCAAACTTAATGTTATTCAATACAACATTCACAGTGTCTATGATAAATTAGACGATTTGAAGATTCTTATTCAGAGTTGTAAAGATCAAAATTTCAACATTGATATAATACTTTTGTGTGAAACCTTTATTACGGACAAAGTGGTATCGTTGTGTGAAATTCCTGGCTACGTTATAGTAGAAAAACATAGACAATCCAAAACTCGCGGTGGCGTATATCTATATCAACCAGAATATTAGGGACGATATTAGTATATTTAAAGAAGCTTATTTCGAGAGCTGCTTCATTGAGATTAACTGCCAAAATTCTAAGAATTTAATAATTGGTGAAATATATCGTGTGCCAGGCACTAGTGACTAATAACATTTCTAGAAGATTATTCACTGTTATTAGATAAAATCTCTACTGAGAATAAATCAATATTAATAGGCATGGATCAGAATTTAGATTTTATAAACATTAACAAGCATTATAACACTAATAACTTTTTCGAACTGAATACAAATCACGGTCTTTGGCCAACAATGATAAAACCAGCAAGAGTAACACCCACTACAGCAACCTTAATTGACAACATATATCAGTCAAGACATCATGCCTGTTAAATCTGCTATAGGCCTTTCCTATCTCTCAGATCATTACCCATGTTTTTTTTCTATCACTAAAGCTACTTGTAGAAATATGGAGTTAGGCAATATACACGATAGAAATTTCATCGAAGATAATGTTAACCTGATACGCCAAAGGCTTAGTCAGATTGATTGGAATAACCTTCATACTATGAACTCTGAGAGCGCGTATAATTCATTTATCGATAGATTACACCATACCATTAATGAAATTTCACCCAAACAATTAAAATAGACAAGAAAAATCAAAATTACTGAACCCTGGATGACTAGAGGGATATATATATATATATGATAGATTGTATAGAGCTTCTATAGGACTTGATAAAACCTCTATTAAATATCGGTACTATGTTTTTAACCGAAATAAATATAATCAGATAAAACATGCTGCTAAAAAAACCTACTATGCAAAACAAATTGAGTCATTTAAATGTGACAGCAGGAAACTTTGGAATATCCTAAAATCATCAATGGGCAAATTCAATGATAAAAGTTCAATAACTAGTGATTCTATTATTTTTCATGGGAAAACAGCTTCTGACAACGCTCATATAGCTAATTCCTTTAATACTTTCTTTAGTACAGTGGTTAAAATTATGCAGGCAAAATACCGCCTCCAAACAAATCCTTTGAATCATATCTAGGGACTCGTAATCAAAATTCAATTTTTTTAGCTCCAACAAAAGCTGACGAAGTACTTAAACATATCAATTCACTTAACCGCTTAATACTCAACGTATTGTTCATTATTTGGTTCATTATTCCATAATTCAATAAACTCAATATCAAATCTAGTAATTATTATTCCTTTCATATTTGATATGTTTATTGGTTTGATAATGCTTTGATTTATGTGATCATAAATATTTACCTCCACAATAACAATATATTTTTTTTCATGAGAATTGTGTATGTTCCCAACAGCTGATACAGATTATACATAAGGATTTACATATAAATTGGACAACGGGGACCGCGCATTTGTCTACGGAATAAGTGAAAATACGGGTTGTGGAGTACGAATTAGACACAGAATTTTAAAGGGAATAACGTTACTGAAAAACGGGACCAATTTATTTATACGGAATTTCGCACTTATACGGTTTAACCGGAGACGGATTAACCAAGGTTGACTATATCAGGATACATTAAAAAACGCGTGAAAATATATAACTTAATATAATATCATATACATAACACAATTCTCCGTTTAAACGATGTTCGCGAATTATATTAAATATACATTCATTAAACTCTCGTCAATGTGTATTGTGTTGTATTCTGAGAATTGATTTAAAATTTTATTCCATACAAATATATACAAACGAAATGTAGCTGCAATAAAGACTTCGTTATATTAAAGTTATATCAATTTTCCAATATGCGGCAATATACACTCCGTTCCAGTACATTCACAGACAGACACTCTCAGTCAGTATAGACTCTCCTTTTGGTCCTCTGAACCATGAATTCAACGCAGATGCAAATTGGTCGAACTTATCACAGTTATTTCCTCATCATGGCTTTGGAAAACAAGTCTGGCAGACACCGCATTGTGTCATTGGTCATTCTGCCTATCGTGTTTCTATTTGGAGCCTTCGGAAATTTAGCTACTTTCCTGATAATGATAAGTCGCAGATTCCGCAGTTTACCTTACGCTAACTATTTGATCGTTTTGTCTCTCAGCGATTCTCTGTATTGTATAGTTCTAACTTTGATGCCTCTTTTACAGTTTGTTCTCTTGCACGTAAACTTTGGTCCAATAATCATAATGAATTCGCTGATTAGTTGTCAAATCTATGAATTTGCAGCCGTGTTTGCAGCCTGCAATAGTTCGTGGTTAATAGTAGTTATATCTCTGGAACGTATGGCAGTTGTGCTCTTCCCGTTCACGGCTCGTTTGATATGTACACCGAGATTTGCTAGAATCGCAGTATTGATAATTACTGTAGTGAATGCGCTGGTCATATTTCTCACCCCTGCTTTGTCGATTCATTTTTCCGACCCTTGGTTCGGATGTTACTATAAATTAATTGATCAATTAAGACTGTTCACCGTAATTGTCATCCACGCTAACCTTTTACCCTTAGCTTTGATAATTATATCAAATTCTGTAATAATAATCCAGTTATTTAGAGGTTCAAAAATAGTTTCGTCTGATCAGAAAACTTCAAAATCAAAACGTACAACAATAATGCTAGTAACAGTTTCAGTCGCATTTGCGATGTGTTCACTTCCATCCACTACTACAACATTTTTACCAATATCCGAGGAACGGAGAGAACACATATTTGATATTTGCGTTCAGATTGAAATGTGTAACTTTGCGGTTAATTTTTACATCTATCTTTTACTGGGACAGGAAATTCGTGAATATTTCTGTACAAAAATACGCTGTAGAAATTCAGTCAAATAATCGTTGATTGTCAGTTTTGTTTTCAAAAATAAAGTGACTTTCTGAGATGTTGACCTTATTTTGGAAGGAACAATCCTTGGAAATCACTGTGATGGGTCTGATAAGCAACTCTTGTATCAGAGAATGGTAGGATATTTATTGTAAGTCAATAGTGTCACAAATTATTGTAAGTCAATAGTGTCACAACACCCGACGTTACAACAATGGTCACAAATTTCTAAACAAGAACTCAGTGGTGTAGTGGCTAAACAAGACGATGATTGATGAAAATTAGGATGTCGACATGATTGACGATGTTTACAGCAGCGTTCACACGAGATCAGGGCTTACAAAATATCGTACTTGTGTGGCGCCGAATATGCTGAATACCGGGCTTACAGAGCTTACTAACTCCGCTTATGTTATACCGACATTGGGAGTGATTTCAAGATTGTGTTTCCATGACATAATCGTTTCTTATTTAAACGGCCTTATTGATGGTCCAATTACCGAGCCCGAAGTCATAAATCAGCTTAAACTTGGATCAAGGCATCAGACTTAGATAAATGTCTTAATTCATTTAAACGTTAGGTATTTTTCCAGATAATATCAAAATTGAAAAAAAATTATACATCTGCACAAAAATGATGACGATCAAATTGAAAACTATCGACCAATTTCTCTACTAAGTTCCATTTCTAAGATCTGCGAAAAACTAGTTCACGATTACGCTTAACTTCATTTCAGGCTTTCGAAAAGGTCATTCCACTGAACTCGTCATTCTAGAACTACTGATAGTATCTTAAAATCTCTCGAAAATCACGAATGGACAATTGGCACATTTCTTGATCTCTCTAAGGCATTCGAGACTCTCAACCACAATATTTTACTTTCTAAACTCGAACACTATGAAATAAGCGGATTAGGACAGATTGGGTCTTTTCCTATCTATCTAACCGTCAACATTTATATAGACTCCTTCAATAACACTGTTTTTCTCCACTTTTCTCTAACATAGGCTCGATTCTCGGCCTCTCCCCTTTTTAATTTACATAGATGATATTCAAAAATGCTCTCATCACTTAAATGATATACTATTTGCAGATGATACAAACTGCTTAGCATCTCACAAAAATTTAAAAACTCTAGTACAATACATCTTGACAAAACATTCCGACCTCAATTTCATGCATGGCCGGTAAAGTAACTCGCAAAAACAAAATGCACAATTTCCCATCATCACCACACGTTAACCTTTTCTTAAATCCAAATTTTCAAATGAAAGTTGGTAATTCCCTGCTAGAGCGAGTTTCTGAAATAAATTTCATTGGTCTTACCATTCACAAAAATTTCAATTGGACACCGCATATTTATAGAATACCCAAGAAAATATCACAAATTATAGGTCTAATCCCGACAAATTCCACACTTTCTTGATACACAATCACTCTTAACACTTCATCATACCCTCATCTACCCACACCTGACCTATCGTTTACTAACCTGGGACTCTCTCCTAACAAAACAACGAAATGACGTCAGTAATTGTATAAGTGTTGTTTCAGATCAAAGGTCAAAAGGTCGAGCTCATAAAAAAAATGAAATAAATTCTCGCACGCTCGAATTTATTTATTTTTCGCTCACTCAACCTTTCAACCTTCGATCTGAAACAACACTTATACAATTACTCTAACAATTCCAAATATATGAAAATCATATAAATGAACATTATTTATATGAATATCATATATATGAAAATCAATTTTAATAAGAATATTAAGATGTGAGTGAAATAATTCATATTTTGAAAAAGTAACGAGAATTTAATGAGTTGTTAGAATAAAATCAATTTCAAACATAAAAGTGTTAGCATAATAACATATTAATGAAAATCAATTATATGAATATCATATAAATGAAATCAATTTTAATAAAAAAATATGAATAATAAATGGAGAGTAAAAAAATAGACAGTGAATTCTTAAATAGAATCAAAGATACTACAAGTGTTAAATCTGTAGATTATAAATTCAAAAAGTTAACAGAATTAACATTACATAAGAAATATTTAATTACAAATATTGAAACAATTACTAATAGATATGGTAATAAATTAGTTATTCACTTGGAATATGAAGGATTAAAAGGAAATAAATATAAATTCAGAACATATTTACCAGATTTCATAGATTATCAAGTGAAGATATAGAAGAATTATGTTCTGGTGATTTCTATTTCATTATTGCCAACGATATCTAAGATTTTAGAAAAGATCATCCATGACAGACTTTACAATTTTCTCACTAAATACAATCTTCTCTATTTAAGTCAATACGGATTTCGACACTCTTATTCAACTTGCCACGCAATAATGGAATTTCTGGGAAATTGTATCAAAGGATTAGATAACAAAGACAAAACCATTGGACAGTTTCTGGATTTATCAAAGGCATTCGATTCATTGAATATAGACATTCTGCTGTACAAACTTCAATATTACGGGATTCGTGGGGTCGGTTTTGACTGGTTCAAATCTTATTTGAAAAACCGCAAAATTTTTGTCATTTATAACAATACTTGTTCTGAAATCGATTCCATAGAATATGGAGTTCCTCAAGGTTCTGTCCTAGGACCACTTTTGTTTTTGATATGTTCAAATGATATTTGTCAAAATCCAGAATTTTGTAAGGGAATACTTTTGCCAACAACACAACACTTGGTTTAACTGGAAAAAATTTGAATTCTATCTCAATTTTTATGAAGAATGACTCCATAATAAAATTAAATATTTCAAAAACGGCCAGACTTTTTATTACACCCAAAGGTAAAATGAAGACGATCCCTTACTAACTTTTGGTAACACCAACATTGCTTTTTTTCGGTCACATAAATTTTTAGGTCTCATTGTTGATAATAGATTCACATTTGACGAACACATCAAAGCATTATGCTCTAAACTGAATAAGAATATTTTTTTACTGAGAAGTGTTAAAAATTTATTGCCGAATTGGTGTAAACGTCTTCTTTATATTTCAGCTATATAAATACACACGTAACCTATTGCCTTTCCTTATGGGGACCACTTATATCCATAAAACATTTGAAAACAATTCATAAACTGCAAAAGAAAGCTATCCGAGCATTAGATGGTGCAAAGTTTAATACACCTACATCTCCCATTTTCCAGAAATATAGAATACTAAAATTCGAAGATATGATCACCTTAGAATTTCTCAAACTGGTCCACGGAGTTATTAACAATGCTCTTCCACAGCTGATAATGAATTTATTTGATCAAAATTCATTTAATCATCAATACAATACTAGATCACGGAATTTTCCCAGAATACAATTACATAAATCCCATATACCAGAGATGAGAATTCCCCGCGGATCCGCGGTTTCCCGCGGATTTCAGTATTGAAAAATATCAATTTTCCAAATAGTCCAAAAATGATGTAAAAGTATGGGGGGGGGGGTGATGATCTCACTCAATTGGTCCGGCGCGATCGGTAATCAGGTGAACCGTAAAAGCGTTCAGTGCCTGTTTTACTTATCGTCACGTAAAAGTATCGCATTTCAATGCATATTCATTGCAACACAGTGATTTTGTATGTACATTTGTACTACGATGAGTTTGTATGTATTTTATCGATCGGTTGCAGACACGCACGCACAGCAACAGTAGTAACGTATATAGGTCTACTTACTGTTGCTGCGTGTGTGTGGCGAACGCTTTCGGATATTATACACTACTTGGTGATGATTTTTAGTGAGCATTCATCGGCGCATTTTTAATGCAATAATTCAGGGCTCGACTCGTAATGCATGAGATGCTGAATGTCATCAAATGAGGATGTACCACATTGGAACTAGCCATTACCTTCCAAAATATAATAGTCGTTCATGGGTTCGAGATCGCTCTAAGTGCTCGGAAAACGTATTTAATTTCTAAAATTTTCTTGGGGGAGGGCCCCCAAACCCCCCCCCCCCGAAATAGCTTCGCGCCTTCGGCGCTCGCTAGTGCTGACGGCTACGCCGTCAGCTGGTTCGCGTATGTCACTCAAGAAAAATAACCCGCGGATTTTACAGGTCGGCGTTCTCATCCCTGCATATACTGAATTCATCTTTTCTTCGCAAAGCACCGTCATTGTGGCAGGCTCAATCGCACGTTATAAAATCCACCCCATCAATTATTTCATTGAAAAGCAGGTTTAAAAAGCAAACACTTAGTACATATTGATGATAATGAAATACATTCCAACATAAAGCAATTTTTTTCGATTCATCTATCTTCCATCTGCTCAAATGTCAATAAGAGGCTTTTTACAGTAAATTATAATTATAATTACGGTTGCAATTATTATGATAATAATAATAATCATTGTTATTGTCATTATAATTATTACCATAATTTTTGTTATTATTATTATTATTATTATAATTATAACTATTGTTATCATTACCATTAATCTTCTTTTTTTTCTCTAGGGGGCCTGAACATCCTAGTGATTGTACAGCCTTTAAGGCTCTGTTCAGACCCTCATCATCAATCTACTTATTTACTATAAATTTTATTCGTAATTTATTGATGATGAAATAAATTACATTACATTACATTTCATTTAGGTCATTGCTTTCTTAATATGTTCACCAGGGGTTGTTGAATATTGAAATTGCTTGTTTGTTGAGTATTTCATACCACTTTCCCAGCGGGCATGGTGTCCCTGGACCCATCGTTTTTCGCAATTGGCTGCGGCAATCAAAGATTGCTTCCAACACGCCTGGCTGCACGCTCGTGGAATAAGCTGCCCTAATGATAATGATAATGGTGATAATAGATGAGCGTGTTCTCCTCGTTGAATTCCAATGGAATTCTAATTGTGTGGTATTTTTTCCTTTCGCAGAATTCGGCCGCTGCATCCCGTTGTTGCCGTACACCGACGCGCAGGAGAACGTGTTGTCCAACAAGTTCTTCCGACACATTCTCGTGTCGTTCGGATTCGACCTCGGCGAACGCGGCGAGTTCCCGCGCATTCCGCACGCGTTCACGGCGAATCAACTCTACGAAAAGGCGAAACTTTTGACGCCCGAAATCGATGCCAGTAAGTTTGATTTTATTCGAGTTTATTCTTGTACGCTGGCTCTTCTCTTTGAGGGAGGATGTGTCTACTAGGACAGGTTTGTACCATGACAGTCTAATGATGTCATCGATTTTGAATCCCTGCCAAGGGAGGGTGTGTACTAGGACAGGGGTTAGTACCATGACAGAGTCTTGTCATCAGGTTTGAATCCTTGCCAACTGAGGGTGTGTCTATTAGGGGCAGGGGTTTGTACTGGGACAGGGTCTCACGATGTCATCAGGTTCGAATCCCTGCTGAAGGAGGGTGTGTCTACTAGGACAGGGGTTAGTACCATGACAGAGTCTTGTCATCAGGTTTGAATCCTTGCCAACTGAGGGTGTGTCTATTAGGGGCAGGGGTTTGTACTGGGACAGGGTCTCACGATGTCATCAGGTTCGAATCCATGCTGAGGGGAATGTGTCTACTAGGACAGAGTCTTATGTCATCAGGTTTGAATCCCTGCCAACTGAGGTTGTGTCTACTAGGGCCGGGGTTCGTACCGTTCAGTCTCTTGATTTTCATATTTCGAATCGATAATAAACAGGAAATCTTTTCTCGAAATTTTTCAGGCCGTTTGAAATTCACGATGGATGATTTACTGGCGGAGTCATCTGCTAAATCTACAAACTATTCTAAAGATTTCGACGAAATCATGCACGATGCAGCTGAATCTTTCAACAGGTCAACTCCACATTCGCCGTAAGTTTAATGAAAAAATCTTCGAAATGTTTTATAGGATTGCCTCATTCGATCCAAGTATTTATCTGGTCTTATTGTTTTATTTGCTGGAAGCCGGCTCTGGCAGGCCAATCAGATGCTTAATACTTATTGAAAACTTGTTGGTTTATTGATCTAAGGCCATATAAAATAAATCACTTGATTCTCATCAGCGCCCGCCTGGAGTTTTTTTTTGATATCTTAAAATAAAATAAGAAACTACCGCCTTGGATAAAAAGTCACACTAACAACATTTTATATACAAAAAAGTCATCTATCCACTGCCAAACACGTAAACACATGAAACATGATCCTAGTCTAAACAATCGCTACAGACATACAGATACGTAGTACTCAAACAAGTTCACAAAATTTGTTACCCTGATGATTTTTTCACAACTTCTGATGAGAATCTTGTTCCTTCCTATTGGTCAATTGACGTATGTAGATACTTAGTATATCGGCCAATGAAATTGCTGCTAAGATTTAATTTGAATTTTGCTACATCGTTTTGGTCAGTCGACTTGGAAACATGCACGGTATTCAATTTAGTATTGGCCTATCAGATTGCATCAAAATTGAAGAACTCAAATGTTCTCCCTTATTGGTCAATTGACTTAGATACTTAAAATATTGGCCAATCAGATTGCATCTACAACTATGGATTTAATGTTCTTCTTCTTCATTGGTCATTTGACACTATAACTTAACATTTGGGCCTATCAGATTGCTTCAATAACTGAAAACTCTAATGTTCTTCCTCATCAACTGACTTAGATTATATGGGCCATTCGGATTGTTTCTAAAACTTTCTATCATTTTAATGTTCTTCCTCTTCATTGGTCAATTGAGTCGGTAACTTCGATATATAAGCCTATCACATCGCTTCAAAAACGAACTATAAAACTATGAATTCAGTACTCATCCTTCCTATTGATGGTTTGGCCTAGATGTACTTGGTATAAGGACCAATCAGATCGCGTCAAAAACTAAGAGCTTGTCCTTGCTGCCATTTGACTCGTCCCCGTAATTAAACCTAATGTCTCGTTATCCTTTGATTTTTCAGACCCGCGATGCCATCCAGTTTGTGGGCTATGAGTATCGGTCGTATAAACAATGTTGTCAGCCAAAAGACGACCAACTCGCAACAGCGATCGCCGGTCGCGTCTACGTAGCGCGCACGCCCGCGTGCGTGTCCGTGTGTCTGCGTACGCGTTGGGTTCGAACTGGAGAAAAAGTGAAATGTCGCGTTTGTATGAAATACGCATTTTTCATCTCGTACGTTATTCGTTTCGTTAGATTAAGCGTAATGATTTTCATGTTTTCTATGTTCGACATGAAAGCCGGCGTGCTGTCGACCTAGTTCTGAGGTCATAGTTCAAGTCAAAATATTCTGCTACCTCTAAGTTTACCTCTTCTTTTTGTAACATTTGATTTCAATTGCTCCCGTCTACTCCAAGCGTCAACGGGGTACCCGGGCAATGCTGCTGTGGCGAGCGAGGATTCCTTGTCGATCCGCCAGGTTCGCTGGTGGTTACTGGAAGATGGCCCTTCGATATCTTTAACATTTCAATTCAATTCGTAAATCAACGCCAAAAACCTTAAAGGGGTTTTAAAAAGCTGTGCACCGGGGGTAATGGGGCGGGGTTCGCACTGTGACTTAGGCTGCTAATGCCATCAGGTGCAAATTCCCCGCACGAGTGAGTAAAGCACTCCTCCGAGCAAATGAAAGAAATGAAATATCCACGTCCTGTGTAATGTCTCTTACTGTGATACAATGTTGTTGTTTTTTGCACGAAGGCTTTAGAATATTTTTGAATTATGTAAGGAAAAAACTTAGATGCCCTGAATTGATGCCCACCACGTCGTGGTGTAAATCGTATTGAGGTCATTGGTGATTTTGTTGTTATCCGTGTCAAAAGATGGCAGCACCTGTCAAACATAGTGAAATATTAGTAACTATCGATACTCCGCACCACGGTGTAGACGCACTTAAGCAGTGTGCCTGTCATTCAACACGCGGAGGTGGAATTTTTTGAACTTTTGAAAATTATCTCCAGTGCTTATCGATTAGTCAGTGTTGAAAGAGTTTGATAACGATAGGATTATAACGTTGAAAATGACATATGATAATGCATTTAAATGTAAAAACATTTTTTTTTTCACTTTCCGAGTTGACTTTGTAAGTCGACTTCAAGTTTTACATAAATTCTGTTGTTATCATCAGTGTCGTGTGCTGTCTGAAGGTGCAGTGTATGTGATATCGCAGATCAAGCCATTTTCTGGTGTGCGAAAAGCTATAAAGAAAGGTAGTCGAGAAAACGTATGCAAAAAGCAATTAAGAAATGGCAAATTTCTGTTTCGTCTAATGTTATTAACCGATTGATGTACGGTTCTCGTATTTATTTGTTTGTTTATCTTGCTCTCACCTGGTTTGGATCTCGACTCGAGTTTTTTTGACGCGGGTCAAAGGTAATATCGGGCCGGGCCGATGCCAAAGCGCACCTCGAAATGTTGCGCGTGAATGCTTACTGGTTTGGGGAGTGACTTGCCTAACTTGCCACTGCGTCATTTTGAAATTATATCTAGTGTCGAGTCAGTGATTTACGTGTGACCTCGCTCTCTAGTTAAGCACGGGCAAAATGCGATTTGTATTTGGTCGGGGCCGCCTTGACCCGGGCGAAATTTTCCCGATCGTGGCCGACTAACCCTATTTGGTCTCACGACGGGACCATCGCCTTTGAAGTGCTGTCCGTACGCAGTCATCCTCCCGGCAGAATTCGAACCTGATTGCTGCATTCAGCCACGGCACGAAACCCCGGCACGAAACCCCAGACGTGCAGGTTAAACCGCACAAAAACTTGCGGCTCCAATCAGATTGCTCGTTGTATGCTGAGGCGTATTTCACGGAAGAACTACAAATGGAAAAACCCGAGCTGGAATGAAATAGGATTTCTGATTGGCTAATAATGACAGCGTCTAAACTGCGCTTAAACCCATGCACTCGGTCTAGTGTGGAGGGGCTTTGTACCGTGGCGAGTCTCGAGTCCATCAGGTTCGAATTGCTGCCAGCATGGCTCGGCATCTCATCTTACCGCGCCGAGCTACCGATAATGTTATTTTATGCAGGCGAAACTTGTCAATTCGTTACATTTCAATATCATAGTTATTTTACGTCGTCGAATAAAATCATGCTGGTTTCATTCCGTATTAATGATGTACATTGCTGACAAAACAGCAATTCAGCGGTTGAACTATATCCGTGTATTCTAGACGAAGGAGAACAAAGGCTTCTTTTTCTTCTTCGATTCCCATTAAAAACCCTGTCGCAAAATTTTTTGTCTATCCGTCCAACTGGTTTTCTAATACGCAGTTGATTTCGTCCATTCGGGAATTTTCCGAATACGTCGTTTTGTATTTTGTTGAATGTCATGAAAGTTATAACAGCGGAACCTCGTTACAGCGAACTTCACTCGGACCAGAAAATCCGTTCGTTATAACCGATAGTTCGTTATATTCGGTATGAAAGTACCAAGGTAGTTCATATTGTCCGTTTTTGGACGAAATTCTAGGTTCGTAATAATCGATAAATCGGTGTATTAGAGGTGGTTCTAACGAGGTTCTGCAGTATGTGGAACTGCTTATGCCAATTTGTAAGTATCGAGTAACCCAGGCTACTTAGGCCTCCCGGGTCGGTTGCATAGTCATGACTTAGACTTAAGACCAGTCTGAGACCAACTTAGTTCTACATAGCCAATCTACCAACTTAAGACCAGTCTTGAGATTTAAGACCACTTTTGGACTTAGGTCACGACCGTGCGACTGGCCCCTGGATCCGTCCCACATAATGAGCAGATTATGAAAACAAGGCTAAAGAAATTGATACCTCGTTTCTCATTTCTGCTGTGCTCGTAAGACGACCCACTAGGCCTACCCTACCTTGTTGAATATTTTCTTTTCTTTTTGAAAAATCACGATCGTGATAACCATAACAGACCCGGCAGTATAGAAATGAACTAATTATGAAGTTAAATTATAATTTCGATTTACAAAATGGGTCAGCCGATAAGAAGAAGCAAGGTGTATCACATTATATTTTAGCCTAAGCGCTCGTCATGCCATCTGGCGGGATAGCTGGTGTTACAGTTTTGTTGATCAGGGAAATGTGTTCGCCTTTTTTATCATATTCGTGAATCCCAACAACAGGGTAAAGTTTTTAATGTATTCATGCAGCTTTCAATCTGCTATATGTACCCAACCCCCTCAGACGATCGCCTTTGAATGGAAAATTCTGAAGGGACGCCATTTTTCGAATATAGTGAATGTCTCTGTCTAAAACTGATGGTTCAGACATGATATCCTAGTTCATTTCAAAGAAAAGTCTCTGCGGTACTGTTACTGGGTCGGCGTCACCTGGACGGAAGTGTTTTGGGAAAATGGTGAATGTTTGTCGAACATATCAAGGGATGTGTACAGTCAGCAGGTTGATAGCTGCTTAACGGTGGCACAATCTTCGATCTGTAAAATGCTCAATATGTCACGATCTGTTTGAAAAAGAGGAACAGTTTTGAAATTATATTCACTGAAGCACAAAAGTGATACCTGCCCGCCACGTGTTATCTGAAAATACTCTTTATATTAAAATCGTACCCTGAGAGGTGGTAAGTAATTTGTGATACATGTATTATCTCTGAGGGAATTGTCCTCGACCAATCGGATTGCTGGTATGATCAATTCGACCAATCGGATTGCTGGATGAAGTTCTTACCAATCAATTAGTAGAATGAACCTCCTCCGCCAATCATATTGCTGGATAGATCTCCACCAATCACATTGCAGAATGAATCTCCTCAACCAATCACATTGCAGGATTTAGCTCTTTGACCAATCAGATTTGGAATAAATCTGCGAGACCAATCAAATTACAGAGGGTTTTCAAATTACATCTTGGCCATTCAGATCACTGAATGAAGCTCCAATCATCTTGCGAAGTGACTGGCAGCGTTTTTAGCCGACTTGGGACTTTAGTCCCAGCGGGCTATTGCGTTAACTTTTCATCCGTCGTCCGTTTGGTTTATATTTGGTTTATACATGTATCTACCCTAGACACATTTTCAGTCCAAAAACTGGCCCTGCCAGAATCAAGATGGCCGACTGGCAGCCATTGTTGTTTGTCAAAATCAGCACTTTTTGAGCTTTTTGGGGGAAATTTTGAAGACGCTTAAATCAATTACCTTGATCTTTCATATATATTTAAATCCCCCAAGGGCCCATCACCATAAGATAAATTGGAGTGATCGAACTCAAGATGGCTGTCCTATGACCTTTTAAATGCCCAAAATTGTCAATTTTGCCCCGAATTCCGAGTCCTGTAGCTTCCTATTGGTTTGCCATTTCTCATTGCAATTTGTGATGGGTATTCTTTGGAAAAGCATGTTTTATACCTGAGCCAGGTATTTTTGATCGGCCAATAATGACGCAGTTGGCGGCCATCTTGGTATCATCAGTACTCATTCGTAGGTGGGAAAAAGGTTTTCCACATTATATTGATACCTAAGCATATTTTGTTACCACGATCAATTGCAAAGTTGTAGCTCATGACATTGTCTATGATTGTGGTGAGTTTTAAGGACATTAGTTATTCTATATGGTCACCAGGGGGTGTTGAATAGTAGAATAACTTAGTATTTCCTTATTAGATTGGAACCTAGGCATATTTTGTTACCATGATCAATTGCAAAGTTGTAGTTTATGACATGTTCTATTATTGTGGTGAGTTTCAAGGTCAATAGGTATTGCATATGGTCACCAGGGGGCGTTGAATAGTAGAATTACCTTGTATTTCCATATGAAATTGGTAACGAGGCATATTTTGTTATCACAATAAATAAGAAAATCGTAGCCGCTGACATGTTCTATGATTGTAGTGAGTTTCAAGGTCATTGGTTTTTGTATATGGTCACCAGGGGGCGTTGAATATTGAAATTGTTAGATTGTTGAGCATTGGAAACCACTCCCCAAGTGGGCATGGTGTCCCTGGACCCCTAGTCTGCCTTAAACAACAGATGCCTTCATTCTGTTGGTCTGATGGGTCAAATTCTGCATTCAATTCGGCGATTTCTTTGGTCGATGCGACAATAAGCTCTTGGTCAGACGGTGTTACTGGTTTTTTTCGTTTTTTGTTATAATCAAACTCCTCGAGTTAATACAGAAAATCTATGTTTGATACGCCGTTTCATAGTGATCTCGCTGTTGTTATCAATCATTGTGTATAAATTTTGTGGACTTTTATCGTAATATTGTGATAGATTTTATGGAGATAAATAAAATAATAAATATTGAAATAAATATGGAGATATTTCGTTGTTCGTTGATGTTGTCCAGATGTTTGATAGATTTGAAGTGGAGTTTGCGGAAATGACGTGGCTGCTGACCTGACCGATGTTTTTTGCAACGAAGGATCCTGGAAGAGAACTCGGCCCACTTGGGGTCGAAGGCGTCAGGTCTCAAGCGGGCTGAACTCCCCAAAAGTAAGCCGTAGAATAAGAATTAGGCCCCTTGAAGCTCGCAGGGCGGATTTAAGTGGTTGCACCTGGACCAAAAATGTTCTAAAAGGCGACATATATTAGAGGTGGTTATGAACAGGAAAGAATCTAAAACTGCGAAGAAATATGGTTGATTATCTAGATCAAGATTTTATGGCTTTTGTTCACATTACGCTTTTCATTTATAACAAACGCGGTCGAGATAAACTCTGGGTATTTCGACTCTAACGCGCCACAAGTTCGTCGCCTCCGAACCGGAACGCGGCTGCTGAGACTGCGTCATCGATAGTTCCGGTGACGACGACGACGACCAGTCCGGTAAATCGATACCCGTGTCGTCGTCGAACGCAGACGGCGAATAAACGGCGTCGCGACCTGTCAAATTCATGCGCATGAATTCGAGAAGTCTCGCGGAAGCGTCTTTGTAACGGCCGAACATTTGGTCTATGACGTCGTGGTTCAGATTCGTGCGGTAACTTGTCCAATCGTGTAGGTACGAATCGAGATAACGTGGTGCCCCCTGTTGACCGATCGTCGATGCCGCGCTCGCTGAAATTCGAGAAGAGGAAACGATAGAATCAACTTAATTCAATGACTCAGTAGTAGATAAAACTTTTACCTGGTTCATGGGGTCTGAATGTCCACAGTGATTGTACAGCCTCCGTGGCTGTGTCGGGACACCTCGTCAATTCACTGCCTAACATGTACGAGCAGGCCTTTCTAAGGTATGTCTATATTACATCTATCGATATCATTTTTACGGAACTTGCTCAAGTAGGTGAAGCCAGGAGGTGCTTAACGTTAACCATGGATGAATGCCAACATGACAATGCGATTTATGTCACCAACAAGTTACTTTACGTCGTAAACGAACTTTGAATCTAACTAACCCCCGATTGCGCAGTCGAGTTGTTTTAAAACCAGTCCATCGCCATCTTTGTTGTATGGCCAATCTAACAACTTAAAACCAGTCTAAAGATTATTTTTGGACTTGAGTATCGAACTATGGATCAGCCCCCTGTGCAACATGCATGGCCTCCGTCGAGAGTGATACGTCTATTTCTTTATTTCCAGACTGATTAATTCGACCATTTCACATCCTTAAAAAACCCTTTCCCTAAGATGGGCCGGAAGTGTCGCATTCCTCAGTCGTGTCATCGGCAATTTACTTTGCTTGTAATTGACGCGTTCGTGTGTTTTTTGGACTAACAACTAAAATTGCGAATCTTTTTTTTAAATTCCTCCTTTTGCTTATTACGAATATGAAATATGTAGCTGGTAGACGGATATTAAATAATCTTCTCTCCCATAACAAACTCGTATCTAAATACATATCTTCTGGTATGAACATCTGCTACATAATCTTTTGTCTAATGTGTCTGTATTTTAGGCGAGAAATCTCTTATTAGTTCCTGTCCCTAACATTCCTTAGTAAAACCCATATTTTTCAATGTTAATTTACCGTATATCTTTATGATCATGATCACTAAATGCCACATAGTTGATTCTGCCCTAATTACTCGTCACTCAGATATTAGTACCAATTTAAATAATGGCTCAGGGGTGGATCTAATTCTTGATTTTAAATTTCTTTTAATTTGTACATTGTGGGTTTTTATCTTGTAATCTTATGATCATTTTTATATTTTTGTTTCTCCTAGGATGTAGTTTAGCTTAACTCCGAACCTGTCAAACGTTTTAATCATTTACTTTAATGGTATTATACTTAAACTATTTAAACTTATCTTTACCATCGTAATTTCTATGAATCGTTCACCGAGAACCTTAGTGTCAGTGAAGTTATACCACGCACTAAGGTTGGGCACTGTGGAAATACAACTTCCAGAACTGCGTGATATTAATCGTGAAGATACCTTGATCTGAATGACGTTTACAAAAAAAAGTATAGGAATTTTTACCGATCAGTCGCCGTTCCATTTCTCTGTGGTTAATGTATCTGATTGTTCCATGGTTCGATTGCGTCATATTGATTTGAAAACCAGACGACACCTTCTTCACACAAAGTCCAAGCGGTTATCGATGCGGTGTGCAATATTTTGTATATTTCGTATATATGAAATCCGGAAAGGTCCAATATGTAAGAATGATATATAACTAGGCTAGTGGGTATGATATATTTTCTATTTGAATACGGCTTGCGTTCTAGAAATGTCACAGTCTTGTACGCGACTTAAGTTTAGCGTTCAATAGTAACGAGGCTGTCGGGAACATCGTTAATTATTGAAAAACCGGTTTTTGCCTAGCTGGCATTTTGTCAGAAGTATTCGACCATACCGGTTTCCCAGTTATACAGTTTGAGTTTGATTTATCTGTTTGAGTTTGAATATCGAAAGTAGACTGATTTTTTTGTTGAAGTAAACAGGCCAGTTTATTGAAACGCTTGAGCATGGCGACTGATATTTTTAGAAGGTTTTTCTTACCTAAGCTATATTGCTTGTTTTGTACTGCTGCCCAATTTTATCTCGTACTACATTCTAATCGTATTAAATTGTACACGCATTCCGTTGCTATGATTCGGTAAAGCACCTTAGATGACTTAATGATGATGGTTAATCTCAATTTTCTTCTTTTGATAGATTTCTAATCTCAATACAGAAATTTTCAAGTACTTCCGTCTGTAGCCTACTACATTTTCTTGCATTTTCCTTCTGCAAGACACCAGCGTTATGCAGCCTTTAGGCTTTGCTGAACCAGCATTGTCTTTAGTAATGAATGAACCGTAATGCTGTATACATTGGATTGTAATGGATAACGGGTTTTCTGCCTAAGTGATTGATTTTATTCGTACCGGCCAATTGTATTATTAGCAATTAATTTCGATAACTTACTAAACATATTTGAGATAAATTAAGAATATTATCTATATGTTATGCTATATATACTGGACAGTCTGCATTAGGTGCTTGACCTTTTTTGAATGCCGGACTGGCCACTGTCATATCAGTGTCTAAATCATGTCCTCATTTTCTCACTCTCTATTTTCATCTGGATCTATCATATCATGTACTGCACTAGTTTGTAGTTATTTCATATATCTGAGCTAGAACAAACCCCGATCCCGGTAGCCAGTGAAGGTCGATCAAAATCGGCGTTGGTCATAGATGAATATCAGTGGCATGAGTTGACGGCATTAATTTCGGGGCTAGACTGGTTGCCGGTCAGGTTGTAAGTATGTTTATATGTTCGATAGGAAATAACGATGGGAGATTCCTTTCAACAAAATCAACGAACGAAAAACCCGGCTCCGCGTAATATCACGACGAGAGTTTATGGAGTTCGCGTTGACTTACGATAAAGCGCGAGAGTTTAGTTAGTTTAGTTTATTGCTCCAAAAAAGATATACAATTTTTCCGAGCATAACAAAATAGTATGAATAGTATAAATATAAAAGCTGGCAAATTTATACATATTAATAGCCCTAGCTATAACAACCGTGTAGCAGTCGTAATGTATTTAGATAGACTGTAATACAGGTTTTCATTACTGAGCAATTGCTTGAATTTATAATGATTTGCGCCAATTCTATATCTGTTAGGTATATACAAAATTCTAAAAGCGTTGAAAAATTCGCACTTCAGTATGAAATGATATTCGTCCCCAATAGTATTCTCGTTACATTTATTACAAACTCGTTCGTTCCGTGGTTTGTTTTCATATCTACCAGTCTCTATTGGTAATTTATGGTTGGAACATCTAAATCTACATAGTGAGATTCTTAAACTTCGTGGTAGTGATGAAAGATATTTTTCTTGTCCCCAATCAGTTTTAAATATTCTATACGTATCTAATTTAGAGGATAGTACCATCGATCCATGCCATGTCTGTTTAAATTGATCTTCTAATCTAAGTTTTACGAGTTCCCCAAGGTAGGGAATATTCGGAAAAGTTTGTTCCAACCATATATTACCAAGACCACAATTCTGTAAGATTGATTTGATACAGGATATCCATTTACTTTGCGAACCATTTAAATGACTATTATAAAGAATGCGGTACATTTTACCAGAGTATGTCTCTTCATGCAGGATCAAGTGTCCCCAAAATTTTACCATACGAACTTTGATACGAATTTCAAATGGAAACCTTCCTGTCTCACCGTATATCATCAAATTTGGTGTTGACCTCTTGAGGCTTAGCAGATATTTACAAAATGTTAAATGAATTTTTTCAATAACATCAAAATTTCCAAAGCCCCACACCTCACAACCAAATGTTAAAATCGATCCAACCATTGAGTCAAAGACTTGGAAAGCAGTATCAAAGTCAAGAGAAAAATGTTGAACTTTCTTAAGAACAAATATAAGCGCCTTCTTTGCGTGTTCACAAATCAGCTTTTTACATTTTGCAAAGTTTCCTGTATAATTAAAAAGCACACCTAAATATTTAAATTCAGATACAGTTTCGATTAATACTCCATCGATATTAAATACGGGTTGTCTAATAGACTTCCTTTTTTCGAATACAATGGCTTTAGTTTTACTAATATTGATTACTAATTTCCACCTTTTACAATAAGCGACCAACATATCGAGGTTTTTCTGAAGTGCACTTGCACTATCGGCCAATAAGATCGTATCATCTGCGTACAGCAGAACTAGTAGCTGAACCCATAGATCTTCGTTTTCGAAGGGAGATGAAATCCCTTGACAACCACTTTCAATTAATGAAGCCTCAAGGTCATTGACAAATATAGAAAAAAGCACTGGCGATAAATTTTCCCCTTGTCTCAATCCTATGTTACTAAGAAAACAACCTGAGGATTGACCCTGCACGTGAACCATGGATTTGATATGTTTATACATATTATGAATTACGTTTAGGATATTTCCGGTGATACCTGTTGAGATAAGTTTGTGCCACAGTGCCTTTCGCCATATTGTATCAAATGCCTTTTGGTAGTCAATAAAAATACAATAGAGCTTTCGCTTCTTACTAAAAAGGGTGTCAATTACTGAGTGAAGGGTGAAAATGTGATCCAAAATGCTATGATTTTTTCGAAATCCGGCTTGATTTCTATTCAGGAGTTCATTTGATTCAAGAAATTCATGGAGACGATCGTTTAATATACTTGTGAATAACTTACTAATACAACTCAGTAATGTGATTCCCCGATAATTGTCCGGATCACGTGGCTCGCCTTTGTTCTTAAAAATAGGTGTAACTTTACCAATTGTCCAGTTCTCAGGGATAATCCCAGTTTCCAGGACCTTATTAAAGAGATTGACTAAAGTGGGCATTATTATATCTTCAGAGGTTTTAAGGAATTCGTTCAGTATCTCGTCACATCCAGGTGCCTTGTTATTCTTAAGTTTCTTTATACATTTAGAAATTTCCGATTCCGTAATGACTCGATTGAGGGCGTCGTCATTGTCAACATCGATAAAGTTATTTACATCAAAATAATTACTATCATCGTCGTCGTCTGTTGGTATTTGATTTAGTTTTGAAAAATGATGAAAAAGGTCAGATAGGGAGGCTTTACAAACATTTTGTTTGGCTTTAGAAAAAAACTTCCAATAAGCTCTTGGATCGGTTTTCGACAGTTTTTTCAAAAGGTTATTTGATCCAAAAGGTATTTTTGTTTCGCTTTTTTAATAGCCAAATTGTATTTCCTATAAGCCAAATTCATGTGTGTTCTTCGTTGTGGTGTTGGGTGTCTTTTACAGCTCTTTCTTGCTCGCCTATAACATTTTCGGTGTTTTAAAACTTCACGGTCAGATAAAAACGGCTTTTTACGATTATTTTTTGAAACAATCTTTTTTCTACCCATTGTACGTTCGGAAGCTCCAATCAATGTCTCCGTTGAAATATTATTCGCAGTTTCACAATTTATTTTGTTATCGTTTAGATCAAGATTTAACTGACTTAATTTCTGTTGGTCAATAGCATTCCTAAAGAGACCCTCTTTATCTTTTGACCACCGGATTTTGCCCTTCTCTCTGGGTGGTAGAAACTCATTCCTTTCAATATTACAATCTGAGGCTAGAGTACAATAAATAGCACAATGAACATCGGACAGTATACGGTCAAAGTCCATAACATTAGAGTTCTACTACTGGCTGCGCGATACGATGATGCCGGAAGCGTTGTTCTACACGACCTTGAACTTCGATGCCGGGTAGTTCCGAAGGTAGGTGCGGCGGCTCTCGTAGTGGAATAAACTGGCAATGACAATTTTTGCCATTACTATAATGAGGTACCGCTAATGTAGCTATTACCAGAAATTTCCTGCGTCTGGTCATCTTAATCAAGTAATCACGGTGTTTACTGACGATGGTAAACACGCTAACGCTGTTTTCCTGCACTCACGCCTGCGATGTGTTAGCACCAAACTCATTACTTAACGTACTTAACGTAATGTAAAAGTAGTAGATTGTTGTTTGCGCAAAATTACTCCAAAACAATTCCGAAAAGTGGCTGATTCAATATGAAAAAAAATTAGACATAATCTCCGACAGTCTGTTTTCGTTTTATTGTCACGTTTAAACAGTTAGTTTTCGTTTTGATTAGGTAACGGTTGGTTTCGACGAGGCGTTATGAAATAGTTATATCGTGGCGCTAAAACGAATAAGACAAATAAGATATATAACAGGGCTAATCCCTATTTTCAAGAACGAATAAGACCAGGTTAACGATTAGACTATGAGGTATTGAAGTGGTTCTATCGTGGCGTTGAAACAGAAAGTTGGTTTTTACATGGCACAAAGAACAACTCGAAACTGGAATTAACGACGAATTCGCGATTATTCGTCGGAATTTTGAATTTGAAAAAAATAAAATCGTAGTATTGTAGTTACAATAAAGATGTAACATAGATCCTAAAACGCACACATTTTCGTCTCGTCTGTTTAATTTTACTGAGAGGAGACACAATTTCAGTCAACCTCCTATGACGACATTTTTCTATTCTACCTGGCCTGCTTATCAGGATTTAAAGCCTAAGTCAGCGATAGCAGCGCCACTAGGAAAATATGGAACGTTCAAATCTTAGCAATATATTTCAAGCGATCCGATGGCGTTAGAACGAAAAGTTGGTTTAACATGGCGTCAAAAAATAGATTCTAAAGTGACGTTAACATTCTTTCGGTGCTGAATCTTAAAGTGCTGGAGGTTCGAAAATTATAAATATTCTACTCTAGTGTTGTGCGTACAACGCTTCAGTGCGTCTACACCGCGGTACGGTGTATCGTTAGTTACTTATATCCAAAAGCGTTTGGCAGGTGTTGCTATCTTTCATTAGGGACAAAAACTAATTACTTATCATACTAATACACCGCGGTGCGGTGTACTAGCAAAACCCATCACTTGTTCATTTATCGAACTGTTGTGTAAACGCACTGAAAAGGTTAAAACGGATTCTCGAGTTGAATAGTAAGTAAATCGGTAAAGATCGGTAAATCCATCCAGAATTAAACAACTGAAACAAAATCTATCTTTGAAAATGATATATCATCAACGATTTGGCTGACTCATTTAAGATATTAATGGGCGGTCATTATATGGGCGGGAAGGCCATTCAATGTCAAGGTCGATTCAGAAACGACATCTGCATTCCGGGAGTCGGTGACCTGTCGAAGTTGGTGCCGTCGACGAACAAGAAACTTTTTCTGAATAAACTCTATCAGGATTTCGAGTATTTAACTTACGATTGTCTGGAAGATATCTTCAGCGGAATCTGACGATCCGGTCGAGTTCAGCCGACTTCGCGTTCGACGATTCTAGTTATCGCAATTTGATATTCGCGAAGAAGAAACGCGATTGTTAAACATCGATGAAACATTAGATGCGTGTTGTGACGATATCATATAGAATCCTGATACACTCTGATGATTTCATCAATTATTTCTAAATTTCTCTACAATTTCGTTTAGCTCAGCATTTATTGTGTCAGGTCGAGATGATACACAATATCCGTGTTTGAAGAATATGTAAGACGCTAGCTACGCCTGATGATAGGTATCAGTTTTTAGCCGAAACGTTTCTTGAAATATAAAAACTCATTTAAACTCAAGAACTTTCCATATTTGACTGAAATTATTGTGGGATTTCTTACACTTTCACGTTCCCTTCGATCTATCGTTTCATTCATTTGTAATCCTCTTGTTTGCCTTACCTTAATTAGTTTCTGAAGTACGGGCACTGCACGAGTGCGCCATCTGATCTGAACATCTGGCGACATTCTAAATTGATGGTTGAATGGAATAGTAATAGGGTATGTGTTGTTTCAAATCAGAAGTTGAAGGGGTGGGTGAGTGAAAAATAAAAATAAATTCGAGCGTGCGAGAATTAATTTTCATTTTTTGCGAGTTTGACCTTTCGACCTCTGGTATGAAACAACACATACCATATTACTTATAATTTTACCATTTGATTATCTAGATTATAATCGATTTGAGATCAGAACACAGAAGAATCGAGCCGTTGGTTCACCAGTGTCGAAGGGGATATATCTCAGTGGTAGAGCATTCGACTGCAGATCGAGAGGTCCCTGGTTCAAGTCCGGGTGTCCCCTAAATTTTGTTCCTCATTTTATTTAAGCGGTTTCATTTCTATAACTGTTGCGCGAACTATTTCTTTACGAATAAACTGAGTTCATCTGAGTAGTATAGTTTTAAGGGTCAATGCTGTTTTTGTTTCTGGGCAAGTACCCGGTCTACGACTTCGTAGACGAGGATGAGGCGATAATATCAACTGTTGTAACTGTCATTTAGGATTATTGAATCCCCAAACTGTGTAATTAATATTAAATCACGCAATAATTACGCATCCACATTCCTGCTGAGTCATATTATTAATTCTATTTGTATAATTTGTTACGGTGCCTAGTTTTGTTTTTTCGTACGGGTGCTAGCGTTAAGCGGCCTTTCTGGCATTGCTAGGCCTGCGTAGATTGTATATATGTTTGCCTATTTTATGCAGATAAATATATTTGAATTGAAAATTGAATTGAATTGATTGCACGATACCAGTTTAGTCTCTCCGCCTCAGATGCGAGTATCATAACCAGCACATACAATTTAGAAGGCAAGAAGTCAACTGATGGCAACAGTCGCACCACCTGTTTCGGGGACAGGACCCAATGATCAATGTATTTTTGGCCGTCGACCTCGTGGAACTTCTTCCTGCAGATTTAACCCACTCGATGTGATGACGTCTTACAGTCGTTTCAACGTTCAACAACTCACAGCATGATTTTAAAAGACAAGATGAAAAAAGAAACGACAAAAAAATTCGCGTGACATATATTCGGGTGATGAGCTTGAATGAATTTCAATTTCTCAGATTCGACGAGAAATATCAAGTAATCCTACTGTGCCAATCGAGGGTCCGTTATAGTTATACTGATAAACACACCTCAACCCTTATTATTGTATTTTTGGTTCCTCTGAAGATTAGGTTTAGTTTTAACCTCGAAACCGTGTGGAAATAAACAGTTTCCTACAGATCTAACTTTGGGTTTTTATTCGTTAATACCTCTTCCCTATGGATCATTGAAAAATGTATACAACGTTTTGGACCTAAACCTTAACATGCAAGTTTAGTCGAGTTAAGCAAAGTCCGCGTTCAGGATCGAAAAAGATAACAAAATAATAGATAAATCTTTTTCATGTTAGCTATTATATTCCGAGTTGCCCATTTCCGAGTTCGTGAATACATCAGGTAAAATGAGATCATTTATGCAAATAATAATGATACACATCATAATATTTACAGCAATAACAGTTATGATAATTTACAATAATGACACTGCATAATGGTTTTTTAGACGTTATTAGCAATTTTTAAGACGGTTGCAATTATCATTCTTACTCATCATCAAAGACATTGACAATAACCTCTGATCTAGATATAAAAACGATGAAATTCCGATGCTCGAACCAGTGTTTACCGGTAGAAACAGGCAGATACGTAAATACATCGATATAGAAGAACGAATTTGTACCGAATGTAGCCTAAACAAAATCGGCGATGAGTATCATATTGTTTTAGAGCGTAGTTTCTTTGAAGACCTCCGAAAACTATTTTATGCATTTCAGAATATTTTCAAGAAAGCCCAAATCTTCATAAACTTCCGCAGCTATTTTACTCAAAAGACATGTCTGTGCTACTTACGTATGTTTTTGAGTACGGCTCAGCTGTGGAAGGGCCCCCTTCATCATAGACAATTTTGAATTATCAGGGCTACGGACGATTCGAACGGACGTTATTACGGACGATTCGAACCTGAAAACGGATGATAAACAAGAAAATAACTTGAAAATATATTGACGCCTCGAAAGATAGCACATTGCATAATGATGTCGACAAAGACAGAGCCGAACTTTGTATTTTTATTGGCAAAATTGTGTGATTTTTCACTTTTCCTTAAAGATAGCTCACATGTAAACCAGTATCTAATTAGGTATGTACCTGCTATACGTCGTATATAATGTATATTTTTATGTACTGTATATATCACTCCAATTGTCTTTGTATTAAGACAAAGAGTTTCACAAATGAAATGAAGTAAAATGATAAATGATAGATATTTCATATATCATCTGATATAAATTTTAAAGATCAATAAAGTTATTTTAATTTTGAATATCGATAATTGTATAATGACTGGCAACCGGTCTTACCCGCATATACTGATGACGTAGCGCACATCCTCTCAAAAATTGTTATCAAACCCACCACACCTGCCGGGAAACGGAGTTTGATTTTGAAATCGGAGATCGGAAATCGAAGTACAGATATAGTTGTGTGATCGGCGGTCGAGTTAACTGAATTATTTTTTGTTTAGAAATTACCTTCTGCGGCTATGGCTCCGATGGCCATAAACAAGGCCAAGGCAATAAACAGTGTTTTATACATTCTGAAAATCAAAGAAAGAACTTTTAAATCAAATGAACAATGATATATTATAAGTATATAACCTGTGTAACGATGTATTAATTCCGGCATTTGTCTTGGAATCAAACGAATTTTGTATCATAAACGTTGCTCTGAAACAACGAATTTCAATCGGCTTTGAATTCAGAATCGACGATTTCAATAACGAACAGCCGATGAACTAGCTCCGCATAGAGTTAATTCTCCCCATCAGCCATATTCATAAAATTTGTCTAACTTAGTTGATTATTACTATAGGTAGTAAGGAACTTAGCAAGAAAACTAGACTCAGTAAGATTTTATGAAAATGACGTCACTTGCCTGGTTTTTTCGGCTGTTTTAGGCGATTCCCAATAGTTGACGTCAAAGTCCGAAATTAACGGTTATTAGATACTTTCGAATGTGATTTAATACCATGTTAAACCGCTTATGAGTGAAAAAATAAGCGGCTTACAAAATAGAAATAGAAATCGTCATTCGAAATTTTAGAATATATGTCAATGATTAGGTATTCGAGAGCGTTCCGAGTTTTTTTCAGATAAAATTCAGAATTTAGGATTCATTTAGAATGATATATTTACAAAATTTCTCGAACCATTCTAACTAGAAAAAGCATCATATCCATTGAAAATAGTTGCTTTCACACGAAGTACTGTACTTGTGCGATGCCGAATTTGTCGGAATACCGCGCTTACACAAGCGATTTGCGCTTACACGTGAATCGGCGCTTAGTAAGGCCACTTAGAATACGTCGATATTTTTTATTTCAAGATGGCGTTTCCACACTATCGTCGTCTTCTTGTGTCTTGTGTAAATTTCATTTTTCGTCTTTCTTGTGTATATCTTAAATCAATTTAGATTACATAGCTTTATTTTTCTGAAAAATTGTAACAAAACACATATGAAAATCATTCATCATAATGAGTGATTTCAATATTTATAAACGATATGAAATGTTACAATATCACAGATTGGTTAACATAGGAAGCAGAGCTTGTATTTTACGTACAACCATGAGAAAAAAATGATTGATTAATTAATACACGAACGCAGTAATTCATAGTAATGAATAATAATCATAATAGTAACAAGATAATCATAATTCTAATCGCAAATATGATAACAATAGCGTTCATAATGGTTATAATAATATTGATAATTCTTGGATTGTATATATATTTCATAATTTCTGGTGCAACTCATTCATCCCCCGGAGATGACTATTAGAATATAGTCGAAACGTTGAATAAACTATGAGCTCGAGGAATACAGTATTCTTGAAGATGACTATTAGAATAAAGTCGAAATATCGAATAAACTACTGGCTCTTGAAAATATTTTCGGACTTAGTCTTTCATTATCATTGTGGGATTTTCATTATCTCATGAGTTTACTTATTACTGGTGAAAAATATCGACGGTTAATTTTAGGCCTACTTATTGAATCATTGTATGGCGCTGCTGTGCGTGACGTCATACGGGCGATACAGAGCAAAAAGATGCCCTTGTTTTTCGAAATAAAACCAGAAAACTAACGATGACTCTGGTTGTTGGTAAAAAAACCCCAAATATCTAAAGTAGGTAAAATACCCACTCGGTGATTTTCAAGAACATTTCAAAGTGAGATGATTCGCCAATTTCGTTCATATTGCATTCAGACTGAAATATATTTGAACTGTGCAATGAAATGTTTCGTTGCGATAGATTCTTAAGTAAACTCTTAGAATAAAATAAACTGTTAGAATTAATAAGAATAAGAACTTGAATATTTTTGAACTGTGATCTCGTGTTAACTTGTGGCATATTTCAGCTGTGCGATGCCATGAATTATAAACAATAATGAACTTGAAAGATTTTTAGATTCACGCTAGTGTTATATATTTGAAATGTGCGATGAACCCTTTCATTAAGCTTTGCGATAACTGTAAGTACTAATTTAGTATTAATGAACTGTTAATTTGAGGTATGTTTTAATGCAAATAGTTTATACTATAGTTTGTATGCTCATGATATGCTTACCACGGTGTTCCACAGTGAGTAAATTGGGTATATGTATGAATAATATGAATTGAATGACCTTAAGATTGTATCTACGCACACTCCATTCAAAAGGAGGGGGATTTTTAACTACTTTGAAGAATTAGGGATTTTTTGAAGAAAAGGGGAGAGCTCTCCGCCAACTTCTGCCCAATGCAATACATCTACTCTATTAAAAAAATGTCTGCCCATCACTATGGAGCGCCGTCATAGCAAGAACTCTATATCGCCACCAGGGGACATAGCTCTCGGGGAGCTTTCTTTATTTTTTCGTTCTTTTTTTAAAATTTGTTTAGCTTTCTTATGATTCGATTGTTCTGCTTTTCCGTGAAATAAATATTGAATTGAATTGAATTGGAGGATGACGGCTGTAAGATAGGGTATTATTGACTCGGCCGCCATCTAGCGGGAACGGGAATACGTTTATGAGGTTATGTCGGCTGAGCTCCTCGGAAGCTATTGGTTTGCAAGATGTCAGCTGCCAACTGGTCCCGGCGTCAATTAAAACATTCTAACACGATATACATCTGCCCTGATATATAAATTGATTGATTTAATCAATATGATACTCCATTTCGTGTATGCCGGTCAGATATTATCTGAACCATAGACATTTATATTCAATATAATTATAGTGGCCGAGAATCTCCTCCTGGATATCGGAGATTTGACGGAATTTACCGACTATGTGCGGAAAGCGCGACATCGTCTGATTATCACCTCAGAATACAAAATCGGTTACGTTATTGCATCGTCAAAAATGATTTGAATTCGATAAAATATTTCAAAGCAAAAATCAGGCAATCTTTTGATCTTAAAATAGGGATTGTCCTTGTTATTAATTTGGTTGGTCAATTTAGTTTGATTTTTTGATTGAGTGTCCCCACAGGGGCTCGCATAAGAGTTGTAGTTGTAGTTGGGATTTTCAACTCTTAGTAGTTAAAAATCACTAAGGGGTAGGATTTTTGATAACTCTTACCAGTTAAAAAATGTTAAGGGGACACCCGGGTTTGAACCAGGGACCTCTCGATAACTCTTACCAGTTAAAAAATGTTAAGGGGACACCCGGGTTTGAACCAGGGACCTCTCGATCTGCAGTCGAATGCTCTACCACTGAGCTATATCCCCTTCTTACACCGGGCCATTTTGTTCAACAATTTCTATAACTCCCGTCCTGTCTTTTGTACGCTCACTACAGACATTTCCGAGGCGTTTAAAACTAGTTTACAACGCGTCCATGGTAGAGGAATAGCAAACGATCATTATATGCAGGGTCACGTACATTGTTCTCACGCGTCGCTCATACTGCCCGTCAAAATAGCCATTGGTAGCCAGAGTTGTAGATTGTTTCTCGCAAACGCATATACGACGCAGGGAAACACGGACATGTTTGATCTCGACGAACCGTTTGATCTAAACGCACACAACACAGGGAAACGTACGGATGTTTCTGTCTCCTGTTTGCGAGTGTTTCCCTGCCTCGTGCCAACCCAGTCAACAAGGATCTGGGGCGGATCCAGCCAGTAAAATTGACTATATTCTTATAAATTATTGCTCAATGATACGCCAGCTGCGAAGCTCATTAGAGAAATTTGACCCTTTTCCCTTATATTTAAAGGCATTCTGGACCTATTAGATGAGGTACTTCTGGAAAATATGTTATCCATATTTTCCCGACTATATTCTGCAATACAGTGGAATAAAGCTTGGATCCGCCCCTGAGGATGTTCACACCATTCTATCTCGTAGCATGTGTTATGTGTACCTTATCAAACGTAGCAACGGTAAACGTCGTGAGTATCTCGTGGCTTTTTAAATTTTTTTCTTTTCATGCCCAAAGTAGAAAAAGGAACATTTTTACAAAACGAGGTAGATGATTTTATAACAAAAAAACACTAGATTTTGTCTTTATTGCCTGGAAACTACATCTCAATGCAAATTAATGTTAATTTGCTAGAAAGCACTTCACGGCAGGACTTTAATTGCTTGGAAATAACAGCAAAATGCAGATTCTCCAAATTTCAGATGTCCTTTTTGTTTCAAAATTCCCTTTTTGCACCAAAATGCCCTTTTTATTTCAAAATGCCCTTTGATTCAAAATGCCCTTTTTGTTTCAAAATGCCCTTTTTATAAGTTGTGCTACAAAGCTACATTTTGTTACTGGTGTGTAGTACCTTCATTAGAACTCCCAACATTCTTTTGAATGAACCGGAACCGAATTATGTTCTTCGATTAAAACAAGAAATTCTGTCAACTCGACCGCCGATCACACAACTAAATCCGTATAACTTCGATTTCTGATTTCAAAATCGAACCCCTGTTTCGTTTCCGGCAGGTGCGGTGGGTTTGTAAGGGACACCAAATCAGAACGTTCAAACGAAATCTAGCAATCAAATAGAAAACAGGGTCAATCCCTGTTAATAGATTTTTAAAAACTCTCATTGCTTTCATGCAGATAAAGATTTGTATTTAATTAATCATATGTCCTTTTCGAAATAAAACAGCTTGGTCGTTTCTAAATCTAAATCTTAAATTTAAGAACTAGATTAAGTACTCCTTCAAGTGCGCAAAGATTCGTTTCTTGGTCATAGCAGGGAAGTGGGAGTGTAAGGCACACAAGTAATGGCTTCAAGTGTTGTTGACCTAAACCTAGTTCTAGATGAAGCAGCCCTAGCGAAACATCGGCTAAAATAAAGAAATGTATCAAAAAAATTCAGGGGACACCCGGATTTGAACCAGGGACCTCTCGATCTGCAGTCGAATGCTCTACCACTGAGCTATATCCCCTCTGACAACTGGTTCGAATAAACGGTTCGAATATTCTCGGTTTTAATCGATTATAATCCTGATATTTAAAATGGTTAGCTATTCATTCAACTATTCATGCAAATTGTCGCCAGATGTTCAGATCAGATGGCGCACTCAGGGTGTCCGTAGTTCGGAAACTGGTTAAAGCAAAGCGAACTAGGACTAGGAGAAGGGGGTTAAACAAGGTGAATATGAAGGAGACAATGGTTCGAAGGACATGTTTAGTGTATGAAATCCCACAATAATTTCAGCCAACGAAGGAAAGGTCCTGAGTTTAAATGAGTTTATATTTCGAGCAATGTTTCGGCTATAAACTGATACATCATCAGGCGTAGTGTCTTACATATTCATCGAACACGGATATTGTGTATCTTAAGATTAAGTGTTGAGTTTAACTATACATTGAAGAAAAATTTATAAATAATTGATGAAATCATTACAGTGTATCAGGATTCTATATGATATCGTCACAACACGGATCTAATGTTTCATCGATGTTTAACAATCGCGTTTCTTCTTCGCGAATATCAAATTGCGATAGAAAGAATCGTCGAACGCGAAGTCGGCTGAACTCGACCGGATCGTCAGATTCCGCTGAACATCTTCCAAACAATCGTAAGTCAAATACTCGAAATCCTGATAGAGTTTATTCAGAAAAAGTTTCTTGTTCGTCGACGGCGCCAACTTCGACAGGTCGCCGACTCCCGGAATGCAGATGTCGTTCCTGAATCGACCTTGACATCGAATGGCCTTGCCGCCCATATATTCAGGCTGCACGTGTCCCCAGTTCTTGTACCTGGCCTGGTAATGATCAGTCAATTCGTTCACACTTCCTGAAAAATGATTTTTCAAGACTTTTCAACCATATTAACGAACAAAATATGATACCTTAACCAATTTCTTTGCTATGTTACTCGAGAATTCGTTTTAACCCTTCAAATTAAAACCGACTTTTCTCTTAAACGCCTCTTCGAAACCTCAATATAGCGATGTCATTGCCAGTTCGTCCCACTGCCATCCCCGGCGCGCCTACCTGCGGAACTACCCGGTGCGCAAATTGCGCTATCGAAGTTCAAGGTCGTATAGAACAGCTCTTCCGGCATCATCGTATCGCGCAGCCAATAGTAGAACTCTCGCGCTTTATCGTCAGTCAACGCGAACTCCATGAACTCTCGACTAGCGGTCACGTGAACCTCGCCCTTCCTCGTCGTGATATTACGTGGAGCCGGTTTTTTTCGTTCATTGATTTTGTTGACTGGAATCTTCCATCGTGATTTCCTATCGAACATATAAACATATACTTACAATCTGACCGGCAACCAGTCTAGCCCCGATGTCAATGACGTAGTACTCGTCAACTCACGCCATTGATATTCATAATAGGACTTGTAAATTCAGTAAGCAAAAAATATGAACCTGATTAGAATCAATCGATTAAAAGATATTCTAAACGCCAATATATACTAAAGTGAAATTGTTACTTTTTAAGCACCAATATCGATGACGTCGTGGACACCCTAATCTTATTCGCAAATTCTGCATTTCATTTCCTTTAAAAAGGTTGTATGAATTAAAAGATATTATATATATGCTGATATACACAAAATGTGTAATTCTCCAATCGCCGATATTGATGGCGTAGCGCACATCGACTCCACACTGCAGTGCCCCTCAGGTAACGCGATTTAATTAGCAATTAGGGCAAAGAAGGGCATACATTTAAAATGTGTCTAGGTAAAAGGTTTTGTTATATGTGATGATTTCCATATGTGTTTACCATTTATCTTGAAGGGTCAACTGTACATTTATATCGTTTGATCCGTTGTACGCTTTGAACACGCGGACGAGTTGACGATTGCTCAGAAACGGGAACTCGTGTCCGGTAAGATTTATGTAGTATTTCCAACGTTTGTACTTCAACAAATATCTGGCGCACGTGACTTCCGCTTCCAGCAAACTAAAATCGCCGCGCCGTACGTCGACGCGCGTTTCAACGACGTAAGCGTTTTCGAAACAATCGGTTAACTTGACAACGGCGCCGTAGAACGACGCGGCGCTTTTACTATCGACGTGGACGCAGTAGTAATTCTGAGGCGCGTATACCGCTCTGAACAAGCGCTCGAACTGCTCGAAATCCCTGTAGACGAGTATCCCGTACGCCAGCGGAAAATCGATCTCTTCTCGTGACGTCGGCGACTTGAAATAACCGTTCGACGCGACGAATTCGGCGCAGGTTGAATTCGACAGTATTTGAAAGTATTCCCAGTCGGGTATCGATTCGACCGGGTAGCGTCGCATGTAGCGCCGCGCTTTTACCAACGTTTCGCTATCGCCCTTGAAAAGTCCTTCGCATAGATGCCGTCTGGCGAACTGGCTAACGCGACGGGGTCGGTACGGACTACTGTCGATCGCGATACAGTCGCCAGAACAACATCGTTCAGCTTCGCGGTTTCTAGCGAATCGTTCCTGGCGATTGAAGGAGAAACTGATCATGATAATTACAAACACCAGAACTAAAATTATTCTCTGCGATCGGAACCGTGTGACCGTGCACCAGATTGCCATTTTCAAGGAGGTTTTGACGTTTATGCTTCGATGCTCGTAACTTCTTTATCGAAAACCAATGAAAACCTCAAGCAAAGCGTCTTCCAAGTTTAGTGATTCCTCCAACAAGGGAGGTGGCCACCTCCCTTCTCCAACCAACCGGCAGGTATTTCTCTGTTCAGCTTGTCGCTTTATCAAAGTGCCTTAACTTCGTTAACGCATAATTCAGTTCTTCTATGCAAGAAATCGAAATCGATTCATGAAAATGAGCGAATACGTTATTTTAATTTTTCGACTAAAAACTCTCTCGGCAAATTTCTATAAAACTTCGATAATTCCTCAATTCGAAGTTAATGTCGATTCTGCCGTTCTAAGCCGCGGCAACTCAAAGAAGCTCGGTACGCTGAAGACATTCGCGATTTTCAATCGAATCACCGAAGCTTCATTCCGAAACTATAGGCGGCACGATTGTGACAGTCGCGCTGTTGGGGACAAAATTCGAAAAGAAAAGTCATTGCGACAGATGCTTGTCTGTTCTATTCATTGAAATCGATGACGTTGACGAGGTGCGTGTTAACAAAAAACGAACATCAAGTAATGAATGTGTATATTCACGCGCACATCCATATCGATTCGACTAAGGTGCAAAGCCAATACCAGTTGAGCACTTTGAATGCGTCATCTCGGATTCGAGTTCTAAACCGCGACCCCGATGAGTAAATTTCTTCTTTGAATTTTTCGACTTAGATCCCCTCCGTCGGATTACCGGCAAAACTTATCAATGATAGTTCCTCAATTTGAATTACCAAACGTCAATTCGGATACGGGTTCTAGACCGCAGCTCCTGGTAGCTCGGTGCACAAAAAATTCATTTCACCGCAAACGAATCACCGAAGCAATTCATTCCGGAACTAAAAGTACTAAAACAAAAGAAAGTGCAGCATATGTTTGTCTATTCTCTTCAGTATCCCAAAAATCGACACGCGCCTTTATGAGCGTATATATCTAGTTTACCACGCAGCTTTAAGGGCCCAAGGACACGATTCCTTCTTGGAAAGTGGTTTGAATTGCTCAACAAACAGAAAATTACAATATTCAACGCCACGGGTAAACATACTAAGATAGCTTTGACCCCAAAACTCACTACAATTATAGAAAATGTCACTAGCTACAATTTTGCAATGATTGTGGTTACAAAATATGCCTAGAGACCAATACAATATGAAAATACTAAGTTATTCAGCTATTCAATGCCCCCCTGTGGACCATATTCAAATTTGAGCTTGAAAATCACCACAATCATAGATCATGTCACAAGCTACATTTTTGCAACTCATTGGGGTTACGAAATATGCCTAGAGACCAATACAATATGAAAATACTATGTTATTTTGCTATTCAGTGCCCCCTGGTGACCATAAACAAAAAAAATGACCTTAAAACTCAAACACCATATACAACATGTCACACGTTGCAATTGATTGTGGTTACAAAATGTCCACAGGTATCAACATAAATAGGCAAATCGTATATGATTCAATATTCAGCTCCGCCTGGTGGCGTGAACAAAAATCTGGAAAACCCCGAATTCCACGCGAGGGAAATGAATACTACAATAGTGATAAAGTTTATCAAATAGCAAGACTATAAATTAAAACCTTTGGATATTTTCCTTAAAAAAACTTTTTTCTATAATGAGGACTGATGGCACTAAGATGGCGGCTCGATTGATTAAAAATATGTCTGATATGTTTAGGAGCTTTCTCCTCAAAGTATAACCATCGCAAATTTCAATGAAAAGTGGCCAACCATTTAGGAGCTATCGGTCTCGGAATCGAGGGCAAAAATGACGACGTTTTTGGGCACAAAAATGGTCTAATGACAGCAGCCATCTTGCGTCTGATCGACCCAATGTTTGTTATGCTGATGTACGATGGGGAGATACAAACATATGCAAACAACAAGATTATTGATCGAAGCGTTCTCATAATTCCCCTTGAAAACTTGTGTAAAAATGTGTAAAAACCTGTTACAAAGGTTGCCGGTCGGTTATCTTGATTCTAATCGTGCCAGTTTTTGGGCAGACGATCTAGGGTAGATACGTACATGAAGAAGTCAAAGATCAAGACAATCCATGGAAGCGCCTTTAAAACTTCCCAACATTACTGGATACCGTCAACGGACGGACGGACGGACCTGCGGACGACGGAACGTGAACGCAATAGCTCGCTGGGACTCAAGTCACAAGTGGGCTATAAAGTAATACTCAAAAAGGCGCAATTGACTATCGCGTTTGTTTTCCAGCCATATACTATAGTCTAGACCTATTTAAACCTGTATACCTGTCTAATCTGTAACGCGGAAATCAAGTCACGATTCTAATCGAAACAACCGGGGTCGAAATATGTGTCATCTGATCATTACCGGTATGATAGCGATATTGCCGTGTTGTCCTCGTATTCAAACACGCTATGTGTATAACTCGATGTTATGAGCCGCGGTGGATGCGTTATTATACGTCGATGACGAAACCGCTTAAAGAAGTGATCGAATACCGGTCTATGCGGAACGTTTAAACCGGTATATGAAATGGAGAATTGCAGCGATACCCTGCCGACGACGAGGAAGTTCTTTAGTGGTAAAGTTTGGGGGATTTGGGATTTGTGGGGTAGGATAACGCACGTGATCCGTCAGTTAAAGAAGACTGTAGACAATATGCATACTTTTAGTTAGTTTAATGTAAATTTCATGATACCGGTTTGCTGTGAGACCACGACTGTTTGCTATCTTATCGGTACCGAGTCCAAAGAAGTTGATACGGTATTGTAAACAAGATATTTCTACCCGGACAAATTAATTTCTGCCTTGATCGGAACCGAGTATTGAGCAGTTTACTGTAAACAGAATATTTCTACCTAGACAGATTAATAACCGTCTTGATCGGTACCGAGTATTGATCAGTTTACTGTAAACAGAATATTTCTATCCAGAAAAATGTATTACTGTCCTGATCGGTACCAAGTATCTGTGTTTAACCTAAAATAACATTCTTTCTAATCCGCGGTCAACTTAATGAATTCAAATTCGAAAAAAACTCTTGCAATTCTCTTTCGAATTTATAGAAATTCCCGAGTCGGAGCTGATAGGATTGTGTATATGTATGGCTATGGCTTTATTCAACCTGATACTATTTCTCGAAGAAGTCTATCGGTTGCACAAACGTCCCTTGAGTTTGACGCGCGTCGAAGGGTCGCATCCAATATGGCTGCTAGCGTTACATCCGGTTGGTATATTTGTTTTTAAAAGGATTTGATCCTGTTGTTTATTCAATGGGGTACCCGCAGTGCTACTGGGGTAATCGAGGATTCCACGTATGGCTGGTGAGGATCCGCCAGGTGTCGCTAGTAGATAGTTGGTCGTCCGCATTCGATTTCTCGTCTACATTTCAATTAAATCTAAATTAACTTTTTTCTTAAATGAATCAATTATTTAAGAACCCCTTTACCGATATCAGAGTAGAAGAATGATAGTTTTGTATATTTGGCGGGTGCTTTGATAATACATGGATTCGGGAGTCTAAAAATCCAGTTCAAAGTTCATTGAAAATGTACTCATTTTTACAACGGACGACCTACTGCTCGTCACACTATCTGGCGGGATAGCTGGTTTTGCTGGTAACCCATTGCCAGATTTCGTATGATACTTTTTTACCAATCGGTGTCCCAGACCAAGCTCGCCAAATACAAAGCGTAGAAAATTAGATTAATCAAACTATGGTTTTCGTAGTTAGTCGAGTAGTCGTCGGAGCTAGTCAATCGAACGCACTTAGTTCGGTCATACGCGCTTCAAGTAGTTGGAAGAGGCGACCGAAAAGCGACCCTGCTCAATCGGGTGGTTCACTTTTTGGACTCTATAGTTCCGACTAAACTGACATTCGGGTTTACTTACGTAGTTCGTAAATAGAAATTCGCCCTGGCTGGCCATGTAGACTAGTTCAATTGGTAAATTAATGAAGAAGACCCGGGTTCGATACCCGAGTTGTGCAAATCATTCCTTATTTTTAACCGTTACGAAGCAACACTGTTGTTTATGGATTGAATTAATTTCTGGCATGTTTCCGAGAATTTCCCTGTGTTGAGTGCGTTTTATACAGCTGTCACTCTCTGATGTCTGATATCGTTGTTTTTTCAGGTAGTTAGTATAACGGCTCTTATGACGTTGTGTATACCTCGCTCCTTGGAACTGAACAAACTCGTCGCGGCGCTATACCTATCGATATCCGTCATCAAATTCGTCGATTTGATGGTCGACTATCTGGGCGGCCGGGAAAAGTGCATAGAGACGTTATCGCACGAGAAGATCTCGCTGAAGAGTCCCCCTGTCTGTTGTATCTGTCCATGTTGCCCCGAGGTCGATTTGACAAGGTGCGTATGGGGAAAAAACTTAACTCACAGCTTGGGGACTCTAGGTGAACATGTCGGTGAAAATGAGTCACTAGAACAGACACATTTAGTCTTGTTGAACTCCCCTCACAGCTGTGGTGTGAGCAATAAATAAGAACAGACACCATGGGTTCGTGGTGACCCCCCACCACACATACACACACAAACACAGCTGTGGTGGTCGTGAGAGACTAGAACAGACACATAGGTTCTTGTTGAACTCCCCTCACATCTGTGGAGGGAGCAAGAAACTAGCACTGACACATTGGTTCTTGTTGAACTCCCCTCACAGCTGTGCTCGGTGAAAGAGAAAAGAACAGAGAACTGTCTCAAATTTTGATGCCGGCTATTTTCTTTTTAACAGAAAGAACTTAATGATTATTTATGGAATGGTGAATCAGATGGTCGTATTGAGACCTATACTGTTGTACGCGGCTGGTTTAATGATGGCGGACGACAGAATGAATTTGGATCTGGTTGAGTATAATTTGTCTGGTTCGGGAAAAGCTATTAAACCCTTTTATCGATTTGAAAACATATCAAAATATTTCGTTTGAATTTGGAGAAAAATCGTAATCGGCACTGCGTGGAATGCGCATAAAGAACGTGATTGATCAGAATTTAGTTCCGACAATTAGATGCTTTTTATGGAGAATTTCATCCGTTACACAAAAATATTCATTATTATTATCATTATTTTATGATTATTCTTATTCGTCGTTTATTGAATTAAAGATTATTGTTGACAAATCTCTGCCAATCCAACATTCGAAGTCCATATACGATAGGACATCGAGGCTGGATTGCTCGGGGATCGTCGGTAAAATCCTCGATTGCCTAAGGTTGTTCAGGCACAGTTCAATTCATTCCAAAGCATTTTAATAATGATAATGATAATGATAATGATGATAATAATAATAATAATGATAATGATAATTATAATGTGCAAGGTGCAATACAAAAAGATCATATCTTGCTATATAATATATGTAATAATGCATATCAATAATATTATGATATCCATAGAATATGAATAGAATCATGATACTAATATTGTAGTAATAATACTGATGAATGATAATAATAATAGTAAATGAGAATAATGATAATACTGATGGCAATAGTAGTAATACTAGATTATAATTAACAAGAATAAGAAGAATGATAACAAATAATGATTGATAATAATAATAATAATAACCTAGTACTTTTATGCTATTTTTCAGTACGAAGACGCAGAAAGGACGTATAATATTTTGTCCTATATCAGTATGGTGTCGACGCTGTTAGCCATGTGGGGCTTGTTGATGATATACCGAACTCTCAGGAAGCACCTGCAACCGCAGAGCATATCGGGAAAATTCATCTGCATGCAACTGGTGATACTTTTCCAAAACGTACAGGGTCCTATCCTGACGGCGATCCAGTCGTTCGGGTGGATACCCTGTTCCGGTAAAGGGTTCATGCACACCGACTCAAGGTCGCAGAGTAAGTCTACATATCCCGTTAGCACTCAGGAATTTCACTATGTAGTGTCAATTACTCCTCAGAAAATTCATGGGAAAATCCAAGTTCATCACGATACTGATTTGCTGTTTATTTCCACACATTACAAATTATTTGTGTTATTTTGTAGTAACTAGTCAAGGCTTTAATATGATATAAGATTTGATGAGGTGGGCCACAAAATCGGGTCCTTTTGGTCCCCGAAATTCATCCAAAGTTACTTGGATTTGCCGAGATCAGTCATGTTCATACTCCAAATACTCGAAAAATTGAAAAAGGATGTTGATTTCTTTTCGGTATTTCGAGGACTTGGGTGTCTAGTTTATCATAATCTATTGGGTTCGAATCCCACTATATCCGTTTTTGTGCCGCGTATGAAAAATGCGTCAGGGCCGATTCGGGCCGCTTTAGGAGAAATAGGCAGGTCGGATACGGGCATCTTGAATGCTAATGGGATATAGAACGTTGTATTTATTTCTTTAGCATTCAATCGCAGTTCTACGGAAGCTTATATTTGGCACGGAAGCAAGTTAGTAAACCCTCCGTAGTCTTCATCGAGAAGATTTGTCTCGGCTCGCTAGCTTCCATTTCGTGCGGATATATCGTTCATCTATAGCACTATCTCCACAGACGTTACATTAGTAGCGAAAACTCGTGCGTCGAATGTAATAGTTTGACGCACGAGCTTTCGCTACCTGATGAAGCTACTATACATTAGCAGGCAGAAAATCGTATATCATCTAATATACGAAGGGAATTTGGTGGGAATACTACTGAATAATCCCGTAAATATTGGAGAAGAAATCCCTCACTGGAATATGTATGCGATGAAAGATGTCAAAATGGAACTGATATGATAATCTTTCGGCTGTTGACTAACACTCAGCATCTAAGCGTGGAATGAATAGGGTAGCGGCGACGCTACTGTGGCAAGCGGGGATCCGCCAGGTTCGCGCTAGTGGTTACTGAGTCACCGCGCGACAATTTCTTCTACATTTTAATGAAATTCGAATAGATTGTTCGGATTAGTAAACGAACTTTTCATCGAAATCTCAATCATAATGAAAAAACGAATCTTACACATCTTTTTGAGACTCGTTTGATAACATTCGGATTTGGAGATCAAGTTCAAATTTTGTTGAAAATGAACAAATTTTCAATACGAGTAACGAATACGAAATCGAATTAAAACACCAACCATCACAACGATATAAAGAGGAGATGATGTTATTTACAATTGATTACAATAACAGAACATAAAACATTTTAGAACACAGCAAACTAATAAATAAATGCGGTATTTTGATTTGTTGCACCATCTGTTGAGTGTAGACGACCCGTTGTCAACGCTGTATCGATCACTTAAAAGCCATCTGCCGTTAGAGGAAACATGGCCGTTCGTGACAAATCGTAACGCGTTGTCAAGGGCACATCCAAGGTCAAGAGAAAATGGTTTCCCCTTAAGAAGTTAAGGGACTTTTCCAAAGTGTTGCCGCAATTTTGTTGTCCACGTACTATACGTAGTAATGGGGGACCCGAATCGCCACTGTGGCAATCGAGGATTCCACGTATGCCAGGCGAGGATCCGCCAGGTGTCGTTAGTAGATAGTTGGTCATTTGAATTCTTCTACATTTCAATAAAATCTAAATGAACATTTCTCTTAAATGAATCAATTATTTAAGATAACTTTACCGATATCCGAGTAGAAGAATGAAAGTTTTGTATTTTGCGGGGTGCTATGATAGTATATGGATTCGTGACTCTAAAAATTCAGTTCAAATCTCATTGAAAATGAATTAATTCTGACAAACCAACTGCTCGTCGTGCCATCTGGTGGGATAGCTGGTTTTGCGGGTACCCTATTGTTTAGTTCTTCTTAGAATTGTAAAACAACTTGCCGTGACAAGATTTTGATATTTCTAGGTCGTTCGCCATTGATTTTGATCTCTCTTCAGCAGAAAATATTCAGCCCGGAATATTTGAGGATGGAATTTTCTGGGGTAAAAGAAGCAGGGTCGGACACCCCGAATCCACCTGATTCTTGTTCAGTTTTGGATTAGTGTCTGAGCCGTATATTGAGTGCGGGTCCTATTCGTACGCCTCACAAAAATTATGGTGGAAATTGAATAATTAACGAACTCCTATAATTTCTTGATTCAGATATTCAAAGTGTGATGTTGATTGCGGAGATGGTTCTGGTGGGTATTTACGCGCGTGTTTGTTTCTTCCGGCCGGTGTTACGCGAAGACGTCGCCTACCCGCACTGTATCTACGGCTCGACTCACGACTGGGCCAGGGATCCCGGCGATCCGGCCAGAATCGTCGAACCGTCGCTGAAAATCGACAGCAGTCAAAATTTAATCATCGACAAATCGTGCGAGGACCATTTAGAATCGAGCGCCACTTCTGCGGACGAGGTAAAATAGAAATGAAACTTGAATAACACGCTTTCGTTTGGGGATTTAAAAAACCTGAGAGACTTTGGGCTTTAATTCTAACTACAAGTGGGTTCGAGTCCTGTTGGCTGCGTACAGTGTGCGGGCAACACTTCAAATGCCGTCCCGTCGTGAGGTTAAATGCCAATAGGGTAAGTCTAGGGAAACCAAGACCCAGGCGACGTAACGCCAATTAAAACAAATAAATAAACCGACACATATCTGTGTTTTGGCATTTAAACGACTGTAAGACTAAATCTCGTGCGTGCCTGTGCAGTTAGGGCGGCCAGGTTTGACTAGTTCGCCATCTATGGGAAAATTAAGTCAGTAGGTCAGTCACCCGTTACCTAGCCAAGACATCGGATAACATCGTCACTCCCCGTGTAACAACGCTAACTGAAATTAAGATTTTTTATAGATTCAAGATTTCTTTAAGTTTAAAAAACCCATTCATTGGTGACGTCACATTCGGGCGTAACGATGTATTGCGATGGGAAACTCCAATGACTAACGGCGCGTGACCGCAATCAATTACCTTGAATTTCCTACTGAGCTTACTGCACGGGTCAAAAAGTCAGGAAAAAATGGAGACTTTTATGGAAAGTGTTATGGATTACAACCAGATTCCACTCTAGTACCAGTCTATAAAACCGGCCCCCGATTAACGTCTCTTCGCTTGCGTTTTTCAAACTGGTCTTCAACTGCACTGGTTTGCAAACGAACTACATGACGTCCAATGCGAATATTCTTAAAAAGATATTTCTCGATGATTATTTGTCATGATTCCTTTATTTCAGAATTTACCCATACTCGCAGGTGACTCGTAGGCACCACGTCGCGTCGACCGAACTATATTCAAATCGCAGAACAAGTTCCTCGAATCGAGCCGCGGATCAAAGCATTTCGTCGTTTGCTTTTTCGTCGTTAACTTATCGACATGCCTGGTGCTGTCAATGGTGCTGCCGTTGGAAAATCTGGCATAATTTCTTCTGCCATAGCGTGAAACGTATCGTCCTTACGGTAGTCTGTCGAAATGAATATAAATAATGAATATTTGGCCACGTCGAATGAAGGCTGGGAGCACGACGTATCTACTTAACGAAACTTGCCAGTAGGCTATAGAATATATTTGCTTGATAACATTTTATTGTCCATACTTTTTTCCTTACATAATCCCAAGACATACGCAAATTTCATGAAAATTCGGTTAGACTAGATACCTCACGAAGGACCACCGGGCCTTTAAGCGAAGATAAGTTAAACTTCGGTTAAAATTTTTATAGTTCTAGTTTGATTTCGGAATGTACGTACGTTACATACAGCTGCGCCTTTTCAACATTTTATCTCCACGAAAAAAATATATCAACAGAAACAGTCGGAGATTAAAAGTCCGCTATATAACGCCAGTGTTTAGAACTACTAAAATGATAGGATTTCGTGATATAAAGAATGCGATGCAAGTCAATAGTTTCATTGGATTTGGCAAATCTACATTCTCAGACAAACGTTGGAATTAGCGGACTGGTACTAGGGAAACAGAATTGCAGGCGTGATACTTGACTTAGTTCGTGAAGAGGTTGGTTGCGATTGAAAGGTCCCGTGTAAACGGTTGTTCATATACGAAGCCGATTGTTTAAATTCCTGCCACAAATCGGAAATTATTTTTCGTCTGCCTGTTACCATCGATTCCGGGCGATCTTTTCTTTTCGTCGATAATTCGGTACATCGGGCGTTTACTGTCCGATGTCGCTGAAAATGGAAGCATAACCGATGTTTAAAAACAGTACGGGGGAAAAACTGGGCTTATTGAATTGTGATTGTGTTAGTTGGCCGTCAACCTTCTTTCAGTATCGATCTACAGAATCCTTCAAACATTCGATACTTAAGGCACAACTTCACATGTGTTTAGAACTTCACCTGAGACTTCTAATTGAAAATGAACTACAAACACTAGATATCGGAATGGATATTTTATCTGCAAACTTTCAAAAACTGATCATCCACACTTCGTATCTGTTCAGAACTTCATCTGAGACATTTCAAATTGAAAATGAACTACAAACATCAGACATTAGACATTTTATCAGTGTTCTTTCAAAAAACTGATCGTCCACACTTCACATATGTTCAGGGCTTCACTGGAGACATTTTTAATCGAAAATGAACTACAAACGCCGCAATTTGTGTAATGTTGAAGCCATCCACAAATCAATCCAATGCGCATGCGCGAATGCGCTGGACTTAGAAAATTCTGAGAAAGATTCACGAAAATTGGGATTCGAACACGCAAGCATACGAGTGGAAGCCTAACGTTACCCCAAAGCGCTATGACGGTTGCTTCGTTCAGTCGTAACTTTTTAACTACTTATAGCCTCATCCTAACCCTACAATGTTATAATATGTAATGGAACCTAACCCTAACCCTAATCCTTCCCGTAGCCCTAACCCTAACCCTAACCCTAACCATCTGGACCCTCTTGACCCTAACCCTAACCCTCTGGACCCTCTAGACCCTAAACCCTAGACCCTAAACCCTACCCCTTCTGCGATTCAAAAAGCGACCTTTTTGTCTCTTTTCAATATCACTACCGTTTTGTGGATGGTTTCAACATTACCTAAATTGCACAAACGCCAGATATTAGACATTTTACCAGCACATTTTCAAAAACTGATCATACACTTCACGTCCATTCAGGACGTCACCTCGAGACATTTCAATTGAAAATGAACTATACATGAATGCCATAAAGCAGCAGATTTGGTAGATACCTGCATCCTAGGTTAAATCAGCGAGGAACAATTTCCTAAAGTGTTGGATGAAATGAACAACAGATTCTAGGGTCAAAAGTAAAAACCTTTACCCAAACGCAGCACTTACTCGTCCATATGAATCCACGAAGATCGTACGGTAATTCGCCATATCCCAAAGCGTAATCGAGCGGACTGGCTGGAGTAGCGGCCGCCGCTGGAGTGGCTGCGCGTTTCATCCAGCTATTCGCTGCTTCACGATGTTCGTGAGGCAGCGAGTCGACATTCAATAGTAACCAACACGACACAATTAGCAAGCATAGAAAACGCGCCATCTGAAAATAGGAATTGCAAGAAAAATGTTACAGATGAACTAGCAGGCGCGGATCCTGACTCCGTCGCACACGCAGCATTTTTCAAGTGCCCACGAAAAGGTTTGGTTGCGGTGGAAAGATAAAATGCGCACTCAATCTGTGAGCCATTAGAAGAATAATTGCCTCCCTGCTAGGCCTAAATCCGTAATGTGATTGATAATGAACCACCCAAAATCGAAAAAGGCAATATGAGGCATGCACTACTCTAAAAAGACATGTGATCGCGTGTAATTGGAAATTAGGCAAATTTTGCCCAAAAAAACTTTAAAAAAGGTACAAGCAAATTGAATGTGAAGAAATTGCGTAGGTCTTCGCAAATCTAATGGCATCATACATCAATAAATGGCACACACATTTTGAGCAAATCTCATAAAAAGGAAGATTAAGATCATTTGGATTCACTTGGAATCTGCCTTGTTAACCTATTTCTTCTTTGCTGCCCAAGTGCTTGGAAAATGCTTCAGAATAACGTGAATTTCAACAACAACAAAAAAAAATCTAAATGTTGCTGCCCTTTATATTCCACTGAGCTGCAGTCATGGAATGGCCCTGGATCCGCCCCGAATGATTACTACCGATTTATTTAGAAGAAAAGGACGTTGAGTCGAAAGTCACGATCACACGCGGACGATTTGCCCTGGATCGAGTGTAACCGGAGCACGAACCCGAACAAGAACCGGATCCAAATTTTAGCGCGGGTCAAATCATTGCGAGCGAATTGCGAACTGGTTCCGGAAGTGACTCATCTCGCCAGTACGCGCATAATTAGAGGGCGCGTCCATGTCAATCCAGGGTTTACGGGTTCGAACCCTGGTGGTGACAGAGTTTCTTGGTCGAAGATTCTTCTCTGGTCTCTCCCTAATTGGGAAAAAGACACATCGAACCCGCTAATAATGGCCTGTGTGGCGCTCAGTGGGTTGGGGTATTTTAAAAAAAAAAGGTTAAAAAGTAGGTTATTTTCGGAAACAGTTGCAATTTTTACGCAATCATTTTGTCCCGTGCTAAATTGGCTCGAGCCTGGACCGACTTTTTTGGTCGGGCTTAATCTTAAGTCCTACAACTGTTAATCCTCGTGATTATTATAATCAGAGCGAATAAGAAGAAAACAGCGCCGAAACTCGGATGAGACAACAGAGGCACTGCAGTTTGATAGCTTTAAGATGAAAACTAGGCACTAATATCTAAATTTCACATTTCAATCGATAGAGGGCGTTTTCGCGAAAAAGTTCCAAAAAGTTGCGAAAAAGGGGGTTTACCATGGGGATTATACCTAGGGATTTTTACCCTTGGGAATTTTACCTCGGGGATTTACCATGGGGATTTTTTACCGGGGGATTTTACCTACCAGGGGGTTTACCATGGGGATTTTACCTAGGGATTTTTACCCGGGGGAATTTTACCTAGAGGGGTTTACCATTGGGATTTTTACCGCTAACCACCATCATTAGCAGGACCTATGCATCGGTAATACATAAAAACTTAAAAGGGGTACCGTAGGAATCACACAAATCTAAACGGTAGATAGAGATACATTACGAAATTGGTTGGTAGGGATTAGAAAGTAACGGGGCAATTTACTCTACTATAATCTAATATTAAAGAGTTGATACGTTGTCGATACGTTCATCGTGACTTTGCCTTCGTACGATCCATTATGATACCATTTTATTTCAAAAAAAAATTCCGCATTTAGAAAATCTGTTTTGAGCCCTATTTCGATAGATGATCTTCTACACGTAACCTATTCGAACGTGTTTCTTTTCTTTTTAAACAACAAGTGCCGGCAAATTTCTATTCAGCCAACAAACAGACAGTCACATACGCTATATAGCTTACTACACAAAACTTCTTCCAGTAAGTCCTTACCATATTTTCGGTAATTTTTGCGCGGCAGTTTTACATTACGTGGTTAACATACTTATCCATCGTCGTGTAGATATAAAAATACACCCAGATTTCGTACATTATCTGATAGAGATATAGAGGAGTTTCCGACTTGGATCTCGCCGAAACTGTTTTGAGAATTCGGTTTAAACTTCGCGATGAGAAAACGACCAAGTTGACATTTCGTAACCCCAAGTAGTAAACTGTTACAATAGTCGAGCCTGGAAGTAATAAAGCAATGCACCAGTCTCTCTGTCAGGGCTTGGTCAAGTAGCTTCCTGATTTTACTAATTCTGTACAAAGCAAACGATGCAGCTTTACTGTACGTGGTTAACATACTTATCCATCGTCACGTAGGTATAAAAAAATACACCTAGATTTCGTACATTATCTGATAGAGATATAAAGGAGTTTCCAACATGGATCTCGCTGAAACTGTTTTGAGAATTCGGTCTAAACTTCGCGATGAGATCCAATCGTATCTTAATAGAATTGGGCTTTTTACAAACGATGTATAATCGTATCGTCAGCAAACATCATATGATCCAGACCATGCTTTACGATAACATCATTTAGAGAAGTGACAGTGAAATTACGTGCACTCACCGGGATCGAACCTGGGTCTCGTGCGCGTAGAATACAAGCATGCTAACCAGTATACCAACAGAACTAGTCCACTTGGCCAGTGGTAAAACAGCTTCTGCTAAATGCGTGAACCTTCTGCTATATGCGCAACAGTGGAACCAAAACTCTGCATGGGGATTCGTCTTGTCGTTTTCGGAGTATAAATCCCAACGAAACCTCGGCGTAGCGTTAAAAACGAACAAAAAACCGCGTCAAAACTAAAGGCTGGTTTTAACGTGTCGGTAAAACGATAAATGCGAAATTTTAAAAAAGTTCATGGTTTTGGTACACTGTCGAATCGGCCACCATACCGGACAGATGATGATATCAAACCGCATCGACCTGCTCAAACTATTTTCTTCCATAGCCTGAAAACTTTTAATCTATTTTCAGATACAAATGGATATTTCTAGCCGCATTATGTGTTATTCTACTACTATTCATCGACCTAGACAGAAAAATCGAGCCACTACTTAAATCACCCGAGGTACAAAATATGGATAGAGCTGATGAGTCGCCACTCGAAATCGCCGAGATACCACTGCTAACTCCTTTGACTGGGAATTTACGAGATATCGCATTCGTTATCAACAATACCACAATATGCTGGGGAAATCCCAAAACTATTGTTTTCATCATAACACGCGTACATAACTACCAACAGCGTCGGGTGATTCGCGCAACTTGGGCCAAACCAACTAGCGATAATCAATTTGCTTTCTTGATCGGATTGCCGGATGCGACCGATCACCTCTGGGATTGGTTTCTGTCCGCCGAAATGGCCACGTACGGCGATATTATACAGCTGGGTGTTGAAGATACGTATGACAGACTGACAATAAAAACTGGTGGTATGGTTAAATGGGTTTACGATTATTGCCGACACGCGAAATACGTCATCAAAATCGACGATAACATGTATTTGGACGCGGCACAGTTCACGTCTGCGTTAGATGCGCACGCAGATCAGAACGCGTAATTTGTGTGTAAAGTATTTTAACGCCCAAACGTCAATCGAGATCCAAAAAGTAAATTTTTTGTCGGCCGAGAATCGTGGCCGTTGTCTACTTTCCCGAAGCACTGTTGCGGCAGCGGATACGGTTTTAAACGAACATAATTCCCGACATGTGGGATACGGCTCTAAAAACTAATCTAATGAAATTTGAAGATGTCTGGTGGACGGCTATCGTAGGCATGAAAATAAAGGGTGTTAAACAAATCAACGATGAACGCATACATTTTACGCCTTCGTTGAAAAACTGGTGCGAAGTAAAGCCTTATATCACGACGCACGAGTTAAAACCTGAAAATATGCTAGGAATATGGCGAGAAAAACTGGCCGGTAAGACCTGCCCCCCGCCGAAAAAGGTTTCAAAACGTATGAAAAAGAGAAAACCTCGATCAAAAAATAAACCAAAGGTAAACAAGAAAAGGATGAAAAGAAATATAAATAAGCAATAAATGCCAGCGTGGCAATATATACATCAACAATGCAAAGTTGATAGCGATGATAATTATAGGATAAAATGTCCCACGAAAATGTTCCGCTTTGCGAAATCGAATAATTCTCATCCTTACTAACTTCAACTTAACTGGATCATCTGCCAGGAATATGCCACAGTGTTTATCCCCGGTAAATCACGGACTCTAAGAGATAGAGGAGTGAACAGTTTGTTAAGTCCATTAGATTCGGCTTGCCATCGTCTGGATTATTTAGCTTTTAGCCTCACTTGTCCTATTCCATTTGAATCCCGTCCCAAGAATGAACGTTATAGTCCGACCATTTTTACACCTCGTATCGAAACTTTGATATGCTTTGACCAGTTGAGATTCAATTGAGAGATATTATATCTATATTTTCTTTATACCGTAGAGCACACTTCATAGTTTAGAAGACAGCTAATAATACAAATATTATACGGGTAAAATTCATCGATATAATCATTTTATTTTCTACAATGCTATTGCATGTTATTATCATAATTTCCCATACCTGCATATTATTTTTGTATTATTCGTGTTAAATTTTTGATATATTTTGTACAATGCGTTTCTATTTTTGTATTTCTCGATTCCGTGCAAGATCTGTACTTCTGTGTTTTATGCTGAATAAAGTTTGAATTTGATGAATTTACGAGCGTCTCGAATAGGAGGGTATACGTCCATAGGTCTATGATTATATTTAGATATGCAGGCAGTTTTACCATATCCACCAGTGATCTCGTGTTTCATTTAAGTGCACAAAATGCCGTAGGCGCATTATTGGAACGATGCGACGCGTTCTTTCCACCGACAAAGAGGCCGAATTTTGCAAATTCGTGAAAAACCTCGCAAGGTCAGATGGTAAAAACCGTGACATTATTTTCGACCGCCGATCACATGTAGTTCGATTTCCGATTTCAAAATCAAACCACTTGTCTTTCGTAAAGAGATTCAACGCAAGAAGATCTGCGCAACTCCTTGCGAACCTGGTGGATCCCTGCTTGCTTGGAGGTTCCCCATTGATCATAAGTGTCGATAATGACATCTGGCTAACTCGGTGCCTGTGTTTCGATGGCAAACAGCAATTCAATTTAATTCAATTGCCGGCAACCAGTCTAGCATGGCCCTGATATTACGACATATTACTCATCCACTCACACGCTAACAATAATTGGGATTGAAGTTCATTAGTGAATATACGTGAAAATTCGTTATTAAATGAAATTGAATCGTTAAAGATTGAACGCTAAACAAGACAATTATGATTGTTATTTCGGAACGTCAAATTGCCATCTAGAGAATCCGGTCGCAGAAAATAGTGAGGGTAGGTCAGCAAGAACCGATGTGCCTGCTCTAGTCATTCAATCCCGCCGCAGCTGTGAGGGAGATTCACCAAGACTCCACGCACGGTCTGTTCTTATCACTCACTCCCACCACAGCTTTGAGGGAGGTTCACCAAGACTCCACGTGTCTATTGTAATCACTCACTTTCACCACAGCTGTGAGGGGGTTCATCGGGAACCCATGTGCTTGTTTTAGTCACTCATCCCCGCCGCAGCCGTCCAAGATGGACAGTGTACCAAAACCCTGCGCCCATGGGTCCTCACACCCGACAGCAATGACAAGGCTGCCACCACCAGTAAATCTTAAGTGCTTTCGTGAGACCTACGAGCAATCATCTCTTGAGAGGATTGCTCGTAGGTGAGACGCGTGGTTCTCACGGGCAACAAAAAGTATGAGTAAACCTTAAAATCGTACCTTATAATTGTAGTTAATCGATATCCGTAACTCGACTGTCGTTCAGGACCCGGATTGCGCAAATACGTAAATGCAGCAGAGAATATCTGATAACCCGCTCTTATTTATATATGGCGCTTCCTAAAAGATGCTGCCTTCTGATCATTGATACCTTAATCCGATAAATTTAAGACAGAAGTATCGTCTGCGAATTTCCGTGACATTTCAGAGAATAAAACATGAAAAGATGGTTTTCGACTGTTGAAAGGGGTTGAAAGGGAGATTACAATGATTAATCTGTAAACAGACGGGATTACGAATTTTAGCGAATCTAATTTGTATATCGTTCAATGGGATTAGTACGCGCGGGATTGTTCGACTCCCTCACAAGCCCCGGGGCGGACAATTGGTTTAAACAGCGGGTCATCGCAGTTCTGTTGTGCAAAACCCACAATTTTAGAATTTATTGCAAAATTCATATTTTTAAATTAGGAACGGTTTGTTGGTGTCAGTCAGTTATCAAATCCACGGGCCAGGCTGCGCAGTCCAGGATTTACTCAAATACTAGGGAACTAAATCCGACTAAATTTAAAAAAAGAAACTGCCACTGAAATAACTCTTAAGACAGAAAGAATTCGTAGCACATTTCAATGGAATTATAGTTTTTGGGCAAATGAATAGAATTGGAGATATATCTTGCTTTGAAATGTTCTTGGAAAAGTGGGGATTTTTATACCTATTTAGAAGATGTGGGGTTTTTACCTACAACCACATTTTTCAAAACACGTTGATCTTTGGTTGGCCGGAAGCTGCAGCACCAGGTATCGCACCAGACCACGTATAATTACATTCAAAAATTAGATTCGTATTTAGACCATGTCAAAACGTACATGCATGCACATAAATGTACATATACTCGTCTGGGCTCACATCTAAAAAGATGGCAGTAGTTTTTGTGATCGGGTCACACTGGCATAGCTAATACGCCGAATAATTTGTACGAATTCTCTATATATATATATATATATATATATGTATATATATATATATATATATATATATATATATATATATATATATATATATATATATATATATATATATATATATATATATATATATATATATATATATATATATATATATATATATATATATATATATATATATATATATATATATATATATATATATATATATATAAACGAATTTACGATATCCAGAATCATTTCAAGCTTTATGCTGAATTATGAACTGGGTTAGTTCAGGGAAATTCTGTTTTAAAGTAAACCTGTTCCTTAGTATAAACAATTCGGACCGGTGATTCAACTTATGTTTGGATAAGGTATTACTATGAAAGAATATTGGAAATAAGATTCGTGTTTGATTTCGGTGTAATGTGTAGATTATTTACACTTTGCGTCTGACGACCATGGACCTGAAAAATGAATTGGAAATAGTTCTGAAACTAGCCGGTGTATTTGGACTTACATCATTAAACATAAAACGACCCAGCTGTAAATTGTTGAATTCATGAATTTTTAGAACATTCACGCCAATGAAACAAGGAATGATCACGAATATGCACACCTGACTGGTTGGCAGTATGACTGGATGACCGAGCGGCTAGATTACTGTACGACTGTATGACTGGCCGACTGGATGACTAGGCGACTGGATACTTGATGACTAGGTGACTAAGCAACTGGACGACTGGATGACTGAGTGATTGGGTGACTAGACGACTGGTCGTCTGGATGAATGGTTCAATGTGCGATGGTGGTGATGGTGATGGAGACGATGATGGTGATGATTACAGAGATGGTGGGGATGATGGAGACTGTAATCGTGCTACGGTAGTGATGTTGAAGGTAATGTTGATGCCGGTGATAGAGATGATTGTGGTGCTGGAGGAGGTGATTGTGGAGTTGATGGAGAAGGTGGACGTGGTGATGATAGTAATGTCATCCAGTCGTCCAGTCAACCAGTCGACCTGTCGTCCAGTCAACCAGTCATCCGGACATCCAGTATACCTTTTCAGATGCCATTGGTATTCGAATGACGTCAAAATGAAGAACCGAATCCACGTATAGAATATGTTCCATCACCCTTGCAATATTTCCCTGTATTCGACACTGAAGCCAGTCGAACATAATCTATATGAACATCCCATTTTCGCTCGTCGTCGATACGAATACCAAGAAACTTATTTTGGGCCGAATCAATTACTTGAACAAAGATGACCTCGTGAGGTAAAACTGAATTTCCTAGTCCTTATGAAGCGGGTCGTCCACTTATATTGCGATGTAATGTCACATTTTTTCAAGTTAATTCCGGAACGGGTTTTTTTATAGCAATCGATGTATCATTTTTGCTGCACCATCCTCGTGGAACAGTTTACCAGATACTGCAATATTAAGGTTTTGAAATTGAATAAAAAAATCATCATGATTATCTATTTTCGTAGAGGAGCCGCCTTAACCTAGTGTTAAATCAGTAGAGATAGGTTAAGACACTTGCTAGTAATGTAAAGGATCTTCATTAGGTAAAATATAACCTAATAAATTAGTAGTTTCAAGAACTATTTACGTTTTATGGATTATGATAGAGGGTATTAGTTGTTCTATACCAAAGATCGAAAGGTCAAAAAATAAATTCTCGCACACTCGAATTTATTTTTCGACTATTCAACTTTTGATACAAAACAACTAATACCCTATTACTTCTATATAATTACAAGTCTCATAATCTACAAGCCTCAACACGCTGAGTATTGCGTAATACCTGTAGTTTTCTAGAACCATCCATCTAGAAAACTACATTAGCCAATCACAGTTGAGTATTACTATAGCCAATCACAGTTGAGTATTTCCAGCCAATCACAGTTGAGTATTCCCTATTACTCTATCTAATCACAGTTGAGTATTAATCTATCCAATCACAGTTGAGTATTCCCTATTACTCCAGCCAATCACAAGCCTCATAATTTACAAGCCTCAACACGCAGCTGGGGATTCCCCATGGTTGAGTAGTATAAATAGGCGGGACTCACACGTGGCGGCGGGACGCGTTGAAAGGTAAGTGTTATGTTCAATTTTAATAAAAAATTTGATATTAAAATGGAAGCAAATAAGAAGTACTACTGCCCAACATGTAAAATCAATATAGATAAATCTCAAAAAGCAAGATATAATAAAACCAAATCACATTTAGAGAATAAATTAAACTTAGAATATAAAGATGATATATTAGAAACTAAATTAGATGAATTGAAGAATGAAAAAGAAACATACAAATGTGATACATGTAATCAATCATTCAGTGATAAAAGATATTATAAAGAACATTTAAAATCTAAAAGTCATATTAGAAATATTAATAATGATAATAAGATAAAATCCCACTATTTACAGATTAAAAGAATTTAAAAACCAGAAATTTATTTATTCAATCTAAAATATATAAAAGACACGACGATCTCACCCTAGAGATCATCGTCGTGACGATCTTATTATCCGTTCACCACGTTTGAGTGTGGTTATCGTTCTATTAATCATGATATTTTAGGTGAAGATTATTTTGATAATGATAATGATAAGAAACAGAAGACAATTAAAAGAATAAAAAATAAAATAAACAATAAAACGCCATACATGGAAGATGTAAGAAATTATATTCATTCATTAGATAATAAAAAAGAAATAGAAATAACTGAAGCATTTAAAAGTGATATTGGTCCAAAAGCTATCGAGTTTAAATTTCATAAAGGAAAAACATAAGAAGAAAATAAAAAACATTTAGAAAATATGAAAAATATTATTAAAATAATTACAGATGTTGAATACCCTAAAATTAGTATATCTTCTAAAGTTTAATTTATAAAATCTGAAGATAAACCAATATATAATATAAATTCTCATTCACAACATATTATATCTAAACAACATATAGATAAATTAGATAAATGTTATAATGAAATAAAAAGTAAAATAGAAGAGAAATACTTTGAAGGATCAGGTTTAATATTCGATGAAATAATATTTATGACTTATCATGTTTATAACACAAAATATAATAAGCTAACTAAATCAAAACCAATTGATGAAAATAATTCATCATATTATAAAGATGATAATATAAATGCAACAAGCTAATTACCATTCACAACGAAAGCAGTAATAAATGTTCAAAATGAAGATAATAAATGTTTTCTATGGTCAATTACTAGTTGTTTACATCCAACAGAAGATATTACTCATAGTTTTAGATTAACAAATTATAAACCATTTGAAAATAATTATAAGATAGATTATTATCCTGTTAGAATTAAAAATATTCCAAAAATAGAAAGAGATAATAATATAAAGATAAATGTGTTTGATTTAGTCAAATTACCAAAAACAAAAGGTAACAATATTAAACATTTTACATTAAAACCTCTATACCTATCAAAAGATTATGATTCAAATGATGTTATAGATATATTATATTATGAGAATCATTATATGTGGATAAAACGCATTGATTTAGTTTTAAATCAGAAAATGATTTTGATAATAAAATATATCTATGTAGAAAATGTATAACTAAATTCAGAACTGAAAGTGCATTATTGAATCATAAACAATTATGTGAAAAATCATGATTATTGTAAAATAGTTTTACCGGCGCTAGTCCAGTATACGACATTATAGTGCGTGTGTAGAGTTACACTGCGTTCTTCGGTCAGTGTTAACAGCGTTTGACAGTTGACAGTTGACAGTTAGAGTAAACGACGAGAGGCAACCTGTCAACCATGACTACAGTGTGGCTTTTATGGGCGGCCATCCCCGCCAAACAGACGCTAAAGTCATCACGTGAAAGATAAACCCATAACGTGAAGTATAATGTAGTAACGTGAAGGATAAACTCATAACGTGAAGGATAATGTCATGACGTGAAGGATCAACCTTAATCTGACGTGAAGGATATAGACCGGCAACCAGTCTAAAATAATTGCGATTAAAATGCGTATTTTTCTAAGGTGGAGTGGAGGTAATTTTGATTTCCGGTGCGGAAAATTACACGCAAAATATGTCGGCCAACAACACTAACAGAGAATCATTAATTACTTTATTAAGCCTACTGAATTGCAGAAGTACCCCATACATAATAGACAATAGTACTCGAGCACATTATACTATACAAAACTTTTCGAGATAAACTTTTTTTAACCTCCACTCGTCCGCCGTAAAACTTACGACGCTTCTTAACCGTAAAGAGTTATTTTGAATTGAATTGAATTTGAATCGTATGATGAATAAAATGAATTTGCATTTTAACCGAAATTATTTTAGACTGGTTGCCGGTCTATTTCCGACCGGCACGCCATCTGGTGACATAATAGGTTTATCCTTGATGACGTGAGTTGATCCTTCACGTCATGACATTATCCTTCAAGTTATGAGTTTATCCTTCACGTTACAACATTATACTTCACGTTATGGGTTTATCCTTCACGTTAGATGTCAGCGAGCTCGTTGGTCTAGTGGTATGACGCTGCGCTCGTAATCGTATCGGTGGGGTTTCAATTCGATCGAATTGCAGATGGCCACGACGTTTACTTTTTAATGAAATTTTTTCTCTTCTAATGCATCCAGACGTGTCGTTCATCTTGGGTTATCATAGGGAGGATGTGTAGGGTGTCACATGTCAAACGTCCTGTGGAGTCGTCACCTAACTGGTGTGCAGGGTGTCCACCTGTCAACCGTCCTGTGGAGTCGTCACCTAACTGGTGTGTAGGGTGTCATCTGTCAACCGTCCTGTGGAGTCGTCACCTAACTGGTGTGTATGGTGTCACCTGTCAACCGTCCTGTGGAGTCGTCACCTAACTGGTGTGTAGGGTGTCATCTGTCAACCGTCCTGTGGAGTCGTCACCTAACTGGTGTGTTGGGTGTCATCTGTCAACCGTCCTGTGGATTCGTCACCTAACTGGTGTGTATGGTGTCATCTGTCAACCGTCCTGTCGAGTCGTCACCTAACTGGTGTGTAGGGTGTCATCTGTCAACCGTCCTGTCGAGTCGTCACCTAACTGGTGTGTTGGGTGTCATCTGTCAACCGTCATTTAGAGTCATCACCCTAGTATGTAAGGTGTTGCGGGTCATCAGCTGTAGAATATGGATCCCCAATCAAGGATCTATTTTCATGGAACTTCTTTTAGTTCCATATTACTACGCTTTTATATTTCAGCTTGCGCATTAATTCCCCGATTTACTCCAAAAGTATCTCTACACGTTGCACTATAATGTCGTATATCGGACTTCGGCCGTTTTACCAAATGAAAAGGATAAAGTATTAGAATTCAAAAAATATAATTACGAAAATAAAGTAACATTTGTAATATATGGAGATTTTGAATCATTAAATAAAGAACTAACTGATCAAGATAGAAAAGGAATATATCATAAAAGAAAAATATTAAATTGTTATGAAAATGATATAATTGATTATTCAGATCCTCAAATACTATTAAAAAGATTCATCAAAAATAATGAAATGGAAAGAGTAAATTCATATAGATCAAAAGATAAAATACCAACATATAAATTTAAAAAGTTAGCTAATAAAACATCTGAGAATTATATATCTTTCCAATTTGGATGCCTAAGATTTATAGATTCATATAGATTTTTAGGTAGTTCATTAGATAATGATGAATTGAAAATATTAAAGCAACACTATCCAAATAATGATGATTTTCAATTAATGAGATATAGAGGCGCAATTCCATATTCATTTTATAAATCACATAATGATTTCAATATCACTGAATTATTAAAAGAACAATTCTATGATGAATTAAAAAATGAATATGTTCAAGATGAAGTATATAATAGAACATTGAATATTTGGAATCATTTTGGAATAAAAAATCATGGACAATTAGTAGATTTATATCTAAAATCAGATGTAATATTATTAACTGATATATTTGAAAGGTTTAGAGACGTAAATCTAAAATATTTTAATATTGATCCTTGCCATTGTTATTCTAGTGTCAGGTTTAACTTGGGATTGTGGATTAAAATTTACAGATATAAAAATGGATTTTTTTTAGTTAGATTTGTTAAATTAATATTATTATCTAATTCTTTAAAATATCTAGATTCTGGCAAAGGAGTCACTAATTCATTTAATATTAATCTTATTTGAAAATAAGTATGGAATCTAAATAAACTTTGAATTAATTTATATTTAGAATTATTCAAATGATCATTCCAACTTATTCCACATCCTGTTTTAGCACAATAAACAGCAAATTTAATTTGTTCTGCCAATACTTCATATTAGATTTTAATAACCATTGTTTTTCATCTTTCATTTTTTTTAAATTAATTAAATATACATGAACTATATTTTCCATCTTTGCATTGAAATTATTAGTTTCAGTAACATAAATATCTAAATTAATTAATGAATTTAAAACTTCATTCCTATATGAAATATCTTTATTAAAATCTATTGCAGGAATATTATATTTAATTTATTTATTATATTGGAAAGCTTTTGGAAAACTATCTACCATTTATATAATAAAAAAATTAATAATTTATTAATTCTTTTAATAATTTATCCTGTTATTCAACTGTTATATTACCATTTAAACTTATTATATAATCTAATGTATTTTTTGATTCATTAATTTCTTTTATATTAGATTTTATTTTTTCTTTATTACTTTTTTATATTCAATTTTGAACTTATTCCGGTTAAAACACTTGAACTTTATCCTAACACGCCAATTGATATAGATAAAGGTGTTAATATTGCTAAAAATGTTATAACAGAACTAATTGTAACTGAACCACTAATATTTGATTTTAGATTTTAAATATTTTTTTTCTATCTTTAAGTCACTTTCAAATTCTAATATTTGTTTTTCCAAATATAATTTTAATTTAGTTTTATTTATATCATGAGGAATAATATCAATATTATCAACTTCATCAGCCATTTATTTAGAAAAGAAATTACTAATTAGTAAATCTATTTGCAACAAATATGACAATAACTGTTCCACCTAAAATCCAAATTATTTCATATTTTTGTTGTTCTTTACTTGGGGTATAATAATTTGATAATTTAGGTTTGTACAAATGTAATTTTTCTTTATTTGTTACTGCGTTATATAAACTCATAGCTTCATCGACTGATTGAAAATCTCTATGTGTAATTTTCTGATTATATAATTCTTTATTGATGTAATCCATATAGTTTTGTCTTTTTTCTCTATATTCTTCTGCAGCTTTATTATATTTCTCTAATGCTAAGTTATGTCTTCTTTGTTCTCCTAATGAACTATTTTTATCAATATGTTTAAATAAATATCCACCACCAGTAAATGCCAAAGCGTTAACAATTGCCGATCCTATAATAGTATCTATCTAGAAATGATTTGTTGTTCTCACTGTGTACTTGTTTACTCTCCATTTTAATATCGAATTTTTTTATTAAAATTGAACATAACACTTACCTCTCGACACTTACCTCTCAACGCGTACCGCCGCCACGTGTGAGTCCCGCCTATTTATACTACTCAACAGTGGGGAATCCCCAGCTGCGTTTTGAGGCTTGTAAATTATGAGGCTTGTGAATGGCTAGAGTAATAGGGAATACTCAACTGTGATTGGATAGATTAATACTCAACTGTGATTGGATAGAGTAATAGGGAATACTCAACTATGATTGGCTAGAGTAATACTCAACTGTGATTGGCTAATGTAGTTTTCTAAATGGATGATTCTAGAAAACTACATGTATTACGCAATACTCAGCGTGTCGAGGCTTGTAAATTTATGAGACTTGTAATTATATAGAAGTAATAGGGTAGGTTGAACGGTCGAAAAATAAATTCGAGTGTGCGAGAATTTATTTTTCTACCTTTCGACCTTTAGTATAGAACAACTAATACCCTATTACTTATGATATGGAAATGTGATCTTTTCGAGCCTCCGTTCTCAGTGTTTCACTATGCGCACCAGTTCGTCTCGAAATGACTTCAAATTCGCGATATATATGAAAAAATTAACCGCACTATTTGTGATCATAAAAACGCCGCCGATAAGGTAGAATAAATGCTGTATTGGATTTGGTAAATGCCTCAGTTTGTCACACGTAAAGTAAACTAAGTTCAATACGGTAATTGGTGCGTTGAATACGAAAAAGGCTATGATTATGCAAATCAGATTGCGCACGCATCTGCGTTCCTGTTCGGAAGTGTTCTTGTTTTTGAACTTGACATCTCGTCTGGCGAACTGAGTAGCGATCAAAACCGTCGAAAATATCAAACCAACCCAAGGAATGATAGTCACCGTCGTGTAAGAATAGATAACGTTGATTTGTGCTACGACTTCTGAAACGGTGTCCATTTGACAGTTTTTTAAACCAAGCCCGATGGTTTTGATGCGGTAAGTGACTCCTTGGGCGCTTTCCGTAACGGCGTGATAAAGAAAAACCGATACGATAACATTCCGGCGGCGAGCCTGGGTCATAAGTCTCCCAACTCGCAATGTAACCAAAACGGCTATGCTGCGTTCGACGGCAAAACACGACAGAATCCGTGTAGAGGTTTTGATTCCGAAATTGTTGAGCACCATTCCAAATTTACAGGTGAAATCGTTCACGGTGTAGAAAACGTACACACCGTGCGCGGTGCCGACCACGATGTGAATTCGTTCAAGAGACTTCAACGAAAAAGTGACGACATAAATCGAATCAGAGAAAGCTAGCGGTACCAAATACTGGAAGGTGCACGCGTCTAACGTGCGACGCAGACGGAACATGACGACTGCAGACAGTAAACCCCCGGTAACACCGGTCACCATCCAGAAATATATGTAAATATTGAACGTGTACCAAACAGCGTTCTGCCACGTACCGGATAGAAGCATGTGACTAATTGTAACGGTGTCGTCTGTCGAGTTTGTCGAGTTTGCATCAGTGACTGCCATCTTCCAGAGATCTACTAATCCAGTGTACGTAATTATCACGTACAGGATCTTTTCAAATCTACTAAGGTTACCACTTAGTAACCAATCCAATTAGTAAAATCATAGAATTGTGTATTTAAATTTTCGGTATTGCATCAACAAATTTATAAGCTGTTAAACAGCGTGGTCGAAAAATAACGCAAACTCATATTTCCACTTACCACAGGCCTTCAATTTTCATACAGATGGATAGAAAATTACGTTAGAAGGAAAACTACACCAATAAGTCTCGATTCGATTTAGTCATTTTGATTCCAGGGTCATTGTTGTGAACCAGTCAGCGCCTCCATTGGATGACCAATAGCGATAGAACCAGCTCCATTTATACTGTTTAACAAACAGATAATCGTGACCGAACGAAAAGATACAATTTATTTTCAAACTCAACATTATGTAGGAAAGTATGGCATGGCACAATTTAGCTTTGCTTCAGTTGCTGATTCAGCAGGTACTCAACAAAACTTAATCGAAAACTTAGCAGAACATATACGTCCATGTCCCAGTGTCCTTGTACATGTGTAGTATCATCAATAAGGGTTCTCTGATCGTTTGTAGGCAAGGACCATGAATGTTCTCGTTTGATGGAGTACTGGAAGCCTTGTCATCTTTACTCCATGCCAGGACATTCCAAATGACATGCGTCAAAAGCGTGTTAGACCAGAGACAAGATGATGACAATTACAGCCAACCCCCGATATACCGCCCTCCCATGTATCGCCACCCCCGTATACCGCCAGGTTTTCTCAATGTACATCTCAATACAAAAACAAAACTGTGATGACCAGTCAGTCGTGCGGCGACTCTGTTCGCTAACAATACCAACTATCATTCTCTCTAGTCAGGGATATGGGAGGTCAAAATCTTTGATTCGTTTACTTCATCTGTTATGTGGACAAATTATACAGTTTACTAGAAAAGAGGGTAAATTTCCACAAAAATCTCATTTCTATGGGGAAAAAAGTCAAAAATGTATTCGGAAAGTTTCATCATTATTAGAAGTAATAGGGAATAAGTTGTTTCATACCAAAGGTCGAAGGGTCGAGCTCATAAAAAATGAAAAATAAATTCTCGCACGCTCGAATTTATTTTTTATTTTTTATTCACTCACCCCTTCAACCTTTGATATGAAACAACTTATTCCCTATTACTCTAATAATTCCATATGTATGAATAACATATAAACGAATAACATATATAAATGAATAATTTATATATGAATAACTTCTAAAATCAATTATAATAAAAAAATTTGATATTAAAATTGAAGCAAATAAGAAGTACTACTGTCCAACATGTAAAATCAATATAGATAGATCTCAAAAAGCAAGACATAATGAAATTAAATCTCACTTAGAGAATAAATTGAAATTAGAATATAAAGATGATATATTTATGTATTACTATGAAGAATTAAATGAAAAAGAAACATATAAATGTGATACATGTAATCAATCATTCAGTAACCAATAAGGGGTAAAAAATATTCTAGAGCGAAAGGTTTCAGCAAACTCTAACTCTTTTTTCAACTTTTAAGTGTGAGTAAAGTGTGATTGAAATAATTCATATTTAAAACATTGAATATTTATATTTATATGCGTTAGATTCTTAATTTTTTTTACATAAAAAGTGTGAGTAAAGTGTGATCGAATCAATTTTATATTTTAAACATATTTTAATATTTAAATTTGTATGAGTTAGATTTTTAAACATAAAAGTGTGAGTAAAGTGTGATTGAAATAATTCATATTTTAACATTGAATATTTATATTTGAATGAGTTAGATTTATTTCAATAAAAATCTTGTTATAAAAATGAAGAAAGAAGAAGAAGAAACCAAATTTAAAATCGAAATAAAAGAAACCAATAAATTATTTTCACAGTTTTACATTAAACATTATATCCCAGACATATAAAATTGATAATCTTACAATGATTAATCAAATATTATCAAAAGAAACATATTTAATTACTGAACTAGTAGATACTTTTGATAATGGTGTTAAAATCCTAAAATATTTGATACAGTTTTAAATTATAAAGGAACTTTAGTAGAAAACATAATAGATATTCTTCAAACTCCTTTTAATGAAAGAGATAGTGATTTAATACTTTCTAAAAGTTACAACGATTAGATTAACTTAAGAATTGAAAAACGACAATTATATTATTTTATTTTTGATAATAAACAAATTATCTATAATGAAAATTCATCAAATATTGGAATTCAATGTGATTTAGATAATAATAATTCATCAAATATTGGTATTCTATGTGAATCAATTAATAATAATTCTAATAAAGATATTGGAATTCTATGTAATTTAGATGATGAATTTAGAAAATTCAATCCTAATGAAAAAGTGTATTGTTATTGCGGCGGCAAATATTTAAAATCACATAAATCAAAGCATTATCAGACAATTAAACATATCAAATATGGAAAGAATAATAATTCTATATTGAAATAAGATTAAGCTGTATGAGTAATTCAAAATAAGATATTTCAAATTACTTTTAATAGCATTCCTATTGGAAAAAGTGATTTGAAGCATTATTTAGTTGCTGGAGGGCTAATATTGGCTGCATTATACTATTATTACGAGAATATTAGTAAGGATTTGATTAATGAAAATACGAAATTGAATAAGAAATTGAAAAAAATTTAATGGAAACAATCACAGAAATATAAAGAATAAAAAAGTTAATTCAGAAAATGATTTACTCACACTTTACTCACTCTTTTAATTTATAAAAATATTAGAGTAATGGGGAATAAGTTGTTTCATAGCAAAGGTTGAAGGGGCGAGTGAGTAAAAAATAAAAAAATAAATTCGAGCGTGCGAGAATTTATTTTTATTTTTTATGAGCTCGACCCTTCGACCTTTGGTATGAAACAACTTATTCCCTATTACTTACGTAAGCTTAATGATCACGTACGGGATTCCTTTTTTAAATCTACTAAGGTAACCAGTTAGTTAGCACTTCTACAAAATCAATCCAATTAGTATTAAATATCATAGCAGCAATTATGCCTTAAAATTCCCGGTATTGCATCAACAAATGAGAACAGTTATACAGATTGGTGGAGAAAATGCTACCTCATACTTCCACTTATTACAGACTTTCAATTTTCGTATAGATGGATAGGAAATTTCATTAGCATGAAAACTATACCAATAACTCTCGATTCGGTCAAGTCATTTTGATTCCAGCCCGGCCCTTGTTGTCAGTGAACCAGTCAGCGCCTCTATTGAATGAATATCGATAGGACCAGCTTCATTTCTACTGTTTAACAAACAAATAATCGTGACGAACCAGAATAAAACACTTTATTTTCAAACATAACTTCATGTCGGAAAGTATGGCACGATTGAGCTTTTCAGCTAGTGATTCAGCAGACACTCGACTAAACTTAATCAAAAACATAACAGAACATTTACATCGATTTCCCAGTATCCTTCCTTGTACATGAGGATATCAATAAGGATTCTCGAATTTTCGTCCAAGTAGGCCTACAAAATCATCATCTGTTTGTTCCGGTGAGACTGGCAAAAATGCAGTACGGTAATTAGTAGATGGAAGTTAAATAATCATTGCAACTGCGAGCATTTTGTGGTTTTAAGACGAAACCATCTTTGAACCTATTGGATAACTGAACTTCTACAGAATTTGATGTTCCAATCAAAGGTAATGGCATTACCGTGGATGTAAAAGACAACTATGGTTTTAATATGTTATTTGATCGGATAATTCTATGAAGTAACATCCGAAAAACCGGTCAGAAAAATGTATACATCGACAAAACAGGTGTGAGAGAAACATTACATTCACTATAATTATCAATATTAGCATATCTAGAGAATCTCGGTGTACATATCAAACTAGATGTGAATGGGACGAGCACAACTAACTGCCGCACGTTGTAGAGATATCGTTAAGTACTATTAACCAAGAAATATGACGGCAAGCGCCATTAAAAATTCATAGATTTGACAAGTGATCAGGTGAATTCATCGTGATAAGGACCGACTTTTGGATGCAAGAGAACAAACTTTAAAACGGGCATCAGTGTATAAATTGATGCAGTGCAGAGAGTCAGTGCGAGGCAAAACGAATTTAAAAGACAATTAGCGTAAGATAAAGTTAAAACTGCGGAATCTGCGACTAATTGGGAAAAGTAGCCGCCGAATTTCCAAACGCAAGAGCGCGACGATGTAGAATGACCAGTGACACAGTACGATAGCTTCCAGACCTGTTCACTACAGGTTTTACTAAGATAAGTTCGACCTACGAGCAATTATCTCAATAATTGATACCGGCAATAGCTCGTAGGTTCCAGGCCCGTACACAGGATTCTTTTTACTAGGGGGTTCTACTTGGGGTAAAAAGGGCAATGTCACAAAAAAGGTAGGCCTACCCAAGATGGTTATGGCGGTGGGCTGGACTGTGCGATCGCTGCAGGGAAGAGAACATTTTGATATTTTACCTGTTTTTTTTATCAAATTCCTGCAACCAGGACCTTAAGTATGGGCGTATCTTACTTATAAAAATGGCATTAGGGCCTATCCACGAAAAAACGACATATATTCGATTTCGATGAACGGGCAGATTTTCATATAAAAGCGTGATTGAAATGAAATTGATTTACACTCATCACCTCTACGAGAGGTATGTATTTACATTTGTAAAACATAACGTAAAATATAGAATAAGCAATAAAATTTGACCGAGACAAAGGAACACAACACCTGCACCGGTACACAGACATCTTCACCCGTCAAGGGATTCGAACCCACTACGCTAAAGCTGTTCCAGCGAGTTTGGGAGTGATACAGGACCCCTGGCAAGCGAGGATGGTACACAGAATATGTTGATACACAGACAAATGAAGTTGTTATGTACCAGCTACTTAGTAAGAGCTAAATCGGCTGGCAAGTTTAGATACGTACGTTTCAAACCAAAATTTATTTTGGCGAGTTTATGAAAGCAACACCTTTTATCATGATGCAGTTCGTTCCAAAAGTAATTAATGTACTCAGTTTTGGAGAGACCGTGACCAACACCGTGAAAAAATCGCTTTCATTCATTTATTTAACACTCAAACCCATTACAGGTATTGGACAACACAAAAAATTACTAATTTTATGACACTGTAGAAAATTTACAAATTCGATGACAAAATAAACTTGTTTAAATGAACAAACAGAAATAACAAAGTAACTAACTTGGACTATAATATGCATAGATATCCATGACAAAGGGTATGTTTATTCATGTTGGTACGTAAAATTGAAATCTATTCTAAGAGCTTGGTCGTTTAAATATCTCAGAAACATTTGTACCGATTACGATTACGATTACGATTACGATTTATTTACACTCCAACCATTTCCATGGTATATGGAGGAAAACTATTACACATGTATATACAAATATTTACAAAACAACACTGAAGTGATTAGAAATTTAGAGAATGAAAACGTAACGAAATATATATATACATCAACTATTTACAATACTATATATATACTATTGGAGGGATCTATATACATCTAAGCCGGTCTTATTGAATTTAGCTAAGTTGACCGTTGGGTTTTTCAGAATATCAAGGGTATTTAAGGTATTCAAATTCAAAAAGTTTTTGCGTTGTTCGTTAAGTAAGGTACAGTCTAACAGAAAATGGGATTCGTCACCTAAAGTATTACAAGTGGGGCATATTCTATCGGCTCTGTCTAAATGAAGGTTTGAAAATTTGTTCACAGGTAAAATATAGGACCCGACCCTAAATTCAAATAAAATAGTTCCTAAGTCATCACCAAGTTCTATTATATACTTCTCTAACCTAATATCATTTTTATATTGCCTAAAGTTAGTGTATATCGGATTAGTATTTATGGCAGATAAAGTTTCTTGAAGGTGCTGGTCACGGAGTATCTGTTTATTCGTTTTGAAAAAGATTTACTGTTAGTCATGAATTGCTGCGTCCAAATGCAGGACAAACCACAGTCATCAAACGTTTTCTTTATATATGATAACCAAGGGCTCTTAAATTTATCCCTTAAAAATAAATTGAAAGATATTTTATAGAGAATTGAATTAAGTTTGGTTTGCTTTCCAGATACTGTTTTAACCCAAAAGTTAATCATCCTGCGTCTAACATCTATATTCAAAGGGTAACGTCCTAGCTCTGATAAAACTTGTAAGTTGCGAGAATATTTCGTCACTTTCATTAAGATTTTACAGAAGAAGCAATGAATATTTTCTAATAAATCAAGATTTTCGTATCCCCAGATCTCACACCCATACATGGCTATTGGAGCAACACACGTATCAAATAATTTAAACATAACATCTATGGGCAATTTCAAACGTCTGCCTTTTTGAACGATCGAAAACATAGCTCTGATAGCTTTATCGTAAAGATACTTTTTTGCCTTAGCAAAGTTACCATTCCAATTGAATTTTACTCCGAGATAAACATAATCTTCATACCTCTAACTCTTGATCACCAAACATAAATTTCGAAATCGTTTTTATCCGGGATTTACTTCGCGCAAATACTAGTACTTTAGTTTTCTCTGAGTTAACAGTGAGACCATTAGCCGCGCAATATTCAAATAAGGTATCTAAGTGTAGCTGAAGAGATTTCTCATCCTCAGCAAGAATAACTGTATCATCTGCGTATAGTATTATGAATAAATTCAGTAAAGTATCAATATCCTGATCACGATTCAAATTTAGTTTTTCTATAAATGACAAAGTCGGTTTTCCACGATCAATGAAAAATTCTTCAATGTCGTTTAAGAATAACGAAAAGAGGATAGATAAGAGATTTTCGCCTTGTCTTAAGCCTCTATCAGCTGCAAAGTATTGTGAGGTGCAACCATTTAATTCAACACATGATTTTATGGAGTTATACATATTTTTGACCACATTGAAAAAGTTTCCATTAACATTGTTAGCAATTAATTTTCGCCATAGGCTAACTTTACCCTACAAATCGAGTCGAAAGCTTTCTTAAAATCAACAAAGGCGCAAAAAAGACTTCTTCCCTGACAAAGATACAGCTCTACGATTGTTTTAAGCGTGTAAATATGATCAATGGTGGAATATTTCGATCTAAAGCCAGCCTGGGCTTCACTTATAATGTGATTCGTATCTAGAAATGTTGACAATCTTTGACAGCTAACTAAGGTAATACCTCTAATTATCAGGATTAGAGGGATCGCCATTCTTTTTGAAAATGGGTTTGATGACGCCTATAGACCACATCTCTGGAACATATCCTGTTTTAAGAACTAAATTGAATAATTTTTGTAATATATCAACTAAAAACGGATACTGACTAACTCCCAACAGCTCATTCGTGATTCCATCAATGCCTGGGGCCTTATTGTTTTTGAGTGTACCAACACCCTCAGGTGCTGCTATATTTTTCGCAGCGGCCGAATGGTACACTAACCCGGAAATAGTATAAAGCCAAGGACTAGAGGACTTCGAGAAGAAGTGACAAACACTCGTCACCACAACGCTTGAAGTAAGCATTTTATCTCTTTACTTAGAACAGCCTGGACGATTTTAAATGACGTCCAGGCATTATTTTGTAAATTATGTAACAATTTTTTCTTGCAAATAAGAAATTATAAGCCTAAAACTAAAAAAGACAAGTAGCCTACTTGCAACCTGACTGACTGAGTTGTTACCTAATCATTAAATCGTTGCCATTGCATTGGTGTTGGTGGTGGTGGGAAGCTTTTATAATCGACCTAGATATGGGCCCAGTTTCACGAAAAAGTTTAAGCCTAAAACTGTTTAGTTTGAATTGTTGTCCTCATTGAAAACATGAAGACTGAAGTAGGCCTAACCAATATAATGGCAATTAGGCCTACACCAAAAATTTGAGTTTAATTTCTTTGTGAAACTGAGCCCTGTAGGCTTACCAGGGACGACAACAGACAAGGGCCAAAACACTACTGTTGGGTAAGATTCAAGAATAGGGGACTAGGTCGTTAGGATTAGTTCCCTAATCTATTTAATTACTAGGCTAGGCCTACTAAATATTTAATTGCTATATTCCCCTATTCTTAAGTCGCTCCAGTTTTAAAGTTATCGAATTGAATTTCAGATCTCGCGGCTCAGAGTCTCGAATTGTGATCTATCGTAATGTCGTCGGTCGTCAGACAGAATTACCATGCGGAATGCGAAGCAGCGATCAATAAACAGATCAACCTGGAGCTCTACGCGAGCTACGTTTATTTGTCGATGGCTCATTATTTCAATCGGGACGACGTCGCGTTGAGCGGTTTCCACAAGTTCTACAAAGAGAACTCCGACGAGGAGCGCGGCCACGCCGATATGGTAAGATTATACTAATTACTAATTAGTCAGTAACCGGACTCTGTTTTAGTCAGTAACTGGAATCCGGTCTAGTGACTACTGTTTAGTTAGTAACTAGATTGTGGTTAGGTGGGTTAGTCAGTAACTGGTCTGTAGGTTTTAGTCAATAACTGAACTGCAGTTTAGTCAGTAACCGGACTATTGTTTAATCAGTATCATTCAAGATTGTGGTTTAGTCAGTAACCGGGCTATGGTTCAATCAGTAAAACTAGACTTTGTCTTCTTGTCAGTAACTGGATTGTGTGTCGAGCCTATATGTTGTTTGGTTCATCCTTAAAGACCTAGGCCTAAGACAGGGTCCCTACGACTGTCTCCTTTTAAACTCCAATTTTGAGGGTTTAAGCGATTAAAATTTTTTGTCTGGTTTGTAGTTGGATAAAAGGTTAATCGATATTATAAAAGTTGGACATGGATTATTAGCCCACTTGGAACTTAAGTCCTAGCGGGCTATCGCGTTCACTTTTCGTTCGTCCGTCTGTCCGTAGACGGAATCCAGTTATTTTGGATTACACATGTATCGAGATAAACAATATCGATTTAAGAAGAGTCGACTGTAATTGGAATATGAAGGTCATGTAGACGCTTCCTCGAAATTTGAAATTTTCTCTCTTTTCGAACTCCTTATAGGGTCTATCCCGGAATGATTGATCCGTAGAAAACTTGTATTTTAATTTCAATAATCTACATAATGACTCAAACATCTCAACGATTTGTTACAGTTGATGAAATATCAGAACATGCGCGGAGGTCGCATTGTCCTGCAAGACATCAAAGCCCCAGCTCAGAGCGAGTGGGCGTCCGGTGTGGCCTCGCTCGAGATGGCGCTGGCGTTGGAGAAAAAAGTCAACGAATCGCTGCTGGAACTTCATGCGATCGCTTCGAAACATTCCGACGCTAATCTGACGGATTATCTCGAAGGTAAGCATCGCTTTATGTCTCCGTTCTACTCGTGGCGAGTGAGAATCCACCAGGTGTCTCTAGTGAGCAGTAGGGTATCAACTACTGCGGCAATATAGGATTCCACTTTTGGCAAGTGAGGATCCGCCAGGTGTCGCTAGTGAGCAGTAGGATATCAACTACGGCAATAGAGGATTTCACTTATGTCAGTTGAGGATCTACCAGGTGTCGCTAGGACACTAATTACTACGGCATTAGAGGTTTCCACTTGTGAGAGTCGCTCGCTACAGTAAACTTCGCCTAACTTGGACGAACTGGGACCGTCTTGCCAGAGTTCAGAAATCGATTACATGATTTTAAAAATGTTCTGTCTATAGAGCCGATAGCTAAATTTCGACGCGACAACTTTTTAATTTCGACCCCGTTCCTCAGTTATGAGGTCATCTTCGAGGTCATGTCACTAGAGTTTTTAACGTCTAGTTCTGCCGCTAGATGACTAACCCCTTAATCGGCACCTAACTGGATTTGTAAGGCTCCCTGTCGATCAAGCTATCAAGGTTGAAATAAAGTCGTCGTTGTTTGTGTATTATTCTGCAGGTGAATTTCTGAAGCCGCAAGTAGAGTCGATGAAAGAGATCGTCGATTTGACGACACGAGCGAAACTAGCCGGTGTCGGATTAGGAGAGTACATGTTCAACAAAGAACTGTTGGAGAAGTCTTCGTAACTCGTTTGCAGATGCGACATCGATCTCAGGGAAATCATCTCCGTCGAGGCCAATCTACGCGAGAGCATGAAAAAGCCGCCTTCGTTTCCGACCGGCTGTCTGCGGGTCTGTTTAAAGTCTTGCGTCTACGCAATTAATTTACTTTACACTCATAGTCACAGTCATCACTCTGCTATTTAAAGCTGGCTGTATCGGGGTCTCCTCACATGTGAAACTCAACATCGGCTTAACTCTTTCAGTGTTTACCATAAGATGCTGGAGATGATTGGATGAAAATTTTGAAAATTCAAACCCAGTCGCATATCATTAAGTGCGTCATGGTGCGGTGTATCATTAGTTACTAATTTAATCTTAATATAAGAAATGGCACTGCAGTGCGGTGTATAAGCGAAGTCCATTACCGACTAATACGTCGCACTGCAGTGTAGATTCATTGAAAGCGTTGAGAAAGGCCTTAACGCAGGATTTCATCTCTCGTGTAGATTGGTGTTTTCAAAATGAATCGGATCATGATACCAACGAAATAATTGTTATTACAATAAAATATATAACGAACATCAAAATTCGGGGTTCGAGGCCCACGGAGTACTCGTTTTTGAATTTTACTTCATACCAAAATTGATACTTTTTTAAGAACGTAGTATCGAGGCCCCGCCTTGTGATTGGCGTCCGGCAATATTCGTGTCCAAAAATGTTTCCTACCGAATAGTTTAAAGTGACACTCCTCCGTATTACTCAACTCAGCGAAGTATTTACAAAATTCATTAAAGACGCCCGCATTGACAGCGATATCCGAGAGTTTGATAGTACGGTAAACTTCACTTAAGTCCAGATCTTTTGACTTGAAGGCGATATCAGAGTTAGATCTTTGGTAATCAAGTTCAAATAGTTGAAAATCCATCGAAGCAAAAACAGTACCTCATTTCCCAATAAGTATATATATTTATCCTAGCTATTAACGTTTTCGGGAGTTACATTTTTCTCTCTTCTGGCATAGCGCAAGTGATTAAATTTTCATATACCGGTATTTATATAGAATAAATAACGGCTCTGTTTGCAATTAGCTTCATCTTATTTCATATAAATACCAGTATGATATGAAAATTTACTGTTTTTGCTTCTATGGATATCCGAGCTAAACGGTTTTGTTTTTACCTGCCGAGATGTTTCAATCGGACTTGAGCGGAGTTCTTGATTATACGTATCAAACTGGACAAACTTAATTAGTAGATTATCATTATCGAACAATCATGTCATCGATCATCGTATAGAACTTTGTATATTTTGTATGCGCGCGCTGTTTTTGGAAATATTATTATCGGTACTTGCTTCATTATTATACACTGCATTGAAAATATATTGAATAAATTTGAATTAATCAATATTCGTATCGCGGTTTTCAATCAGTTTTGAGATGTCTCGTAGACACGTGCCTTTTCGACTTGACTATGCCATATTGGTCGCCGAACAGTAACGCAATAAGTGATCTATGTAAACAGACCTTCCATGTTCGTAAATTACGCGATTATCTTTTTTTTTTAAAGTCCAGTGCGCCCCTTTCATCCCCATTAGATAACCAAGCATTGATACTTATCCATCCGGCATAGGTATGCGGCTATTCCACGCATAACTTCCGAGTTACGATTTGACGGTCTATCGTCATGTGTCAGACCAAACCACCCGATGTCCGTAAATTTGTAGTTTTCATGAAGAAATTAAGAGTAGTATGACATCAAATGTAGTACATGTAGTTTAGGCTGAAAAATTGATACCTTGTGTTTGTCATTTCGGCTAAGGTTAAAACTTGCAAAAATGATTATTTTCTTGATATTTATTCTTAATATATTCCTTATTTGAAAATCTGGCCCCAACGAGAGACCAAATCTGAAAAGGTAGTACAGTCAGCCCCCGATATACCGCCCACATCGGTGCGGAACGATTTTGGCAGTATAGAGAGTATGGCGGTATATCGGGGTTTTTTACTATCTATTTGAGAAAACCTGGCGGTATATGGGAGGTATATCGATGGTACATGTACTTTACAGTAAACTCTGTAAGTTCAACCCACGGTTAATCCTCAAGAGCTCAATATCTATCAAACATGATGTTTATCTAGAATTTTCGAAGGTCACTGGCAGATTGTCAAATATTGAAGACTGAAAATTTGTAAACAACAAAGAAAACAGTTGTTATGACGCACTTAATTTGGAATGGCGCACTTAATTTGGAAGGGCGGATTTGGCAATTGGTGTGGGCTTCTGGTTTAGGACAAAATTCTCACCACTGACAATTTGGTTTTTGTCCTTCTAGAAAAAATTTCCATAATTTTTGGAGAGCACAATCAAACTATTCTAGTCCACACAGTCGAACCCATAAATCCACCTACAACTGATGTTCAAAAAGAATTTTTATTCTAAGATTTTAAGGTATTTTCATTTCTGTTGAAAAGGTTTAGCTAAAACTTTAAAACGTTTAGAATAAAAGCTTTTTAAAAGACCATCAATTGTGGGTTCATCGAGCAGGACCAAATGTTACGGATAGTGGATCCAGACAGGGGCACAAGGAGTACGCCATGAAACAAACCCTGACCGTTAAATTCTTCATTGGTCTATTACTTTGCCCAAGGGCGGATCTGGGATTCTTTGAAAGGGGTGGACCTTGAAATTCGAATGGACACTTAATTTGAAAGGGCAGATTTGGTAATGCGAGGGCTGCAAGCGAAACATTGGTACGCATTGGTAGGGTTCTGGTGGCCCTTCCCACAGAACATTTGGGGCAATCAGAGGGGCTTCTCTTGTCCTTATCAAGATCTATTTGGATTTATTTTATAGTCTTTTAAAATTTTCTTTCCAAAAAATATTTTTCGATGGGCACATTCGAATTTTGTAGGGGGTGGAGCATTCCACCCGGTCCACCCCCTAAATCCACTGTGTTGCCCGAGATTTCCAGACAGGTTTCCACTCGGCGGCCACCAGTCTGTATTAAGCCAATTGGATGGGTTGTTTCCTACCTACTTGCAGATTGCTACGCATCTGATAAGCAAGAGAGAAATAGACCGCCGGCCGCCTAGCGGGAACCCGTTTGCCCAAAAATCTTGGGCAGTGTAACAGATGGGTTTGTGTCAGCGCGAGTTTTGACAGCAGGCAATAAAACCCTGGCAAGCGAGGACGCAACATCAACTCGGACTTCACCTTTTACCAATTTTGCCACGGTCCAGAGTCGGGCAAGGTTTACTGTGTACAACATAAGGTTCAGCGAACTCACTAACAATCGATTCAAAAAGTTGGCAAATCAAAGATTCTTTTCACCACCACCAGTTTTTAGAAACAAACAAATCGATGCAATGCGTCATGTGTGCATTTTATTTCATCATTTTTTTCGAATTCAAAACATATACGTACATAATTATTTATTTCGTTTTTTTTGTTTTGTTCACGATTATAAGAAATCGTTTGTTTTTTTGAAATATTTTTTTCATAGTTTTAGTTTTTATTCTACGCACGACATACGAACAAACGAATGGAAACCTTTCATTCGAAGTAAAACAGCTCGTTAAAAATTCATTACATTATATCTAAATATTCATATTCGATTATATACATATATTTCATAATAATAGTAATAGTAATAATGATAGTGATAATATGCCGGTACCCCAGAAACAGTACCCGGGATGAGCGATTACCAGAAAAATATTTACTTCGCTCTCCGCGTTCGACAGTCAAACCGGCTTGATCCAGATCAGTCGGGACCGGATCATCAGAAATCTGAATCAAAACATTGTATTTTATGCTCATTGACGTATACGTGGTCCAAAAAACACAGTCGACCCTCATCAAGGCACCAGAAAATCTGTTCGTTACAACTGATGGTTCTACATATAGCAGAACCTCGTTACAACGAACTTCAGGCCCCAGAAATTGTTACAGCGAACTTCAGGGCACTAGAAAATCTGTTCGTTATAACTGATAGTTCTTCATACAGCGGAACCTCGTTACAACGAACTTCAAGAGTCCAGAAAACCCATTTGTTTTAACTGATAGTTCTATATACAGTGGAACCTCGTTACAGTGAACTTCAGGGCATCAGAAAATCCGTTCGTTAAAACCGATAGTTCTAATAGCAGAACCTCGTTACAACGATCTTCATGCCCCGGAAAATGTTACAACGAACTACAGGGCACCTGAATATCTGTTTGTTATAACCGGTCGTTCTGTATTAAGTGAAACCTTGTCACAACGAAAGAGTTCAGAAAATCTGTTCGTTGTAACTGATAGTTCTACAGTTCTACATTCAGTAGAACCTGGTTACAACGAACTTCAGGGGATCAGAAAATCTTTTCGTTAAAAACTGAGTTTGTTACATATCCAGTATCAAATTATAAGAATTCGGAACGAAAATATTGATTTTTGATAACTGATGAATGGTCGTTATAACGAGATTCCACTGTAATCGACTATATCGCGATCAAGCCAGTTTGACCGCGCGCGAATTCGTTCATGAAACATTGATTAGATTCGAGGATTTTGAACTGTCAGCCCGCGTCGTAAACCGCCGACCTCGACCCGAACTAACGACGACGATAAAACGATTAGAAATAATATCCCGGCTAGATCGACATCCGGTATCCGGATCAAACCGGATCCGGCGCCTCCTCGGAAAAACAGTTCCAAATCCGACCCGAATTTCTCGTTCGATCTCGGAAAAAACGCGCTCAAGGATGTCGCAGCGCCCTAAAACTGAAAATATTCCTCAATAACCGAGATACGATGTTGACGGATGACTTTCGTGTGTTATAAATCGGGTTTTACAATTCGAATAAGAAAACGGCGTCCATCCCGGCACTACCAAGGTTCGGACACGGCCACTAGAGGGCGCACGTGTGTGGTACACGTCTCGCGGAGAAATGGTATAATAATTCTAGATTTAAAAACCGTCATCTAGTACAGTCGACGCTTTCGAAAACGATTGCGATGAGAGATGTGTTTTTTTTTCGGCGTATGAAACGATGATCAATGTCGGTGGCGATGATGACGCGCGATTTATCAAAGACGGCCGTCAGGCAGGCGTACGACGAATAATGGACGACTATGATATGATCGTAAGTTCGTTGTTCGGTACTCAATCACTCAAGTCATACAGATGGATGCTCGGGTTTTGCTGCAGTCATACGTCGGAACATGCGAGGCGCTTTCGCGAGACGACTTGATTTGCCGCGATAATAAGTTTGCCACGGGCAAATTTGGACCAGCCCCCAACCGCGGGAAAAACGCTCTGTTTTTCGAATATAACAATCATATCCAATAGAAATTCACCGAGCATTTTGTTATAGGCCTAACAGAGTTTTTGTTAGGGCATAAAAAAGAATCGGTACATCAATTTTTGATTTTAGGTAATTGCCCCTTTTCGGGTTTTATCTGCCGTCCCCAACGCGGCCCTGCACGTACTTCATCGACGGCGCGAAATCAAATCATCTCACGAAAACGCCTTCTGACTTCTCCCGGTCGATGTAACATCGCTACGACGACATAGTTTAATTTTAGCACCGCGCGCGCACACACACGTTATCATAGGATGGATGTTGGCCCCAAAATATTTCAAATATCGTATCATACGTATAAACATACATGTTAAAAATGACATCTACGCGTGTGTACAATAAATCTCAATCAGGGTCCCTAAAGATCGGTGATTACGGAATTCAAGGTGCTTTTTCAAGCAGTTTTCAATCGGAAAATTTCAAATTTCGAGGAGTGTATGCGTAAGTTTCATAGACACCTCTCGGTAAACCATTTAATTCAGAGGAATCAATACGTTTAATAACTGCTGGTAGGCCCAAGACCTGAACATTTTGTAATAGCCAAATCTCAATATTGCATAATCTATTTTGTAATTGGGCCAATATCTCAAAATTCAAGGAGTTTTCAAGACTTTTGTTGGACAATTTGATTAAATTCAAGGACATTCGAGCACCTTGATATTACATTTTTGGTTTAAGCCCTAGAAGGAGTTTTCAATGAATTCGAATCAAGGAGTTGTTAGAGACCCTGTCGATATCACCGTCGAGTTGCCGACCTCGGCGAGCTTCGGTAATCGCGTCGACGAGTCACGAGATAAGCTAAACTGCAGGACAGTTTTTCGGAATAGAGTCCGGATATAGCGAACCATGCTATTGAACCTGGTCTCTGTAGTTCGGCCCAAATTCCAAGATGTCCGATGCTTGGAAATGCGTTTCGACCGACCTATTGCGCGCTCGGTCATTAGTCCCGACCACCTGTCGACTAATTACGAGAACTGAAGTTCATCCGGGTGGTGGTCAGTCTCGACAGACGACGGTCAAAGTTGCCCAGTTATATGGATATGGCTTAGATACGAGACCATCTTAAGTCTGAAGTCGATCTAACAACTTAAGACCGGTTTCAACCTTTAAGACCACTTTGGAATTTAGGTCGTGCAACTTGGTTTCAATTTACCGCGACATTATAGTTGACCGAGTAAACTAAAACGCACACAGTTCAAGTCCCAAAAAAAAATTTGTCTTGCTTCAGAGTCCATTTTTAACAATTCCTAAAAATTCAGTGAAATCTGATCTAATTCCGAATTCTGATGACCAATTTGAAAAGCCAAAATATAAATTTCTACTTCTTTGTGACGTTGAACTTTTAGTTTAGGTTGACCAGATGGCACAACATTTTCTTGGTCGCGGTAAGATGATAATCGACAAATTTCACAAAGCTGTTTTTCTGATCTCGACGGTGATACGAGCTTGTACACGTATAAACTTAAAAATACACGGATATCCGTAAAAACACAGTTCACATACATCTCAAAAACGGAAGAAAAAACTTAACTTATTTTATAACTATTTTTCGTACAAGCATACATATATATAAATATATATATATATTTATATATATATATTCGTAGGAGGTTAGACACAGATAATTATTACCGAAATTTTGATTAGACAGAATAAAAGGTGACAAACAAAACGAACGATGATTCAGAGGTGGATCTAGGAAAAATCGGAAGGCCGGGTTCCAGAAGAAAAGGCGTATCTCTGGTAAAGCAACCACGTCGATAGCCTGCAGTTAATCCCTGCCATCAGTATTTGATATTCTTTTAAAGAAATTAACCGCAAAAAGATCTCCGCCTGGACGAAAAGGGCAACCTTAATGAAAGGCAGGCAATACAGGATTCCGCTTGTGGCAAGTGAGGATCAACCAGGTGTCGCTAGTGTGCAGTAGGACATCAACTACTCCGGCGATAGAGGATTCCACTTGTGGCAAGTGAGGATCAACCAGGTGTCCCTAGAGTGCAGTAGGACATCAACTACTGCGGCAATAGACAATTTTACTTGCGGCAAGTGAGGATCCACCAGCTGTCGCTAGAAAAGACATGGTTCCCAGCACCCCAGAGACAACCCCCTAAATCCGCCCATTAGAACCAGTGGAACTCGATTTACGTTCTCAAAATATTATGATCATTATATATTCTCATTATACGACCAAAGGCATAGGGATCTGTTTCGACTATAAGTTTAAAAAAAAAAAACGCGTCTAAATGAAGAAAGAGGTGGACAAAAATGTACCGCTTACAGGCTGGTGATGCTTATTCGGGAGAACTCGTTTTTTTTCGCGAAAAAAAAAAAAAATTCCATAAATTTCGTTCTTTTCCTTCACCTCAGAATGTTAGAATTTCGAATGCACCATCAATCTCACCTCCGAAATATCGAATCGCTAATCAATATACTTTGTTTGAATAGATATATCGCTTTTTTAATTAGTGTAAATGATAATGTTAACAAACATACGACACATAAGCCGCGATCACACGGAGAAGATTTGGCCCGGGCCAAAAATGCTCGTGTGATCGCGGCTATAGTCTTTCAACACCCGTAGTAATATCAATATTAATATGTTTATATATATATATCTTTATGCAAGTGCTTCGTTAATGTTCGTGTGCTAATTACGTAGCGTAATATTTCGTTAATTAAAAACTCCGTACGTTCTCGTATTAAAATCTAATAAAACAATACTAGAGATCGTTTTAAACAAAATTGGACCATAGCCTACAGTGAACTACTGGCTACTGAAAACGATAATAACCCTTCCATTGCCGACTTGTTATTACTCTATGCTAAGGATAATTTGATTCTTTTAAAAAATTCCACCCAAGGATACGGTAAAACGGCCATACCACTGAAAAGCGTTTACACCGTGGTGCCGTGTATCGTTAGTTACTTATAGTTCACAGTGTTTGACATGTGCTGCCATATTTTTTTTAGAGACATACAATACAATAACTAACTATATCAATACACCCGATGCGACGTACCGACAAGCCGAGCTCATCAATTTTATACACCGCACTGCGGTGAACACCCGATGTGATGTACCGAAAAGCGGAGCTCATCAATTTTATACACCGCACTGTGGCGAACACCCGATACGATGTACTGACAAGCAGAGCTTATCAATTCATACACTGCACTGTGGTGTACACCCGATGCCACGTACCGACAAGCAGAGCTCATCAATTAATACTGCCCTGAAAGGACTAAATTACTTGTCTAGGTAGATATAATCTGTTTACAGTAAACTGCTTCATACTAGGTACCGATCAAGACAGCAATTAATCTGTCTGGTTAGAAATATTCTGTTTACAGTAATCTGCGTCCTACACGGTACCGATCAAGACAGTAACTAACTTGTCTAGGTAGAATAATTCTGTCAACAGCAAACTGCTTCCTACTCGGTACTGATCAAATCGGTGAAACACTTGTCCCAGTAGAAATTATTAACAGTGCATAGATGGTTTTCGATATTCCGTTTTTTTTTTTTTAGTAAGAAACGACCCTAAACATTGACGTACCGATAATGAAACGCACTCTAAAAGGGAGATTCTGATCTTCTACAACGCAACTAAAATCTACGACCGTGCAAATTATTCTTTACAGTCGATTCAATTATTGGCAATTAGGTTATGATTTATGGTTCATAACCGTGCCTACGCAAGTGAGGATAGGGTGCTAGTATTCACCTTTTTTTTTCAAATTCGCTGTCTAATCCGGTTAAAAAATCTCTGGTTAAAAAAAAAAACATACGTACACGCATACGAGGGATAATTATTGATTGAAATAATTCATTTTTAAGTCGGTTAAATTCGGCGTTCATTTGAAATTAAGGATTTTGTGCTCGCGCCCCAATCCCCGGCAGGACGAATTAACGACTAGCGCGAAAACTCGATTGTTTGTTTCGTAAGATCGCACGACAACAGTCATCGAAGCATCCATTAAAAACGACACAAAAAGAAAAATATTGAAATTCATTCTCGATTCAAACCCTAATTGTATATCGCTATATAAAAACTTCTCGAGAACATAATGTCTGCCTGCATGAAATCCCCCTATGACATCATCTAACTATTACACACCGCAACATCAACATTTGGCTTTCTATTTTGAATTGCGGTTGAATGAAATTTGACGATGTCGTAGTTGTGCTTACGAAGGCGGCCATTTTTTCCAGATGGGTCTATAGCGTGGATGAAAATGATGGTGTTTTGATATGTTCGTTTGCGCTGTGATCGGCTCGAGTCAAATTGTAAACAACAAAACTGTCGAACTGGATCCACAGTGGAATTAAACGTACACGAACTGTGGAACCATGTCCAGAGTGAAATTAAACCCACACAACTGTGGAACTGGATCCAGAGATGAATTAAACCCACACAACTGTAGAACTGGGTCGAGACTCGAATAATACCCCCGCGACTGTGGAACTGATTTTAGAGTAAATTCAAACCCCGGCAACGGTAGAAATGAATCCAAGTCAAAACAGTTTTCGTTTCACTAATTCAAGGAGATCAAAGTAAGTACATACACATAACGAAAGCCTAACGTACTAAGTGAGCGGCCAATCGTAGAACAGAGCATACCGACTCGGCCAATCACAGCTCACTATATATGTATATATATATATATATATATATATATATATATATATATATATATATATATATATATATATATATATATATATATATATATATTTATATATATAATATATTATATATATATTCGATGACGACGACGATGGTCGAAGAACCAAGTTCACAATAAACGTAGCGGACATCATTATCCAATAACTCCATAAAACGTAAAACTGAATTTTTTCGAAATAAGGGGAAGGGGTTCAATATACTTTCAGACACTGTCGCTCACGTCGGAATTTGGTTATCATACTACAATGCATCGTTTCAATAGAAATCGACAGGTCACACACACTTTTCACGATCGAAACAGTGCGCGCAAATTTGCTTTTGCTGTTTTCGTTGTTTTAACGCTAAAATTCATTAGGCCAATCATTTTTCAAAGTGCTACGTTGAGTGTAAACTTAGCAGATGATTTTGATGATCGGGGAGTCGACTTCGTAGTCGCGCGCATACTTGATCGACTTTGAAATCGAGTCATTGAATAAACGACTGTTTACTCTTCTCGGAACCGACCGATTTGGACGCTTAAGCGCCGGAGATGATTTGGATATTTTGGGAAAATTCCACCCCGGTACGGTGTATGACCACTATATTGTCTTCGCACAGTGCGGTGTATCGACATGCTTAACCCTTCCAGCATTTCCTACACCGCAGTGCGGTGTAAAAATCAGTGACGGACTCTGCTAGAACACCGCATTGCAGTGTATTGATGTAATAAATAATTAGTTTTTACATGTATAGGCCTTTCTACTGAGAGATGGCAGCATATTTCAAAGATAGTGAAATATTAGCAACTAAGGATACACCGCACCGCGAAACGTTTAGAAATGTTTTCAAATTGTCTCCAGCGCTTTCGGATATAAATTAGTCGGCGCCGAAAAGGGGAAAACAAATCGAATTTCGACGCACGAGACTACGGATCCGATCGTCCCGACGTGGTACGCGCCACGTCGGAACGCCCCCGAAATACGATGAATCGGCGATGTCGTTGATTTTATTATCGACCTAACGCGTGGTGTTGGTGGCGACGACTGTACTAGATGTAACGTAATATCATAGCGGCGTCTTGTTGTCGCCGCCGAGCTTCTGCTGTTTGCGCGCGACATATTCGTTATAGCCGATTGTCATTTTCTCGCTGCGGTAACGCGTCAGCTTGATCGCGTGGCGCACGTCGTTCGTGATCGTCGTCTTGTAGCCGCCCTTCCTCAGCAACGAGTCGATCGTTTGTACCCTGTCCCAGCCTGCAAAATATACCGATAGAATACCTCGCGTGAATAGAAATACACGAAAAACGATGAGTCGCCGCACCGGGGACTGAGCTGTTCACTGTCGGGCAATGTATGCGACATGGGGTGGCGCCACGAAAAAATCAGTCCGAGGTAGACAAAGGATTGGAAAATAATTCCCAACGCTACTGAGTTCCCTGATTGTCAACTCGGTGAAACATTTAACGCAGTCTCAACGCTATCGAGTTCCCTGATTGTCAACTCGGTGAAATATTTACAGCAGTCTCAACGCTACCGAATTCCCTGATTGTCAACTCGGTGAAATATTTACAGCAGTCTCAACGCTACCGAGTCATCTGATTGTCAACTCGGTGAAATATTTACAGCAGTCTCAACGCTATCGAGTTCCCTGATTGTCAACTCGGTGAAATATTTACAGCAGTCTCAACGCTACCGAGTTCCCTGATTGTCAACTCGGTGAAATATTTACAGCAGTCTCAAACGCTACCGAGTTCCCTGATTGTCAACTCGGTGAAATATTTACAGCAGTCTCAACGCTATCGAGTTCCCTGATTGTCAACTCGGTGAAATATTTACAGCAGTCTCAACGCTACCGAGTTCCCTGATTGTCAACTCGGTGAAATATTTACAGCAGTCTCAACGCTACCGAGTTCCCTGATTGTCAACTCGGTGAAATATTTACAGCAGTCTCAACGCTACCGAGTCATCTGATTGTCAACTCGGTGAAATATTTACCTGTTTGCCCCCGATTTACTGACCTTGTTCAGTAGCTACCTCTGGAAGATAGGTGGCAGTTTTCTTCTGTCCCTTCTCGTTGTTGAATTCGATTCTAATTCCATGAACCCCGACCTAGAAATATTGCATCAAGTTGAAACAGTGATGTCATAGTGGGGGATATCGGGCAACCTTATTTGGTGGAAGGCTGTTTAAGTTCATCTGTTTGGTGCTTGATGACGTCATGCTGGATTTATAGGCAGGAACATAGGTCAAAATACCAATGTTATTTGATGATGTCATAGGGGGAATAATGGAGGCAGCAATATTTCCATAATACTCGAACAGGGTCGATTGATCAAAATTGATGATGTCATAGGGGGATCTACAGGAGGCCGCCGTTTATCTAAAGTACTCAAACTATCAAATTCGATGATGTCATGAGAGCATAGAAATACGGCTAATTCCGTAAATTCCCATATGACATCATCAATTTTGATCCGTCAACCCCGTGTTACACATATATAGGACAAGCCAATTCCTCGCCGTACAAATGTAAGTATCATGGAAATGCGGCTGCCTCCAGGGGGATTCAAGATCAAAATTGATGATGTCATAGGGGGATCTACAGTAGGCAGCCGTGCTAGCGCGTACGTACCTCCCAGTCTTGATAATTTTTCGCGTCTTCGAAGTTCGTCAATAACGATACCGAACAGTAAAGTCGATTCAGTTCGTCTTTTGCGATCGGGCTGAATCTGCTGTCCTTCATAGCGCTTGAAAAAAATGAAAACGAAAACAATGATCATTTTCTTCGACTAACCACTCCTCCGCCCATTTACGAATTGCCTGAGTTTTCCCTGATTTGTCCACGCGATCACGCGAGAAATGTCTAGGTGTAAAACTTAACAATTCATTCATCATTCATCGAATCACATACTAAAGGAACGCATGGTCAATAGCACTATCCGAATTCCCAGATTTTAGTGCGTACAAAATATGTCAATTTCCCTGATATTTCCAGATTTTTTTTTATTCTTCGATTTTTCCGGGCTTTCCAGCTCAGTGGTCCAGGCTATTCTGGACTGTTGTAACGATACCATACGATCAAATTCGTAAAAAAAACTTTGCCGGATTTTATCTAAATCAATGCCGATTTCTAGAGTTTTTTTTCAGATTTCAAAGTCAGCGGGGACTGAAGTTGATCTAAAGTTGGTTAGCGTTAAACAGTGGACAGTTGAACGTGAAAATTAGATAAAAAGTTCACTGTTTCAATGGATTCTATCCGAAAACTGAGTCCAAGATTTCGTCATTTCAAATTTCTCCGAATATCCTCCGTGCGTTACCTGGTAATGGCGTATTCCCTGAGGCCGCTGTGAAGATTCATAGCGGAAAATGTTCCGATGCAACCGCGTAGACGACGGTCCTTACCGATCTTCCACGTCACGAACAACGGACTGAAAAACAAAAACAAAAAATGAAAAAACTCGATTCACGATAAACGGAAGAAACACTCGCGTTGGATTTGTCCCTACAGATCGGTCATTCCTAGGATACCAGGATTGGAAAAATTTCCAATTCCAAGGAAGTATCTGCATTCACTTTCGTCCCAATACCGTAAGGAGGGAGGGAGGGAGAGGGGGAGGAAATGGTCACTACTGTCTATCTCAGTTAGACGCTAATTTGGTGGTTTTGTATAATCTATGCTTTACATTAACTAGGCCTATAGCGTATTCGCTTTCTGATTTGGCAAATGCTTCACATGGATACAAACAAATCCGGGTTGAAACTGTACGATTCAGGTGTAGTTTACTGTAAATTACATAACCCTTTCAGTGAGTCAACACCGCAGTGCAGTGTATAAATTGGTGATGAATTTTGCTAGTACACCGCACTGCGGTGTATTAACGTAATCGGTAATTAGTTTTTAACTCTATTAAACATGGCAGCACCCGTCAAACATAGTTAGATTAGTAACTAACGATACACCGCACCGAGGTGAGACACACTATAGCGGTATTCCCGTTATTCAACATACTGGGATAGAATTTTTCAAAATATCTCTATCGCTACAGGGTATTAACTAGTCAGCACTGAAAGGGTTAATTAATGTCTTTTTCTCATAATTGAATTTTAAAGGATTTTCGGACATTTCGCTCTAAGTGAAGGAGTTTCGAGCACCCTTTAAAATCACTTTCCATTCAGAACAAGTTCTTAAGGAATCAAGGAGTTGTAGGGACCCTGTGAGAACTTTTCAGGGAGAACTCTACCAAATACGGCCAACCACTGATAAATGTATCTAGGGGTCATTCATTTATTACGTACGCATAAAATTTTTCAATCCCCCTCTGCAAAATCAGCCATTTTTTCATAGGCCTATACATAAAGCATTACAGTACACAATTGCACTGACCCTTCCCCCTCCCCTGATGCGTAGGCAATAAATGAATGACCCCTAGGGTTTATTTTGACCAAGGCAAAATACAGATTTCAACCGAACAAAAACAAGGTCATTCCTAAATATAAGGGGGTTTCAAGGTAACGTCTGCACAATACTAATAAATGCATCATCACTTGTATATACAAAGTACTGCTAAAAAAGAACTACTAAATCGGTACTGCTTCATCTCATGAACCATGGCTTAATAAGCTAATTCTTAACCTATTCCGTAATCTAGGCCTCTGTATAACTACAAACCAAACGAATATCTGTTAATTGGCTGTTCATCAAAATTGAAGGAGTTTTGTGTATTTTACTCAGATTAAAGGAGTACGAAACTCCTTTAACAGTGATTTCAATATAGACGAGTGTTTTTTTAGCGCACAGGGAATCGTAGGAATCCTGTAAAACGCCGCATTCACAGAGATCAGAACAACTAGATGCACGCCGTTCAAAGAAACTCATCTTTAGATCTGCTGAACGCAGGACTTTTTTTGATGATAAAGAATGAACTTCAAGGTCCTTTATCCATCTATTTCTATCCCGGCTCGCGGTCGTGTGAGTTTGAGAGAGGGGGAGGGGGAGAGGTAGAGGGGGAGAGAGGAGAAAGAGAGTGGGAGGGGAGGGAGAGCGAGAAGGGAGGATAGGGAGGGAGAGCGAGAAGGGGAAAAGGGGAGAGGGAGGGAGGGGAAGGGGAGCGAGAGAGAAGGGGAGGAGAGGGGAGATGGAAGGGGAACGAGAGAGAAGGGGAGGAGAGGGGAGAGAGAGGTGGGAGAGAGGGAGGGAGGACAGAGAGATGATAAATCTATAAATACTCAAAATAGTTGAACCGATCATAAATAAAGATCAACATCCCGCCTGAGCACTTCATACGCGAGAACTCTCAACTGAACGCAGATGCCGCAGTGGATTTCTCAGTAAACATCTTTGGCGCCTATCAGCGTGCGGAAGCTGCTGAATTTTCCGGGAATATTTTTCTTCATCCGAGCCTGGCTCTCTAAGCCGCACTCACACGATATATCAACTCGAATATCGCTCACCAGATACACTGGTGCGAGGCAAAGTCTTTTAGAGTAGGGCGGCATTAAGGACACGCGGTGATAACTTTAACACCTAGGCTTAGCTATATGTAGTCAACGCTCAGATTTTAAGATCAGTCTAAAACCATCTTAGTTCGATAGCCATTCTTAAGACTAGTCTTAAGACATGTTCGGACTAAACAATATAACTGAGCCCATCACTTAGTTGTGCAGTCCTAGCAATAATGAAGGACCAAACATGGTCTAAGACTGGACTACTTTAGACAAAGTCTTAGCCTAAGTTGTAGGATTGGTTATAGAACAAAAACGAGCTTAGACTGGTCTTAAGTTGTTAGATTGACTATAGAAATTAAAATGAACTGAGACTGATCTTAACTCGTCAGATTGGTTACAGAACCAAAATGAGCTTAGACTGGTCTTAAGCTGTTAGATTGGTTACAGAACCAAAATGAGCTTAGACTGGTTATAATATGGTCTCAAAGCTGGCTGTAGAAAAAGGCTTACTGAAAGGTAAAACGTTTAAAGATCACTTAAACCACCAGCGGCAAAGATGAAAACCTATTTCGCGACAGAGCGCAGGGATCTTGCTATCTTCTGTTTCGGGTTGTCGCGCATATCGACGATTCTATTTTCAGCGCTCAGATTGAACTGCTGCGCGTGTAGTAGTAATATACACACGCACGCAGCAGCCGATCACGGTCGTCATCTGCCGGTGACAATTACTCCGGTTAAACCGTTGATCTTCGCTCGTGATGATTGGTTTGTTTTCGCTCGCTGACACGACGTCTGCTGATGGCCTTTTCGAATTTCCGCGAACTCGAGCCGGGCGATTCAAAGAAAAATCTGTTTGTTGCGACATTTTGACAAATTACACGATTATATACACCAGGCGTGTGTATCGTGTATCGGGGTGATGCCGAAACCCGGAGAGAAGCCGCTCTAATCCAAAACAAGGCCGCACAACCAAATAGGGTCGTAAAACTGAATGTGATGAACTCGCTGCGCAGCAAATTTCAGGATTGAATTGTTACTTCGAAAACCGCAAACTAATGAGAGAAAGAGTCAGGCACCAACGTCTAAGAGAGTTCTTTTTAAAATTTCTCTTCTGATATACAGATAGATCGCTCTATTCTCCGGTAGTACCGGTTAACTCGTTTTAAGTCGAGTGAAGCAGAATTTTCGTCGAAATATGTATTCGGAGAAAAAGCAAGAATTTTCAACACTACCTAGTTCCCCGATTGTCAACTCGGTGAAATCAAAAATGTACTTGTCGTGTACATAGGCAGTCCAACTGGCGGCCATCAAAATATGCTAGAGCCTGGCGGACAAGTGAAAACGACTAACCAACTTGCCCGCGAGTGAACATACTTGTGCCGGGTGAGAGGACAAGCGTTTAGAACGGGTTGAGGTAATGACGCAATCCTTTCTATCAAATGGTTTAAATACGAAATTCGGTTAGGGCCTAGCGCGAGGATTTTCCATTTTCCCACTGATAATATTTTATGGAGCTTTGCCTTGTATCGAATATAGCTCGACGCATTAACTATTGACAGGTTATCTAAAAGACCTGGTTACTTATATAGACGAAGGGCGTTGACCAAGTGTACGGGCGACATCTCTCTCCTAGAGAGATATATTCAAAAAACGATTTCTAAGAAGTTTTATTTCGTAAGCACACACACACACTGTACTCAGTCACATATTGTACACACTTGCGTGTGATATCGATGAGATCAATAACAGACTCTATAAAGATACAAGCGCATGCATCAGATCTATATGAAAATACGGAAATAAGGAATTTGAATTGAGTCCTGGTTAATCTAGTTTTACAGCTGTGGCGTCTATTGTTTCTACGCCTGCCCGCCCCCCCCCCCCCCCCGCACACCGTAGTAGTTCATATATCATAGACGCCTCAGATTCCACTTATCACATCAGCAGATCGATTAAAGTACTTCCCTTAAAAATGCTAGTTTGAATGGGCGTCCTAGACACAGTTCAAGTTGTGTGGGTTCAATACAACTGTGGATCCAGTTCCGCAGTTGCGCGGGTTCAATGCGCGCTTGGATCAAGTTCCACAGTTGTGCGGGTTTGATTTGATTCTGGATCCAGTTCCACAGTTGTGTGGGTTCAATACAACTGTGGATCAAGTTCCACAGTTAAATGCGTGTTTGGTTTGACTCTGGATCCAGTTCCACAGTTGCGCGGGTTCAATGCGACCCGGGCGGCAGTCCTGTGGGTTTGAATATGGTGAAAAAGCAATTGCAGTTTTGGCCTTACATTCACGAGGCCCTCAAAGTTATTCGAGAACGACATAAATTCTCTTCACCCTGCAGTAAATGGGTCCTGTTCTGATAGATGATTCCAGAGTGCCTAGCAGCTGCTCGGATATTACTTCTACCCAGGGAAAGATGACTGATACATGAATATAGTTAAAGAATGGGGGTAATAATAGTTTGGCGCGCATTTGAACAGACTCTAGTTTGGATACCTACGTTATATAAATTACACTGTTATTATAAATAGATCAGCCTCATGTGACGCTTATCAAGTGCATTATTAGTTGATAAGTTCAATCAATAGTGAATATGAACTTGCGATGACCTGCTTTATAGGTTTACATGGAGCACAGCTGTGTAAGCCGCTAGACAGACAAACACACTTTAAGCACGGTGCCTGGGGACTGTTGACATTGCGCAAAAAACATAGGCCTAGGGCACTGGATATTCAAAAAGGGCGCTGAGTGAACTACCTGAACCAGTAATTTAATTCGATCGGCTTCGATATTTTTAGCACGCCCATTTATCCGAAAGTGCTACTTTTTTTCAAAAAGGGTACGATTATGTTTCGAGATTCAAAAAAATTAGAAATCATTTTTTTTCGGAAATCAAAGTTTTAACTATTAGCTGCTGTCTCGCTGGATAGGGGCAATCTCTGACAGGGGAAGGTAAGGACCCTCACCTGCCATACGTCGTGGAATCCTCGTTTGCCACAGTTGCCGCGCGGGTAGCCTACCCCCATTCATTCGAAATTCTTGTTCAAAATTTTTGACTTCTTTTTTCTCAGAAAATAGACTCGATCTAGGCCTATATCACGACACGGCCTACGCATGCGATATTTTGATCCACAATTTTAATTTGTCTAATTAGTTGATGATCTACTTTCGTTAGGCCTCGTATGGATTAGGCGTGGCGACAGCCAGTCGAAGCCGATCAATTATTCATCTAAAATTAGAAATTCTAAAATCCCATATCAAGCGATGACTCAAAATTTAATCGAAACAGCTTTTCCAGACTATTGTCCTCATTCCTATCCTATGTAGGACATTTCTTCGAGGCTATTCCGGAAAGGTTTGAGTCATTAAAAAAGCTTTTCAGTCTATAGGCCTATTCGGGACTAAAAATATGTAGGCCTATATGTTACGGTGCAGGTCTTTTTGTGAGCCTAATGTTCTGCGATTATCTCTGAATCATCGAAAAACCTTCTTAGCCTATATTTTAGGTCTTTATGAGGCCTATTAGGTGGGGGCGGATTTAGACCGTGTCGCCCGACACAGTCGGAATTTTAAAGTGCCTTTTTATTTTTTCTCTGTATCAAAATTTGCCGTTGTAACCACCTGAGATACGCAATAGATATTTTTCCTAAATATATAACCCATGTTTCTTGACTAAATGCCTCTCAGAGATGCCCAGAAAACTCTAAAATGATAGTAAAATTTCAAAAATTTTGCTGATACGCCTTTCCGCCCTAAATTAAGAATATATGCCCTTTTTATTGGTCGACACGGTCACAGCATGTCCCTGGATCCGCCCCTGTTAGGTAATATTTTGAAACATCAGAAACGTTTGCAAGCCTATTTTGAGCTAGATGTAGATGTTTTAGAGCATATTCGTGAAAAGTCTGAATCCTTGGAAATGGTTATCAGCCCATTCAGGGCTAGGCCTAGAGTAGATCATGTTTTTGAGCCTATTCCGGGAAAGTCGGAATCATACAACGAGCTTTTCGGACTAAATTGAGCTAGGCCAACGTAGCTTTAGGTCTTCCGGCTTCCAATAAAAAAAACCCAACGTGCGTATAGGGGGGATGCAGGGGGTTCGGGCCATCGATCATTGTTGACAATGGTCCGCCCATATGCTGGCTTTATTAAGAAAAAGGCTTTATTATTGTGTTTGGTTCAAAAATAGGCCATTTAATTAAGCTGAAATATGTAACTATTACGAAACTATTACAAAAACTATTATGAAAAAATATTCTTTATTTTACTTATAACTTACAGCGCGAATAAGGGCTAAGTATGTAAGTTACTAAGACCTTTGTTATATCTAGTGAATTGCCATGGGAGTCTCTTAATTCTGGGGTTCAATTTTTTTCAGGGGACGTTTCCAATCTGACCTATTTAGGAACAAACCCACCCGACCTGACATAGGCTATTTCCTCGCCTGCCTGATTTCCAACTAAGTTCAATCAACGACAATGAATGCGAATCTGAACTGGAAATTACCAGGAAAGGTCATGGTGCACAATTCTCCTTGGCATTCATTAATCGTTTGTTTACGTACTTTTGTTGTTTACTAACGACACTGCTGCCACCCCTCTGAGCAACGAAATGGACTCACCCTTGTATGCTTGCCATACAGATCAAAACAAACAATCCTGCTACCCCTCAAATTGGCGAAAATGCATAGTTTTAGATGAAAATAGAGCAAATTGTTACTACTTTCATAACAGGGAATTAAAATGCAATTTTTGCCTTATTCAACAATTTCTGAAAAGTGTTGATTCCTTTGTTTAAAGAAATAAATTGCCATTTTTCAATTAATTATTTTGGGCAAAATTGGACCAGTGTTCAGAAAAAAATGGGCGCTTAAAACTTTTCGTAATACAGAAGTCACGTATAAGATCCCACAAGACCCACTGCAGAAGAGGTACTTTTTCGGCAATTTCAGCAAAAAGGAAGTATCGTTTGTCTGAGAAAGAAGTACTTTCCAGTAAAATGTGGACCCGTAAGATAACATTTTCGCAACGCCTTCACCAAGAAAAAGACATCGCAGCTCAATAATTCCCAACGGCAACGCGAACAAACTGTTGAATTTGCGTGACAAAATTGCCCACGAAAAATAAATAAATGATAACGAAATTTGGAAGGACTTTTTCATCAAAGAGAAGAAAAAGTGATGTTTGTCTGAACATTTCTACAAAAGAAGGACGAAGAAGTACTCGGCCTTGGACCGCTCTGAAAACAGTGAATCAGTATTTTTGATTGATGATGATATGATTTGATGTGTGGTCAAACTCAAAAAAGTAAAAAAAAAGAAAGAGGCGTTTACTTACTATCGGTCGTTAGTAAATGGAGGGTTACGAGGCGGGTCCGTGCTATTCAACTGACCCAACAATACATCAAAACAATAGTAACACATCTCCGCTTTCACGACGGTTGCTGGTGCTGATGATGATGCTGCCGCTGTAAATCCGTTTTGTTGATGATGGTGATGATGCTGATGATGATGTCCTCCTCCGTCATTGCTGCAGTATAAATGACCCCCGTTCTGTTGATGCTGCTGCTGTTGGTCTTTGCTGCAGTGATGATGGTTCGGGTGAACGGCGGCCGATCCGTTGCAGCAAATGGCCGGTAAAGAGTTGTTTAATTTCTGTTTTTTCACACCACAACAGCCAGCCGCCATTTTGTTGGAATGTTTCCTAGTTTCGTTCGAGCTACGTCCGCTAGGTGGATCAGGATTCGACATGCGCCAAATTGGAGACGTTGAAATAGCGCTCGCCTAATCCGGGATCGGATTGTAGACTGATTGTTGGTCAAATTCCGGCAACCGGTCTATTAAGCTAACAAACGCATTCAGAAAAATTAAATTCCAAAGCTAATACGATGCCTTCCGATAAATTGTTCAATTTTAATGCTACAGCTTATGTCAAGCAGGGCACTAACTATTTTCCCATCATTTTATCATGAAGTGTAAACTAAACACTCTTCAAGTTGAACACTATCACAACGAAAATTCTAATAGATATTCGATAATTTAACCCATTTTCTATCATTCAGCTTCACAAATCATGAGTAGGCTTATAACAAAGCATCAAATAAATAAACTATTGAATTGGATCACTTAAAAATTTTGTCGTTTTTGGTTGGCATATAGCAATGGACGAAAACGCAAGAAAATCAATTTAATTTGGATTACACGTATTCTGACATCGTATTTTTGGTTATCTTTATTTGAGAGGGTAATCAGCAACATATTCCGTTCAGCTTTTCAAAACTTTGTTGTTCCTCGTGCGTATTTCTCTTTTCGGTACTAAAACAATATGGCGGCCGAGATTCGCTATTTTCTCTAAATTCTACGGGATTTTCGTGATAAAAGGTAAATTACGATAGTGGAACGTAGATTTTTCCATCTTGTCCTAACCGGCTTCGACGGAGCTTCTATTTCAAGAAACGATCGAGTATTTGATTACGTTTTCAGCGCAACTACAAGGCTTCAAATTCGAAAAGATTTACGATTTGCGGAAGTCCTCCGGACGGTGGCGCCACCGTAATAACGAATTTCTCCGCAAAAATGTACATTTTAACCCTTTCATCGTTGACGATTTCCCAACTTTCTTTGCTGCAGAAAAGTTTGGAGATACGCCGGGCCATTTTTACCTTTTTTTAGAAACAACCGTATATTTTGCACAGGTTTTTCACACTAGTCTAATACGATGGCAATGCCGAATGGATGTGGGTGGTGGACCGTAAACTCGTTGGTTGTATTCGTGGCCCTACCTGAACTCTCCACCTAAAATCCCTAGAAATTTAACAATTTCTAAAAAAATAATGATTTTGAATATTATTGACAAATGAATTTAATTATGACAAGCCCTTTGACGTAGGGTATAGGCCTATAGGCCTATACCCATTCAAAAATTTTGGGGGAAGAAGTTAACATCTGGATCCGTCGAGGAGTTTAGTAAAAAACTGCTCTTCCATGAAATTTCACTCGCTCTCTCTCATTCTGTTGCCCTAGATGCCAAATATTGGCCCTGTACCGTAGCTTACTTGGACTCGACCTTGAAATTAATTATCCAAATTCATGAAATAGGCCTGTTATAGAATAAGAATTATGATTGCAAAACAAACTCCAAAATTCACATTGTATAATTGTTATTTTGATGACGAAGCGCACATCGACCCGCACGGAACCCCCTCCCCCCCTAGGCCTACTAGAACTATCAATGTAAAATCTTGGACCTATTAATGATGGTTTTAACAGCGTTGAAATATAAATCATTAGGCCTCACTATTTAAGGAAATCTTTTCTGGCCCTCTTTTTCATTCGGAATATGATATTCTTTCTAATTCATAACATTGACAAAGTGTTTCATACATTGAGATTAATCTAATTTCAGGATAGATGCCAGATTTTTTCGCGACTACGCCCAACGTCTCGCGGGGGTAATTCCGAGACGAAAATTACGCGAAAGGAATTTTTGAAACGTTCGATTTAGAAATTACGAAAATTATTGCCGAATGGCTTTGAAGCCGATTTTACGCCTGAAAGCCGACGAGCTGTTCATGAAATGGCTCGGCGACACGGACGCGCTCGAAACGCTGAAGGAGAACCTGCGTCAGATCCGCGACAACGAGACGATCTCGTTCCCGGCGCCGGTCGCGAGTCCGCGCAACTGCGTCGTCGGCGGCAAATCGGGGAATTCGCCGCGACTGCGACCGGGTTCGCCCAACACGCCGCCGTGCTCGCCGACGTCCGGTGACCGGCAGAAGATCGCGAGTCCGCGGAGTCCGCGCAAATTCCAGAAACAGACGAACAAACAGCAACTCGGACAGTCTAAGGTAGGGATGAGAAGTTTTCTATTTCGCTTAACCCTTTTTTTCAGGGCTCATTTACTAATTAATAACTAGGCCCTAACTGAAAGTGCTGGAAATGATTTGAACATGGTTCCTGCGGAACAGGGATATCAGGGAAAACTTGAAACTGGAAATTTGGAATGATGATTCCCCGTTTGGAAATATTTGGAAATTTGAGAAGTTTTCCTCAAATCAGGGAAATGTTTGGGAAATTCATTTACGTTTCATGTCCTGGCGACTTTCTTCAACAATTTCCCTTGAAAATCACCTTTTCATCAACCAGTCACCTCTAAAATGTCGACTGGAGTATGATGATATCTGTTCATTTTCATGAAGGCCCCTGTTTCCATTTGGGAAAATTGAAAAATGCTCAAGGGAAAAACCTGGGAATTTTCATTTCATGTAACTGTATAACTATGTTCGAAAATCTAAAAAGATTCCATCCCAATGTATTGGAACTCAGTAGCGTTGAGACTGCTGTAAATATTTCACCGAGTTGACAATGGTAACTCGGTAACGTTGAGACTGCTGTAAATATTTCACCGAGTTGACAATCAGGGAACTCGGTAGCGTTGAGACTGCTGTAAATATTTCACCGAGTTGACAATCAGGGAACTCGGTAGCGTTGAGACTGCTGTAAATATTTCACCGAGTTGACAATCAGGGAACTCGGTAGCGTTTGAGACTGCTGTAAATATTTCACCGAGTTGACAATCAGGGAACTCGGTAGCGTTGAGACTGCTGTAAATATTTCACCGAGTTGACAATCAGGGAACTCGGTAGCGTTGAGACTGCTGTAAATATTTCACAAGAGTTGACAATCAGGGAACTCGGTAGCGTTGAGACTGCTGTAAATATTTCACAAGAGTTGACAATCAGGGAACTCAGTAGCGTTGAGAAATATTTCGCTGAAGTTTGGAGCATGTAGTCTCTCGGTCTCTCTGCTCTCACCATGATTCTTTTTTCTCACCTTGAAGTTTCTCCGCGTAGAAAATAAAGTAAATCATCTCGGCTGGAATTTCATATCGAGAACAGTTTGTGATTGAATTAATATTAAAGAGGTTGTTTGTTGCGATGGAATTCCGGCGCCAGGCGTGTAAGTTGTAGTTTGTTTGTTTTTGCATGCGCGTGCTATTCGTACTTGTACGAGAAACGTCTCGACTTCTAAGGTCAGAATTTTCTATTAAATTGATAAACAAAAATTTCAGACGCTGCTGCGAGAACAAGTACAACATTATTTCATAAGTTTAGGTAATCAAATCAAGGGACTCATAAATAATGGATTTTTTAAAGATATTTGCCCGTACATTGCTCTTTTGAGGACTAACGATCCCAATCGGCCATCCGCGATAAAAGTAGCCGCGAAGGTTGGTGTTATTCGCGCGGTGTAAATTTGAAACCAAAAGCGTCGAATGTTTTTGAACAGCCCCGATCTGTTCAAACGAAGTAAATTTTCGCGAGGGGTTGGGTTGGAATACAGCGCGTGTTATACCGTCGCTTACCGACTCATTCTTGTTGCTCCTTGTCTCCATCCCCCTGACTAACCTCCCCTATATCCCCCTATACTCTCTTCTCCCATGCCTATTTCCGTCTCCTTGTTGCTCCTTAATCTCAAACCCCCACTCTCTGTATTCCCCTTCGCTCCCCTCATCCTTACTCCTCCTCCCCTACCCCCTTATAACCTTCCTCATCTCTTCCTCAGGCCTCCCTTTCATTCTCCATCCATCGCCTGCTTTCTGTGTTCTCACCCCGCTCGTTACGCTCTCCCTCGCTCCTTTTTGCTCCTCAATCTCTAAAACCCCTTCTCTCTACTCCCATCCTCACACCCCTAACCCGCTCACTCTCCCCCACTCCTCACCCCCTCGTCATCTTATTTTTCCTTCTCTCCCTCGCCCCCTCTTCTTGCTCCTTTTTCCATCATCTCCGCTGCATTCCTCCTATTCCTCCTGACCCCTTCCTTTTATGCATGTCGCTCTCTTCCTCCCGGGGGCGGATCCAGAAATTTCGAATAGGGGGCTCAAAATATCTGAGGCCTAAAACATAATTGGTACGTGAACGGATTTGGCCCCTCCAGGTTGTGAAAATGTTATCTCGGCACTAAATATAGGGGGCCCGGGCCGCTTTAAGGTCTCCCCTTTGATTTGCCCCTGTCTCCTCCCCCTCGGTCGACTGGTAAAACAGAACTCTTCCTAGTAGAATATACACGCGTACGTGTATATACCTGTACCATCTCTACTACCGAACACACGTATCATCCTACGACTCGCGCACGGTTTATATATAGAACTATAGAGAACTTCTTCATCGAGATCGAAGAAGGTGAAAACCACCAGCAGCACCACCGCTGCCGTCATAACGCGTCGAAACGCCCGCAGCGTGAGAAACACCGACGCGATTCGGAGAGAACTCTCCCGACTACGGGACGTACGTTATAAAGCATGTATTAAAGCGCAAGGAGAAAATGAATATTTTTCGCATTTAAACGAACATTTTTTCGATGAAATATAACTAGGAACTTTCTGAAAGGATTCGCGTCGCGATCGACGGTTAATAGTGTGCGTACTTTCGCGGTTCAATTTCGTGCTTTTCTGGTTTGAATGGAAGTTACTAAAAATTTAATTGGATCGGTGGTCATTTGAATTCCGTTGTGACTAGTGCGGTGACTAGATGCTGATTCGATACGCTGGACTAGATGAATTGAGAGTTATCGGGCTGTCAGGTTTGATTCGCTGGTGACTGGAGGCTGGCTTGATTCGCGGTGACTAGAAGCTGGTCCGTTCGTGACAACTACGTAAGATGCTGTTTGATTCCTGGGGCCAGTTGCACAGTCGTGACTTAAGTCCAAGAGTGGTCTTAAATCTTAAGACTGGTCTTAAGTTGTTATATTGGCTATAGAACAAAGTTGGTCTTAAACTGGTCTTAAATCTAAGTCATGACTATGCAACTGGCCCCTGGTGACTAGCACGGTGACTAGACGCTGACTTGATTGATGGTCGCCAGTTTGATTTTTGCTATATATCTTGCAGGTTACATCTCACAGTTTTACGTCAATTGTTATAGTTTGAATTCTACTTTCTGTAAAAATATCTTTTCGTTAATTAGTTAGTTCGAAATGTAGTTAGCGGATTAAGAATTTTAATTCCTAAGAAAGTCGACTTGATTTTTGTCAAGTCAGGCCAAAGGATCACAACTGCATTATTAAGGAGTTCAGTAAGAGGTGACCTGATCTTAGTAGGCCTCCAGGTAATAATAGGTAACCAGATGGCGTCATGAACAGTCAGTCTAATGTTGTAAGAATAACTACAGAACTCGAGTATATTTTTAAGAGCCTCGAAGTTGAAGGCCCTATAAAATTCACTTTTGTACTGTCACATGGAATCGTCTATTGTGGCAGTAGTTGATGTCTTACTGCCCACTAGTGACACCTGGTGTGTCCTCAATTGCCATTCGTGGAATCGTCTCTTGCCCCAGTGGTTGATGTCCTTATGCACACTAGCGACACCTGGTGGATCTTCATTAACTACTACTGGAATCCTCTATTACCGCATGCAGTAGTTCATGTCTTATGTACGCTAGCGACATCTGGTGGATCTCGACTAGCTATAAGTGGAATCCCCTTTTGTCCCAGTAGTTGATGTCCTTCTGCACACTAGCGACACCTGGTGGATCCTCACTTGCTACAAGTGGAATCCGCTATTGCCGCAGTAGGTGATGTTCTACCGCTCACTTGCGACACCTGGTGGATCTCCACTTTCCACCAAGTGGAATCCTCTATTGGGGCATATATATTGTAGCATTGCAGTTTCGACTCTATCGAACTGACAATCCTCATACAGGATAATTATCGATGCGATGCGTAGGATAGTTAAGGGGGAGAGAGTGAGGGCTGGAACAGGTTACTGTATAATCAACAGCTGTTAACGGTTAATAATAATCTACCTATGTAAACTCAGTACTGATGGAACTTTCTCTTCCCTCCCTATCTTCCCTCTCTCTCTTCCCCCTCTCTCTCTTCCCTCTCTCTCGCTCTCTCTTCCCTTTCCCCTCCCCTCTCCAGCTCCCCCTCCTCCCTCTCTCCCTCTCTTCCCTCTCCATTCTCTTCACCCTCTCCTCCCTCTCTCCTCCCTCTCCTCCCCCTCCTTCCCACTCTTCCCCTCTCTCTCTTCCCTCTCTCCCCTTCCCCCTCTTCCCCTTCCCTCTCTCTCATCCCTCTCTGTTCTCTCTCCCTTCTCTCTCCCTTCTCTCTTCCCTTCTCTCTCTCTTCCCTCTCTCTTTTCTCTCTTTTCCCTCTCTCTTCCCTCTCCCCCTCTCCCCTCTCTCTCCACTCTCGCAGCATTGTAAATATTCAGCTGGATGCTGTTGTAATCTTTCATCGTCGATAAAGGATGGTTGTTTTTATATAAATGAGGCACGGTTCGTTGCACCGCCACAACTCACAAGTGTAGATGTTGTGTGTGTGGTTATAAACTAAACCAGTGCGCATGATTTTCATCTATATCGTTTTGTTGCCAATTTTTCTTTAGATACTGATATCTTCACGCCAGAATTCGTACAATCTAAACCACGTGAGTGCTGCGAGACCCGGTTTCCGGGCCAATGTGGTGCCGCGGAATTCGATCGTTATTTCTCGCGGGACGGGACTATCACAATTCGTAGGATTATTATCGCATCAACTTATAGAATTCTCGCAGGATCAATGCTCGAATTCAACTCGGGATCATCTTGATGCAACTTGCGGAATTCTCACCGGAATACCGTTTGAATTCAACTTGATGCAGCTTGTAGAATTATCACCCGCAATGATTATTGTTTGAATTCAGCCAGAAGAAGCAACTCGGATAATCAGCTTGGATTTCTTGATTGAATTCATCTCTGTTCAACTTGTAGCTATATTTACGTATAGAATAATTGTTTGAATTCCTTTTGGTTCAATTTATAGAAGAGATAACTGATTGAATTCACCTTATTGAATTCTATTGGTTGAATTCAAGTTCTGCGTTCATCTAGGAAGCAACTTTTCACTCGCTCGATTAACCGCAAAAAAGAGTTGGTCAGTTTTACCGATGTTTAACAGTCTCCATGTTTTATAAGGGCGGCAACCCCCTTCTTTTTTACATGTAGGCCTATATCCACCCCTTTCACTTTTACATCTTCCCCTTATAAAATAACTGCAGCCCCTATCAGAGTGGATGTCAATATTCTATCAATGCTCATAATTGCGCTCAAATATATTGAGCTTATGTGAAAAAATAGGACATTACGCTAAAAATGAGCTTAGATTTTCTGTATTTTTGTGGGCTCGAAAGCCTTGTGGTTTCAGCAGCCGTGATGTCACATTGCAGTCCATTTAAAATTTCTGCAATTACGGAGAACATTGTTTAGAATTTTTTTTTTCTTCATGTTGGAATTCATTTCATAGATGGTTTTTGGTCGGTCAATTTTAGTGTGTAGTCAAATCGACGGTTAATTCGTATCAATCTAGCTCTCGATTATGTAGGACTGGCACCTGGCGATCAGGGGGCAAAAATGCGAATAGTTTTCTTAGGATCGAAGGGTCGGGGTTTAGATGAATCCGTTTTACACCTATGAGCACGCGGCCGGGTCGCTCCGATCGTCGGAATGGGGTTAATCTTCGCCAGGCTCGCGGATTACCTCTCTTAAAGAATAAGCCGCGTTGCTTTTGACGCTGCTGCTGCTGCTGCTGCTGCTGCTGCTGCTGCGGCGGATTAATAAAGGCCTAGTTCGCGCGCGTTTTCTAAAACAGGACTTCACCGGTGATCGGTATTCAGGTGTATTCAGGTTAATTACGACGATTTCGTTTAACGCTTAACGAATGATGATGATTTCCGACGGGGTAATAACCTCACACCTCACAGAGTTGCGAGTTCGATAACGGCATTATCAACCCGCTAGAACGTCGAGTATGGCTTCATGGACCGTTTTGAAACCTATTTCACGATGATAACGATTAATTTTCTTTCGTAGGCATTGTCCTGGCCCTGGTATTTAAAAGACATACCACAACTACATTGTTGTTGGGACCCAGGAGTGCGGGCTTCAGATCATGTGGAAAAAAAAACAACCATGATTTTCAAATGATAAGTCATCAGCTTGGGACATATTTTCGTGAAAACAAATAACAAACGTCCAAGATATTACATTTAATTACTCACCAACTAATGAAGACCAGGCATTGTAGGCATTGTTCTACAGTTATGAGCAGAAATTCAATGTTTGAAAGTTAGATAATTGTTAATGGGCTGAAACTATTGGGTTAAATCATACTCTCGCCGAATCGTGGATTGTTCGTCCGTTCTCAAAGGCCCAAATTAACCGCGGTCAAATTCGGCGCGTTTATTGCCGACTTTCTCTAATGATGATAGTAAAACGATGAAGATTCATTCCCGCGAGTCAGATAGAAAACTTACCCGAGTAATAACCTTTAATCGCTGATTAATCGTAATAAAAACAATAGAAGTAAAACAATACATGTTTCTGCTATGATCACTTTATTAGAACATGGAACATTAGAACATATTCGGCAGCTTAAAAATCCTGTTCAAAATCATCGAAAAAACGAATTGGTTTTCTTTTCGTCAGGATTAGGATTAGGATTAGGATTTTATTTACACTCCAACCATTTCTATGGTACACGGAGGGAGACTTATACAAAGTATACAGGCTGACTGTTAGGCACGCCATCTGGTGGTGTGGCGCATATTTCATATTTCCAAAAATATATTTCAAAGGGAATGCTCTTTATAAATCTTTTGTATGATATCTCCGATGGGGTTTATCCTGGCATCAAAGGACTCTATCATTAGTTTGCGTTGTTTTCATTGACTCCGAAGTCGAATAAACAAGCTTCTACTCCGCAGTCAAATTACAGGGTATATCCTATATACGGCTCTGTCATTCTAAACCAAAAATGCTTCTAAATGCAACTTGAAACTCTTTAAGTTCGGGCAAAATTCTCGAAACTCCATTGAAATTCCTTCATTTTTGAGAAACGGGCAATTTAGAGATTTTTGTCTAGTTTGCGTTGTACAGTAGACTACGCCTAAATCGGTTACAGTCGGGGACCAGGATTTGTTTCTTTTAGCCGATCAGGCGTTTGCCAAATTAGAAGTTTAGGCGGATGAAAATCTACCTAAGAAACCATCGGATAAGTGGTTTACTGAGTACCAACTTGAGAGGGAAGGAGTCTAGGCCTGAAGGTGATACATGTGATCCTCGAAATTTGAAATTTTCACCTTTAACCCTTTCAGTGCTGGCTAATTAATACCCTTTAGTGCTGAAGATAATTTGAAAATTCTGAAAAATTCCACCCTAGTGTGTTTAATAACGGGAATAGCACTATAGTGCGTCTACACCATGGCGCGGTGTATCGTTAGTTACTTATAATTCACTATGTTTGACAGGTGCTGCCATCTTTCAAGAGAGATAATTAGTAATTACTAATTAAATTAATACACCACAGTGCGGTGTACTAGCAAAATCCATCACTGATTCGTACACCGCACTTGGGTGTACCCACACTAAAAGGGTTAATTTTCGTGAAAACTTCTTGTAGGCCTATCAAAGAATGACCGAGCCGTAGGGACCCCCGTATTTACGCGTATTCGAAAAACGAATTTGAGAACGGTTCGGTTTTCAAATGTGTCTCTGTATTTAACAGCTTCCGCTCCTCGGCTTGTGCCGCGTTACTACAGAAGATCTTCTCGTACGAAACTATCGACGGATTATCGGAATTTAAGAAGTCGAAGTCTGCCGATTTTGTGACGAAGCCTCTGAAGTACGAATCAAGCGTGGAAGTGACGAAAAACTGCGAACGTTTCGACGCAACTGTTTGGATGAAATTTCGATGCGACGTACATTGTATAGCATCTGTAAATAGATACGAAAAAAGTGAACTTTCAGTTTTCCGGTTCTGGGGGGCTTCGGAGTAGAATCACTTTTCCAGTGTAGCCCGGGCGTTAAACCGAACGGAGATTACGCACAGAAATATTTGACTTCGAGGACGTAGTTTCGGAAAAAGGATTTTCATTGAATCCGCGTTTGAGCGTCAAAGCGCTTAGGATTGTCGAAGCGAGGAAGTGCGGGATTGGAGATACTTTTCGCGCTGTGTTATCGAAGCTCTCGATTGTAGAAACGAACGCGGAAACTTGCATATCGGATTCCCTGGATTTGAAAAAATTTAAAATATTAAGATCATCTGCAGCAGAATCTCGCGTATAGGATTCCTGTAGCAACGGATTAGATAGAATATCAAAACAGTCGGAAGGAATTCGCGTATACGATGTTCTGCATTAGATAATAGGACGTAAGTAGTGTCGCAACAAATTCGCTTGTCGGATTCTTGAAGTCCCGGATTTAAAAAAAACGAAACGAAAAACGAGGAAAAAAAATTCGCGTATAAGAATCTTTAGGAAGTGCGAGAAAGTTTTTTTCTAAAGATAATTTTCTTCCGATGGCGGCGACATGCGTCGTTTCGCGTCGTCCTCGATAACGCGAGTATCGCTCGCCGAGCATGACGCCGGTGGCGCCGCCTATACGTTACGTGCGCTCGCGTTTGACGGTGTATAACTCTAGTCTGATCGATTTGAGGCGCCACCGCTCGGTGCATTGCTGCGACGTGTGCGACGTCGAGTCGCGCGTCGGCACGCCGTGCGGCGCCGTCCACTACGGACTGTGTACGGCCGTCGCCGATAACCAGTCCAGCGTCCTGACGATGGTGAAACCGGCCTCGGCGGCTGCTGCCGCGTACCAACACGGTCGCCTCGATAACGAATCGCAGGTAAGTCCTAGACGCTACTGAGTTCCACCCTCGATGAATTGTTTTTATGAATAAGGGCAGAGAAATCAGATGAGGTGGGAGGGAGAGATGAGGGAGAGGCGAGGGGAGATGAGGTGAGAGGGAGAGATGAGGTGAGAGGGAGAGATGAGTTGAGATAAGGTGTGATAATATATGATGTGAATGATTAGGGTAAGAAGGATGCAGGGGAGGGGTGGATAGAGATGAAATTAGGGGGGAGAAATGAGGTGAGGGGAGAAAGATGGAATGAGAGGAGAAAGATGAAATGAGGGGAGAGAAATGTCAGGTGAGGGGAAAAATGAAATGAGGGGAGAGAAATGAGGTGAGGGTAGAAAGATGGAATGAGAGGAGAAAGATGAAATGAGGGGAGATAAATGTTAGGTGAGGGGAGAAAGATGAAATGAGGGGAGAGAAATGAGGTGAGGGTAGAAAGATGAAATGAGAGGAGAACGAGGAGGTAAGGGAAGAAATATGAAATGAGAGGAGAGAAATGTCAGGTGAGGGGAGAAAGATGAATTGAGGGGAGAGAAATGAGGTGACAGGAGGAAGATGAGGCCAGGGCAGAGATATGAGGTAAGGGCAGACATATGAGGTGAGAGCAGAAATATGAGGTGAGGGAACTGATGAGATGACAGGAGGGAGAGGCTGAAGAATGGGAAGGCAAGTTGTCGAATAAACACTATAATCCGTGTATACTGTAGATAGGCCTAAATGTAGAAATCCCACACTTTGAATTAAATTATAGGAAAGAATTTATTATTTTGAAACCACAACGTTTCGGCTGTTGACTAACAGCCATCATCAGGTGGAAATAATAAATTCTATCCTATAATTAAATTCGAAGTGTGGGATTTCTTCATTTATGGGAAGGGAAGTTGAGTATTTCCCTCACAACCGACGAATGTAACGACCTTCAATATAATAAATGAATTATCCGACACCCTGCCATTATCAGCAGCCATTATAACCGAGTGAAGTAAGATGTTTCTTTTCCCAGCGTGTGTGTGTTGTTTTAGATCAGATAGACAGAAATTGAGCCGCAAACGAACGTTATTTCTTGTGGTATTTCTCTCTTTCACTGTTATTTAGCGAATGCGTTGCCTCTAAATTGTGCGAAACTCTTCTTTGCAGTAAATTGATATTCGTGGATGAATATCTTTCGGATGTTATATATAACGATATTAATATGAACAACAATTAACCACTGTTTGCTGATATTTGGTTTGGCATTGTTTGGTGTTAAACTAAAATACCTGGAATTTGTAGAATTCTTTACTGAGGGTCTTACCTGGCTTAAATATGTGTAAGGTGTTACTAAGTGTCTTACCCATCTTAAGATATGTGTAAGGTGTTACTAAGTGTCTTACCCAGCCAGAAATATGTGTAAGGTGTTACTAAGGGTCTTACCCAGCCAGAAATATGTGTAGGGTGTTACTGAGGGTCTTACCCAGCCAGAAATATGTGTACGGTGTTACTGAGGGTCTTACCCAGCCAGAAATATGTGTAGGGTGTTACTGAGCTTTAGATATGCGTGAGGTGTTACTGAGGGTCTAACCCAGCTTGAAATATGTGTAAGGTGTTACTGAGGGTCTTACCCAGCCAGAAATATGTGTAGGGTGTTACTGAGGGTCTTACCCAGCCAGAAATATGTGTAAGGTGTTACTGAGGGTCTTACCCAGCCAGAAATATGTGTAGGGTGTTACTGAGCTTTAGATATGTGTGAGGTGTTACTGAGGGTCTTACCCAGCCAGAAATATGTGTAAGGTGTTACTGAGGGTCTTACCCAGCCAGAAATATGTGTAGGGTGTTACTGAGCTTTAGATATGTGTGAGGTGTTACTGAGGGTCTAACCCAGCTTGAAATATGTGTAGGGTGTTACTGAGGGTCTTAACCAGCTTAAGATATGTGTAAGGTGTTACTAAGTGTCTTACCCAGCCAGAAATATGTGTAAGGTGTTACTAAGGGTCTTACCCAGCCAGAAATATGTGTAAGGTGTTACTGAGGGTCTTACCCAGCCAGAAATATGTGTAGGGTGTTATTGAGCTTTAGATATGCTTGAGGTGTTACTGAGGGTCTTACCCAACTCGAAATATGTGTAAGGTGTTACTGAGGGTCTTACCCAGCCAGAAATATGTGTAGGGTGTTACTGAGCTTTAGATATGCGTGAGGTGTTACTGAGGGTCTTACCCAACTCGAAATATGTGTAAGGTGTTACTAAGGGTCTTACCCAGCCAAAAATATGTGTAAGGTGTTACTGAGGGTCTTACCCAGCCAGAAATATGTGTAGGGTGTTACTGAGCTTTAGATATGCGTGAGGTGTTACTGAGGGTCTTACCTGGCTTGAAATATGTGTAAGGTATTACTAAGCGTCTTACCCAGCCAGAAATATGTGTAGGGTGTTACTGAGCTTTAGATATGCGTGAGGTGTTACTGAGGGTCTTACCCAGCTTGAAATATGTGTAAGGTGTTAGTGAGAGTATTACCCATTTTAAAATATATGTAAGGTGTTATTGAGGGTTGCCCCTTGTAATATGTGAAAGGTAGAACTGAGGATCTTATCCAGCTTGAAATATATTTAAGATGTTTTTGAGGTCTTGCCCCTTGCAATACGTGTAAGGTAGAACTGAGGGTCTAAGAGGTGTTACTGAGGGGCTTACTTACCTAATACTTGAAATATGAAATAGCCTATATGAAAGTAGTTATACCGAGGCCCTCTTGTTCAATCATACGGGTCAAATCAAAACTTCGATAAGGTTATTCTTATGTTCTCTGACAGTGATACTGGGAAGAGTTTTGGGTTTGAAAACAATTCAGTTAGTAATTTACGTTATAAGTATGTGTACTATCTCAGACCTGATTGACATTACTGTTCGAGTTCAATTACTACCAATATTATCGGAGCACTCTCAAAATCAGAATAATTTCTAGTTCATTTTCGATTAAAATACTATTTTAGATGTCGATTGGTGTCAGTAATTCTCTCCATGATTTGACATCTGAAATAGTACTTTAACCGAAAATAAACTATAGAACTATAGAAATTATCGGAATACTACAAAGGTAGATACCGAAGTCGTCAGATCCGCTCCCTCCCTCTCCCTCCCTCTCCTCCCTCTCTCTCCCTCTCTCTCCCTCTCTCTCCCTCTCTCTCCCTCTCTCTCCCTCTCTCTCCCTCTCTCTCCCTCTCTCTCCCTCTCTCTCCCTCTCTCTCCCTCTCTCTCCCTCTCTCTCCCTCTCTCTCCCTCTCTCTCCCTCTCTCTCCCTCTCTCTCCCTCTCTCTCCCTCTCTCTCTCCCTCTCTCTCGCTCTCTCTCGCTCTCTCTCCCTCTCTCTCCCTCTCTTCTCTCTCTCTCTCTCTCTCTCTCTCTCTCTCTCTCTCTCTCTCTCTCTCTCTCTCTCTCTCTCTCTCTCTCTCTCTCTCTCTCTCTCTCTCTCTCTCTCTCTCTCTCTCTCTCTCTCTCTCTCTCTCTCTCTCTCTCTCTCTCTCTCTCTCTCTCTCTCTCTCTCGTTCCCTTGCGTCGTGTACGTTGTGCTTTAAACTCTAACACTAAAACTCTGAACAATCTAGCCGATGCCAGTTTGTCATGAGTTTCAAGTAGAAGGCTTTTCTTATAAATAGTGAGATGTTGTTATCTAATAAGAAGAACTGAGGGTTATTAGTGATTTAACCTTGAATTAGTGTTTACTGCGCGAGGGAGAGGTTGGGAACGTACTTTTAATTACGAGTATATTTAGAGATGATGTTGTTAGGATGCAACGGGGAAGGACGATAAGCGAGATGAGATTGCTTGTAGAAATGGTTATAGTTGAATAAACGTGCACTTTCTAAAACCCAAATTCTAAGAAATATCGAAGAACATCTAGGCCTAAGCCGCAGTCACATGGAGACGACTTGGCCTGGGTCAAACAGACATGGTCAGGATCAGATATAAGTCAAATTTGGCCCGTGCCCTTTTAAAACGTGCGTTCACATGTTAACCACTGGCTCATAATAAACAATGCTTAACCAAAGCGAAGCGAGTCACTTCTGGAACCAGTTGCGATTCACACGCGATAATTTGTGATCCGCGTTAAAATTTGGCTCATGCCAGGTCAGGCCCGAATAAGAAGGGTTAGGTTGGCCTAATCCGGCACTATTAAGAAACATTTTGGAACCCCCCTCCCCCCCATTGAGACAAGGTGGATACAAGGTTTCAAGTGCGGAGTCCGTCTTCAGAGAGTAAAACCCTGGCAGCAAAGAACCCAGCTGCGAAGCGACTCGGTGATTCATAATGTTTAAGTAGAGTAAAAGATGAAACATGCGAGCGAATGTTTCACCTGAAAACATGATTTTTTTCAGGCAGCAGGCAGTTCTTTTTTTAAAATACTTAGTCATAACATAAAAGACATATAAATACGGTTTTATTTACAATGCTCACGCGTGCGGTAATCTTGTATAGTACACTTGTTTTACCTCTGCAGGGTATGTGTGTATATATATATATATATATATATATATATATATATATATATATATATATATATATATATATATATATATATATATATATATATATATATATATATATATATATATATATATATATATATATATATATATACGTTCTAATCATGGGTGGTAGAATGAAGGAAGAATGGTTGATATAGAGGGAGGGAGGGAGAGTCAGGGAAACTAGTGAGAGGTATGCAGGAGATTTTTCGAGAGATAGGCGTTAGAGGACTGCAGAGTGAAATAGGGAGGGCATGATGGAGACTTGGGAGGGTGAGATGGAAGGGAAAGTCGAAAGACTCATTCTACGGTCAAAGAGGCTGGAAGAGAACGAACAAGAGGGAGGAGGATATAATGAGAGCACACAGAGAGAGAAGGAGAGATGGAGGAGAGCCAAATTTTAAGTGAAATCGAGAGTCTTAGAAAGTCGTCACTGTATCGATGTTAGTCTTCGGACCGAGTTCATCGTAAATGATTGAGATTAAAATCGGTCGCGTTTAAACGAAAGGTTACACAGTATTAGTCATCGGTTCTTCAGACCGAGTTCATCGTTCAAAATTAATCATTACTGCGACGAAGCCATGTTTTAAGCGGAACTAAAAGCGTTTTGAAGTCAACACTCGCACACAGATTTCGTTAATACGCAATAGGAAAAAATTGAAAATATAATTTCTGAAGCAATAAATGTAAATCTGAATCTGAATCCGAGGGTAGCTCCAAGAATGTCCAAATGATAGTGTTCAGTGACATTCAAGGGTGGCTCCAGCTGGTCAGCTGCATGGTCAGCCATCATGGAAACTTCTTCGCTTAGAATGGTGACAGTTTCATTCGAAACGAAGAAAATTTATGTGCACAATTTGATGATTTATGCGTAAACTATGATAACCTATACGTACATTATGATAGTTTATGCACAAATTATGATAATTTATGTGTACATTATGATAACCTATATGTACATTATGATAGTTCATGCGCATATTGTGATGCGTATATTATGATAATTTATACGTTATAATAATTTATGATTTATGCGTACCTATTTTTGTATCGTTTCAGTTGACGAAAGATTCGACGAATTTAGTGAACAACAACAACAACAAAGACGCGACGAGCACAACGATCAATAATATAAATAATAATAATAATATAATCAATCAACAGCAGCATCAGAAACCGTCGCCGAGACACGCGACGAAACAGGATCCGTCTATAAACGCTAACGACGCCCTCTATAATCGCACTAGTCCGTCCGGCGTCGACCGGAAACCGGTTCACATACCCGCGTTTTATTTCCCGATGGGTTCGCCGTCGCGGGTCGACGATACGCACACGTGGTCGCGCGTGGCGGCCGTGTTTAAAGACGCCGATGACGACGGCAAGATATACCGCAATCGCATGAGCGATGTAACGAAGGTGAGGTTCGTTCGTGATTCCGGCACGTCGGATTGATGTGAAAATATGCGCGTAAAATTTGAAAAAAAATCTTTATCCGCTTTACCCCTTCAGTGCTGACTTATTGATACCCAAAAGCGCCGGAGATGATTTGAAATTTTTTAGAAATTCCACCCCATTATTGCATTGAATAACAGGCATACGGCTTTAATGCTACACTGCGGTGCGGTGTATCATCAGCTTCTTTAACTTTCGTAATGTTTGGCAGGTGCTGCCATCTTTCAATGCAGAAAAAAATTGCTAGTAACATGAATACACCGCGATGCAGTGTACTAACAGTGTATACGTATCACTGATTTGTACACCGCACTTTGGTGTAGATGCACTGGAGGGATTGTGAAAGAAGGGTTTAGACTAGAAATCTCGTACAAAAAAAAACATGAATATGCGTGGAAAATTTGAGAAAATTTTCATAATACGAATCTTGATCCCCTTTTTATGCGATAATACGGTGTAGCTTAGTAGCTTATGCAAAAGCTGTATGAAGGATTATAATATTTGTATTAATCCGTACAGAGTATAACCAGTGCTTATCTTATCGAAACTTGATGTGGAAAAATGTGAACAATTTGGAAAAACTGTGTGAAAGATCTTGGTATTTTGATGTGAAAAATGTAAAAAAAAGAAGCCAAATGAGGATGTAAACATTCCATTTCATCGGTACTGCTAAGATTCATATCACCAACTGTTCTGAACCCGGTTCCACGGCTCCTGACTCCATGCCTCATTAATCATTTGTTTATTTATTGTTCTAGGCATGCGGTGTCCCCCTCTACTGGAAGAATCTCATGTATATAGCGTGCGATGGAGAAAAGAATGGTTACATAACGCATCAAACATTTACTGCCGTGTGGAAAAAGTCAGTTTTATTCATAAGAAAATCTTGTTAGAACCAAAATTGGTTTAGACCGGTGTTATGTTGCTAGAACAACTATAGAACCAAATTGAGCTTAGACTTTTCTTAAGTTTTTGGGTTGACTATGAATCAAAGTGAGCTTTGACTGGTCTTAAGTTGTTAAATTGGCTACTAACCAAAATTAGCTTCTTAGACTTTTCTTAAGTTTTTTGATTGGCCATAGAACCAAAATGTGCTTAGACTGGTCTTCAGTTGTTGAGATTTGGCTATGGAACCGAAATGAGCTTGGACTGGTCTTCTGTTTTTAGATTGTCCCTATAACCAGAATAGGCTTATACTGGTCTTAAATCAACTCGTAATATTTTTCTACTGCATACAATTATTTCTCAATACTATTTTGTTGTTTTTTTTTTGTTCCAGAATTTGTCAGAGTAGTTTTGATGAAACGTCGCGGTTTGTTAAATTGGCCGCAAAACCCAACACAAATTATCTAGAAAGCGATGATTTCATTCCTTTAGTTCAGGTAAACGAAACATGATTTTGTCTTTCTTTCAAGACTGTTTTGGGAGAGTTGTGATGCTCTTCCAGAATAGATGGCCGACCTCCAAAGCTGCCTAAAAGCATCATCAAATTGCCTAGTCATTTTATATATAGGCATCTATCGAAATGATGGTGCACTCCATAGAATTCCCTTGACATCACTAATTACCTTGTTGATAAAGAACCTTCCTTAAAAGATGGCTCAATGAGTCGGCCAAGCATTTCACACTAGTGAAAAGTCCGTTCTAAATCGGTTCCATTTTAGAACACGCCACAAGAGTGATCGAGGTCTTTTCTAGATTCTAGAATCAGACCATTTCTCCATGTGTTAATAGAAACTGAGCTTTGATTGCCAATCAATCGCAGTTTTGCATCTAGCCGGACCAGTGTCGACGCCGATTTAGGAAAACGTTTGTAAACGAATGGAAAACATTCGATTTATTTTGCAGGACGTCGTCGAAACTCATCCCGGTCTTAGCTTTCTACAAGACGCTCCTGAATTCCATTCGCGATACGTCAGCACCGTAAGTATAGCGGACTCCACGCCGCGGCAGACGCCGTCCCCGCGTGACCTTCAAGATGTCATCGTTCTAACTGTTCGTATTATTTTGCAGGTAATAGCGCGCATATTCTACTGCGTGAATCGGTCGTGGACCGGGCGAATCACTATCCCCGAACTACGGCGTAGTAATCTATTACAAGTGAGTACACAGATACAACGTGTACTGAGATAAAAACCTACTATGTACAAATCAAAAGAATTTTAAAATCAAAAATTTATTCATTTCGAAATACTAAGACACCGCGACGTTTCGATCTCACCCCAGAGATCATCGTAGGGTGTGATGAGATATTGACTAAAAACAAGGGTATATAATATCTTGTGGGCCGTGGTTAAAGTGACATCATACACGCATTCGTGATCTAATTACAGGTTATAAGCAGTATTGAGGAAGAAGAAGACATCAACCAAATCGTCGACTATTTTTCGTACGAACATTTCTACGTGATTTACTGTAAATTCTGGGAACTCGACAAAGACCACGATTTGTTCATCAGTAAAGAGGACCTCGGACGACATAACGACGCAGGTGCGTGAAACTATTTCTCATGATTCGGATGAAAAAATCGAACCTTCATTACTCCATCTCAATCCCTGAGTTTACATGTGTTCATTGGCAGGGATTCGAACCTGATGGCATCGCTTCGCTGAGCCACGGAAAGGACCCCTGCCACAGTAGACCGGGTGTGCAGGTATATGCGCAGCTTTGCCGCCCAAAAACTCGCGGCACCAATCAGATAGCTCATTGTATAATCGCTGAGGTAGATTTCAAGGAAGAACTATAGCTTGGAAAACCCGGGCTAAAATAAAACAGGATTTCTTATTGGCTAATAATGACTTCATCTAAGCTGCGCGTGTAGCTGCGCACTTGGTCTAGTGTGGCAGGGTTTCGTACCGTGGCAATTTCGATGCCATCAGGTTTGAATCCCTGCCGGGGGAGGATGACATGTGTTCTGATATTGTACATAATCCCAAACAAGGAATCAAAAGGGAGTCTGAATGAAATATTTCACTGAGCTGATATCTGTTCGACATATCGAATATACCATATTAGTCATGTTCTCCTGTATGGGAATACTAGTGTTATAACTAGATAGGCCTAATGAGATATATCAACAGTCCAGAATGATGAGACCACATAACACTTTATGATAAAAACAAGGGCTAAAATCTGGTTGAAGTATGACAGTTGAAATATTGGGAATGAATTTAGTATTGAGTTGGAAATAATAGCTGCGGGACCAGGTCCAGCATTAAAACCGGTTAAAAACTAAAGCTTAGCATACTACGTAGGGGTACTTACATCATACAATAGTGAATATAAGCTATGAAAAATATATTTTTCTATATTACATGTGTCTTTATAACACCACACCTGACTACGACTACTATTTGATAGTAGTTTCTACTCTTTTTAAAACCTCAACTGATTCCGAAAATATTGAATTATTCTCAAAATCAGAATAATTTCTAGTTCAACTCAACTACTATTTTCGTTGTCAAATTACTCTCGTTTTCGGTGACGACTTCTACAATTTAAGATATCAGGAAGCAGGCACCGCAACACGGTCGCAGTGTTTCAACTATGGTTAATTCTAGTATGTTTTGATTGTTTGTTTCAGCTATATCTACACGTATGATCGATCGAATATTCTCCGGCGCTGTGACTAGGTAGGGAACTTCCCTTTTAGTAGATGAATGTATATTCTTAGTTGAACGTCGGTAGTACTAGACTACTACGACGCAACATGACCCATGGTTATGTGATGCCATGATACACCATACGATTAGCATACAACGGCACAGCATCATTCAAGACCTTACAATAGCATGCATCAACATGCAACAACGTAAAATAGCATGGATCAGCATGCTACAAAGTGCAATAGCATTCATCAACATGCATCTAAGTAAAATAGCATGGATCAACATGCAACAAAGTGCAATACCATTCATTAACCTGCAACATCATGCAATACCATACAGCAACATGCATGAAAATAGAATAGCATTGGTCAACATGCAACAAAGTGCAATAGCATTCATCAACGTGCAACATCATGCAATACCATACAGCAACATGCATCAAAATAGAATAGCATGGATCAACACGCAAAAACGTGCAATAGCATTCATCAACATGCAACAAAGTACAATAGCATTCATCAACATGCAACAAATTAGAATAGCATGGATCAACATGCAACGAAGTGCAATACCATTCATCAACATGCAACATCATGCAATACCACAGCATGCATCATAGATTTTTCTATCATTCTCTTTACACAGGGGTAAATCTCAGAAGGATGGACAGATGAGTTATACGGATTTCGTTTGGTTTTTGATATCGGAAGAGGACAAACGACATCACACCAGGTAATTACGAAATTTCTTGCCATGTTGATTAGTGGAGGCAACGAAAAGCGCAAATTCTATCGTATCACGGGGATTTATGGTGGCAGCCATCTTTTCTGAAAGCATAAGGGAATTAATGGCATCGTAGGGGTATTCATGGTTGAAGCAGTCATCTATCCTTGATAGAAAAGGGCAAATGTGATGTATAAAGGGACAGACATCTTTTCTGTAATGCAGAGTTCGTACAGAACAAGAAAATCTGGGAATTCTTGAGATCTGGAAAAGGTCAGGGAATTTTGATTTTTTGCCCTGTTCTTGATGATTGGCACATGGAACCTTTTGTGAACAGACTGTCCACCCCCACTGAGGATATCTTGTGATTTAATTGAATTTTTGGTCGAGGTTCACGGAAATATCAGGGAGTTTCAATTTTTGGTGTCTTGTTGATCTTGGTGATGAGTGTTGTTTGTGCAGCCACCCTTTTACGAAAGAATAGCCCCCTGAGGATTTCTTTTGATTAAATTTGGGAATTATCGATCAAAGGGTCTGGGAAATACCAGGGAATTTTCGCTTCCTTGGTCTGTAACAACCCTATAGTTAAAGCGATATGGCTAATTTGATGATGTCGTTGGGGTATTTATTTGAGGCAGCTGTCTAAAGGTTTTTGTTGTTGTTTTTCTGTGTGCGTATAGTATTGAGTACTGGTTTCGATGTATGGACCTTGACGGAGACGGCATATTATCGATGTACGAAATGGAATATTTCTATGAGGAACAAGTACAACGCATGGAATCGATGGGAATCGAAACGCTGCCTTTCGAAGACTGTTTGTGTCAGGTGCGTTTTTTTCACATTTACGATCACGGTATAAAAACCTGTTGGTTGTCGGTTGCTTGAAAGTTGGTTTGAATTAACCCGCGGAGAGTTGACATAATGACAGTTAAAGTTCATTGTTACTATGTAAGTGGTATTTATCAGCCAGTTATTTTTAACCAACTTTTTGAGTTACTGGGTCCAGAAGAATAGTATATATGCAGGAATAATTGTATTTTAGACTTAAATCTGCACTCGGCCTATTAGGCGAGTCGCTTTATTGGCCGGAAAATACGGTACACACCATCTGGTAGTAGAGCTGGAGTGACAGGGTCCTCATGTCACTTATCAATTATTAGCTATCCACCAGCTATGAAATTTTGAACAACTTTCCCCTACTGAATATTCGAGGGTCTTCTTAAAATTACGTTTCGGAATTTCTCTATTTCTAGATGCTGGACATCGTTAAACCGAAACACGATGGTAAAATCACGCTGAGCGATTTGAAGGCGTGTAAACTGACGCCGATATTCTTCGACACGTTTTTCAACTTGGAGAAATATCTCGACCACGAACAGCGAGATCCGTTTGCGAACACTCGCGTAAGTTGACATTTCCAGCAACTGTTCACACATTTTCGTCTTTCGAGAAATTTCCATCGGCTGTTGATACATTTCCATCACTTGTTGACAACATTTCCATTGACTGTTGACACAATTCTGCCAACTTCGACACATTTCCATCAGCTGTTGACAACATTGCTGTCAACTGTTGACACATGTCGATTGTTGAGAACATTTCCATTGACTGTTGACAAATTTCCATTAACTGTTGACAACATTGCTGTCAGCTGTTGACATATTTCTGTCAACAATTGATAACATTTCCATTGAATGTTGAGACGTTTCCATGAACTATTGACTCATGGGTGTCAACTGTTGACAACATTTCCATCAACAACTGTTAACACGTTTCACAGTTCCCTCAGCTCATGGTAATTCAATTCTTATTGTTGTTCCCGCAGGATTTAGACGGTCCGGAGATGTCGGATTGGGAACGCTTCGCAGCTGAGGAATACGAAGTTTTAGTCGCTGAGGAAGGCGGCGGTCAAAACGATGACGATGAAATGTGAGTGAAAAGAATTTAACGAATCATTCACTTATATGTAACGACTCCCCAGTAGGGGATCCACCAGGTGGTGCTAGTGTGCATTCGGACAACAATGCCGGCTTTTCCTCTCCGATTCAGTAAAAATCTTTTCGAAATCTGTTATAATATTTGCCCAAGAATTAGTCGGACAATTTTGCGAAGAAGATCATTTCTTTATACTATGTAAAAAGTATCAGGCAGGTGCTGTTACTATCAGGTGATGAAAGGTTGGCTAGTGGGTCTTGCCCCAGATAGCAAAATATCTATTTATAAAATCGGGTAAACAATCATTTAGAAAAGAAATATGAGAAATCGATTGTATTCATATTTTTATTTCACCCCCTGACATGAAACTCACCTTTTAAAAAATCCACAAGACAACAAAATGAAAAAGCCAGGACTTGGTGAGCTAGGTTTCGAACAAGTTGTTATATTGCTACGCACGCCATCTGGTAGGATAGCTGGGGTTGCAATGGCTCCTCATTAAATCGGTGATTGTATAACACTTAACTATTAACGAATTAATGGATTAACTCTTTTTTTCGGGAACTAATTATTGTAGAATTTATCTGCAACGGCAACTTCAGCACCAATGTCAACAACTTTATTCTGCACCGTCGTCGTTCCGGTAAAATATCGACATTCACAGCAACGTGTTTTACATGTGTTATATCTACGTATCTGTCTGTGCGTCATTTGTGCATCTGATGCCGGTATCAATCTACACAGCCTGGACCCTCGGACGCCCCCGAACATTCGACGCTTAATCACTGTGCCTTCAGTGCACGGAGACTTCATGTGACCCGAGACATTTCTCTAATAGAAAATGAACTAAAAACACCAGACTTTAGGCATTTCATCAGCACACATTCGAAAACTGATCATTCACACTTCGCATGTGTTCAGGACATCACCTTAGACATTTTTGTTTGAAAATGAACTACATTGTATACACACCAGACATTAGACATTTTATCTGCACACTTTCAAAAACTGATCATTCGCACTTCACATGTGTTCAGAACATCACCTTAGAAATTTTTGTTTGAAAATGAACAACAAACACCAGACATTAGACATTTTATCTGCACACTTTCAAAAACTGATCGCCCACACTTCACTCGAGGTTCAAAACTTCACCTGAGATATTCTAAATTGAAAATTACCAACAAACACTTAACATTAGACATTCTATCAGGATACTTTCAAAACTGATCGTCCACACTTCACACATGTGTTCAGTACTTCAACTGAGACATCATTGAAAATGAATTACAAACTCGAGACATCTAATTAGCACACTTTGTCTTTCAAAAACTGATCGTCCAGTACTTCACATGTGTTCAGTGCTTCACCTGAGACATCTCAGAAAATGAATTGCAAACTCGAGACTTTTAATAAGCATACTTTCAAAAACTGATTGTCCAGCACTTGTCAAGTGTTCAGAGCTTCACCTGAGACATTTCAAATAAAAACGAACTAAAACACCAGACAATACACATTTTGTCAGTGCACTTGCAACAACTTATCGTCCACACTTCACACTATCTAACGTGGTAATTCAGGAGTATAGATTGATACTTGTATAAGATCTGGTTTGACTTTGTATGTACAAGGTCGTTGTTTCGTTATCTATCTACTGGGTATCTGTTCATTCTTCTCTGTCTCCTTTTTGTTTTTCTATCATAAGTACGTAGATTGTCTCATTGTCTCCTTCAGAACTAGCGGTAAATACCAGACGATAGTTACAGCAAAATCCATACGTTCAAGCTTCTATATTATCGCCTTGTAAATATTTATTACAGAAATATTTTGACTCAGGATCGAAATTATAAACGACTTGAAATTGGATCCAGAGTCAAATTGAACCTACACACAACTGACGTGGAACTGGGTTCAGAGTTAAATTAAATCCACACTACTCTGAAACTGGATCCACAGTAAAATGATACCCACGCCCATGTGGAACTGGGTTCAAAGTCAAATCAAACTCCCATAACTGTGGCATAGGATCCAGAGTCAAATAAAACCCACGCAACTGTTGTGTACAATTTAATTGTTGTGTATTTAGCCCACAACCCATTCATGTTTTTTTCTCTGTTTTCTTCGTTTATGCCTGCTGCATGTGGATATAATCATTAAACTAATGACAGATTGAATGCTGAAATATTCACTTGGTTATAAGTGTCTGTAAGTTTTGTATATCACTGCGTGTTCATCTCAGGGTAGTGTTATTCAATATAGTTAAATGATATTTTCAACTTATATATCATTTGCACTTAACTCACGGACACACCGTAATATCTATTAACAAAAGTGTGGAGGACAGGTTTGGTGCCGAAATCTTTAAGCGGCCTCGGTAGATCAGTGAGATAAGGCGTGATGCTGTAGCATCCACTATCAGTGCTGAGCGACAAGTGGGCTCAAGTCCCGACGGCTGCTAATAGCGTGTGGGCATCACTTCAAAAGCCGTGGTCCTGCTATGGGGTTAAATGCGTAGTCAAAATAGGGTTAGTCTCGGGAAACCAAGATGTCAAATGACATAAAGCGATGGGTAACCACAGGGGCTCGTAGTTGTAGTTTAAGGACGACCAGAGTACCTGGAATTTTTTATCTAAGCTACATTTTTTACCTACAAGTAAACTTCACCAACGAGCTCCTAGTGTAAAATAAAAAATTATAGAAAAAATCAAAGCCCTTCTTTGACTTTAACCTCCAGATGAGATTGTGCTCAGTTTGTACGCGGTAGTACGATGGTGAATACAGCTGTCCATCCGGACCCAGTTCCACAGTTCTGAGTTAAGATTTGACTCGGGAGTTAACTAATTGAAAATGAACTAATTTTAACTCTGATTTAACTCTTAACTCATGACTGAAACTGGATCCCAGAAATGGCAAAATGCGTTCATGGCTGATGAAGCTTTAGGACCCTCGATCCCCTCGTGATACCGCAATACAACTAAGCTAAAAATGCCAAAAAGGCGAATGAAAATGCGATAAAAATGTCATTTCTTTTTTCTTTCTTTTTTTTCAGTAATTACGAGGACGATTTTTCGCCGGACGACGACGAGGAACTGATCGCTTTGAACTCTGTCTCGAATCAGAACTTTAAACTACAAAACCACGGCAGCATCGGTGGCGCCGGAGATACGCAGCTACAACGAGGCGGTGGCGCCACCGGTACGACATCGACCGTCGATCCGGAGGACGATCTGTACGATTTTTCGTCGAAAGGCCTCGGCTACTGATAAGTCGTATTTTTTCTTTCGGACTCGCGCTCGTGAGATGGAAGACGGCGAACGCTTCGTTTCTGGGGAAATTCTACGATTTCGATCGCGACGAAAAAAGATGCGTAGGGAAAAAAAATATGCCTCTCTTCTCTCCGAAACCGGGTGAATATCTCTCGATTAGTCGCAAAGGAAAATTACGTATCAGATCTAAGTTCAGCGTAACCCGCTTAATCCAGATCGATTGCATTGAATTGATCCGGACTATACAGAAATCCGCGTTGAAGAAATTGGTTTCTACTTATTTTTTTCTTAACTGCTGTAGTGAATAATGTCCGAATTAGATTTCGGATAATTCTGTTAGAAGAGTTCAACCCTTTCCTGGCCCCTTTTCTATGTTACTGCGAACGTATTTGGGAATTTTTGTGGCTCAGTGTTTTCTTTACACAATAACATCGTCTACACCGCACAGTGATGTATGAATCGGCAATCGACTCAACTAATACACCGCATCACAGTGTATACTTGATCGCAGCATTCATTGTGGAATATAAGGATATATGATGAATTTAATGCGTTGGGGTGGAATTTTCAAATTATCTCCAGCACTTCAGGGTAGGAATTAGTCGGCGCTGTTTTAAATCATCAATTTATGAGGACTCCATGCCACCAGCTATCCCATTACATGGTGTGCGTATCAGAGCGACAACTCTTTCAAAATCTAGTTAAATGAACTTTCATCTCGATTTTTAGCCTCCCTCATAAAAAATTAGCGAAATCACTCCTCTTGATAAACTCAGATGATCTTTAGGTTCATATATAGCTGAATTTTACTAATCATCATTCAAAGAATTTGAGAAATCATGGTTAGATTTTAATTGAATCTGAGAAGAAATCCGAGAGTTGCTGTCTAAATGCTTGCTAGCGAACCTGGTGGATCCACGCTTGCCACTGGTGGAATCCTCGATTGCCCCAGGTGAACGTAGAGTCCTCATTGTAGGAAGTATTCAGAGGGCAGCACCACCTACGAAGATCAGGCGAATTTACTGGAAAATGCTATACAGTCGCTCCCACTGTGTGCGCAACCGTGTATGGCGGGAGAGGGTTAAACTGATCCGCCTCGGACGACGTAGCCGAACTGAAACTGATCCGGATTAAGCGGGTTTCGTCGTACGAGATCGTTACGAAACGGTTTTCTAGTCATTACGCGAAGAACCGTACGATTTCGTAGAATCGCGCGCCGAATGTAGTCGAAATTCAGGGATTATTTACTACTTCGCGAAAATGCCGACGAAATTTCGCGTAAAATGTAGAATTCTTTTCTCTTATCTTTTGTCTAACGTCATAGGCGTCCCAGGCGGGGTCGGTGGTGCGGACGCCATTCCCTTTTGTGCCGTAGTTCCCTTGTGAGATGATCGAAAAAATATTTGTTACTTCATCGATTACGCAATTTTTTTCAATATAACAACAATCAAGATTTAAAATAGTATATTTCAGCGGGACTACATACAGCTTCAACCTCTATAAAACAAGTATGATGTACATACATATTATAGGGAGTATATTATGGCAGAGCTGCCAACTGTTCGTGATCTTCGGTATTTGTTACTATTTTATGACAAGAATTACTGGTTTGATTCGTTTGATGCGTACTGAAATATGAAAGATGTTACTGAAAGTCTTACTGTTGATAACTGGTTAATTTGAACAGAAATATGATTGATGTTACTGAGGGTTTTACCCCCTTGATTACTGATTCATTTGTAGGCCTACAGAAATATGAAAGATATTACTAAAAGTCTTACTGTTGATAACTGGTTAATTTGAACAGAAATATGATTGATGTTACTGAGGGTCTTACCCCTTGATTACTGATTCATTTGTAGGCCTACAGAAATATGAAAGATGTTACTAAAAGTCTTACTGTTGATTACCGATTAATTTGAACAGAAATATGAATGATGTTACTGAGGGTCTTACCCCCTTGATTACTGATTCATTTGTAGGCCTACAGAAATATGTAGATGTTACTAAAAGTCTTACTGTTGATTACCGATTAATTTGAACAGAAATATGAATGATGTTACTGAGGGTCTTACCCCCTTGATTACTGATTCATTTGTAGGCCTACAGAAATATGTAGATGTTACTGAGGGTCTTATTGTTGATTACTGATCAATTTGAACAGAAATTTAGTGATGTTACTGAGGGTCTTATTGTTGATTACTGATCAATTTGAACAGAAATATGAGTGATGTTACTGAGGGTCTTTACCACTTGATAACTGATTAATTTGTAGGCCTACAGAATTATGAATGATGTTACTGAGGGTCTTACCGTTGATTACTGATTAATTTGAACACTTCCTTTCATATTTCAATGAAATGTTACTGAGAAAAATAATCAATTTGTTACTAATAGCACTTTTAAGAGGTTGGCAGCCCTGTATGGTAGGTTGTTTGTTAAGTTTACACAATTTGAAATCTAGTGGAAATGGCTGTTTTAAAGTGAAATTCTACCCCCCCCACCACCCTTGAAAATTTGTTACATTTATTTGAAGAGGGAACATTAAGAAATAACGAAAAACCAGTTCAAAAGTAGTTTGCGTTCAAAATGACGATATTTTTTTTGTGATACCTCAAACGTTTAATAGACCCTTCAAGGAAGGATGGTTGCCTCTTTTTAAGTCTCCCTGTGATAAATTTTCTTCAGTCACATGTTTGTTACATAAGGGTGAATCAGATATTTTGAACCAATGAGCGTTCTTCAGTGATTGGCCTGTTTAAAATATGTCTCGGCCGAACGACCAATTAGAGATGAAAACGCTTTTAAAATCACAGAAAAAATTTTTCCTACCATTCAAAGTAGAATATACTGATGACCAGGGATCAGTTACACAGATATGAATTCACTCTTGGATTTAAGATTGGTATTATTTTGTTACATTAGCTTTACCAACCGAAATTAGCTCATGTTGTAGAGCAAAATGAACTTAGGTTCGGTCTTAAGTTGTTAGTTTGGCTTTAGAACCAAAATTGCTTTAGATTGGTTATAGAACCAAAATGAGCTTAGAACCCTGGGATGCCCAAAGTACCAAAAAATTTGCTGAAAATTATATACCTTTGGGACTAGCCTAAATATGGTGCAAATAGTTTATCCCTATCAAAAATTTTGGTAACCAAGGGTGATGACCTACTTTTCTGAGCTGTCCCATATATGGAACACCGGGCATTTATGACTTGTACTAATACTTAACTTGATTCAACAAAGAACACTAATTAGGCCACTAATGTATGCTATAATATCAATCAACTTTTATTCTTATTCCACTATTGTATAATAACTACAAATGGCTATAAATGAACTCCTCGGCTAACCTCGGACATCGCTCAATTTACAGTTATTTTATATGATATGCTCTATAACAGTTACGGTTTTCAGTAAAACAAAGGAGAACTTCACATTTCTCACATCTGGTGTCCGTTTTAGAACTACAAACTACGCAACGGGCCCTTTTATCTGCCTTCACAGGCCAATGAGCAACCTGATCATATTGGCTGTCAACGTCTGGCAAAACGCGTATCATTTTTGGAGGAACATATTGTGATGGTGAACCTGCTGCATCCGATGGCCGTCCCCTTCTCTTTGCCATGCCACATGTAACTAATGCTTTTGCTACCTGAGTTTGAAATACGCGGAGTTTTATTTTACTGGGCGTACCAAGGAGATTTGCATCGCGCTTATAAAGTAGCCATGCATTGATACAAGCTATACTAACATAATTCCAAAACAATATGGTATACCATCGTTTCGTTCTCATACGAAATTTACATTTAGCCAAATATGCGTCTAGCATATCTACACCACCCATGTGGTTATTATACTCTTTTACCATGAATGGCCGACTGATCTCCTTATAGGCTTTGGCAGTCTTATCCCATCGTTTACATTTGTCTAACGGTTCAGGTCCTACATACGTTGACATCAAAGTTACCGCCTTTGTGTCCTTCCAGCGACAGCATACTACATTTTCTTTGTTCTCTACATAATAATCATATTCACCTCTGGTTTTCAGCTGATTATCGGTTTTGAGTGGACAACCACTAACACGATTTGCCCTAACTGTACCAACATAATAAATTCCGCGTTGTACCAACTTCAACAAAAGTTGTAATGAGGTGAACAGGTTATCAGCAAAAACTATATAACCACAGTTATCGGCAAGGGATTGGCATAGTTTGAAGACAATATGAGTTCCAAGAGAATCAACCCGTTGTTCGGCACTATTTTTTCCTTGATACATCTCGAAATCATGTAAAAAGCCATCGCTACCGCACCTGGCCCACATTTTGAACCCCCACGGATGAGGTTTTCCTCGGATATATTGACGAATTCCACTAAACTTCCCTTTATAGCTGATCATTTGCTCGTCAACGCACTGGTACTGTTCTGGAGTCACGAGAAGACATTGTTGTCGAAATTTATCAATAAATGGCTGCAACTTCCACACTTTATTTTTCTTCATATCATCCGTTACAGCTTCATTATTGACAAAGTGTAAATACCGCTGCAAGGTCTCGAACCTATTTCGCGGCATCACATCTGCGATAAACGGGATGCGAAGATTCACTTCCCAATACATGCGAACAGATCTCAACTGTATTAGACCCATTCTCAAATAAATTCCTAGGAATAGTTCAATCTCTTTGTAGTTTGTATTTACCGATTTATCTGGGCCTAATACTTGTGCACTATATAAATTTGTATTTTCCACAATCAAATCTAACATGTCCCTCGTTATGAACTGGCTAAAATACCACAACGGCGTCTCAAGTTCAACCCCACGGCATATAGGTTCAACGGCTGGGCCAGTAAAGTTTATAACTGGAGGTGTGAATTTTTTTTTTACCCACTTACAATCAGTTTTTGTACGGCTCACTACCTGACTCACACCAGCTAATTGAGCAAGCGGAACATCGTCATCGCTTTCGCCATCGGCATCCTCATCACCATCGTCGCTATCAATATCAGATTCCCCTGCATTTCCGTCATAATCATCATCGCTGCCCCAGCCATCATCATCATCAGATTCAGGGTCATTGCCAAAATCACTATCGTCGTCATCAATTACATCCAGAACTTGAACCAAACTGAATGCTTTTTTATTTTGTCTAGACATGGTTTTTCATGATGAGACTCAAGTATTCACCAAATCACTAAAAATACAGAAAAGAATCAAAACATTAGCCATGAGGGCATAAAAAGGCTAAATCATAGTGCTGCAGTCCATACAAACCCAAAAAGTTCCATACAAAAAATCTTATCAATCATGCTGACACCAAACATTTCTGCCCGGTGTTCCACGGGTGGGACACCACTAAAACATCGGCTTTACACACTTCACTTTATCAGCTACACCCGATAACAATGACTCTAATTATTCTTTATTATTTGTTTTAGTAAAATAACATTACAAAAGTGGTCTAATTACCTGATTCCATGCGAAATTTTCACGATAATTTTGATTCGAATTTGCGTCATCCCAATTTCATGGGCGCGGCCATGTTGAATGCACTGCACAGACGGAAGATGTCGCAACCAGCTTCTGTTCGTGTGCCGCGGGTGGGACACCGGGCAGAAGTGGTAGCAAAATATTATAATTCGATCAAATCTTCACACAATTTTTTTTAAAGGGGGGTTGAAGGGGGTGTTCCATATATGGGACGGTGGGCGTCCCAGGGTTTTAAACTGGTCTAAGTCGTTACATTGACTATAGAACCATAATGAGCTTAGACTGGTCTTAAGTTGTCATATTGGTCATAGAAGCTAAAACTGGCATCAAGTGGTTGCAGTGGTTAGCTAAAACTGGTCTTAAATGCTTTTCGGTTGTGTATCTGAGCCCTCTATATAAACGATGTTATGTTTTCTTTTTTCTCAGGAATACATTTTATTAGGCCTATATTTTGTACCATATTATCGTTTTAGTCACTCGAACTTAGCTTCGAACGTTAGTTTGAAATTATACGCGTGCTGAAAAATATAATTATCGCTGGAGGCAAATGAATCTCAATAATTACTAGCGTTGACTAGTTGCTTTTGAAGACGTGGAGGCGATGCACGGTTGCTGGAGTTGGGTTAGAATTGAAACTCGCGTCGTTATTCGATCAAGCTTTTAGATGCCAAAATATCTAGAGATAGTATTAGATTAAGAAGCATTTAGTTTAGTTTTCGAGATTATGAAAATTGAGATGAGTTAGTTTTGTTCATTAATACCCGATGAGATGATTTAGTTTTTCAATACAATCAAAAATACATAAAGAGGATCTCTTTATGTATTTTTAATACAATGTATATACAATGTATACGATGATGAATAAAAATCAATGCTCAGGGCGCCATTTCGTAGATTGGATAATAGTGAAAGGATCATTGATTAATTGTATACGAATTAGGTACTGATTGATACAGGGGGTTAGAAAGGAAATTGAGATTTTATGCACATATAATAAGTGAATCATCCTTGCGATTAAAAATCTGGGGCCAGTTGCACAGTCATGACTTAAGTCCAAAAGTAGTCTTAAATCTTAAGACTGGTCTTAAGTTGTTAGATTGGCTATAGAACAAAGTTGGTCCTAGACTGGTCTTAAGTCTAAGCCATGACTGCAACCGGCCCCTGGTTCCATAGTCAGGGCTTAGACATAAGATTGTTCTAAGACCAACTTAGTTCTATAGCCAATCTAAGAAACGTAAGACCAGTCTTAAGATTTAAGACCACTTTTGGTATTGAGCCCTGGAACCGGCCCCTGGACACGATTTTAAAGGCTGGTATTAATCTTAACCCAGGGGCTAACTCGAATGAGACCCTGGGTCCAGTTTTATAGACTGGTATTATCTTTAACCAGGGGCTGGTTTTATAGACTGGTATCAGCTTTAACCTAGGGGTTTCACTAGATTGAAAATGAATTGAGTTAAACCCCCGGGTTAAAGATGATACCAGCATATAAAACCAGCCCCAGGTTTTTTTGTGACAAAACGAATAAGGGCACTCTCGAAGATTTGAAGGACATTGAAGTACACAAGCACTGGGTCCGTCCCCTGTTTGTTGAAATGTCTTTCTGACCCCATATAATTAGATGAAATGTTGGGCAAATTTTCCAATTCTTGAAAAGATCTGACTTGACCGTAGTCTACTGTACATGTATTTATTTTGTACTTAATGAATGGGTATTGTTGAGAGGTGAAGCAAACATTTTTTTTCTGTAGCATCAAGATTGTGAACAAAAATTAAGCTATTAGGCTAAAGAAATTGATAATTGATAAATGAACTGAATACGCATTTTATCACAGTTTACAAAAGTGACCCGGCCGATTAGACGGTGTCATTTTTTTAGCCCTTGAATAACTGGTGGCAATTTTCAAGAAACAAAGAGTGACTGCTCGCCAAATATGTTTATTTCGGGTTGATTTTCAATTTTTGTGGAAACTTTCTTTGCCATTGATTTGGATTTTTAAATCAAAGCATCGCAGATCAAAAAACGAGATTTTTTTTTAGTGTAAAAAATGGATTGTACATTTTTCTATAGCCTTTAATTTATTGCAATGTATGATATGTAATTTTTTTATGTATGTACATTTTTGAAGATATTTTGAGTTCTTAAGCACTATATAACCCCCCTACCCCGTTACCCTCCTCCCCTTACCCGATGCATGCCCACCCCATTGAGAAATGACATTAAAGACCATACAACTTTGCCATCTTATTACGCCGGCATTAGGTTCAATACTTTGAAACACTTATTGATGGTTAATATCTCTGACCAGGGCCCACTTAGTTTCGCATTTGCGACGACGCTGAAGACTTATCTTAACTCGTTAGATCGGCTATAGAACTAAGACTCCTAAATCTAAATCATGGTTTTGTTTCTGGTACCCGTAGACCAACAACTGGCTGTAGAGTGGGATACCAGCACTCGCCAGATGGCGCATTGAAACACTGGGTTTATTCATAGTGAAAATCTGTGCATTTTCAGTGAAATGTGAACTCGAATTTTGGCTTCCATATCTGAAAGGTTCTATTTGGTTCTCTTATCCGATATTTCGTGTTGACTTTTTTAGTTTCGTGTCAACTACCATATGGCGTGGCTAGCAGTCGGTCTTAGAAAAAGTCACTGTTGACAGCCATGCGAAGAACATCGTGAGTCCTAGGTGCATATGGATATTACCAACTACGATATAACTCGCAAAAGCAACTTGTAATAAATTTTGAATTTTTTTTGTGTGAAATCTTGCCGCCCGAAAAATAAATTCTATGCAAGGAGACTTATTTTTGAATTTCTCGAAATTGAGGTCGTTTGGTCTTAATGACGTCATCGAACTCCCGTCCGTTCATCAGATATGTATTATTTCTATAGGTTTCATTGATTGGGACAATTTTGTGTTGCTTTTTTGTATAAAAAAAGATAATAAAAAAAGAATATGATTTTAGAAGAACTGATATATCGAATTCGTCTAATTTCCTACTGTCGGTAAGAGTAGAGCATCTCAACTGCACTTGAGGCTAGGGCTACATTCGGCAGGGATTCGAACCTGATTACATCACTAGGCTCTGACGGCACGAGCGTCACCTCTGGGCGCGCTAATTTTGCAGCTGAAGCCGTGAAGTCTTAGACGATCAAAAATTGGATGAAAAAGGAATGAGGTCATGATTTCAGTGAACTTTAAACTGGATTTTTAGGCTCCTAAATGGAAATGTTGTCATACAAGCCATCGATATATAATTGATGTTGTCGATGAGTGTATGGTATAGTTTGACTGGAATTTGATTTACTAATGAGAACAGTTTATTCGACCTCAATTGAAATGTAGAATAAATTGATGCGAGGTAACCGAGGAACCACTAGCGAACCTGGCGGATCCTCGCCTGCCATATGTGGAAAAAATCGATTGCCAAAGTAGCGGTTCCAGACATCTATGTGACGATAACCAGGAACAGCTTAAAAACAGGTCGGGAAATCACTATCATTCGTCAGATGTGGAATCACTTCAAAACAATCTCTCAATTGGTGTTTGAAGCTGGTGTTTGTGAAGCAGGAATTTGCAGGTATACGCGTACAATCGAACGCTGAGAAGGAATTTCTAGATTCAAAATATACGAAACAAGCCGCGACGTTTTCGGGTAAGGAAATTTACGAACGTATTCCCGAAATACGTTGTTTTGTCACAATTTGCGAATTAGAAAATATGCGAGTATTCGGGAAAATTCACTCTATCAGAATTACAGTTCTACGGTCACAACAAAACGTTTAGGCCTATTATATTATTGAATTCAACCTAAGAATTGATAGAACTTTGGAACCTCGCTACAACGAACTTCAGGGCAAACCAGCAAATAATATAACCGATCAGGACGCCCGTAGCCAACGGTATCAATTTGTTTCTTCAAAATCGTGATTTATTTTACCATAACAGACCAGGCAGCTATAGAAATGAACTGATTTAGCTTACGGATTTTATCATAATTTACAAAACTAACCCGGTCGCTTCGGAGAAAAACAAGGAATAACTTTTGTTTAGCCTAAAGCCAGAGATGATCTTCCGAACTAGGATTGGAAATTTGAATGATTATCGAACAGTAATCAGTAATTACTTCTGCAAAAGTTTTATTGACGGGTATCTTGGATGATATTTGACAAAAGAAACATGAATGCGGGGCCGTGCTTAGCATTGGAATTTTTCGAAAAAAGGACAGTTATATTGGATGATGAAAATAATATTTGCAAAAAGGGCACAAAACTGTCAAGGGAAAAAAACTGCCCCCTGACCCAGCTATTGACGGCCGGGTACCATGCTGTGCACAAATAAGTGTTAAAGCATGCGTGTCTTGTGCCTCCTAGATGAAGGAAAATTTTGAGCGTAAACAAGTTTCAAAACCAATTTCAATAACGTAATGCGGCATGACTATCAATTACTTTTTCCCCTTCCGTAAACAGCTCCCTCTCCATTATTATTTCCGTTACCATTTCCGTTGCTTTGACGACTTTGACGTCGTGAATCTGTAAAAATAAAGGTTTTTCAGTCTCGTAATGAAGCACCTATATGTAACGTCTTTAACAGTGACGTGAGAGTAAACAGCGATTAAAAGGAAAACGTGGACATAACAGAATACAGCGATTCAAGATATTCGAGTCATTGAAAAAGGATCAAAATTCATAACTTCATAGCACCGATGTCTTTAGTTTAAGTAACTTACGCGCAGCTTCTTCGGAGTATACAGCGGAAGCAACCAGCAGTACGAGAGCACAGAAGAGAAGGTGTTTGGAATCTGGAAAGTGAAAAAATACCGTAACTCGATATCGATGGTCTCGTTCAATAGTTAGTTGCGAAGGTTTAACGTATAAAACTTCTCTCTTCGCGAAAACTAAGAACTCTTAAAGGTCATTGTACCACGCATTATAAGATTTAGACTTCCAAGAATTACGCCTACGTCCACCAAGCGGACAGAATAAAATGCTGGAATACTGCGATAATATAAACTAAAAAAGGAAGGCATAACGGGATTAGATCAGCATTGCTTTCTATGCAGAATATATTTCAATTTTTTAGATATTGTACCGAGGAGTACAACGCTTATTGAGCAGAAAAAAACACCATATTCACGACATATACAGTATGTGGGACATAAGAAAAATAATGTTATTAAGAATTTGTATCAATATATAGTCTTTAATGCCAAATATTGTCTGTTGGTATCTTGGTTAAGCAGAGGCGATTCATGACGTCATATGATTGGTGCAACCGCGCGGTTACAATGTTGAAAACAGAGTTTAACACGTTATATCCTCGCTTATATGATATCTTCATTTCTTGTATGTAGCATCGGATAGCGATATAAACTACGATGACCTTTTCGTGAATATAAAGGGTAATTATGCTGAAAATATCAGCATACTAGCAGTGATTTACGAAATACAGGATCGCAATATTCTACGTCTTGATGAACCATCTTATCTTGCCTATAGAATATATATTCTAGATCTGGACTGCGTTTATTTTAACGTCTTGAACTAAAATTGGGTCGTCTTGAAATGTTTCCGCTTTGGCGTGTAACAGGAGTGAACTGAATACAAGGTGTCTAAATGTAAGATAGTGATGTTGATGGTGTTGATAGCGATGTTGTTTTGTTGATGTTGATGACGATGTTTATGGTGATGTTTATGGTGATGGTGATGTTGATAGTGATTCTGTTGATGTTGATGGTGATGTTTATGGTGATGTTGGTGTTGATGGTGATGTTGATAGTGATGTTGTTGACGTTGATGGTGATGTTGATGGTGATATTGATGGTGGTGGTGATGGTGATGTTGATAGTGATTCTGTTGATGTTGATGGTGATGTTTATGGTGATGTTGATGGTGATGTTGATGGTGATGTTGATAGTGATGTTGTTGATGTTCATGGTGATGTTTATGGTGATGTTGATGTTGATGTTAGTGTTGATGTTGATGATGGAGACATCGACAACGACTGAGACAACGATGATGAATGATGATTTCGAATGGCCCGGGAAACATCAGCGCAAATGAATTATCCAAACCAGAATCATTCATTCGCTCGAACATAATCTAAAGGTTTAATACCTTTAAGTCACTTAAACATTGTCTAAAAGTCGAGTCACCGTAACTAGGTGAATCACTGTAACCGAGTAGGTCACACCCCCTGGCTTGACAATACTAAAAACGACGCTTACCTTTGGCTTCCGAGACTTTTAACTCCGAGTGCGTCTCCGGAGTCTGCTAATAAAGACATCGGAAAGAACTCCAAATGACAAATATCTGTTTCTCATAGATTGTAATAACTTAAATCTTTATTACTTAATATCATCAAATCATCCTTAAGCCTTTTTCATTTCATCCGACGATAACGTAAGTTATGGCTTTAATATCTATAACAATGAGCCTGATAAATGGAAAACTGACGTGTTCAGATATCATTATCAGTCAGGGAGTTATTGCTTATTGAATTGCATAATCGACCCGGATGTTACTAGAGACCAACTGAATTGAATAACCAACTCTGAAATATAATATCGAAGAAATCTACCCGATAATTCGGTCGCATATCAACGGCGTGCACTTCGAGATGTTCATAAAGGTTGATTACCCAAATAATTTTGCAAGATTATGATGAGAAATGTTGAATTGGTAAAGCAGTGTTATACTATCAAGCTCTGGAATAGAAATTTGAAAATCAAAGTGTCAATGGCATTTAAAACGAAAAACCCTTATATCAACAAAATCCGTGAAAATGTTATTCTGCTCTTCAATCTATAAGCTACATATTCTAAATTCTTACCTATGACGACAAACGTAAATAATTCAGGAATATACTCGTGTCTTGTCCGGTCTGATTGTGGGATTCATCGTCACAAACAGGTGCATGTTCTTATCTGCGAACTAAAGATTTTCATTTTTATTACATCATTCGACAGCACGTGTTTTAGATAAGAGAATAGATGTCTAGACAATGAGTATCCGATTACAAAACTCCTCTACGTCGTGGTGTATTGGCACCATCCTGTAATAAGAGGGACCTCTATACTTTATGGGGTGATCGAAATCAAATCTCCGGAACATTTATATCGGAAATCGGAAGTTTGCCTGTTATCACAAATAAGTGACATTTTATTATGCAACTGTTACGAGCGTTTTATTAGTATTTTTTCACATATCATGCCTAATATTAGCTTACCGCCAGGCTGTCTAGATCTTTAACAACTCAATTAAGTATCAACTTTGTCAATTAAACGAATATTGAATGAAAATTAGTAATGATTAGAAAATGCAAAGCGGCTTGCCATCTTCGTTTCACATTAAACATTCTTGAGAAAGAAGAGCAAAAATTGATTTGAGAAACCTATCACTGACATCTTGAGTAATATAGAGTGAATGAGGAATTTCTACAGCGGATTTTCACACAGAAATATTTTCGAATTTCTCGTCCCAGTAAAAGATTGAAAGGTTCATTTGAGCTTATTTTGAAAAAAAAATCAATTATCTCAATTAGGTCGCGTTCAATGCCTTTTTCATTTGTTGGTGTTGTTCAGGACGAGTTACGGTTAAAAAACCCTATCTACGCCATAGGCTTATCGAATTGGTTTATTTCACAGGTAAGAAAGTCGCAATATTCAGTGACCTCAGTCGTTGGACTCCAAATGAATTTGAAAACCGTATTATTCAGCTTGATGGCGATTGAGTGACCAGCTCATTTCAATTCAATTCGGGATAGGGTTAAGATGGTCAGGGTTTAGATGTTCTGCGGAATCTTCCGGAATTCTGGCTACCTCAACCCCTCCTCGGATTAGATATCTTTCGGAACTTTTCAGAAAGGAATCCTCCGCAATTATGGCTACCCCCACCCCCTCCTCGGATTAGATTTTTCCCGGATTACAACCATAAAGTGGCGCTATCTAGCTGTAAGACTGACAACGACAACCAGGAAGTAAGCATTCCACCTCACCGTGATAAGAAATGTTTTTTCATCAAAATATCGTCAAAATTTAGTTGGTATGCATCACTGTTTTTTTAACCGTTTTCTATCATTACAAATATATGAATAATGTTAAGGAGCTCGTTCCGTCGTCAGACAGGGCCAATTTTTGGTGTTGTATTATTGCAACATCGGGCCTTTTAGGCAACTCAAGTTTATCTCAAATAAATTTTGGTAGTTGGAGTAATTATATCTATTTGGCATTCCTGGCATTTTAGAGCCTTACACACCTACTAGGGGTGATTTCCTTTTTGAAATAACCGATAGGCCCCACAAAAATAGAAAATGAAATGTAAAATTGCGGTCATTTTTGGTTTGTGTCCATCACGTCCCTCAGTATAATACTGGTAATGCAGTGTTTCATTCATTGTAGATAATATGGATGGAAGTAAAACAAGGTATGAAAACGACTGTGATGTCATGGATGCTCTAGAGGATGGCAATGACGAGGAAAACTATGACGAGGGTGACATCGACAGCGTTGAAAATATACTTCCTAAGTGACAATAAATCATAAATTTTGCATTTATATACCGTCTGATACTTGATTTGTGAGGCTTTAGTCATTCAGAAGATTTTGGGAAATTTTGGAAAGTTTTGGTAATTTCATTTTTGTGACCCTTATAGCCCACTGTTGTAAAATTACAACATTGCCAAAATGTGGTCCAAATTTCTTTTTGTTGATTTTTTGCACATATTAATGTTTATTGGCCTCATTGCTACTGATTTCACACTTCAAATATTTTTTTTCAAGCCTGGGTCTATGTCCGGGCACTAGAGGGTTAATACACGCTTCTATGACATATTCTATGACATAAATTCTCAACTCAAAGTGGTTATGATAATTATAATCACACTATTTCCAAACAAGACATGAAACCATTGGTTATTTGTCTGAATTTCTACAGCGCATTTTCATACAGAAATATTCACGAATTTCTCGTCCCAGTAAAAGATATATGTAGAAATTAACTACATAGTTACAAATCTGAATCTGAGTGAAAATTTCCAGTAGAAAGTCTCTGTGATGTGGTGAGATTGGTAAAACTGTAATGATAGCAGGGGGGAGATTGAATATTGCAAATGCGAGCGAAACTGTTACAAGCATTATTGTCGTACGTTTTGCGTCGGTAGTTTTCTTGCCCGACAATAGCATTTTTGAACCTATGAATAACTGAACTATTATTACGGCGTTCGATGTTATAATCAGAGTTAAAGGTATAATATGAATGTGGATGACAATACTGGTGTAATATGTTATTTGATCCGATAATTCGTAGTAACATCCGAAAAACTGGTCGGTAAAATGTATCGACAAAACTGGAGTGAGATATAGAACCAGTGCGTTCACCGCAGTAACTATCAATATGGCAAATCCAAAAATCAAAAGTCCAGGGAAGGTCCGCCACGGAACTGAAGCGAAAGTGATGTGCGTAGGTTACCGAGGGTACATCTCATTTGACACTCATTATCGACAGGATGGGTGTCAGCGTGTGTGAACGGAGGATTACATTTCACCTTCGTATGTAAATAGATAAAAAGTAATGACTACGTTACCCGTGGTATCTCAGGTATAGTATTTCACCTGGTCGGATGATAACAATGAACATTTGCTGATTAAAATATCGCCGCCAGCTTGATGGTTCAAAACTGCCACGTAGAACGTAACGTGATCTTTAGATTTATAATTTTCATATACCAATCGTCCATATAAACACAATGTGCACGTGTATTAAGGAATATAGTTTTCGTAAGTTCACTCAATATAAATTCTCTTACTAGAACGTATTTCTGAAAGACGACCGAAGCAGAATCACGAAGCGTAGCAAAATCACGAGGCGTCAAGGCCATAAGTGCGCCTAGGGTTTCTGAAGACAGAGCCGTATTTAGCAGGCGCGGGGCAGTTGCCTCCTAGGAATTTTGAAAAAGTGCCTTTTTGCAAATGTTATTATTACGTATATCCTATAGAACTGCTCTCTTTCGGATGTCTCTGTCCATCTAAAAATCAAGTGCTAGGTACGGCCCCGGAAAAGGGGTACCCGGTACCAAAACGAAGTATGGCGAAGACAATAGGGAGGTTTCTAGTTACCAGGCGCCATTTTGAGGCGGCCCTTGAGGTTTTTAAGTGGTGATATACGCACAGTTCCTATATGCGGTCTCATCCGACGTACTGCTACGGGAACAGGGCCGATACACAAGGCACTGGGAACTGCAGTCAATACTGGTGGATCTTTGCCTGCGTTTTACGTTGCCATTTTCTCGTTGAGAAGTGTTGTTAATTTGTTGAGTGACGATAGGCCAACCAGGTACCAGTATTGAAAACATGCGTCCGGCGCCTTGTCCGACAAAGGGTATATTTCCGTGGGAAAACGAAGTTACTGTGAAAATGAAGAATTCCGTGTTCTTCGAAAATTCCACGATTCCGTCATTCCGCGATATGACAACACCGACTATCAGAGTTGTTCGGCTGAGAAAATATACAGATGGATGAATTGACTCAAGAAGTTGTTTTTACACAAAAGAGGATATTAACTAGCCGGTGAGATAATATATATGTATCTAAAGCACTGATTAGATAGATACACAGTTAGATATCAGTTAGAGGAAAGACACCGACCTAACACTGGCAGAGGACATTAATTCCCTACAACGTTGGCGGAAATTACAGCTTCCATAACAAGACCTCTTACTCGATTTATTGTCGGCAGAATATCTCAATGTCAACTTAGTAGACTTTAAACTATTCCAAATTTAGCATTTCGTCTCATTGCTGAAACCTCCAATTGGTCATATTACTCCGATTCTATATCTTAGCTTACGTTTCCGCATTGAATTTAAGGTGTAATCTTTCACCATTGAGGTGGGTACCAGGTCTACGAGTCTTAGCCCTCGTCCGTACATGTAGCTAGTAGCTTTCGTGACGTGTTACTTGGCATATTGGCCATGTTTGAAGAACTTCTTTTGGTTTTGCATCCTGTGAACAAGATTCAGAATTCCAAACGGGATAAAGTATAGAAAATAGGCTACGTATACGGGGCATTAAAGCACATAATGTAGTTTGGTAGGGATTGAATGTATGGATGATGTATAGTAGATAGGCTACACTGGACTTAAAGCTTGAGGGAAGGAATGTACTCGTTCATGCACATATTATATGCCCAAAATTCTGTTTTCGATTCATCTATCCAAGCATTAGTGGCTTCGTTGGTCAATCTCTTCGTCTTGACGTTGTCTTTGCGTATATCTCAATTGAATATTGATGATTAATGATCGTGATTAAAAAAGGAAAAATCATCGTTCGCTGATAAGAAGAGCATGCACCGGTATGTGACGATGAATCCCACTAAATTGTATATAAGGGACAAATAAATCAGACCGAACAGGATACGATTACAATCCTGAAATTAACTACTACAGTCAAGGTAAGAACTCTCCGAAGAGTATATTATTCAAGAAAATTGAAAAGTGCAGATGAAAAACATTCATACGGATTTTGGTTCATTCGTACTTTGATACAATTTAATAAACCTTCTTATGTCATCATTATTCTACGAACATAATTGGTATTTATCTCAAGTAGTGGTAGTGCTTACAAAGGGGAACTTTCCTGCTGAAATACATCAAAACATCATTTTTAGAATATTCAAAACAATGATATCATTCAAATTTAGCTATCGTTGCACGGTCCACAGTTAGAATCGGTATCCGTCAGCCGTTTCTAATGGTTGCATTGCCGCACTTTTTACAGACCGATAAAATGCGCGTAGTCGGCGTACCGTCTTCATCAAATGAATTGGGTATTTATTTGGCCCAAAAACAAAAATATATCTGGCACTGACTAAGTATCTTATAGTACGAGTCGCACTCGAAATACGTCCTCAAGGTCCTCCTAAGCCAAATATTTAGGTCCTGAGTCAAATATTTATTTGTGATTGCTGCTTGTTGCGAGGTGAATTGGCATCAGTGAAATTAAACAGTGAGCAACCCTAGTCCCAGATCATCTATTTTAACTTAATGCGATAAATATATAGTTTAAGCGAAGCTTAAAGATCGCATAAGCTGTTGAAGTCATCATTATCAAATTGCGCTGAGCATCGTCAAATCGTTTTAAAATGTTTGTATCACTTTCAGATGTTTTCCAAACAGCTTCTCTTCTTTGCTCTCGTAATGCTGGTTGCTTCGGCTGTATACTCCGAAGAAGCTGCGCGTAAGTCACTTAAAGAGATCAAGTAACCTGTAAATGTGCGCTATACAATTTGAGAATAGTATTTGACATTGAGTTGAATATCTTGAATCACAGCAGCCAGTCTGTGTATAAGTAATCCTTTAAATATGAGGTCAATGTTATATAAAGTGTTTTGCCGGCGCTCCGTGGGCAGATTTGGATAATTTACCACTCACATCTTTAGATTCACGACAAGTTCGCCAAGGCAACGGAAACGGTGGTAATAATGGAAATGGCGGAAACAACGGAAATGGCGGAAACAACGGGAATGCCGGCGGCAACGGAAATGGAGGCGGCGGTGGTAACGGAAATTTAGTCACACCACATTTCGTAATTAAAATCTGTTTGAAACTTGTTCACACTTATTTTGTATTTGTAGGAAGCACAAAGGTACCCGGCTGCTACAATCCTTTGACATGTGGATAAACATATTATTCGTGTCCCTTTTGTCAATGATAATACAAGTTTCCCGTCGATAAAATTCTTCTGAAAATGTAATTCCCGGTTGTTGTTGACTTAATTTTCAAAATCCAAAATCCTCGTTCAGATGAGAGGTAGGATTAATTTTTGTTTTAGGTGCATTTAAGCTGGGTTAGTCAGTCATTTAAATGCCTATTCATCATCAACCATAAGTTCAGCTCACTTCACGATAGTGTGGTGGTTGGGTTAGTGGTGGGGAGTGAGCGGAAAATTCAGACAAGAAGTGTAAGATTTTAGTAAAATATATTATATAAATATAATATTTTAGTTATAGCAAGCATAGGTACTTACTCGTGGAAGATACTGTGGCGAATGCAGAAGTAGAATTGCACAGAGCAAATGTAAACGAGAATTAAATTATCCATGAAAACAGCTCACCAACACTACATAGTTGTCTTTATTCCCTCAACCCACTAAGCGCCACGCAGGGCATTATTAGTGGGTTCGATGTTGCTTTTTCCCAATTGGGGAGAGACCAGAGAAGAACCTTCGACCAAGCAACTCTATCAACAGGGTTTGAACGCCAAAAACCATGGATCGACGCGACCAGTGGCCAGCGGCATCCAGCCACTGCGCCTCTCCCCCATACATAGTATCACCACGTTGACATGAATTAAAACCTCCCGTGAAAACAGCACTATCTAACACAATACAATAACATTAAAGAGCGTAAATAAAGTTGGAAAAGGTAAAAAATGAATAATAAACTGAATTAACTGAAGCGAATTAAACCAAGGCACTTGAAGAAGATTATTGCCAGTGGGTTACAACCAGCAAACTGACCTGAATAACGTTAATGATTGAATAATGTTTTAATGGGTTCATTATCGCGCGTCGATTCAAGCACGCTCGTTGTCTGGTCTATAACCCATTTTACAGTTACAAGCCACAATTTTGCAAACTTTTGTCCTGCATTGTCGGGTCATTTTTTCCTTTTTAAAAACCTTTCGTAATGCTAAACTTATAGTGTTTAGGAAAGCCATGAGGGTCCTGAAAAAGGTTTGGGTTAGTTCCCGAAAACAACTTTATGACATGTTATTTGTAATCAATTTGAAGATTTGTCGTGCTCAGCCAACATATTTATTTTGTCACCTTAGTGCAATTGTGTTGGATGGTAGTTAAGCAGTTTAGATAAATGTACGGAGGTTGGAGTTCATGGCCAGTGTTGCAATTTTCCAACTACCCGCGTTGGTATTTAAGTCACACATAAACAATAAATGTCTGGGAATGACGTAAGTATCCGCGCATGCGCATATATGGCTATGAACTCTGGCGTATGGTGAGTGCAAAAAGTATATTGTTATGTGTGTAAGTACGTAAACACTCCATACATGGGTCGGTGGAATGATGCGACGTATGAATGCGTTACAATCCGTGAATACCAAACCATGTGTGGTAAAGGGCTTGCACACGTTACTAAACAGTAAACGATGTAACAGTGAAGTCATCAGGTTCAGCGATAGAAACACTGCCACACTAGCCCAAGCCTGTAGGATTCACGCGCAGGTTTGCTGCGCAAACATCTGCGCGAAATCAGTTTATATTATCGCCGAGGTAAATTTCACCGGTAAACGTTACATGGAATAGCCCGGGCTAAAATAAAACGGGATATCTGATTGGCTTAATCATCTTAGCTGCACACACATAGAGCTGCGCACTCGTGTTGAGGGTGTTGTGCCAGACTCGTTTCCATTAGGTTCGAATCCCTCTCTGGGCAGGACTGATATGCGTGGTGGAATTTTGGTAATGGAAGAAGTGATGGAATGCCGGTAGAATGAAGGTACTAAACGTGCCCCCGCACCTGCTATAGCACGTAATGATAATATTGATAATGTTGTATTGGATATAAGGATGACCTAACAATAGATAGATTCATTAAATGTTTCGCGTTTCACACAGTGTGCACAAGCAGCTGCAAATATAGCTCTCACCAAGTTGTGAAAATACGAATTAAATCATTTCCCAGGATTCTGATTTGATTGTAGTTAAAAATTTGGTCATATTGTATTTGACCCTTGAACCCGCACCTCTTAAATGACTTTACGACGGGTATCTTAGAATACTCTTCTTCAGGTTACATGAATTTATCGTGGAAAAATCTCTTCATCTTGCCGTCTAACCGATATCAAATAGCAGAACTATACACAAAACACGTAGTCAATATCTCTAATGAATATTCACGAGCAGAACAGACGTCACTATCAATCAGCCGAATCGAGAGCTTCAGTGTGCTTATGGAAGATTTATGATGTCAATAACTTAAAAGTTTACTTCCAATTTTTAGCAGCTAGTTGGTGTGTTGGTGGATAGAAAGTTGATGTAGCCTACATCTTATGCATAGCGCAGAGAATACTCAGTAGATATTGCGCTATATCAAACAAATATATTACACGAGTACTACTATTATTTAATCGGTGGATATCCTTAGCGTGAGGAATATGTGGGTTGGTTCATTTTTAAATTGGGCGGAAATGAACGTAGGTCTGGTGGCCGGCCATATGAACCTTTTAAAATTTGAAGCTATTCTACCCGTGTTTTTCCTGTATAGAACTCATAGACATTCTCCAACCTGTTAACATGGTTGACTATGAGATAATTCACCTTTGACAATGAACTCCTTCTCACAACGAATATTCATATTTAGTTCAATTGTATTTATATTTACGCAATAACTTTTACAAAACCGAAGTAGGCCTTAATTGCGCTAGATTTCTGGAACCTTCCTTAAATTTGCTGTTAACAATATTAAAAACGGTTGTATTTGTAATAAATATATAAATGATGATGACAATAATCAACACAAAATCATGGACGTTTATGTTAAGTTTCAGAGGATTGATTTGTCATTTGCTGACAAAATGACATCTTAAATTTGACAGCCGTAATAAAGAACTATTCCATGTAAGATTGATTTTCCAATACGCGGGTCACATCCCGGCAGTCAGTACGTTCTCAGACAAGTCTAATTGGATCCTCGTGAATCATGAACTCAACTCGGATGCTGATTGGCAGAATTTATCATGGCAACACCACATTATCACGGGTATGGTAAACAAGCGTTGGATCGACCTGTGTGCTTTCAGTGGTGATTATGCCTATCGCGTTCCTGTTGGGGGTCCGATAATCACTAATATATCAACTTGCATCTGCCGGCTCAGGACTAAAGATTACTTCGATGCCTTTTTTAATTGCTTTGAATTCGTATCCACCTCTGGATCCCGTGAAACTCGGAAACTATAAGAACATTATTTTTCATCCTTTTTGCCTCGTCGCAATTATAAGAAAAAAGATATATCCCGAAGAAAATCCGTGAAACTCCAAGAATTATGTGAAGAAGAAAAATATCTAAAAAGTAAAGCTTCATAGACTTTAAATTGTTTAGAATTTAGCATTTCGTCTAGTAGCTAGAGCCTCGAATTTGATCATGTCATTCAGAATCTATCGAGCTACGTTTGCGCATCGAGCTATATGTGTTGTTCATAGTCATCAAGGAGAGTACCAGGTGTCGGGAATTGTAAATAGACTGAAATTACTGTTACTAAGCTATTATATAACAGCACAAAATCAACCAAAACTGTTCAAATTCAAAACCGTTCAAATGTCAAAATAATCCTCTCTTTCGTATTTGTATGAGCTCCCGAATAAATGTTCTCAGTCAGTCAGTACACAGAAACCCGGTCTTGTTACATTGTCTTTTACCAACAACCCACGGATCATAGTACCACAGTACAGTCGTTCACTAACACCGGGTTCTCTTTTGCGTCTTGCTTAGAGATTCGAAGAATTAATCGTCGGTTAGTTGAAAACCCCTTCGATGAAAATGATCTATCTAAAAAGATATATACAAAATTGGCAGAACTCTATGGAAAATTTCTTTACGATGACATTACAGTTGAACATGATGCGATACAATGTAAATAGACCATGTATATAGTAGATAGGCTACATTGGACATTTTATCGTATAGTTTGGTAGACTTTGAAGTTTTCCGAGCTTGTGGAAGCTCTCGTTCATGATATGACCAAAATTATTTTCATCAGTACATCCAAACTAGCATTAGTATTGCCTTTGTTTGCCAATCTCTTCATCTTGACGTTGTCTCTGCATATATCTCTATTGACTATTGATGATTCATAAACGTGATAAAAAAGGATAAGTCATCGTTTGCAGATAAGAAGAACATGCACCAGTATGTGACGATGAATCCAACTAAATTGTATATAAGACACGGGTAAATCAGACCGGACAGGATACCAGTACATTCCTTAATTAAACTGCTCCAGTCAAGGTAAGAACTCTCAGAAGAGACAACTAATCAGGAAAATTTAAGGGTGGATCAAAAAATATTTTCTACGGATTTCAGAAGATTTTGTCTTTGAATTACCGGTCATCTAAACCACCGTCTTTGGTTAACATTGTGTCTAGACTGAATTCATAATTTTCTATGCAGTGCGCGTGAATACAAAGGGGAAATGTTCGCAATTTGTTGACCGATGAAATGTCCCCAGTAAATTTCTTTTGTAATTATACAATATCATTATATTGTAAAAATATTTGTATCACCTTCAGATGTTTTCCAAACAGCTTCTCATCTTTGCTCTCGTAATGCTGGTTGCTTCGGCTGTATACTCCGAAGAAGCTGCGCGTAAGTTCTTTAACAGATCAAGTAGCCTGTAGATGTGCGCTATACAATTTGAAAATACAATTTGAAATTGAGTTGAATATCTTGAATCGCAGCAATCATCTTGTACATCTTGTACTTAACATTTTGAATAATGTCAATGTTATGTTATAATAAGGTGTCATACAAGATTTGAATAACGTACCACTAACATTTTCTAGATTCTCGACAAATTCGCCAAGGCAATGGAAACGGTGGTAATAACGGAAATGGCGGAAACAACGGAAATGGCGGGAACAACGGAAATGGCGGAAACAACGGAAATGCCGGCGGCAACGGAAATGGCGGTGGTAATGGAAATTTACAGTCACACCGCATTACGTAATTCAAATCTGTTTGAAATTTTTTCACACCTCAAATTTGTATTTGTAGGAAGCACAAAGGAACCCGGTTGCTACAATCCTTTGACATGTGGATAAACATATTGTTCGAGTTTCTTTCGTCAAATATTATGCAAGATTCCCGTCAATAAAATTCTTCTGAAGAAGTAAATACTGGTTGTTGTTTGCCTATTATTCAATATTCGAAATTCTAGTTCAGATGAGAGGAAGGATAACGTTTTATTTCTGGTGCATTTTAGCTTGGTTATTCAATCATTTAAATGTCTATTCATTATATCCCCTAAATTAAGGCGGCTCATTTCAGGACAGTGTTGATGGTGGCGATGGTCCACAAAGTGACCCTCCTAAAGGGACCCAACTTCTTACACCGTATATTTGCATTGATCGACATTATATATTATATACTACATTCGTTAAGTTAGGCTGAGGTTTGGTGACTTCTTATCCTTGTCAAGATTGCACGAGCGGAAAAGTTGCCGCTTTGCGTCTACTAATATTTGTGTTAACCCAATCAGGTGCGTCATTTTCGCAGGTAGATTCCATCAAAACATGCATATGGTTGGCTAGATATATAGACTGGTGGTCGGTGTTGTTGACGATGAAGGAACTGCGGCCAGGGCCACCTTCGGTTTCTGAGTTAGTCGACCATAGTCGAACTAAACGAAACCAAATGCCCGTTAGTCGAAACTATATTCCGCAAATAGTTCGAAAATCAAGCGCATTCGGTTATTAGTTCCGACCACTAGTCGACTAGATACGAAAAACCGAATTTTGCCCTGGATGTGTGTTGGCATGAGGATTTCTGTTTGTCGGAGCTATCAAACACCTGCCTGGCAAGCGAGGTTGAATACTGCTGCGCAATGTGGTATCCTACACGCAGCCTAATTTCAAATGATCTATGCCATTAGCCATCGCGACCTGTGAATGAATGGCGAAAAAAGATAATTTCGAAAAATGCTCAGATATGGAATCAGTTCACATTAAGTTGCATTTTCCCGATTGGGGAGAGACCAGAGAAGAACCTTCGACCAAGCAACTCTGTCAACAGGGTTTGAAAGCCAAAAACCATGGATCGGCGAGACCAGTGACCAGCGGCAACCAGCCACTGCACCTCTCCACCATACATAGTATCATCACATTGACATGAATTAAAACCTCCCGCGAAAACAGCACTATATTAAACAACACGATAACATTAAATAGCGTTACATAAAGTTGGAAAAAGATTGAAAAAAGAATAATAAACTGAATTAACGGAAACGAATCAAACCAAGGCACTTGCAGAAAATTATTACCAGTTGGTTACAACCAGCAAACTGTCCTGAATAACGTTTATGATTGAATACTGTTTTAACGGGTTCATTATCGCGCGTCGATTCAAACACGCTTCTTGTCTGGTCTATATACCATTTTACAGTTGCTAGCCGCAATTTTGTTAGCGTACTTTTATCCTGCATTGCTAAGTCATTTTTCCCTTTTTAAAAAACTTTCGTGATACTAAACTCATAGTTTTCAGAAAAGCCATGAGTGTCCTGAAAAAGGTTTTGGTTAGGTCCCGAAAACAACTTTCTGACAATTTATTTTTAATCAATTTGAAGATTTGTCGTCCTCATCAGCCAACATATTTATGTTGTCACCTTAGTACAATAGTGTTGGATAGTCAAACTACCCGCGCTGATGTTTAAGTCACACATAAACAATAGGTAGTACCGTTGATAAACATGTCTGGGAATGACGTACGTATACACTCCGTACATGGGTCGGTGGAATGATGTGACGTATGAATGCGTTACAATCCGTGAATACCAAACTATGACTGGTAAAGGGTTTGCACACGTTACTAAACAGTAAATGATACAAAAGGGAAGGTAAGTCTTTAGGTCCTGAGATAGAAACACTGCCACACTTTAGCCCAAGCCCGCAGGATTCATGCGCAAACATCTGCGCGAAATCAGATTGACCGTTATATTATCGCTGAGGTAAATTTCACCGATAAACTATACATGGAAAAGCCCGGGCTAAAATAAAACGGGATATGTGATTGGCTAAGTCATCTAAGCTGCACACACATGGAGCCGCACACTCGTGTTTTAAAGGTGTTGTGCCAGACTCGTTGCCATTAGGTTCGAATCCCTCTCGGGACAGGATGGATATGCGTGGAATTTTCATGTTTGAACGAAGTAATGGAATGCCGGTAGAATGAAGGTACTAAATGTGCCCCCACACCTGCTATAGCACGTGGTTCATTTTTAATTTGGGCGGAAATGAACGTAGGTCTGGTGGCCCTATGAACCTTTTAAAATTTGAAGCTATTCTACCCGTGTTTTTCCTGTATAGAACTCATAGACATTCCCCAACTAGTTTACGTGGTTTACTATGAGATAATTCACCATTGACAATGAACTTCTCACAACGAATATTCATATTTAGTTCAATTATATTTATGTTTTACACAATAATAAACTTGCACAAAACCGTAGTAGGCCTTAATTGCGCTAGATTTCTGGAACCTTCCTTAAATTTGCTGTAAACAATATTAAAAACGGTTGTGTTTGTAATAAATACATAAATGATGACGACAATATCAACACAAAAACGCGGACGTTTATGTTATGTTTCAGAGGATTGATTTGTCATTTGCTGACAAAATGACATCTGAAAATTGACAGCCGTAATAAAGAACTATTCCATGTAAGATTAATTTTCCAATACGCGGGAAGCACGGGTAACACCTCGACAGTCAGTACGTTCTCAGACAGTCAGTACGTAAGTCTAATTGGATCCTCGTGAATCATGAACTCAACTAGGATGCTGATTGGCAGAATTCATCAGGGCAACACCACATTATCACGGGTATGGTAAACGAGCATGGAATCGACCTGTGTGCTTTCATTGGTGATTATACCTATCCTGTTCTTGTTGGGGGTCCAGTAATGACAAATCGTACCTGTCGAAAACTTCCCGTTGTTAACGCCTCATGGCGTCGACGAATATGAGCCGGGCCAATGTCAACTTGCATCTGCCGGCCAAGGACTAATGATTACTTCGATGCCTTTTTTAATTGCTTTGAGTTCGGATCCACCTCTGGATCCCGCAAAACTCGTAAACTATAAGAACATTATTTTTCATCCTTTTTGCCTCGTCGCAATTATAAGAAAAAGATATATCCCGAAGAAAATCCGTAACTCCGAGTACTATATGAAGAAGAAAAATATCTGAAAAATAAAGCTTCATAGACTTCAATTTGTTTAGAATTTAGCATTTAGTCTAGCAGCTAGAGGTTCGAATTTGATCATGTCACTCAGAATCTATCGAGCTACGTTTGCGCATCGAGCTATATGTGTTGTTCATAGTCATCAAGGAGAGTACCAGGTGTCGGGAATTGTAAATAGACTCATATTACAGTACTAGGCTATCATATAATAGCACCAAATCAACCAAAACTGTTCAAATTCAAAACCGTTCAAATGTCAAAGTAATCCTCTTTTTCGTACTTGTATGAGCTCCCGAATGAATGTTCTCAGTCAGTCAGTACACAGAAACCAGGTCTTGTTACATTGTCTTTTACCAACAACCCACGGGTCGTAGTACCAGAGTACTGTCGTTCACTAACACAGGGTCCCATTTTGCGTCTTAGTTCGAGATTCGAAGAATTTATCGTCGGGTAGTTGAAAACCCCTTCAATGAACATGACTTGTCTAATCCATCTAAAAAGATATATACAAAATTGGCAGAACTCTATGGAAAACTTCTTTACGCTGGACATGATGCGATACAACGTATATAGATGATGTATATAGTAGAAAGGCTAAACTGGAAATTAGCGTATAATTTGGTAGATTTTGAAGCTTTCCGAGCTTGTGGGGTACCCTCGTTCATGATATGACCAAGATTATTTTCATCAGTACATCCAAACTAGCATTTAGTATTTGCCTTTGTTTACCAATCTCCTCATCTTGACGTTGTCTCTGCGTATATCTCTTTAGACTATTGATGATTCATAAACATGATTAAAAAAGAAAAAGTCATCGTTTGCCGATAAGAAGAACATGCACCAGTATGTGACGATGAATCCAACAAAATTGTATATAAGACACGGGTAAATCAGACCAGACAGGATACGAGTACACTCCTGAACTGCTCCATTCAAGGTAAGAACTCTCAGAAGTGACAAGTAATCAGGAAAATTTAAGGGTGGATCAAAAATCATTTTCTACGGATTTTAGAAGATTTTGTCTTTGAAGTACCGGTCATCTAAACCACCGTCTTTGGTTAACGTTATGTCTAGACTGAATTAATAATTGTCTAAGCAGTGCGAGTGAATACAAAGGGGAAATATATTGCTGAAATATATCAAAACATCACATGAAATATGCAAAACACTAATATCATTTCCATTGAGTTTGCAAGATCGTTGCAATGTCCATAGTTAGCATCCGTCAGATCTGTCTTGCGTCTCATAGCCGCACTGTTCGCAATTTGTTGACCGATGAAATGTCCCCAGTAAATATCTTTTGTAATTATATAATATCATTATATTGTAAAAAATATTTGTATCAACTTCAGATGTTTTCCAAACAGCTTCTCTTCTTTGCTCTCGTAATGCTGGTTGCTTCGGCTGTATACTCCGAAGAAGCTGCGCGTAAGTACAGATCAAGTAGCCTGTAGATGTGCGCTAAACAATTTGAGAATAAAATTTGACATTGAGTTGAATATCTTGAATCGCAGCAACCATCTTGTACATCTTGTACTTAACATTTTGAATATGAGGTCAATGTTATAATAAGGTGTCATATAAGATTTGAATAATATACCACTAACATTTTCTAGATTCACGACAAGTGCGCCAAGGCAATGGAAACGGTGGTAATAACGGAAATGGCGGAAACAACGGAAATGGCGGAAACAACGGAAATGGCGGAAACAACGGAAATGGCGGCGGCAACGGAAATGGCGGTGGTAATGGAAATTTACAGTCACACCGCATTACGTAATTCAAATCTGTTTGAAATTTTTTCACACCTCAAGTTTGTATTTGTAGGAAGCACAAAGGAACCCGGTTGCTACAATCCTTTGACATGTGGATAAACGTATTGTTCGAGTATCTTTCGTCAAATATTATGCAAGATTCCCGTCAATAAAATTCTTCTGAAGAAGTAAATACTGGTTGTTGTTTGCCTATTATTCAAAATTCGAAATTCTAGTTCAGATGAGAGGAAGGATAACGTTTTATTTCTGGTGCATTTTAGCTGGGTTATTCAATCATTTAAATGTCTATTCATTATATCCCCTAAATTAAGGCGGCTCATTTCAGGACAGTGTTGATGGTTGCGATGGTCCACAAAGTGACCCTCCTAAAGGGACCCAACTTCTTACACCGTATATTTGCATTGATCGACATTATATATTATATACTACATTCGTTAAGTTAGGCTGAGGTTTGGTGACTTCTTATCCTTGTCAAGATTGCACGAGCGGAAAAGTTGCCGCTTTGCGTCTACTAATATTTGTGTTAACCCAATCAGGTGCGTCATTTTCGCAGGTAGATTCCATCAAAACATGCATATGGTTGGCTAGATATATAGACTGGTGGTCGGTGTTGTTGACGATGAAGGAACTGCGGCCAGGGCCACCTTCGGTTTCTGAGTTAGTCGACCATAGTCGAACTAAACGAAACCAAATGCCCGTTAGTCGAAACTATATTCCGCAAATAGTTCGAAAATCAAGCGCATTCGGTTATTAGTTCCGACCACTAGTCGACTAGATACGAAAAACCGAATTTTGCCCTGGATGTGTGTTGGCATGAGGATTTCTGTTTGTCGGAGCTATCAAACACCTGCCTGGCAAGCGAGGTTGAATACTGCTGCGCAATGTGGTATCCTACACGCAGCCTAATTTCAAATGATCTATGCCATTAGCCATCGCGACCTGTGAATGAATGGCGAAAAAAGATAATTTCGAAAAATGCTCAGATATGGAATCAGTTCACATTAAGTTGCATTTTCCCGATTGGGGAGAGACCAGAGAAGAACCTTCGACCAAGCAACTCTGTCAACAGGGTTTGAAAGCCAAAAACCATGGATCGGCGAGACCAGTGACCAGCGGCAACCAGCCACTGCACCTCTCCACCATACATAGTATCATCACATTGACATGAATTAAAACCTCCCGCGAAAACAGCACTATATTAAACAACACGATAACATTAAATAGCGTTACATAAAGTTGGAAAAAGATTGAAAAAAGAATAATAAACTGAATTAACGGAAACGAATCAAACCAAGGCACTTGCAGAAAATTATTACCAGTTGGTTACAACCAGCAAACTGTCCTGAATAACGTTTATGATTGAATACTGTTTTAACGGGTTCATTATCGCGCGTCGATTCAAACACGCTTCTTGTCTGGTCTATATACCATTTTACAGTTGCTAGCCGCAATTTTGTTAGCGTACTTTTATCCTGCATTGCTAAGTCATTTTTCCCTTTTTAAAAAACTTTCGTGATACTAAACTCATAGTTTTCAGAAAAGCCATGAGTGTCCTGAAAAAGGTTTTGGTTAGGTCCCGAAAACAACTTTCTGACAATTTATTTTTAATCAATTTGAAGATTTGTCGTCCTCATCAGCCAACATATTTATGTTGTCACCTTAGTACAATAGTGTTGGATAGTCAAACTACCCGCGCTGATGTTTAAGTCACACATAAACAATAGGTAGTACCGTTGATAAACATGTCTGGGAATGACGTACGTATACACTCCGTACATGGGTCGGTGGAATGATGTGACGTATGAATGCGTTACAATCCGTGAATACCAAACTATGACTGGTAAAGGGTTTGCACACGTTACTAAACAGTAAATGATACAAAAGGGAAGGTAAGTCTTTAGGTCCTGAGATAGAAACACTGCCACACTTTAGCCCAAGCCCGCAGGATTCATGCGCAAACATCTGCGCGAAATCAGATTGACCGTTATATTATCGCTGAGGTAAATTTCACCGATAAACTATACATGGAAAAGCCCGGGCTAAAATAAAACGGGATATGTGATTGGCTAAGTCATCTAAGCTGCACACACATGGAGCCGCACACTCGTGTTTTAAAGGTGTTGTGCCAGACTCGTTGCCATTAGGTTCGAATCCCTCTCGGGACAGGATGGATATGCGTGGAATTTTCATGTTTGAACGAAGTAATGGAATGCCGGTAGAATGAAGGTACTAAATGTGCCCCCACACCTGCTATAGCACGTGGTTCATTTTTAATTTGGGCGGAAATGAACGTAGGTCTGGTGGCCCTATGAACCTTTTAAAATTTGAAGCTATTCTACCCGTGTTTTTCCTGTATAGAACTCATAGACATTCCCCAACTAGTTTACGTGGTTTACTATGAGATAATTCACCATTGACAATGAACTTCTCACAACGAATATTCATATTTAGTTCAATTATATTTATGTTTTACACAATAATAAACTTGCACAAAACCGTAGTAGGCCTTAATTGCGCTAGATTTCTGGAACCTTCCTTAAATTTGCTGTAAACAATATTAAAAACGGTTGTGTTTGTAATAAATACATAAATGATGACGACAATATCAACACAAAAACGCGGACGTTTATGTTATGTTTCAGAGGATTGATTTGTCATTTGCTGACAAAATGACATCTGAAAATTGACAGCCGTAATAAAGAACTATTCCATGTAAGATTAATTTTCCAATACGCGGGAAGCACGGGTAACACCTCGACAGTCAGTACGTTCTCAGACCGTCAGTACGTAAGTCTAATTGGATCCTCGTGAATCATGAACTCAACTAGGATGCTGATTGGCAGAATTCATCAGGGCAACACCACATTATCACGGGTATGGTAAACGAGCATGGAATCGACCTGTGTGCTTTCATTGGTGATTATACCTATCCTGTTCTTGTTGGGGGTCCAGTAATGACAAATCGTACCTGTCGAAAACTTCCCGTTGTTAACGCCTCATGGCGTCGACGAATATGAGCCGGGCCAATGTCAACTTGCATCTGCCGGCCAAGGACTAATGATTACTTCGATGCCTTTTTTAATTGCTTTGAGTTCGGATCCACCTCTGGATCCCGCAAAACTCGTAAACTATAAGAACATTATTTTTCATCCTTTTTGCCTCGTCGCAATTATAAGAAAAAGATATATCCCGAAGAAAATCCGTAACTCCGAGTACTATATGAAGAAGAAAAATATCTGAAAAATAAAGCTTCATAGACTTCAATTTGTTTAGAATTTAGCATTTAGTCTAGCAGCTAGAGGTTCGAATTTGATCATGTCACTCAGAATCTATCGAGCTACGTTTGCGCATCGAGCTATATGTGTTGTTCATAGTCATCAAGGAGAGTACCAGGTGTCGGGAATTGTAAATAGACTCATATTACAGTACTAGGCTATCATATAATAGCACCAAATCAACCAAAACTGTTCAAATTCAAAACCGTTCAAATGTCAAAGTAATCCTCTTTTTCGTACTTGTATGAGCTCCCGAATGAATGTTCTCAGTCAGTCAGTACACAGAAACCAGGTCTTGTTACATTGTCTTTTACCAACAACCCACGGGTCGTAGTACCAGAGTACTGTCGTTCACTAACACAGGGTCCCATTTTGCGTCTTAGTTCGAGATTCGAAGAATTTATCGTCGGGTAGTTGAAAACCCCTTCAATGAACATGACTTGTCTAATCCATCTAAAAAGATATATACAAAATTGGCAGAACTCTATGGAAAACTTCTTTACGCTGGACATGATGCGATACAACGTATATAGATGATGTATATAGTAGAAAGGCTAAACTGGAAATTAGCGTATAATTTGGTAGATTTTGAAGCTTTCCGAGCTTGTGGGGTACCCTCGTTCATGATATGACCAAGATTATTTTCATCAGTACATCCAAACTAGCATTTAGTATTTGCCTTTGTTTACCAATCTCCTCATCTTGACGTTGTCTCTGCGTATATCTCTTTAGACTATTGATGATTCATAAACATGATTAAAAAAGAAAAAGTCATCGTTTGCCGATAAGAAGAACATGCACCAGTATGTGACGATGAATCCAACAAAATTGTATATAAGACACGGGTAAATCAGACCAGACAGGATACGAGTACACTCCTGAACTGCTCCATTCAAGGTAAGAACTCTCAGAAGTGACAAGTAATCAGGAAAATTTAAGGGTGGATCAAAAATCATTTTCTACGGATTTTAGAAGATTTTGTCTTTGAAGTACCGGTCATCTAAACCACCGTCTTTGGTTAACGTTATGTCTAGACTGAATTAATAATTGTCTAAGCAGTGCGAGTGAATACAAAGGGGAAATATATTGCTGAAATATATCAAAACATCACATGAAATATGCAAAACACTAATATCATTTCCATTGAGTTTGCAAGATCGTTGCAATGTCCATAGTTAGCATCCGTCAGATCTGTCTTGCGTCTCATAGCCGCACTGTTCGCAATTTGTTGACCGATGAAATGTCCCCAGTAAATATCTTTTGTAATTATATAATATCATTATATTGTAAAAAATATTTGTATCAACTTCAGATGTTTTCCAAACAGCTTCTCTTCTTTGCTCTCGTAATGCTGGTTGCTTCGGCTGTATACTCCGAAGAAGCTGCGCGTAAGTACAGATCAAGTAGCCTGTAGATGTGCGCTAAACAATTTGAGAATAAAATTTGACATTGAGTTGAATATCTTGAATCGCAGCAACCATCTTGTACATCTTGTACTTAACATTTTGAATATGAGGTCAATGTTATAATAAGGTGTCATATAAGATTTGAATAATATACCACTAACATTTTCTAGATTCACGACAAGTGCGCCAAGGCAATGGAAACGGTGGTAATAACGGAAATGGCGGAAACAACGGAAATGGCGGAAACAACGGAAATGGCGGAAACAACGGAAATGGCGGCGGCAACGGAAATGGCGGTGGTAATGGAAATTTACAGTCACACCGCATTACGTAATTCAAATCTGTTTGAAATTTTTTCACACCTCAAGTTTGTATTTGTAGGAAGCACAAAGGAACCCGGTTGCTACAATCCTTTGACATGTGGATAAACGTATTGTTCGAGTATCTTTCGTCAAATATTATGCAAGATTCCCGTCAATAAAATTCTTCTGAAGAAGTAAATACTGATTGTTGTTTGCCTATTATTCAAAATTCGAAATTCTAGTTCAGATGAGAGGAAGGATAACGTTTTATTTCTGGTGCATTTTAGCTGGGTTATTCAATCATTTAAATGTCTATTCATTATATCCCCTAAATTAAGGCGGCTCATTTCAGGACAGTGTTGATGGTTGCGATGGTCCACAAAGTGACCCTCCTAAAGGGACCCAACTTCTTACACCGTATATTTGCATTGATCGACATTATATATTATATACTACATTCGTTAAGTTAGGCTGAGGTTTGGTGACTTCTTATCCTTGTCAAGATTGCACGAGCGGAAAAGTTGCCGCTTTGCGTCTACTAATATTTGTGTTAACCCAATCAGGTGCGTCATTTTCGCAGGTAGATTCCATCAAAACATGCATATGGTTGGCTAGATATATAGACTGGTGGTCGGTGTTGTTGACGATGAAGGAACTGCGGCCAGGGCCACCTTCGGTTTCTGAGTTAGTCGACCATAGTCGAACTAAACGAAACCAAATGCCCGTTAGTCGAAACTATATTCCGCAAATAGTTCGAAAATCAAGCGCATTCGGTTATTAGTTCCGACCACTAGTCGACTAGATACGAAAAACCGAATTTTGCCCTGGATGTGTGTTGGCATGAGGATTTCTGTTTGTCGGAGCTATCAAACACCTGCCTGGCAAGCGAGGTTGAATACTGCTGCGCAATGTGGTATCCTACACGCAGCCTAATTTCAAATGATCTATGCCATTAGCCATCGCGACCTGTGAATGAATGGCGAAAAAAGATAATTTCGAAAAATGCTCAGATATGGAATCAGTTCACATTAAGTTGCATTTTCCCGATTGGGGAGAGACCAGAGAAGAACCTTCGACCAAGCAACTCTGTCAACAGGGTTTGAAAGCCAAAAACCATGGATCGGCGAGACCAGTGACCAGCGGCAACCAGCCACTGCACCTCTCCACCATACATAGTATCATCACATTGACATGAATTAAAACCTCCCGCGAAAACAGCACTATATTAAACAACACGATAACATTAAATAGCGTTACATAAAGTTGGAAAAAGATTGAAAAAAGAATAATAAACTGAATTAACGGAAACGAATCAAACCAAGGCACTTGCAGAAAATTATTACCAGTTGGTTACAACCAGCAAACTGTCCTGAATAACGTTTATGATTGAATACTGTTTTAACGGGTTCATTATCGCGCGTCGATTCAAACACGCTTCTTGTCTGGTCTATATACCATTTTACAGTTGCTAGCCGCAATTTTGTTAGCGTACTTTTATCCTGCATTGCTAAGTCATTTTTCCCTTTTTAAAAAACTTTCGTGATACTAAACTCATAGTTTTCAGAAAAGCCATGAGTGTCCTGAAAAAGGTTTTGGTTAGGTCCCGAAAACAACTTTCTGACAATTTATTTTTAATCAATTTGAAGATTTGTCGTCCTCATCAGCCAACATATTTATGTTGTCACCTTAGTACAATAGTGTTGGATAGTCAAACTACCCGCGCTGATGTTTAAGTCACACATAAACAATAGGTAGTACCGTTGATAAACATGTCTGGGAATGACGTACGTATACACTCCGTACATGGGTCGGTGGAATGATGTGACGTATGAATGCGTTACAATCCGTGAATACCAAACTATGACTGGTAAAGGGTTTGCACACGTTACTAAACAGTAAATGATACAAAAGGGAAGGTAAGTCTTTAGGTCCTGAGATAGAAACACTGCCACACTTTAGCCCAAGCCCGCAGGATTCATGCGCAAACATCTGCGCGAAATCAGATTGACCGTTATATTATCGCTGAGGTAAATTTCACCGATAAACTATACATGGAAAAGCCCGGGCTAAAATAAAACGGGATATGTGATTGGCTAAGTCATCTAAGCTGCACACACATGGAGCCGCACACTCGTGTTTTAAAGGTGTTGTGCCAGACTCGTTGCCATTAGGTTCGAATCCCTCTCGGGACAGGATGGATATGCGTGGAATTTTCATGTTTGAACGAAGTAATGGAATGCCGGTAGAATGAAGGTACTAAATGTGCCCCCACACCTGCTATAGCACGTGGTTCATTTTTAATTTGGGCGGAAATGAACGTAGGTCTGGTGGCCCTATGAACCTTTTAAAATTTGAAGCTATTCTACCCGTGTTTTTCCTGTATAGAACTCATAGACATTCCCCAACTAGTTTACGTGGTTTACTATGAGATAATTCACCATTGACAATGAACTTCTCACAACGAATATTCATATTTAGTTCAATTATATTTATGTTTTACACAATAATAAACTTGCACAAAACCGTAGTAGGCCTTAATTGCGCTAGATTTCTGGAACCTTCCTTAAATTTGCTGTAAACAATATTAAAAACGGTTGTGTTTGTAATAAATACATAAATGATGACGACAATATCAACACAAAAACGCGGACGTTTATGTTATGTTTCAGAGGATTGATTTGTCATTTGCTGACAAAATGACATCTGAAAATTGACAGCCGTAATAAAGAACTATTCCATGTAAGATTAATTTTCCAATACGCGGGAAGCACGGGTAACACCTCGACAGTCAGTACGTTCTCAGACCGTCAGTACGTAAGTCTAATTGGATCCTCGTGAATCATGAACTCAACTAGGATGCTGATTGGCAGAATTCATCAGGGCAACACCACATTATCACGGGTATGGTAAACGAGCATGGAATCGACCTGTGTGCTTTCATTGGTGATTATACCTATCCTGTTCTTGTTGGGGGTCCAGTAATGACAAATCGTACCTGTCGAAAACTTCCCGTTGTTAACGCCTCATGGCGTCGACGAATATGAGCCGGGCCAATGTCAACTTGCATCTGCCGGCCAAGGACTAATGATTACTTCGATGCCTTTTTTAATTGCTTTGAGTTCGGATCCACCTCTGGATCCCGCAAAACTCGTAAACTATAAGAACATTATTTTTCATCCTTTTTGCCTCGTCGCAATTATAAGAAAAAGATATATCCCGAAGAAAATCCGTAACTCCGAGTACTATATGAAGAAGAAAAATATCTGAAAAATAAAGCTTCATAGACTTCAATTTGTTTAGAATTTAGCATTTAGTCTAGCAGCTAGAGGTTCGAATTTGATCATGTCACTCAGAATCTATCGAGCTACGTTTGCGCATCGAGCTATATGTGTTGTTCATAGTCATCAAGGAGAGTACCAGGTGTCGGGAATTGTAAATAGACTCATATTACAGTACTAGGCTATCATATAATAGCACCAAATCAACCAAAACTGTTCAAATTCAAAACCGTTCAAATGTCAAAGTAATCCTCTTTTTCGTACTTGTATGAGCTCCCGAATGAATGTTCTCAGTCAGTCAGTACACAGAAACCAGGTCTTGTTACATTGTCTTTTACCAACAACCCACGGGTCGTAGTACCAGAGTACTGTCGTTCACTAACACAGGGTCCCATTTTGCGTCTTAGTTCGAGATTCGAAGAATTTATCGTCGGGTAGTTGAAAACCCCTTCAATGAACATGACTTGTCTAATCCATCTAAAAAGATATATACAAAATTGGCAGAACTCTATGGAAAACCTCTTTACGCTGGACATGATGCGATACAACGTATATAGATGATGTATATAGTAGAAAGGCTAAACTGGAAATTAGCGTATAATTTGGTAGATTTTGAAGCTTTCCGAGCTTGTGGGGTACCCTCGTTCATGATATGACCAAGATTATTTTCATCAGTACATCCAAACTAGCATTTAGTATTTGCCTTTGTTTACCAATCTCCTCATCTTGACGTTGTCTCTGCGTATATCTCTTTAGACTATTGATGATTCATAAACATGATTAAAAAAGAAAAAGTCATCGTTTGCCGATAAGAAGAACATGCACCAGTATGTGACGATGAATCCAACAAAATTGTATATAAGACACGGGTAAATCAGACCAGACAGGATACGAGTACACTCCTGAACTGCTCCATTCAAGGTAAGAACTCTCAGAAGTGACAAGTAATCAGGAAAATTTAAGGGTGGATCAAAAATCATTTTCTACGGATTTTAGAAGATTTTGTCTTTGAAGTACCGGTCATCTAAACCACCGTCTTTGGTTAACGTTATGTCTAGACTGAATTAATAATTGTCTAAGCAGTGCGAGTGAATACAAAGGGGAAATATATTGCTGAAATATATCAAAACATCACATGAAATATGCAAAACACTAATATCATTTCCATTGAGTTTGCAAGATCGTTGCAATGTCCATAGTTAGCATCCGTCAGATCTGTCTTGCGTCTCATAGCCGCACTGTTCGCAATTTGTTGACCGATGAAATGTCCCCAGTAAATATCTTTTGTAATTATATAATATCATTATATTGTAAAAAATATTTGTATCAACTTCAGATGTTTTCCAAACAGCTTCTCTTCTTTGCTCTCGTAATGCTGGTTGCTTCGGCTGTATACTCCGAAGAAGCTGCGCGTAAGTACAGATCAAGTAGCCTGTAGATGTGCGCTAAACAATTTGAGAATAAAATTTGACATTGAGTTGAATATCTTGAATCGCAGCAACCATCTTGTACATCTTGTACTTAACATTTTGAATATGAGGTCAATGTTATAATAAGGTGTCATATAAGATTTGAATAATATACCACTAACATTTTCTAGATTCACGACAAGTGCGCCAAGGCAATGGAAACGGTGGTAATAACGGAAATGGCGGAAACAACGGAAATGGCGGAAACAACGGAAATGGCGGAAACAACGGAAATGGCGGCGGCAACGGAAATGGCGGTGGTAATGGAAATTTACAGTCACACCGCATTACGTAATTCAAATCTGTTTGAAATTTTTTCACACCTCAAGTTTGTATTTGTAGGAAGCACAAAGGAACCCGGTTGCTACAATCCTTTGACATGTGGATAAACATATTGTTCGAGTATCTTTCGTCAAATATTATGCAAGATTCCCGTCAATAAAATTCTTCTGAAGAAGTAAATACTGGTTGTTGTTTGCCTATTATTCAAAATTCGAAATTCTAGTTCAGATGAGAGGAAGGATAACGCTTTATTTCAGGTGCATTTTAGCTGGGTTATTCAATCATTTAAATGTCTATTCATTATAGCCCCTTAATTAAGGCGGCTCATTCTCAGGGGACAGTGTTGGTGCCGGTGGTCCACAAAGTGACCCTCCTAAAGGGACCCAACTTCTTACACCATATATTTGCATATATCAACATTACATATTATACTACATCAGTTAAGTAAGGCTGAGGTTTGGTGACTACTTATGTTGCAATGTTGCAAGGCAATGGAAACGGTGGTAATAACGGTTGCCGCTTTTCGTCAACTAATATTTGTGTAAATCAAATCAGGTGCGTCATGGCTAGATAAAAAAGACTGGTAGCCGCTGAGCAGAAGAAATCTTGGGCGGTGTCGTTGACGATGAAGGAATTTCGGCCAGGATATGTGTTGGCATGAGGATATCTGTTGGTTGGAGCAATCAATCACTGCCTGGCAAGCGAGGTTGAATACTGCTGTGCAATGTGGTATGCTACAAGCAGTCTAGTTTCAAATAATCTATGTCATTAGCCATCGCAAACTGTTAATGAAAGGCGAAAAAGATAATTCCGAAAAATGCTCAGATATGGAATCCGTTCACATAAAAGAAGGTCTTGTAAAAGAACAAATTTTATATACGTATATTTACCACATTGGAAAGTTGTAATTAGAACTTTAGTAATTAGGGGGTGCGTTGGGTGCGAATGCACCTCCCAAAAAGATCCCGAGTTCCATAATAGTTTTGTCAAAGAAAATTTATCAGATTACGACGTCTCTAAAACGCATCCAATGTTCTGGAGGGAGGACCCCCAAACCTTCCGCAGAGAGCTTCGCACTCGTGGCCCTTGCTGTTCCTGGCTCCTTTGTCAAATAAGTTCCGCCATATTAGTGGATTTATTTTAGAAACTTATTTAGTGGTTCAAAAATGGTTTCGTCTGATCATAGGAGTATAAAATCAAAACGCACAACAATGATGTTTGTTACTGTTTCACTCGTATTTCCAATGTTCACACATCCAGCTACTATTCCTGCAATATAACCAATATCACCGGTATATAAAGACTTTTTGTTGGACATCTTCACTCAGTCACATGTTTGTAACATGTCTTTAACTTTGTCTTTAATTTTTACATTACTTTTACTTGGATGAGAAATTCGTGAATATTTCTGCACCAAAATCTGCTGTGGAAATTCAGTCAAATAACCACAAGTTTAATTCACGTCCTACAACCTCACCCTGAGATGAACTCATGAGAATTTTTGATACAAATACAAATCTACAAATATAGCTTCAAAGCAGCGATAACGGGTTTTCTGAGAAGTTGGTTGAAATGTCGTATTTAGATTTGGACGAAATCAATCTTAAATCAGTGAATTAACGACGGTTTTTGTAGGAGCGCCATCTACTAACCAACACCTATATAAGATATAGAGATTAATGTGCTTCACGATATACTCTGTGTATTACATTTAGTCAAAATTGGATAACGATGAAGTGTTAGATATCATGAGCTACAATTTGGCAATTGTCGGATTGATTGGTTGAAACAATCGATCGGAGCGTCTTCAACATTTTGCATTCAAAAACTAAATGCTGATTTTGCCGAACTGGACTCAAGTCGGCCATCTTGATTGCGATCTAGCTGTAGAAAGGGTTAAGGGTAATTTTAATGTAAATTTTTATCTTCATTACAATCAGAGAATCATAGCGTATAGATATTGGTTTCACGATTATCTAGGTGATAAATTAGTCAAAATAATAGTCTAAATGGAAAGATGATAAAGAGTCAAACTTAAATGCGGTGTACCACAAGGTTCTGTTTTGATATCTGATTTATTTACCTAGTACATGTGTACAGCCTGACACATGTACAATTGAAAAACATTGAAGGAAACCTTGATTATATAACGTATTCGCAACAGATCGTATGTTCGAATTTAGCCCTACCTCTGCCGAATATCCGGGTCTTTATTATTGTCATTCTTTAATGGACGCGGGATAATTACCCATCTTTATACGATTCTAAAACTTCGGTGACTTTGTTTTCGTCTCCTATACAATCAGCTCGGTCCTTCATTCTTTCCAATTACCATGACCTTTGTCGTGGTTTTGATTCCCCTATGGATCATCATTTAAAGAGCATTTGTTTGGACTGTTCGACATTAAAACAATGGAAAGACTTAGCGTTTTCATCATTTTATTACTTGACGTATTTTGTAAAAGTTCGCTTAGATTTTGGCCATTGTAATTACTTGAAGTACGGTCCCATTTCCTTTACTAGTCGTCCGTTATGGTTTCACGACGATATTTCATAACATTTTTGTAAAATTCGTCTCAATTTTCGATTGATTTGGTAAAAATTTGATTTTCCTTTTGTGCCCGATAATTTGAATTCACTTCACCAGAAAATTCAGTTCTTTTTAGCTGCTATCAATTAACAAGATTGGAAAAAAGTGTCTGAAACGTGCATCTGACGGAAAAAAAGTATCAAGGCATTACTGGATATCAGTAAATATAGTTTAATGCATGGGACATTTTGATGATCGGGGATTGTATTTGATGAGTTTTGACCTTGTACGGCGTCCGCTCACAATACGACCTGGTAAATTATTAACAACTCATTTTCGATTCACCCACGCAAGCATTATTGCCGTCATCACTCAATCTTCGATACTCGTCTTGACTTTATCTATACGTTCATCCACATTTTGTGCTGTATCGTATTCTGGTGATTGACATTCGTAGATAAAAAGGAGAAAAGTCGACGTTTGCCGATAAGAAGAACATGCACCAGTATGTGACGATGAATCCCACTAAATTTCATATAAGGGACTAATACATCAGAATGGACAGGATACGTTGATTACATTCCTGAATTAAACAGCGGCAATCAAGGTAGGAACTCTTGAAAAGGGCAGATATAGAATGTTTATGGATTTTGGTGACGTTTTGCTTAAGACCGTGATGTGATTCAAACCACCGTTTTAGGCGATTATAATTTAGACACTTCTGATATTTAACATGAGTAGGCCGAACAATAAGGTACTGAACTGAAGACATCAATTCTAAGATATGCAAAATAGTTATAGCATTCCAATGTGTTTTACCAATGCAAGGTACACAGCCAAAATCAGTATCCATCGTCAGACCTTTTCCCAATGGCATTGCCGTTTTTCTAAGGACTTGCTGGACGATTACCGTCGTCCTCAATCGAGAATTAGGCAATTTAACCCAACAATGTACATTAACTGGACACGTGTATCCTGCCATGAGACGCGTTCGATGTACGTGGTTAAGCTAATCTGGGGCTTATTCTTTAACTCGATTTTTGTGACCACTCAGAGCGAGATGACATTCATAATAAAAAATAGTAGCAACCCTGGTAGCAGTTAACGTAACCTTTTAAGTAACTCTTAGTACTTTCAGAAAATATATAGCTTGACAGAGGCTCGATAGACGCATATAAAACCTTCGAAACTCATTTCAACAGCATACCGCTAAACTTTTTCATAATTCTTTCTTGGCTCAAGTACCTATCATATGGCAAAATACTCCTGATCATCTTCGTAAAGCGCCTAGTATCTGTTCTCTTGTTTCAAGGTTTAAATTATCTGCTCATAGTTATTGAAATTAAGTTCGTTTATAAGATCACTGTAAAGAATTTTAACATTAACCGTTGCCTCTAACCGTGAATTTATTGAATTTATTTTTTCTTGTATTATAATTCATTATTACTGTTATGATTGTCATGAATACTGTTACTATAATTTGTACTATGATTTTTATGATTATTATTATTCGTGTAGTAATTCTTATCATTAATGTTATCATTACTATTATTACTATTAATATTATTATCATTATTATTATTATTAGTATTATTGTTATCATCATTATTATTACTACTACTTTTATTATTATTATTATTATTATTATTATTATCATTATTACTATATCTCTTTTGTACACAATTGCACCAATAATGCACTATGCATAGGGTTTCAGTGCCTTAATTTTTAAGTACAGCCTTTCGGCTCGCACTGTATCCCTGAAAACATCATGTATTTATGAGAAAAAAATAAAAATCATACAATTATGTTGTATGTGCAGTTTACGAAAAATAAATATCTATCTATCTAAACCTTCGAAACTCATTATTGAATAACATGTCCATGAGTATCACTGGGCATCATAGAACTTGTTTTTAAAGTACACTATTTATCACTTTCAGATGTTTTCCAAACAGCTACTCTTCTTTGCTCTGGTAGTGCTGGTTGCTTCGACTGTAAACTCCGAAGATGCCGCGCGTAAGTTGCTAAAACAGATCGAGCTGGCCGAGGATCTGCGCTATGAAATCTTAGATTTTGATTCTAAATTACCTATCTTCAATCGCAGCATCGCTGCGTCAAGGTCATCATTTAAATATGCGGTCAAATAAAGCTGAACTGACTTGATTATGATACCACCAACATTTTCCAGATTCACGTCATGTTCGTCAAGGCAATGGCAATGGAAACGGTGGTGGAAACGGTGGTGGAAACGGCGGTGGAAACGGCGGTGGAAACGGCGGTGGAAACGGCGGTGGAAACGGCGGTGGAAATGGCGGCGGTAATGGAAATGGAAACGGTAATTGACAGTCATTCCGCATTACGCTATTAAGATCTGTTTGTTCATGTTTATTTATTCCATTCTAGGAGGCACACAGGAACCAAATTGCTACAATCCTCTGACATGTGGATAAACGTATTGATATTCTCTCTGTGATCAATAAATAGGCAAAATTCTCGTTAATAGAATTCGCCTGAAGAATTGATAACTACTTACTTGCTTCTCGCTTATCATTCAATTTGACGTCCTAGTTCTAGTTCATACGAGAGGATCGTTCGCGTCCACTATTGAATTCTTTTGTCGGATCAGAAAATTAAATTCCATGCTTGATGCATATATTGTAAGCGTATATTGTAAGCACAATCAATTGCTAAGTTGTAGCTCATGGCATGTTCTTTGGTTGTGCTGAGTTTCAATGTCACTGCATGATATTGAATTGATTGCAGTAAAAATCATCATTTCCATATTAGGTTTACTAGTAACCACAATTAATTGCAAAATTGTAGCTCACAACAACGTTCTATAATTGTTTTGAGTTTCATGGCCATATATTCACCAGGGGCGTTGAATATTGGAAGTGCTGTATTATATATAGACTCTCTTATCCGATTTTCGGGATATTCTTATCCGGTCCAGGACAGCGATTTTGGGTTACGAGCTTTCATTTCGAAATCGTAATGTCGTCTGAGGCCATTTCAATACATTCAAAGATAATGAATCGTAATAGAAAAATATTCGTCCCGGAAAATGTATATCTGCAATAGGCCTAATTAAACCAGGCATGGAATTTAGTTTTCTGATCAGAAAATTTGAAATCAGTGAAACATTAACATTGACAGTGATTCAATATCAAATATCCATCAATGTACTTATTCTCGGTAACTAAGCATATTTAAAGGCCGGTTGTTATTTTTGAAGAGAAGTATACTTATTGTCAACATTAAACTATGGGACGTTGAGCCGATGAATATTATTATTTTTTTAAGAGGCGCACTTGAACTTCATTCTTCTTCTATGCCGGTATAGTTGTATTAGGAGCGCTCCTTGGTTTTTCGGGGATTTCTTGTTCCCCCATATGCTGACTGAAAACAAATTATCATCGTTTTAACTACGGGCTATCTCAGAAATTTACGAATGAAAGACCAGAGACCTTGGTTTTATGAATCCGCCTATCGCGGTAGCATTTTACTAGCACGACGATACCTGATCAGCTTTTGCTAATCCCGACAAACCGGTTTTCAACGTGCGACGAAAGGGAATCTGTCCCCTAAAATTAGTCGAAGAATGAAAGCTAATAAAAATAAATTGACGTGTTGTTTGATATTTTGCGAACTGCATTTTTAAAGAAAAAAAGCTATACACCGTGTATGTATACACACGGTAGCTATCTCCGTCTTGGTTTGAGCGACTTATATAGGCTAATCTTATGTATACGCATTCAGTACACAAACCGAACTTAGTTGCGTGTCTTTTTTCAATAACTCCTTTCATCGATTCGTTCGCGAAAACTGGCTTTATGATTGAATAAATGTTTTAACGGGTACATTTTCGCGCGTTCATTATTGCCCGTACGAGCGCGCTTGTCGTCTGGGTCTATTGTGCCCTTGTCTTCGCGTGCGGCGATGACTGATCGAGCCTAATACACGAAAATGCTTTTTTGACTTCGGTGTTCGGCTTCAATGCGGTGATTGTCGGCGCGTAGTGTGCGTGAATGCAATGCGAACAAAACTGCAAGTGAAATTGTCGCTACCGCTCGCAGTTGCCTACGTAGCTTGTTTATGTTGTATATCTTACGCACCTCGTCTGTCGATGAACGAATAGATTTTTTTCACACGGAATTTCCGAAATATGAGAACGACTCGAAACGAATGAACGAGGAAGTCGACAAAAGGTATCGTAACTTAAACATAATTTCGAGAAATGTCTCGTAGTATTTTTTCCGAACGAAAATGAACTAATAAACAAACTACAAATTCCAGACATAAAAGATTTTAGTCACTAGATTTTGGAAAGTGATTGTCCACTAGTACACGTCTGTTCAGGACTTCACAATATTTTGACATTTTAAATATTATTGAAAATTAACTACGAACACTGGAAATTATATCATCACACTTTCAAAAACGTATCGTCAACACCGTGCAATCAGGACTTTACATTAGATATGTTAATTCATTTCAAAATATACACGTAATTACACACATTTAAATTATTCTTTCGCCGCTTTTTCAACTAAAACTGATCGTCCACACTTGAAGTATTTAGAAGTTCACTCGACACATTTTCAATTGAAAAGGAATTAAATACACTTTACATTCATAGGCATTTTACCAACACAATTTCAAAAACTGATCGTCCACACTTCACATGTGTTCAGTACTTCACCTGAGACAATTTTAATTGAATATGAACTACAAACACCAGACATTAGACATTTTATCAGCACACTTTCAAAAACTGATCGTCCACACTTCACATGTGTTCAGAACTTCACCTGAGACATTTATAATTGAAAATGAACTACAAACACCAGTTATTAGACATTTTATCAGCACACTTTCAAAAACTGATCGTCCACACTTCACATGTGTTCAGTTCTTCACCAGAGACATTTTTAATTGAAAATGAACTACAAACACCAGATATTAGACATTTTATCAGCACACTTTCAAAAACTGATCATCCACACTTCACATGTGTTCACTACTTCACCCGAGACATTTGTAAATTGAAAATAAACCAAAAACACCAGATATTAGACATTTTATCAGTACACAAGCAAAACGCATTTCATCACAATAATGTTCAATGTCTAAGGTCCACGTACGTACGTGTGTTAAGGACTTGGGACATTTTAATGGGAAAAATCACACGTCAGGCGATTTTAATTGAAATGAACAATGTAGTTCGAATATGTTAATTTCACACGTCGTTTGAAATAACACGTCATTTTTTTCTAAATAAATTGCTAGAACATCGACCAAAAATGCAACATAATTGTTAGCACCTTCAAGACTATATAGAATAGGTTTCCAGTCACGATAACACAAACGAAACGTGATTCATAAGAAATTGTTACATATTTCACAGTTGATCGTGAAAATATATATCTTAAATACGATTCTTAAATTCTTGTGATCTTTAGATAAAATGAGGCATATTTCTTTAGGATCGTACTTGTTCTTGATATCTGGTCCGACCGATTTGGTTTATAAGCCCTCTTGCCCTTAATGACGAACAGCATTTACATTTAGAATTAGAATTCAAACGATTGAAACGAATTCTCGAGCGTAAAGAAATAGATATATACTATCTCTATCGGCTCCCATTCTTCCATTAAGTGCACTTTGTCACATGATTAATGCGTTTTCATTACAAGCCAGAATTCACTTTTTTTTAAAACAAACTTCTCGATCCTTGTGACCCGCGGTGTCATCAATAACCCAGTGATCTCGATCGCGCGTCGATGCGCTGTACTTCTGCAAGTAATTCGACAAAGACTTTCACAAAAATAAAAATTCTATAAATGCTTAATAGGGGTCTATTATGTACAGCGTTGTTTAGAACATATCGGCGAAATTGGCACTTTCGTAATTAATGAGAGGGTTTTTTTCTAATGCGAAACGTTCCCACGAACTTAAGCAAAATGCCGACGTAGATCGATTAGAGAATCGAGGGGTATTTCGCGCAAAGATTTCGAGAATTCGACAGGTGTATAAATCATCGAGTTGAACTTTTTATTGCCTCGTTCGTCGGTAATACGTGCGTACAGAAGCGTCCCGTGGACGATTATCGTTAAAAGGAATGACTCTGAGTTTAATACCGAGTTTGTAACTCGAAATGATCTAGGTTTTTTCCCGTTTTAAGTTATTTCCGAGGAAATAAACAACATTTTCGAGGTTTTTTTCTAGTAAATAATTCGCATCAATAGAGTTTTTTTTCATTAAAAACATTTTCGAGGTTTTTATTCGAGTATTAGTTATTCGTAATGATATAATTTTCTCAGTTAAAAATGATTTTTCGCGGTTTATTCCGAGTGAGTTTAAGAAAAAGACAAAAAAGTTAAGCTCTTAGTTAGAGGTACCGAGAGCAGTTCATTCCGACTTATTCCGCTCCTTCAGAATGATGACGTTTGTAAGAAACAATATACTTTCCTATGATATAAGTTATGGGATTATAGTTTATTTCGGCTTACCCGGCAACTCGGAATAAATCTCGAACATCGCTGTAACTGAGAAAACCGGTATTTGGAGTTGGTTAATTTGAAAAAAAAAACATCGACTATTTGGGTTGTAAACTTATGTCCCAGGGCGTTTTCGCACGTCTTCATATAACGCTTTACATTTGGATTCTATTTGACAAAATAGATAACTAATTTGTGTCCGTGTTTGATGAGGTAAGTCAGCATTAGTGAGTACATTACCTCTTACGAATAGTTTCATGGACGTGTTTTCACGCATTGGTGGTCCGGTCCCTGCCTTCCTAATGAGGTTGCCCTTTTCGTGAAACCAGCAAATTTCATGCTCATCCTCTTAGAAACTGTATATTTCTTTCTTCAAAAATATTCAACACCAACACATAGGAAGGGACCCCTCTATAGCTAACGACGCCCCACTTTATCTGAAAATAATTCCTCGTCCAGAACCCCGGCTTTCAATTTTCCTAGATCCCAAGGAATCATCGTTTTAGAGTCCATGGTCTGCCCGTGGGTTTACATCCATTTTATGGAGTCTAATCATTTCAGAGTGGCGATCTTCAGTCAGCTATATGATATGCGCACATTCTATGTCCATCTCTTAATTGTATACGCAGCAGCTCCGTTCATATCATTTCTGTTGATACTCGAGAATCGGTTTGTCACGCTTTAGTACAGTAGCGCTCGTATAGAGAACACGTGACGTCATTGTTTGTTTACGACGCCCGCGTTTGTTGACAGACGCGCGTCATTCGCGTTTATGAAAACCATCACGTAAAAACCGAACCATTTACGTGAATTATCCGTATTTGATAAACGGCGACTGTTAAAAATTGCTTCGGCGCCATAGCTAAACGAGGTAGAGTTTGCTGTCGTACAGCTAGTGAATTATGAAAAATATTAGTTGGAACATGGAGATGTAGAAACTTACGGCGATCTCTCATGCGATTATCAACATTATAATGAGGATTGAGAAACTACTTTGGTTGAATAACTATCAAGGTAATGATATAGGGATGTAGAAACTGTCATGTGAATCTGCGTGTTTAAATGCCAATATGGACTGTACGACCAAGGCGCGAGAACTTGTGTGCTCTCCGTCGCAATCAGGTCACCGTAAACGATAGTCAAGAGCTAGAGATGTGGTTTGAACGTCATGGACCTCCGCTCGGCTAGCTGGAGTTAACGCGCGCCTGTGCCGTCGCGTTCGGCTTGACTACACTCATCCTGACTTCCCCAGGCAGGGATTCGAACCTGATGGCATCGCTACACTCAGCTATGGCACGAACCCCTGCCGCACTAGACCGGGTGCGCAGGTACATGCGCAGCTTTGCGCACGAAAACTTGCGGCACCAATCAGATTGCTCGTTGTATAATCGCTGAGGTAAATTCCATGGAAGAACTATAAATGGGAAAACCCGGGCTAAAATGAAAAGGCTAATATTAATGACATTATCTTAGCTGCGCGTATAGCTGCGCATTCGGTCTAGTGTGGCAGGGTTTCGGTATACGGTAAAAATGTCCCCGGGAAAATGTCCCAGTCTATCATTACTAACTTGGTAATGTAGTTGATTTAACATCATAATAACACAAGAAAACAGACTTGGTAATATATTTTAATAACAATTTCAACATTTGATTACAAATAATGGTTCTGCTTTGATGTAATTATTTGTATTATAGATGCAACATCTTCTTAATTTTGAAGTATCATGTAATGAGTTCACATGTTCTCAATAGGAAAAATCAATTAATGCCAAATTTTAGGCCTATAATTCTCATGGTCACTCAATGAATTCCTTTTCATGGTAAGTGTGCAATTTACACAACAAGTTTGTTCTCTGGTGTTATTTTGATGTGAAATTTACTAAACTAGTAATGATAGACTGGGACATTTTTTTCTACCTTATGGGACATTTTTCCCGGGATATTTTTTCCTGGGACATTTTTTCCGGGGACATTTTTTCCCGGGATATTTTAACTACATTCCAGGGTTTCGTATCGTGACAATCTCGATGCCATCAGGTTCGAATCCCTGCCCGGGGAGGATGGACTACGCTACGAGTAGTGGTTGTTAGCAAACACAATCAGTGATATACACGTATAACATACCTTCAAAGTAATCAAAGAATCTACCAATTACTAGAATTCAACGTTTTGGGCTTTTAAAGCAAATATCTTAAACTGACCATTTAACTAAACATGATATGATGAACGCGGGAATTTGGCTCGCTTTGGTTCGTTCGATTTGTTTCAGTTGCGTGCTCGAAGTTCCACGTTTTGATTAAAGAATCAATTCCCTGTCGTCGTGTCGTCGTGAATAATCAGTAATAAATCGAAGATTTATCGGAAAAAGGATTAATTGTGTTCATAAATATCTTATATACATTAAACACGCGACATGAGAGGTTTATAGCGTAGCGGCTGCTGCTGCTGCTGCTGCTGCTTAGATACGCGGAAACTCCTTAGACATTTGTTGATAACAGCGGGAGCTGAAAAAGCCCTTCAGGATTTACAACCTCTTAGCAACAATTGCAGGAACTTTGGATCTAAACGAATAGTTGTAAGTTCAATTTGACTCGAGTCCCTTTTTCGACCAGTTTCACAATTTATGTTTATATGATTCCATTCTATTCAAGTGTGGAACTACGAGTAATGATTTAGTTTCACAGTTAAGTGAGGATTTTTAACATTTGTTATACTATGGATTCAGTTTCACAATTATTTCGTGGGTCTAATTTGTCTTTGAACCTAATTCCACAGTTGCGTGGGCAGGGTTTTTATATGACACTAGATCCAGTTCTACAGTTGTGTAGATTTGATTTGACACCGAACTTCACTATATATTTGCGAGTATCAATCCTGGGATTAAAAATGTTGAAAATAGGCTACTTCGGGTGTGTTATGTGAACTGATGGCCCCGATCGAATACAAACATCGTAGATTGCACTAGATTGGCAATCCCTTATCAGGACTGGGTTTTGTTCGCCGAGAACTTTCTGTGTCTGTAATCTACCAGATTCTAAGAAAAGTAAGGGTGAATTTAGGAGGTGGTTACACCAGGATCATTGAGCGCCGTAGATCACTGTGGAAACAACCACTTCCACGGGTGGAGGTGTTGACGTTTTTTTTCCTTTGAGATTTGTAAAGCATGCCCGTGCCGAGCTTTTTTGAGGGGCGGTCCTCAAGAAAAAAGGCACTTTTCATCGCAAAAAGGACACTCTTCTATTGAAAAAGGACAGATCGTTAATACGAAATGCCCGGGTAACTGAATAAATAATGTGAGAATGGATTAATTTTCAATTTCCAAAAATATACATGAAAATTGTATCCAAATTTCGAAAAAATCTTGACCCAAATTTTTCAACGCTGAGTTGTTGAAGGGAACTTGGAACATTAAGGGGGTTCGTTCGATACCGGCCGAACACCCCCTCTCATTCGGTACTTAGAGTCGAAAAAATCGATAATCGACCGTTTCTGATTGCCGATTGCCGACCATTTCTCGAATCGACAATTGGCAATCGGCATTCAGAAATCTCGATTGTCGACCAGTTCTCCTCTCGGGTCGACAATCGACAATCGGCAATCATGTAAACCTGACAGTCGACCATTTCTCGATTCGACAATCGGCAATCGGATGATATACGATTGTAGATGCTGCGCAGCACTTCGTGAAGTCACAACAATTCGATCCGTTGACATTACCGTCCGCGAGCTGCCTATATTTCATAATCGTTTTTCATCTTCATTTTTGTTGTGTATCTTTTCAGGTCGAAATGGTCGTGATAACTGAGAAAAACAAAGTGCAGTCGAATCGCACCGTGCAGGCGGACAGGAAGAACAGACGTGAGAAAGCGCATCTGGAACTGAGATTACGACTGTTGGATCGAGAACGCCAGCACACGCGCTTTCTCGTTCACAAAGAGAAAAAGGACATTTTCAAACATCTGAAAACGGTTAAAACCACCACCGGGTTGAGCACGGAAAGCGAACCGAGCCGGCTGCATGATAAGCACGTGATAAGCTCGGAATATTACCGTCGCGGGCAACTGATAAGCGATCAGCGATTGCAGCGGTGGCGCGTGAAAGAGGAATTCTTAACGCGGGCGCTGGGCGTCAGTAGCGTCGGCTTGAAGGACAAAGAAGACGAATCCGAACGACAGAGGTCGCTGTACGCGTTGTTGGAAGAGATCCGACGCGAGGCGGGCGAGGCCGAAATGAAGGAGGCCGCGGACCAGGCAATGCGAGCGTCCGTGGTCGACTTGGATGTAACGGTAAAAGAAAGCGAACCGGTCGACGTGTTCGCCTGTCTGAAAGAGGAACTGGACGCCGCCTATAAAGAACAAAATAACCACAAGATCAAACGAGGGCGCCCGGGGTCGGTAACATCGGCGTTCTCGGTCGAATCGTGGCAGAGCTACGAGGCGAGGAAATACGCGAATCGAGTGTCTCGAAAGCAGAAATCGAAGTCGAGTTCGCGTCTGATACGACCGGCCAGCGCTATCGAACTAGGACAACGGCGTACCCGGAGTACCGGGTCGAACAGACCGAGAACCGCTTCCGCGTCGGGCGATGAAAAACTGTTCAAGCGCGTTAACACGAAACGGTCGTTAGAATCGCGCGATAAGAAGGCGCGATCGTCGAGGCAACAGTCGGCATCCTGCGATAATCTGCGAGCCGAGCAGACGGCAGAATCCCCCGAGCGCGAAACAACGACGGACGACAAGAACGACGCCGTCGAGCATTTAAACGTGAAATCGATTTTGAAACGAACGAACGACGACTGCGCGACGAGATTATCGGCAACTAGTGAAATAGTCAGACGTGACAACCGCGAAAAAATCGACGACGAAGAACTGCTGGACAGAGTTAAAATCGCCAACGACCTGACGGCGGTAGATTCTCGAGACAATGGTGTAGAGAACTCTACGGATATTGCAAGAAAGGTGCACTGGTCCTCGGCGGCCGGTGATTCTCAACCAGCCGTAGACGCCGCTTCCGATGCGGGGGAGACTCGGCTGCATGTCGGTCCCAGCGAGCAAAGCGAAGATAAGCCTAGCGGTCACGGTGAAATAGAGCCAGAAGACGTGGAGGCGGCTGCGGTAAGTGATGTTGGATTCAGGGCGGATATGGAAGAGTATCGACCGCTGAAGAGGTCGACCGTTGCGGTCACTGCTGACCGACAAGCTCGTAAAATCAGCAACGCAAATGGCAACGATCCACAACAACGAAAGACAAGCCGCAACCGTAAAATAAGTGCCGTATCTCAAGACGGTCACGGCGAGGAAGGCGGCGAAAAGTCTGAACGGAAAATAAGCAGCGAACGAAAGATAAGTAGTATGATGGCGCCGCTGGTGTCGTGGGTAAGACATACGGGGGAAGCGTCCGGGGTGAAACGAATAGAACATAAGCCTTTAGTACGACGCGTTTCGTTCGAAAAAGAACAACCTAAGCGACATCACGCGAAAGCGACCTCTACTGGCTCGAAAGAGATAACGCGGCCGGAACCGCTAGGTGGCGTCGAAACGAACAATCGCGAACGGAAAGTAAGTTCGAGTCGCACGCGGGCTGTTTTGAGTACGGGAGGAACGTCGGGCGAGGTGGCGGTTCGGCTGGACTCGACCGGGAAAATTCGCTCGGACGCTCCCCCGTCTCGCAAGCAGAGCTCGAACGCGCAGCCGAAACTGTCGGACGTCGTCGAGCCGCGGATGGCGCAATGGAGGCGCGAGATGATGAAAGAAGCGCCACCTAGCGTGCACGGAACGACCGAGCGCTTCAAAATGAACGTGGCGCTGTCGAAAACCGAACGCAAACGACAACTCGAGAAAATGGTGGAAGATAACGTGTCTAACCTGAGAGAGGTTATCATTTCTGAAAAAGATCGTCGCATGCAGTCAAGGCAAGCTATCATACAGTCTTTAGCCGACCTTGATGATTTTAGCCTGTAGTAGTCGTACAATGGTTTTACCAATTATATTCTGTGTGTATGAAAAATCTGAATTCCAGTCGTTTTAACATATTCAAATAAATGATGCATGATTTCAGATACCAAACAAAGTTGGTTGTTTTATGGGAACTATCGGGCACTTCAAAGTTGATATCTTGTTTCTCATCAAATCGCGCGAAGCCGCCCGCGTCACCCCAGAGAGCCGAAATAAAAAGAAAAAAATCAAGTCCGAAACCTGGATCAGATTGCATTCATTCTTTTTAAAATGAAAGTACCTCACGCGTGCTTGCCTCTTCTAGTCCCTTACTCCGGGTACAGCAATTCGAGGGGAGTTCTCCAAGAATCCATGTGTCTGTTATAGTCCTCACTCCCACTACAGCTGTGAGGGTTGTTCTCGAGGAATCCACGTGTCTGTTCTAGTCGCTTATTCCCGGCACAGCTGTGAGGGGTTCAGCAATAACCCATTCAAGTCACCCTACACCTAGCACAGCGGTAAGGGATTTACCAAAAACCCATGTCTCTGCGATAGTCCCTCACTCCTAGGACAGTTGTGAGGGGAGTTCACCAGGAACCTCCCACCACAGCTTTGAGGGGTGTTTAACAACAACTCGTGATTTCCTGAAGGCTGACAGGAAGCTTGTTTCACATTTTCGGGGCACTATTGGAAAATGTCCAACCGCCGTTAGACTGACTACGAATGGGGAACCGGTCACACCAGGTATCCCGTCAGATGTCGCCACTGAGATATCAGACGCACTCGATCAAAACGAGTTCGTTTCAAGTAACTTTCATCTCAATTTTCGGTCTCCCAATCCAGAAATTGGGCAAATCACGCATCGAAATAAACTCTACTGAGTCTTAAGAGTTCGTGTGTACCACGGTTTTCATGTATCATGCATAGAATCTGAGAAATTATTGTCATATTTAAATTGAGTTTGAGAAGAAATCCGGCGTCGACGTCGTACTGTACACTAGTGACACCTGGCGGTTTACGGCGGAATTCCGCTCGCCACAGTAGCGTTGCCGGTACCCCATTGTAAAAAAAACTAATTAAACCTGATTACGTAGCTGATGGAAGTGCACGATGTAGGTAAGCAGAGTGCAACCATTTCAGACAAAATTGTTTCGTGTCTTGGCTGATTTTAGATATCAAAGGTTCGAATGTAAAACGGTGTAGAAAAGAGTTCAAAATTGAATTTATGGGTAACGAATTGAACGATTTATCAAACGGCAGTCTGGTTTAGTACCTCAACGTAGAGTAGATCGGCTATTAAAGAGGTGGAAAACTTTCATCTCAAACAATTTATAGACCTGTGGATACTGCGATATGTTGTATAAAGTATGATAAGATAAAAACCCGCAATCAAAAACCACAATCCAAATCAAAAGAATTTAAAAACAAGAAATTTATCTTTTATAATTTTTTAACGATGATCTCTAGTATGAGATCGAAACGCCGTGTATTTTATATATTTTAGATTGTTCGAATAAATAAATTTCTTGTTTTTAAATTCTTTTAAATTTGTAGATAGTGGGTTTTTTATCTTAATATCCGTTCACCACGTTTGAGTGTGGTAATCGTTCTATATAAAATATGATTGATGATATCAGTCAAGAATAATCTTTTCAGTCGAATACACATAATATCTATCAAAATATCGGTGGATGAAATATAATGCGTATTAGTGGTTTATGTAGAGTATATAGTTGAAACTTAGACAATCTACAACACTACTTGAACTTATAATGGTTAAAGCAATTTCAGATGCCAGTCTAGACTGAAGACGGCGCAATAGGAGTTATTAATACGTTTTTAAGTTATAAAATTATTTTTCCTATCAGACCAGTCTTTAGCCATTAATGAAATCATTGATAAAGCGCGATAAGCAGATTTAATTTGTCCCGCCTGTAAACGTTGTTGTTTTTGGCAATAACCCCCGTAATAAACGTCACGGCGACCGGCGCAGCCTAGAGATCATCGACACGGTCCATATGATGATGAATGGCTTTTTAAACCAATCAACAATACCAACAGATGAAAATTTAAATAAAAATGCGAATGTCAAAATTCATAGACATTTATTAGTGAAAACCAAATTTGTACTGTTGATCATGGGAGAATTCTTTTTCGAAATTTGGAAATTTCAATGATGATTATAATGATATTAATGTTGTGTCTCATTTAGCGCTAAATCCAGGGAAGCTGCTCAGAGCGCTTTACTTTCCAGTACCATTATTTCCAGCCTATAAACTCAACCATTTATCGGTCATCTCTTCCTGGTGAGATGATTCCAGCAACTTATAAGAGATCGGGAGTAAAATATTGGCCAGGTACCCATTTTACTCCTGGGTGGAGAGAGGCAATGGGGATATTAAGTGTATTTTTATTTGTTCGTGATATCAGTTTTGGTAATATGTATAGATATTACCACTGAGTGTACGCAGTGGTGCCGGTAGCGCAATTTACACTGTCCATTGAACCGCATTATGACAAACTCAGTTCATATTGTGTCCTGTTATTGTTATTGGTCTTTGAAATCACGTGGTTGCGTTCGTTAACATACGTTGAATTCACTATACACGCGCATATATGTCCAGTCCTCCGGCGCGGTTAGGTGAGTTGAATCTAAAAACAGTTTTGTCAATCTATAAGATTTGTTTTCAAACTGAAAAGATGAGTCTACTTAACTCAATAAGGGGTCAACGAAGTGGCCTAGGGGAATATTTACCGTGTTGATAGCCTGTCAGGGATCCCACTCAGTCTAACCTATTCTTCCAGTCGGAATTAGAAAATGTAGAATTAATGGAATTGTTGATTTTCAGATCAGTTGTTCCTCAATTGCGACCCGATTGATGTCAACAACGCGAAGCTGACTAAACTAAAACATTGTCGACTCAAGACCTTTCGAAATCCATGACGCTTCAAACAGAGATTTAGTGGTGAGTAGATTTGTTCTTATTTGATACTAGATCTAACTGACTATATATACAATGTATATGTATCGAGTCAAATTGAAAATTGATGGTGGCCTTCGTGTTTCTACAGATTTCTTCCTCGGGACCCGATCGCTGTCAATACAACTGGACTAAACCAACGATTACACAGCGGACTGCAGACCTTCCTCACTTCCTCGGGACCTGGTTGCTGTCAATGGGCTAATACTGAAATATCTTATCCCGACGGAGCTTAGTATGCTCGAATAAAGATATCTTCAAAAAATGTATAATATCTGATTGAAATCATCGTAAGCTGCACTCATGAACTGGTAAGTTGACATTTTAGTGATTTGCGCTGTGTTTGGCTCTAGGGTCTAGGCTCTTTTTTTTAGTAAAGGAAGCTTTAAATTCAATGGGCGCGATGGTTCTAAAATAACTACTATTTAAGTTAAAAAAGTTCGAAATAAAACGAATTAAGAGGCGTCAAAGTAAATAACTTATCTTTTGGATCAAGCGAACTATTGATTGATACCATCAAAAATATATCTTTTAACTGTGAAACGGCGGTGTAGCCGAGAGTTTAAAGCGTCTCTCGGTTGCCAGGTCGTGGGTTCGAGCCCTGTTCATTGCCGTAGTGTAGTGTATGGGTTGTACGAAAGCTGTTCGGATATTCGGTCCTTCGGATATCTTGTGGTTCCGGTTTTACGTATAGATACAAGGATGGAAATCTGATAATACCTTAGAATATTTAACTTAAATCTATAATTTTAGAGACTTTATTCTCAAAATTTGACTAAACTACATTTTTAAAAGTCGACTAATCGCATCTACCGAAAAGACGGTCACGCGGGCAGTTTCTCGACACTGTTTCGATGCCTCTCTGGTCGGTACCCGGGCTGCATTGATGAATCGGGTTGATACGGAGTCTGGTGTCGCACTTGCAGAATCTGCTTCGTGTGGAGACGCAGTCGGTGTTGCACGGAGTCCAAGGCGTCCATGGGGACATATTGCCAGTGTTGTTGTTGACAGTGAGCCCATTATATAAGACATAATAGAATTCCTGATTTAGCTTATGTATTGTGGGCTATGATTGCCACATTAAATGGTCCAGGTTTGAGTAAAATAAGCAAGACCGCCGGAGAGATGAACAACGACCAATATGTTTGGTGTCTAAGTAAACTCTGATTTATTTATCTACTCGCTACAGCATAAGTTCATGCGGGGCTTACATAGGCGGGGTTACATGAACTGAGGGGAGTGCGTTACTGGTAACTGACATATAACAATTCCCGACATGTATAATGAGGCAATCTACTGTGGCAATCGAGGGTTCTACTTATGAATAGTGAGAATTCACAAGTGCGCGCTGCAACTTCTCTGCCAATGCAGGATAAGTGACAGATGTTAAGTATTGACATCAGATACTCTGGCGATCGAGGGTTCCAATTGTGGCAAGTGAGGATCCACCAGGTGTCACTAGCGCGTAGTGTAATATCATATCCTAAATTATTTGCAGATTCGATTAAAATTCATCCATAATTCACTTTTCACCAAATTCAATAAACGAACTGTAAACATAGTGAGGTATACGACTTCATCAATGTAAATCTGAGATTATGTAGAAAAAGTATTTGCCCGAAATATGAGAAATCTAAATGGAAGAATTTCATTTCGACCGAATTTGTACGTCCTGGCGTTCGAGCTACCATTCACTAATCGTTTCATCGTATCATCGCATGCGATGAGACGATGAAAATCGCATCATCCCCGCATACCTTTGCGATTTTTTTATGAGGACCTCGAGTTGGATTCAATCACGTGACTGAGCCGCCATTTTGAACATCACGTGATTGCTTCATCCTTAATTCTGATTGGCTACTAAAAATTTTCGTTAGGAACATCGACAGCGTAGCCCTCACACTTTTCATCGATTTTAATCGCACGGAAAAATCGCATGCGAAAATATCAAACAAGTTTGATTTGTTGCGATGAAGCGATGAAATCGGCTCCGGATGCCACCGCATACCTTTTACGACGATGCGATGAAACCATGCGATGAAGCGATCATACGAGCAATCGCAAAGGTGTGCGCCGGGCTTTAGATTCCGCTGAAATTAATTCCGCAAGAAAATGTGTAACATTGACCTGGTTCAATCTCTTTGGGGAATAGATAGCCTCAAGTTATGTTTCACAAATTTACTTAAGATCATAAATGACGTCTACATAAAAACATTTATTGACGGTTTGTTCATTTGAGAGACGCTGACAGTTTAGATAGTTCTTTACATAATAGTTTAGGATGATAATATACAGTACGGTACGCATTAATCGGACTAAATTGTCATCACCATAAAAAGCATTCGTGTCATCAGCAAAAATATAAGTTTTAACACATTGGAAAATTTGATTTATGTTTTACATATAACAAAAAAGTAAGGAACATGTATTGCGTGTCGGTCCAGTGCGCATGACATTTGTAAGGCCTGGCACTTGATCCACCATTTAACAAAAACCGTCCCTTGAAATGCAGTTAGAATAGAAATAAATAAGGACCGATTATTGAGCCTTGGTTAACCCCAGTTAAATAAAGAATGCTCGTCAAAATTCTTTTTCGAAATTTGGGAATTCAATGATGATAATGATAGTAATGTGTTTTATTTAGCGCTAAATCCAGCGAAGCTGCTCAGAGCGCTTTACCTTCCAGTAGTATTAACCCCCAGCCTATAAACTGTGAAATTTTTTTAAAGCAAAAGTATTTTAGTCATCGGAATATATTTCCCTGTAGAGATCTATTTTTTCGATGATTGAATTATTTTTATAAGGAAATTTTATTTTATTGCAGAATTTTTCTTAGTGTGAGTGCTAGTTTCATTGAGTCGTTGTGACTACCTCGGGCAGGGATGAAGTCTCTTGTCACGCCTTTGAGTGCTAGTTGAGATCCTGAATCTCAATTCGGGCAAGCTGGTTGTACTGCGCTATTTGTGTTTCGAGCAATCTTACAGGTTTGTCAGTTACTGACGTCGCCCAGTACATCCTGCAGGTAGATGGGGAATGTGAGGCGTTGTCATTCTGGTAGTCGCGTAACAATATTTCACATGCGATTTTTATTTAGAGCAAAATTATTTTCAGGTACTAATACATTCTGAACGCGATTATTTTTCATAGGAAAATATTTTCACTGATGAATAATTTAGATGAAATTTATTTTTATGACAAAATGATTTTCACTCGCAAATATGTTTCGATGAAAATTTATTTTTCATGACAAAACTATTTTCACTTACGAATATTTTTTTACGAAAATCAATTTTTCATGACAAATTTATTTTCACTTGCAAATACATTTCGACGAAAATTTATTTTTCATGACAAAATTATTTTTGGACTAGAAATATTTCCATCGCCCTTATCAGCCACCATACTTGCATATGTATAAGCAGGTTTAAAGCTGCCATCGGTTTGAAGCTAGGATTTACCGTATCACGGTACATAGATACAAAACTCGTTTAATTTTTAATTTTTAGACGTTCTGTTCAATCAATTTAATCTAACGTTGATTCGTCGAACATATTTGAATAATGTATGCATGAACTTATTTTGATGCAGGTTGACTGAGGGATAGATTGAAACAAAGCTCTATTTCGCAAAACAATGATACACAATCATCATAGAGGATTACACGAACGTTATTTTTGCAATTATAATGATCATACTGAATTGTTAAAATTGCACATACGAACGTAGTAAGAGCCTCCCAAACCCCATCACCACCTACTGCGCACGAGTCTCCTATTATGGATAATGCAATATTGAAGTTATACTACAGTTTTCTTAATCATATCTGACGAATTAGAAGATGTAGATTTCGAAGAAGAAAAAAAAACTGAAATGTGTATAACAGCTGAATTATTAACTTTTTTGGTATAATTTCATGACTCAAAAATGTTGACAGCACTTTATCTTCAAATAGTGAAAAACATTATCTCGTTAATTTCAAAATGTCTACTTAAAAAGTTCAATCGATATGTTTCTCGACGTTTCGGCTAAATACTATTATCAGGCGTACTGAACGTTGCGTTTAATTACACTTTCCATTGTAATATGCACATCCATTGCAATATCTTGGATTTTAGATATCCGCGTTACCATCCATAAGTCCTCGTCAACAATGAGGACAACTTTTTGAAAACATGTCCAACTCGGTTAAAGCGTGAACTTACGTTTGTCGAGAGAACTGTCAAATTCAAACGGGACGGAGCCCTTGTTCGATAGTTGTGACTGGGAAACGCGGAATGAGCGTTGGGCCGATTACAAAAAGTAGACAAATAATCGTTAGGTACAAAAACAGTTTTTCAAAATCCAAAATGGAAAATAGCCAACCACTAGTTTCCATAAGTCCCCTTATGACATCACTATTTATAACATTTCTAAATCAAATATCGAAATGCTACTTAGCCCGATGATGTCATTTGGGGATTTTATGAACGAATACATTTTTTAGCGGGCCGGACGGTACCTCTTGTTAAGTGCGCAGAAGCAACCAATTCAAACAAGTCGATAGTCGCCGCTGCTACCAGCAACGTTTAGATACTAAACTTCATCATTGGAGATTTCATATCTGAATCAAAAGAATACCATTAATGAGAAGAGCTGTTTTATTGTTCGTGGCTGGTTTCAAATTAAACTGAAAACATGTAGGCCTAGTCACTATAACTTATAGAAAGCTCGCTGCTAATGCATTGTATAGCTTCATTAGGTAAACGAGTAGAGTTCATGGTATATAGATATCTGAAACTGATCCCCCTTCTTATCATCGGGCCAACTCGGGAGTATTCTTATTTTACAAGTATCACAACCGTTTATAGCAAACGTATGTTTTTCTTCTTTTGTATTTGCCAACTAGCTCTAGCATATGTAAAACCCATTAATCTGCTAGGCAACGAATAGAGCCTATTTTCTCAAATTTGAATTTGATTTTTCCGAAATGCGTGCCAAATACTTTGATCAACTTTTCCGAGTATGGCAGTATTTACCAATTTGTGTTGTACATTTCCATGCATTCTTACCTTTTTAAGTCCTTCGAGTCCAGAGCATGAGATAATCGTGGTTAGATTTGGCTGCGGTTATATACAAAAATCCATCCATGCCAGTCATCAACTTCCGGTCATTTGCGTATATCGTTATCCGGTAATTTACTTCCGCTAAGTAGCGGCTGCCTCACGGCATTCTTTGTCAATCGAATCGATTTTCCGTATAGGGATAAACAGGATTTTAAAACGTCGAAAAGAAATATGTATGCGTGTCGCGCATGATGTCTGGATGGTGGTCAATACGAGGCGGAACACCAGCTTCGGCGGAAACTTGTTTGACATCTTTCATAATTGATTTATTGTCGATTCAGTAAATATTGGCGACTACGATCAGGTGGTCAGAACTTCATCAGACGGGTTCATCTAGTAGCAGAATGCAGTAAACTGTCGGGAAAAATATTTCCTAGCTATTTTTCGAAAGCTTAGAATGTACAAAACTCCAGTTCCAAGAAAGTCTCAATGAAATTGACCTTCAAAGGCTTAATTCGGGAGCAGATTTCCTTCCGGAAATTTCCGTAAAAATCCGGTATCCATATATTCTGAGGAGGTCGAAGTAGGCGGAATATTCCGGCAGAAATCTAATCTGAGGACGGGAGGGGTTTAGAAGGGCAATTCGTGGACATTACATCCGGGCTTCGTACGTGTGGAAGCTTTTAATCGAATAAGATAATGATTGTTTTGTTTACATGTCAAAGAGTGAGTAAGGTCCATCTGTATTTGCGGTTAATGATTTCTAAACGAAAACGTCTTGTACTTCACAAGTATGACGCTGGCCATTTTGAACAGCCTTGGAGAGGCGCAGTGGCCGACTGGGTTAAGCCAACGGTCACTGGTCTCGTCGATCAAGGGTTTTTGGGATCAAACCCTGGTAGCGATTGAGTTCCTCGGTCGAAGGTTCTCTGGTCTCTACCCCATTGGGAAAAATTATAGTTGTAGAATGGTTTTTTGATATTTTTCGAGGACATTTACGTATTTCTATATCATCTGAAACATCGCATTGAATTGACTTTCTTAACTTTCTGCTTTTTTTTTCTCGAATAAGAATGCAGCTTGAAGAGATTCCAAAATCAGACCGTTTGTTTTACGAAAGGAAATTCACGTTTTACCCTCACGATATCGACGTCTTACTTAGACGCCATCATTTCATCAATTACGGCGCAATCTTCTGTAATTTAAAGATGACGCTTTTCATCATTTAGCGAAATAGAGTTTCTCACTTATCGATTATGTCTGGATTTTACTATGAAACCACCAACAATCGTCTCAAACTCACGATTATAATAATAATGATAATAATAATTTTTTCACCCTTAAATCCATATAAGATATGCTCATTGGCTTTACATCATATATAAACAGAGAACATAGAAACCAGGAAAACTAAAACGAGTCTAGTTAAAAGCTTTGATGAACTAATGGGTTTTGGGCTTAGGTTTAAGAACATCGATGGATTTAATCGGACTAGGTAAAGTATTCCAGAGTACTGTGGCAGAGTTCGCAAAGGCTCTTAGTCTATGACTCACAACTCACAACCGACCGAAACTCACAATGAATAATAGAAAGAAAAAAAACAGTTCGAAATGTTTCATTGGACTATGGTAGCTTATATCGACGTTTCCGACCAAAATCCTAATACATGTAGTCATCTTCAGCAATGTAAGAGCTAAAACATAAATATGGGAATACTAGCAAGATACTCGTCTTCGATGGGTTGGTGGATGGAAAGACATGTATCAGCGTTACAGTAATAAAAAGAATAGGTCATTGAACTTCCTCACTGGTAGGCTTTAGGCTAGTTCACTAATTTCCTCGCAGAGGGAGACAACTTCTAAAATGGCCGATGATGATGTGTAGTTCTAGTTATGATTTTCTTTTACGAAATCTAGTGCCTCCTTGTAATTATTTACATTTTATACTATGCTAAAAACCTTCCCAGGTTTGGTTGGAACCATGAAATCGTCACATCAACACGAAACACTCCGCACAATAAAACTGATGTCTCCTCCAAAAACCTCCAACCTCCTCTGAATAGCAGTTAGCTAATATAGCAGTAAGCATTGAACTGAAACATTTTTGTAACGGTTCTTATGGCGTCAATCACCATCGGGATATCATTATTGTAAGTCAAAAAATTCAAAACGGATCTATTTGATAATCGTTGTTGATCGGCGCAGGTTGAGGGATTGAGATGATACGCTTTTTGGTCGATGTTGTTGTAATCGCCTTCAAAAATACGCGTCTAAATTATCATCATTATCATTATTCTGCACTAGAAATTCAATACGGATTCGTTCATTCAATAATCGCACTCTATTGATCGAGGACGTTTAGATGAAAGGGATCATGAACGCTACCGACATCGCCGCCACTCGCTGTCGATATTCGTCGAAGAGCGCCGTCTGGCTGGTCGTTGTCACCTACGTGTCGACGCCCGTCTGCGCGGTCGGCTTCGCGATGAACGCTCTCAGTTTCGTCGTGCTCAGGCGTCACCGGTCGCGTTCGAACGCTCTGCACCTGCTGCGACTGCTGGCCGTCGTCGACAACTGTTTCCTGGCGGTGTCCGTGTCGCTGGTGAACGCGCGGCGATTCTACGCGTATTTCAAGCGTGCGTCCGAGTTCTTCTACCTGCCGGACGCGTTCGTCGGGCCGAGGTTCATCGTCTACCTGGCACCACCGTTTCTAATCCAGCGCATGTTCCGCAACTGGCTGATAGTGTTGATCAGCGTCGATCGAGCAATGCACGTCGTCTCGCCGTTGAAGTCGATCGTTCTGTGCAGTCGGAATCGCGTCAACACGGCGGTGGTAGCGATCGCCGCGTTGAGCGTCGCGATGCACGCGTTCAGATACTGTTGCCGACCGTTGACGATGGAGAAGCCCGACTGCTCGATCGGCGACGGGATTCCGTTGCCGATGTTGCGGTTCCGTAGCGATATACCGCGCGTGGTCGACGTGGTCACTTTAAGCGCGTTCGGCATCGTGATACCGTTCTGCCTCCTCGGCGCCACTAACACGATCCTATCCGTTCGTCTGTTCGCGGCGCGGGCTAAAAGACGGACGATGACCTCGGTCGCGGACGGCGCTAAAAAGACCGGCGGCGCCGATCAAGAACTGCAATCGACCTTGCTGGCGTTCGGTATCGTCGTGACGTTTTTGGTTTGCGAAAGCCCGAACAGCGTGGAGCGCATCGTCGAGGCGGTTTTCTACGGCGGTAAGAAATTGCGCACGCATCCGATGATACAGGTGCTCATACAGTTGGATTCGTCCGTGAACTTCATCGTGTATTCGATGACCAGTCGTAAATTCCGCGTGGTGACCGGGCAGGTGGTGACTTGTTCGAAAACGCCGCAGTAGTCGACGGATCTGACTGACTTAAAGGCGAATTTATTCTGTCAAATCGAATTCGGTTAATTTTGATCGTATTGATCTTGACTTAATTAGCGATATGATTTAGTTTTTTTAAAATTAAATGTGGCTTTAAATTCAAATTGATTTGTCAAACAACCTTCGTATGTGATGTAATACGATTTAAAGGTGGCGGACTCGCGGTTTCTTTTTTTCACACCAGAGTTTCGCACTTTTTTTGTTAGCAGTGGACATGATGATCCTGTTTCGTAAACCGTGGTATCATATCAATTGAACGTCTTCGGTGTTTCCAAAAGTAACATATTGCGATTTCTTTTACGCACGGTTAAGATATGCGGTCCTTGGTTTCACATCGTCACTGTTCTCAATTGTTGCGTTAAAAATTCCAAGAATCGCCAGCAAATATCTACATCTCATTTCCTTTAAAATGGTGTATAAATTGATTTCGTCGAGCAAGGGGCTGCAGAACTATATGATATTCAATCTAAATCTAAATCTGACCGGTTCGAGTGTGTTTATGTCAGGCGAAGGTAGATTCTTTGACGCGGTATCCATAACAAAATCTACAAAATATTCGCCAACATTGAAACTAATGGTAGATTTTTTTTGCAAAAATAAAGTAGCTCTCCACCGGCAAATACATAAAAAAACAAACAATGGAAATGTTAAATTCGACTTTTTCTTATATATTTTGAGTCTTAGGGATATATAGAATAAAGTATGAACACTTTCCAGCACTTCGAAGATTTTACCTAATCGAAAGCTTACCGAAATCTTTCTGAAAATACGGTACATTCTAGAATCAAACTTAACGAAAATTGCTTAAGTCGACTCTAAGCTGTACCATATAGGCGCTTTTCCGAATTTAACCCGGCGCTCGCTACGGAGCCTGCGATTAGACCGAATATTCGGGTAAAACAGGCGGGGTTTACATACCTAACTCATCTACACGTTCGCAGTACCATTCCACATAGTCATACTCTGTCCATACTTTGAACAAATCAGGCCGAGTGAATCTATTTTCGGGTAGAATATAACAGAATTTTGATGGTCGGTGATAGTGAGACGATCTACAGAGAAACTCTGTATGCTTCCCGCATGTATTCATACACTGTCTTAGAGTAGCAGCCGTGACGCCATTTATATCTGATCACAATCCCATCCCTACGAAAATGTTCCATCGCAGCCTTTGCCGGGGTCCACAAGTGTCTAGAAAGAAATCATTGGAAAACATTTTTCGATTTCGAACAGGCAGTAAAATAAATCGTTGAAACGATTTTAAGTGTTGTTCGCTCTTAGTGGTCGTCGCTTTCGATAACTCTAAGTGAAACGGTTTAGTATATATTTCTTACCTATCGGTATCTCTTGCTACCGATAACCTATTTGTAGACGATTGCCCTAGCTCCTAGAATCCGGGTATAAAAAGTATACTTAACTTAACTCAGTAGTTTGCCTTTATCTGGTATAATATGATATATGTTTATTCCATTATCCGATATATAATTTCTTCTATGGTGTGGCTACAATCCTATAATAGTCGACCCGTCTGATCCAGATCCAATCCCTCGGCTAATCTCCCGTACGATCCCGATCTGATCTCTCGGTTCTCCTCTCTACTAGTTCCCGTTCTCCTCTCTTACTTGGTCTCGTTCTCCTCTCTTACTTGGTCTCGTTCTCCTCTCTTACTTGGTCTCGTTCTCCCCGAATCTACTGAACTAACCCTTTTTATCCCCAGAATATCACCCCAAGTCTCAATCCCTTTCCATTAGTTAATTACTAAATAAACTCCCAAACATTCTATATACAATAGTATAACTAAAATACTCTATAATCTCTACAAGTAGAGAGATCGCCACTCAAGACCATGGTTTCAACCAATGTTTATATAATGATACGCCTAATGGATACTATGAATTGGAACAATGAAGCCTAAAGATGCCAGTTTGAAGGGTCTTGAATGTCGATCTACACTAAATGTTATAAACACGGCAGATGTTCTGCCCTAAAGTAATATGAAAAATATTTTACAAACAGCATTACTATTTAGCCAAAATAGCTAAATCGTAACATCGTTGTGAAATCAGACGACACACGTGATCAATATTGTCATCTAACTTAAAGGTAAATTCATAACTTTCTTATCAAGCGGCGCGCTAAATCAATATATTACATGTTATGAATATAAAGATGCATTTCTATTGAAATACTTAAAACGTAGGAAGTTCCTTCGAAGGGCCATTGAACGTTTGAATTTCACAATAAGATCTATGTCATGTTCAGGCTCTTGTTCCGACATCTTAACTCGACTGACATCTTGTGTATTTCAGATGGTAGTCTAAAGACGGCGGAATAGGAGATAGTAAATAAGTTGTTGATATTAGTTGTCAAATGATAGTTCCTATCAGACCAGGTCTGTATAACTGCGATGGATAAATAGATCTGTAGACTATACTGGAACCAGTTCCAAAGTTGCGAGTTATGATTTGACTCAGAGTTTACTCATCGTAAATGAACTAATTCTAACTCAGAGTTAACTCTATAACTCATGAGTGTCGAACTGGATCCTGTATTAGATTTATACTAACTGCAAAATTGACCGCAAATAATCAATTAGTAAGTCTCTTACCGATCGCTTGTTCGGCTCCACTGAGAAAACTGGAGTTTAAAATCAAAATCACGCACAAAACCAACATTATGACAATCTCTATGCGTGGTATCCGATCGCAAGTTTTATTTCGACTGACTTGTAGCCTGTTAGTGTTTTAAATTGATAAAACCGACCAGAGCAATATCATTTATGAAATCGTTGATGCTGCACGATTAGCAGATTCGTCACGCCTCAAAACGCTGAGTGTTCTTAGCAATTACTTTCGTAATAAACATCACAGCGACCGGCGCATCCTAGAGATCATCGACATGGTCCATATGATGAATGGCTTTATAAACTAATCAACAATACCAACAGATGAAAATAAAAAATAAAAAATGCGTTAATAACCAAATTTGTAATGTCGATCATGGAAGACTAATTTTTCGAAATTTGGGAATTCAATGACGACAATGATAATAATGTTGTGTCTTCGCTAAATCAAGGGAAGCTGCTCAGAGCGCTTTACTTTCCAGTGTCTTTATTTCCAGCCTATAAACTTTGACCATTTATCGGTCATCTCTCCCTAATGATGTAACATCCGAGCAACTAGTCACCAGTTTCGAGGATCTAATTCTTAGCATTGGTCAAATTCACTATACACGCGCGTATATGTCCAGTAGCAGTCTGCGATTAGGTGAGTTGAATCGAAAATGTGTTTCGTCAATCTATAAGATATATTATCAAACTAAATCGATTGAGGCAAAAGATATGTCAAATAACTCAATAAGGGGTCAACGAAGTGGCCTCGGGGAATATTTACCGGATTGATAGCCTGTCGGGGATCCCACTCAGTTTAACCTATTCTTCCAGTCGGAATGAAAAAATGTTGAACTAATGGAATTGTTGTCTTTTTCCCAGATCAGTTGTTCCTCACTCGAGACCCGATCGATGCCAACGACGTGTGGCTGACTAAAACTAAAATACTGTGGACGAAAGACCTTTCGAAATTGATGACGCTTCAAACAGAGGTTAGTGGTGAGTAGATTTGTTCTTATTTGATACTAGATCTAACTGACTATACAATGTATATGTATCGAGTCACATTGAAAATTGATGGCGGTCTTCGTGTTTTCTTCAGATTTCTTCTTCCGGACCTGTTCGCTGTTAATATGGGTGGACTAAACCCACACATACACAGTGGACTGCAGACTGCAAACCTTCATCGGGAACTAATTGCTGTTAATATTAGCGGACCAAACCCACACATACACAGTGGACTGCAGACCTACCCCACTTCTTCGGGACCTGATTGCTGTCAATGCGCTATTACTGAATATATTGGCCCGGCGGATCTTAGTATGCTTGGATAATCACATCTTCCAATGATTGATATCTGATTGAAATCATCCATCATAAGCTCCACTCATGAATTGGTAAGTTAACTGGTTTAGGAAAGTCGGGCTTAGTATGTGTTAAACAGATGGATCCTCGTTACAGCAAACTCGAAATGGTCTTAGTCATAGGTGAATTTTTAGAAAAGGAAGCTTCAAATTCATTGGGCGCAATGGTTCCAAAATTAGTATTTGGGTTTAACGATTTGGGTTGACAATTCGATATACAACGAATTATGAAGCGTCTTAATAGATAACCATATTTCGGATGAAGCAAACCTTTAATTGATACCATCAAAAAATATTGTTTTTTATATGTGAAGAGCGGTGTGGCCGAGTATTTTGAGCGCTCAACTCTCGGTGGCCAGGTCGTGGGTTAGAACCCTATACATTACCGTAGGCTATGGAGTGTACGAAAGCTGTAGCGGAGGGCCTCGAATATCTTGTTGCTCCGGTTTTAACGCAGATATAACGATGGAAATCTGAGAATACATTGAAATGTTCAACTTAAATCTATAGTTTTAGAAGTTCAAACTTTATTCCCAAAATTCGACTAAACTACATTTTACGAAGTCATAATATCAATCAACACGGGGTTGGGTGTCGACTAATCGCATCTACCGAAAAGACGGTCACGCGGGCAGTTTCTCGACACTGTTTCGATGCCTCGCTGGTCGGTACCCGGGCTGCATTGATGAATCGGGTTGATGCGGAGTCTGGTGTCGCGCTTGCAGAATCTGCTTCGTGTGGAGACGCAGTCGGAATTGCACGGAGTCCAAGGCGTCCATGGGGACATGTTGCCGAGTGAGCCCACTATATAAGACATATTAAAATTCCTGATTAGCTCATTTATAACACATAATTAGGCTATCTACTGTGGCTATCGAGGGTTTTACTTATGTTAAGTGAGAATCCACTAGACGTACTAGTGTGCATAAAATGCTGCTCTGGCAATGTAGGATTTCGCTAAGTGACAGATGAGAAGTAGAACATCAGTTCCTCTGGCAATAGAGGATTCCAATTGTGGCAAGTGAGGAACCACCAGGTGTCACTAGTACGCAATATGATATCATTTCCTGAATTCTTTTCGGATTCGATTAAAATTTATCGAAATTCGCTTTTCATCAAATTCATTGAACGAACTGTAAACATTGTGACTTATATGACTCAAATATGCCAAACTGAAGTAATTGCCTGAGAATCCGAATGGAAGAATTTCATTTTGACTGAATATGTACGTCCTGACATTCGAGCCACCATCTACAGGGGAAAACAGTTACAACTTACAGTTTTCTGAGCATCCATACAGTTGGTTGATACCAACTAGTTCCGCTACGCTCAATTCATCTAGTAAAAAGAAAAAAATGTTCTTTAAAATAAAAGGTATACATCAAAATATATGATGGCATATAATTCAAATCAGCTTCAGCAGAAATGGCAACGAAACGAATCGAAACGAATTGGGATTTCGTATTTCGAATTTCGTCGTAGATGAGACATTCATGATGATCATTTTGGCATCAATTAATTAATTCCTTACTTAAATACATGATTGAAACAGGAAATTGATGATAGAAATGTGATTCCGTACAATCAGTACGGAAGTTCAGGCCCGTTGAGAAAAAGGTAGATCAACGCTTATACTGAGTAACCTATTTTTATTGCGTTTCGCATGACTATCGTTTAAGATGAATGTTAGTTAAGTACTGCTTACCTCTGGTGATGTAATCACGAGTAAGATGGACGTATTTGTCTACGTTAGGTTTGCTCTGCGCGTCAGTGAATCCTTCATGAAAAACAAAACAAAGGAAATCATTTTCTAGACGCCAACACGACGAGTCATTTTTATTACGTATGACTTAAAGTGATTCTGGTTCCAGATCCAACATTGGGCTGAATTCACGAAAGCTTGCTAAGCGCAGAAAGGAAAATAAACATCCTGCCTTCTGAACATCGGCAATTAACTAAGCTTAATGGTTAATCTAGGGGGCCAACAATATTGGTCACCTCTTCCCATGAACATACTTCATAAGAAAATGATAGCATACATGGTTCATCGGGGGCTTTGAAATTCAGTGAAACGCTGACGATGGTCGCCTTTCTGGTGAGCTTTTCAACATGATTTCGATCTTTAAGTCAAGTTGTTAAATGATTTAAACTGCCAAATATCGACCTGTGACACCAGCAACTAGTGGCGAAAATGGCCAACTGCGTCATGAGAGTCGTAGTTAAGATATGTGAGTCCAAACCTCTCCCTTGATGACCTTAACGGTATACGGGAGCTTTTGAAAACTTTTTCACTTTTGAATATATGTGTTCCACAATTATTTGCGTTAGTGCCGCTTGTAGGAAATTTTTCAGAACGGGTTATATAATCTTTTGAATGACGAAGTCAGAGTGTAATGAATGAGTGTAATGAATGAGTGTAATGAATATATCATATAAATTATCCACTCCAGAACTCAGACGAGTTGTAGTCGATGTAATTAAACGACTGTATGACAGCATTAGAGATGATAAAGCTCAATCGGACAGGTTTGACAAGTTCGATATCTAATAGAAATCAGGTTATGAGGTCATGGCCTCGACGGAAACTATTGGATAACGTCGTCAGCTGTCAGATGACTTCTACAACGGAAGAGCTTAACATCTAGAACTTGCTAAATGATATTGGCTTGCCGCAGGTGCTTCATACGCCTAAATTTATGAAATAATATTGCCTACCCTTATATTTATATTGATTCATATCATTGATGCAATTAAAATATATATTTACAGATTTCAAGCAACTACTATCTTGTGAACGTACCTAGCGCATGTATAACGGCGTGAATGACGATTCCTTTGAACGCGCAGTCGCCTCCAAGTGAAACTACTTGGGCTCCTTCCTCGTCGGCTTTTCCCACGTGAGTGGCGCATCTAAAAACAACGAATTTCATTTCTCATTTTATCAAATCTTATTCTACAACAACTTGACAAGTATGCTGCGAATAGAGATTTCATAAGATAATTATTTCAAAATTAAGCATGAAGAATACGTTTACGAAATAGATTTCGTTTTAGAATATATTGGTTTAAGTAGCTAGTTCAACAGTTTCAAGGGTTACCTTTCAGTCAAAAGTTAAAGTTTATTTATTCTTATGATTTAAACCAAACCGATCTATTAAAATCTAGAAAACTAGTTTGTTCGCAGTTCGATAAAAATGTTCTCGGAATTTAATGCAAATCTTGGAAAAAATGTTTTATCCAAATTGAAACCAGCCTTTATGATTCGTAGGTTTAGGTAAGTTAACGAACCCAACTCCGTTGGAGAATTTCAACCAGCTCGAGTCCTTCTTTTTGCTTCGTCGGAATTTCACGCAGGTTTTCTCTGTAAGTTCTTCCATTGCGGCCTTGATCATTTTCTTCACATCTAGACAAAAATAAACCACACGTTCGTTAACAAATTCATTCAGCTCAGTTGTACCGATGTGAATGAAGTTTACGAGCAATCTTATAACCTAGGACTGGTCGTAAGATATTGGATTGAGAACCAAAACAATCTCAGATTTTTCTTAAGTTGTAAAGATTGATTATACAACGAAAATGACCTTAGTCTGGTCTCAAGTTGTGGGATTTTGGAACTAAAATGAGCTTAGACCTGTGTTACGTTGTTCGATTTGCTATAGATCCAGAAATGAGCATATTAGTTGACTGGTGTTAAGTTGTTAGATTGGATATCGAACTAGAATTAGTTTAGACTGGTCTTTAAAATTGTTGGATTTTTCTTAGAACCAAAATAAGTTTACACAGCTGTTGTTAGATTAGTTCGATTTAGGTTCGATACTAAAATGAGCTTCGACCAGTTTGGAGTTGTGAGATTAGCTATAGAACAAGGGTGGTACTAGACTATTTCTAAACCAGAACATTGAGGACTGTCCTTAAACCGGAACCATTGAGTGGCCAAAAAGGCCTTAAAGTTTTAAATCGACCGATTTCATCTATCATATTGATTTGAAGACTTAATATTCAGTTTCCTAATGTAGTTCCTCGTAACTTTGTTGGTTCAGTTTGAATTAAAGAGTGAACTTACTTTTGTCGAGAGAACTGTCAAATTCAAACGGGACGGAGCCCTTGTTCCATAGTTGTGACTGAGAAACGCGGAATGAGCGTTCAGCTGATTACAAAAAAATAAACAAATTATCGCTAGGTACAAAAGACTGTTACAGTTTTTCTAAAGCCAAAATGGAAATTAGCCAACCGCTAGTCTCATTTAAGCCCCCCTATGACATCACAATTCGTAACGTTTCAATATACATTTCAAATATCGAAAGGCTTATTTTAACCAGATGATGTCATATGGGGATTTATCGGGACAGAGTTCTGTTAGCCGGCGGGTCGGTACCTCTAGGAAAATGGGCAGAAGCAACCGATTCAATAATGGCGATAGTCGCCACCGCTACCAGCAATACCGAAATACTAAACTTCATATTTGCAGACTTTTGTGACTGAAAATAAAGAATACCTTTCATCAAAATATGTTGTTCAGCAGCTGAGTGAAAGATCATTTCAAGTTAAACTTTAAAACAGAGATATAGTACGTAGTTACTTTCAATGACTATACTAACTATACTAACACTGACTATAAACCAAATTACGACGAGCTACAAGAGCGTAGCAGCTTCATCGGGAAAGTCAGGAGAGTTCACGTTAGATATCATCAATATTATTTTGAATATTCATCTCAATCTGAAATCCCAAGTAATCTCTCGTCTGGCCAACTCATAATTTATAAAAGTACCACATATGTTACAGCCAGCCGTTTCTCCTATTTCTTATTTGGCAAATATCAAGTTCGAGCTTATACAGAATCCATTAAAATCGATGTACAGAGCTTGTTCTCAAATTTCAGATATTGTTGAATGATATTTTTGTATATTTTGATATTTTCTTACCTTGTTAACGCAAACTCCTTCGATTCCAGAGCATGGGTTAATCGTGGTTAGATTTGGCTGCGGTTATATACAAAATTCCATCCATCCTAACAGCTGCGCGGATATCCGGTGATCAACTTCCGGTCATTCACGTGTATCGTGATCCGAGAATTTACCTCCGGTATGTAACGGCTGCCTCGCGGCATTCTTTGTTTATCAAATCGATTTTCCGTATAGGGAAAAACAGGATCATACTTATCCCCTCGTGACGTTATTGTGTCAATATGACACGAAATTCCGGGCTCGATGGAAACATTTACATCTGTCATCGTGGATGATGGCGACGCGATCACGTGGTACGTCTGCAGCTGGGTTCAACTACGTAGATAGCATTTTGACGCTATTTGTCCAATACCTGTGGTACAAATTTCATCTTCCCCGCCAGGATTCGAATCTGATGGCATCGAGATTGCCACGATACGAAACCCTGCCACACCAGACCGAGTACGCAGCTACACGCGCAGCTTTGATGATGTCATTATTAGCCAATCAGATATCCCGTTTTATTTCAGCCCGGATTTTCCCGTTTTCAGTTCTCAAATTTACCTCGTCGATTAAACAACAAGCAATCTGATTGGTGGGCACCCTGTCTACTGTGACAGGGGTTCGTTCCGTGGCTGAGTGTAGCGATGCCATTAGGTTCGAATCCCTGCCGAGGGAGGATGTACAAAGTGGTACAAGACTATTAGAACAGGCCAATTTGAATTTTGTTTAATCGTTCCACTAGCCGAACAGACAAATCGCTTTGTACGGCCCGAATCAGCCACCATAATTTTGAGACAACCCCCGAGACAATCAAACCGTTTCTATACGAGAGGGGATGAACCTCACACCAGACAAATGCATAAACACAGTCGATTGAGGAATATTGGAAAAGTTCATTATCACAAAACGATAATACACAATAATCATAGCACTGTACACGAAAGCGATTCTAATAACGACATAATGATAACAAACTTCAGAAGATGAAGACCAAAATAAAGCAAGGTCCAAAACCTGAATTACTGAAGGCGTATAAATCCGATCGTCCCACGCGACAGACTCGATCGTAACATGTTATAGAGTTTATTGAAGAATTAAAAAGCCACTACATAATACATTATAAAGATTGACAACGAAATGAATCATCTATTGAGAATCGAATAAGAATATTTAGATACAGTCATGGCGTTTCGTGTTTTTCTCTTGAGATGGTCGTTACTTGGTTTTATCTATTTGAATAAATGTTACGTTCGATTACACTATAATTGCCATTACAATAATTGACGTAAATTGAAAAATAGTGATTTGCCAACATTGAAGCTTCCACGGTAACTTAATCAGTAAAACATGTTATTAGACCATGTGCAAGTGTCTGTAGCTAGACCCATCTTTGTAGGTAACTTCATCAGTGGCTTGTTGCCATTTGATCAACGCCAATCAGATCTGTATTATATTAACGACATTTGACGACGTTATTTGTCGTTTGATGAACAAATCACATTCACGATTCCAAACACATTTCAAACCGCAATCAATTTCATACGCTGTTCCTGTGGCTGGTTCGAGTGGGTTGATATCGGACGAAGGCAGATTCCTTGACGCGGTATCAATCACAAAATATACAAAGTATTCGCCAACAAAGTCAAATACAACCGTTGTATTTGACTTTGTGTTACATTGAATCCATAGACTTTGTAAGAGTAATCGAATAATTTTATCTTAAAGTAGGAAATAACCCTGTTATTTATTTGAGTGGTATATTTGGTTTGATTTGACTTTGATTGATGTCCCTAATAAACCAACCACACCTAACATGACCGAAACAGGGGATTTGATATTGAAATCGGATATCAAAGTACGGATAAAGTTGTGTGATCGGCGGTCGAGATTACGGCATTTTTTGATTTAATCGTAGTTTTTTTCTCAGGGCAAATATGAAAACAATAGGAACTCGATTGATTGATTGATTGATTTTATTTTCATAGAACATAGTTTAATATAATAATTTATCTTACAAAATACCACAATGAACTATGAAGGACTCGTCCAGAGCCTGAAGGCTGTGGGTCTGAACAGAGTGGACGAGCCCCGGTGACTATGAAATGGATGATGACAATGATACAAATGTCAATTAAGGCTTATCTATGGTAAGCTATTTTCAAAACAATATACAACATACAATGGTAATACTACAATAACTATTATATAACATAAACATACCATGATAGAATATTTTAGGGGGACGGGATGAATATTCAATATCTATTGATGAGCTTTTTTTTTGTAGAGCCTGGTGAATGAATGAATTGAACCTTTGTGTTTCACAATAAGATCTATGTCATTAACATACTCTCGTTCCGCCATATCCATTAGACTGACATCTTGTGTATTTCAGATGGTAGTCTAAAGACGGCGGAATGGGAGTTAGTAAATAAGTTGTTAATAAGTTGTCAAATGATAGTTCCTATCAGACCAGGTCTGTATAACTGTGATGGATGAATAGATTTGTAGACTATACTGGAACCAGTTCCAAAGTTGCGAATTTAGATTTGACGTAGGGATAACTCGTCGTAAATGAACTAATTCTAACTCAGAGTAAACTCTATAACTCATGAGTGTCGAACTGTAACCTGTATTAGATTTAAACTACTGCAAAATTGACCGCATATAATCAATTAGTAAGTCTCTAACCGATCGCAATGTTTGGCTCAACTGAGAAAACTGGAGGTTAAAATCAAAATCACGCACAAAACCAACATTATGACAATCACTATGCGTGGTATCCAACTGATTAGCAGATTCGTCACGCCTCAAAACGCTGAGTGTTTTTAGCAATTACTTTCGTAATAAACATCACAGCCACCGGCGCATCCTAGAGATCATCGACACGGTCCATATGATGAATGGATTTTTAAACCAATCAAAAATACCAACATATGAAAATTGAAATAAAAAAATGCGTGAATAACCAAATTTGTAATGTCGATCATGGAAGAATAATTTACCCATTTTACTCCTGGGTGGAGAGAGGCAATGAGGATATTAAGTGTCTTTTCATTTGTTCGTAATCAGTTTTGGTAATATCTACCCAGTGTCGCCGGTAGTATCGCAGTGCATTTTACACTGTCCATTGAACCGCGTTATGACGAAACCCACTCATATTGTGTCCTGTTATTGTTATTGGTCTTTGAAATCACGTGGTTACGTTCGATTGATCCAATTTCGAGGATTAATTCTTAACTACATACGTTGAATTCACTATACACGCGCATAATATATGTCCAGTCCTCCGGCGCGGTTAGGTGAGTTGAATCTAAACAACGGTTTAGTCAATCTATAAGATTTGTTTTCAAACTGAAAAGATGAGTCTACTTAACTCAATAAGGGAGCAACGAAGTGGCCTAGGGGAATATTTACCGTGTTGATAGCCTGTCAGGGATCCTACTCAGTCTAACCTATTCTTCCAGTCGGAATGAGAAAATGTAGAATTGATGGAATTGTTGATTTTCAGATCAGTTGTTCCTCACTTGCGACCCGATTGATGTCAACACCGCGAAGCTGACTAAACTGAAACATTGTTGACTCAAGACCTTTCGAAATCCACGACGCTTCAAACAGAGGTCAGTGGTGAGTAGATTTGTTCTTATTTGATACTAGATCTAACTGACTATACAATGTATATGTATCGAGTCAAATTGAAAATTGATAGTGATCTTCGTTTTTTTACAGATTTCTTCCTCGGGACCCGATCGCTGTCAATACAAGTGGACTAAACCAACGATTACAGAGCGGACTGCAGACCTTCCTCACTTCCTCGGGACCTGACTGCTGTCAATGCGCTATTACTGAAATATCTTATCCCGACGGAGCTTAGAATGCTCGAATAATCATATCTTCAAAAAATGAATAATATCTGACTGAAATCATCGTAAGCTGCACTCATGAACTGGTAAGTTGACATTTTAACTCTATGTTATCTAGGGAACTCGGGCTTAGGCTGATGTGTAAAACAGATGGATCCTCGTTACAGCAAACTCGAAATACCCTAACACTAATCTTGACTCAATCAACTTGCAACCAGTGATTTGCGCTGTGTTTGGCTCTAGGTGGTTTTTTTTTTTAGTAAAGGAAGCTTTAAATTCAATGGGCGCGATGGTTCTAAAATAACTACTATTTAAGTTAAAAATGGTAATTAAGAGGTGTCAAATAACTTATCTTTTGGATCAAGCGAACTATTGAATGATACCATCAAAAATATATCTTTTAGCTGTGAAATGGCGGTGTAGCCGAGAGTTTAAAGCGTCTCTCGGTTGCCAGGTCGTGGGTTCGAGCCCTGTTCATTGCCGTAGTGTAGTGTATGGGTTGTACGAAAGCTGTTCGGATATTCGGTCCTTCGGATATCTTGTTGTTCCAGTTTTACGTAGATACAACGTTGGATATCTGATAATACCTTAAAATATTTAACTTAAATCTATAATTTTAGAGACTTTATTCTCAAAATTTGACTAAACTACATTTTAAAAAGTCGACTAATCGCATCTGCCGAAAAGACGGTCACGCGGGCAGTTTCTCGACACTGTTTCGATGCCTCTCTGGTCGGTACCCGGGCTGCATTGATGAATCGGGTTGATGCGGAGTCTGGTGTCGCGCTTGCAGAATCTGCTTCGTGTGGAGACGCAGTCGGTGTTGCACGGAGTCCAAGGCGTCCATGGGGACATGTTGCCGAGTGAGCCCACTATATAGGACATAATAAAATTCCTGATTAGCTTATGTATAATGAGGCAATCTACTGTGGCAATCGAGGGTTCTACTTATGAAAAGTGAGAATTCACTAGATGTACCAGTGCGCAATAACTTCACAGGCAATGGAGGATAAGTGACAGATGTTAAGTATTGACATAAGATACTCTGGCAATAGAGGATTCCAATTGTGGCAAGTGAGGATCCACCAGGTGTCACTAGCGCGTAATGTAATATCATATCCTAAATTCTTTGCAGATTCGATTAAAATTCATCCATAATTCACTTTTCACCTAATTCAATAAGCGAACTGTAAACATATTGACGTATACGACTTCAAAAATACCAATCTGGGGTTATGTAGAAAAAGTATATGCCCGAACTTTGAGAAATCTGAATGGAGGCATTTCATTTCGACCGAATTTGTACGTCCTGGCGTTCGAGCTACCATCTACTGATTAGGGTAAAAACAGTTACAACTTACAGTTTTCAGAGCATCCATACAGTTGGTTGATACCAACAAGTTCCGCTACGCTCAATTCATCTAGTAAAAGAAAATAATTTTCTTTTTAACGAAATTTACAAATCGAAATATATGATGGCATATAATTTAAATCAGCTTCAGCAGAAATGGCAACGAATCGAATCGAATATGGATTTCGAAAATCGCATTTCGTTGTAGAAATGCATGAAGATGAGACATTCATGATAATGATATTGGCATCAATTAAGAAATTCCTTTATTAAATGCAAAATATAGATAGGCAATTGATGATAGGAACTTGAACAGAGCCATTAATGCCGTACAATCAGTATGAAAGTTCAGGCCCGTTGTGAAAAAAGGCAGATCAACGCTTTTAATCTATTTTTATTGCGTTTCGAATGACTATCGTTTAAGATGAATGTTAGTAAAGTACTCCTTACCTCTGGTGATGTAATCACGAGTAAGATGAACGTATTTGTCTACGTTCGGTTTGCTCTGCGCGTCAGTGAATCCTTCATGAAAAAAAAAAAAACAAAGAAAATCATTCTCTTGATGCCAACACGACGAGTCTTTATAACGTATGACCTGAATAGTCTTAGAATTACTCTTAACCCAGCTCCAACATAGGGCTAGATTAATGGAAGCTTGCTAAGCGCAGGTATGAAACCAAACTACTGCCTTCTCGACGTCGGCAGTTGATTAAGCTCAAGGGTTATTTCAGGGGCCAGCAATATTGGTCACCTCTCCCCATGAACATACTTCATAAGAATATGATAGCATACATGGTTCAGATGGGTCTTTGAAAGTCAGTGAAATGCTGACGATGGTCGCCTCGCTGGTGAGCTTTTCAGCATGATTTCTATCTTCAATTAGTCTTGTTTAATGGTTTAAACTACCTATATCCACTTCATATAGTGGTCGGTGACACCAGCAACTGGTTCAACGAGTGTCAATTATGGTATCGGAGTGACTCTGGAGCCAGTTCCAACTGAGCACTGAATTCACGAGAGCTTGCTAGGCGGGTAAACGAAATATAGACATCTCTCATTATGAACGTAATTGTGAAGAAAATACTAGCATACGTGGTGAAGAGGAGGTTTTGTAATTCATTGAAATGCCGACGATGGTTTTTTTTTCTAGTCAGCTTTTCTACGTAATTTCGATCTTCAAGTCAGTTTGTTAAATGATTTAAACTGCCCATATCAACTGATATTGGACTGTGACACCAAGTAACTGGTGGCGAAAATCGCGAAATTGGCCAACTGTGTCATGAGAGGCGTAGTTAAAATACGTGAGTCAAAACCTCTTCCCGACGACCTTAACGGTATACGGGAGCTTTTGTGAATATTTTGGTTTTCCTTTATTTGCGTTTGTGCCGCTTGTAGGAACTTTTTCATAACGGGTTAATTGGTCTTTTGAATGACAAAGTCAGATTGCAATGGATATATTATACAAATCATCCACTCCAGACCTACGAGTTTTAGTCGATGTAATTAAACGACTGTATGACAGCAATAGAGCTGATAAAGCTCAAGCGGACAGGTTTGACAAGTTCGATAGAAATTAGTTTATGAGGTCATGGCCTCGACGGAAACTATTGGAAAACGTCGTCAGCTGTCAGATGACTTCTACGACGGAAGAGCTTAAAATCAATAACTTGCTAAATAATTCGCTTGCCGTGGGTGCTTCATATGTCCACATTTATGAAATAATATTGCTTATCCTTATATCTATATTGATTTTTAAATCATTGATGAAAAATAGATTCACAGATTTCAAGCACCTACTATCTTGTAAACGTACCTAGCGCATGCGTAACGGCGTGAATGACGATTCCTTTGAACGCGCAGTCGGCTCCGAGTGAAACAACTTGGGCTCCTTCCTCGTCGGCTTTTCCCACATGAGTGGCGCATCTGAAAACAATGAATTGCATATCTCATTTAATCATATCTTTATTTTATGGCAACTACTAAATCATGCTTCGAATAACGATTTCATAGAAAAAATATTTGAAAAAAAGAATGAAGAATACGTTTAAACAAATTTCGTTTTAGATTTTATTGTTTTAATTAGCTAGTTCAACAGTTTCGGGGGTTATCATTATAACAATTTATAATAATTTTAATTCCACAACAAATTACAACATGTCATAAATAGATATTCGAGAATATACAAATATGAAATGTTTTAATATAATGTGGAGGAGATTAGATGAAGCCAATGAAGGCTTATTCGGCCTTTCAGTGTAAAGTTAAAGTTTATTTCTTATGCTTTTAACCCGGTGTTAAAACCTAACCGATTTTGTATAATCTAGAAAGCTAGTTTGTTCGTAGTTCGATAAACATGTTCTCGGAATTTAATGAAAACCTTGGAAAATTGTTTTTATCCAAATTGAAACCGGGCTTTATGAACTCGGATTCGTAGATTTAGGTAAGTTAACGAACCCGACTCCGTTGGAGAATTTCAACCAGCTCGAGTCCTTCTTTTTGCTACGTCGGAATTTCACGCAGGTTTTCTCTGTAAGTTCTTTCATTGTGGCCTTGATCATTTTCTTCACCTCTAGAAACACACAAAAATAAACGAAACGTTCGTTAACAAACGTCATCAGCCCAACGTGTATGAAGTGAATGAAGTGTTTAAGTTAAATCTCATATCCAAGGACTGGTCGTAAGTTGTTTGATTAATTGTAGAACCAAAATAATCTTTGACTGTTACATGACTTAAGTTGTAAGATTGACTATTGAACTGAAATGAGCTTAGGCTGGTCTTACGTTGTTAGATTTGTTAAAGAACCAGAAATGAGCTCAATTTACTGGTCCTGAGTTGTTAGATTGGATATCAAACTAAGATGAGCTTTAACCAAAAGTTGTTAGATTTGCCATAGAACCAAAATTTTAAGGTTAGGATGCTTTCACGTAGATTCGTGCGATTTAGGTTCGATACTAAAATGAGCTTAGGCCAGTTTGAAGTTGTAAGATTAGTCTAGGTCTTAGACTAGTCTCAAGTCGGAACCATTGAGTGGTCAACCGGCCCTAAACGTTTTAAATCGATACAATTTATTCTATCACATTGATTTGAAGGCTTAATATTCTGTTTCCTGAAATGCATTTCCTCGTAACTTCGTTGGTTCAGTTTAACTTAATTGTTGTTCCAGTTTAGGTAAAGAGTGAACTTACTTTTATCGAGAGAACTGTCGAATTGAAACGGGACGGAGCCCTTATTCCATAGTTGAGACTGAGAAACGTTGAATGAGCGTTCAGCTGATTTAATAAAATAGACAAATAATCGTTATGTACAAAGGCGGCTTTTCATGGTCCAAAATGGAAAATAGCCTCACGTTAGTCTCCTTCAAGTCCCGCTATGACATCACTATTCATAACATTCATAGGGGGATTTTATCGGGACAGACTTCGGTAAGCCGGCGGGTCGTTACCTCTAGTAAAATGCGCAGAAGCAACCAACTCAATAATGGCGATAGTCGCCACCGCTACCAGCAATATCGAAATACTAAACTTCATATTTGTGGAATTTATTAACTGAAATTAAACAACACCTTTTATTAAAAGCAGTTGTTAAGCAGCCGAGTGAGAATGGTTTCAAATTAAACTTGAAAATAGGTAGTTAACTGTCAATAAAGGTGAAATTAAAGTTTGAATTACGAGCTACATGGCATAGCAGCTTCATCAGAAAAATGAGCACAGTTCACGTTAAATATCGATACGCTTTTATAATCATGAATTTTCATCTGAATCGGAAATCCCAAGTAGTCGCTTGTCTGGCCAAAGCAGGAGAATTTATAAAAGTACAACGGTAGCAACTATATGCTTTTCCTAATTTTTATTTGGCAAATATCAAATTCTTAAAAATATCAAGTGAAAAATATCTCAAATATCAAGAGCTGGTACAGAATAGAACAATATCAATGCAAAGAGCTTGTTCTCAAATTTCAGATATTGTTGAATGACATTTTTGTATATTTTGATATTTTCTTACCTTGTTAAAATGTGAAGTCCTTCGAGTCTGGAGTACGAGATGATCGTGGTTAGATTTGACTGCGGTTTTATACAAAAATCCATCCATCCGAACAGCTGCATGGATATCCGGTAAATCAACTTCCGGTCATTCACGTGTACCGGCATCCGGTAATTTACTTCCGGTATGTAACGACTGCCTCGCGGCATTCTTTGTCTATCGAATCGATTTGCCTTACAGGGATAAACATCGAAACGAAATGTGTATATGTACCCTCTACATGACGTCATTATGTTGACAAATACGCCGCGGTACACCATGCCCGGCGGAAACCTTGACATCTGTCATCATTGATTTATATCGATTCAGTAAATGTGATGGCGACAGTGATCACGTGGTCAAAACTTTTGTACACGGTTTCAACTAGAAGCGGACTGCAGTTAATTTTAAAGTGTCCAATACCTAATACAAAACTGTTGGAAGGCGTGCATAGCACAGTGAAACTCATTTGTTTGATTCCAGCTTCATGAAACCATCAAAGTCCATTCAATTAGCATTCACATCGGACTGACCCAAGTGACATGAACTTGATGAATCAACTTTTATATCAATATATCTAATTTTCACATTTGTGTAGGTGTAGACGAAAAACAAGCTATCCAAAACATTAAATGACAAGCTATATGGACTAATCATATGGGCTATTTCTATTGATCTACTGGACCCAGTTCCACAGTTGTGAGTTAGAGTTAACTCTGAGTTAAAGTTAGTTCATTGGGTTACCTCAGAGTCAAATCTTAACTCGGAACTGTGGAACTGGACCCTGCAGGTCAGCACGATATCTTTCTTCGCACGAGACACGGGTTCGAACTCCGGTCAGTGTGCGTAATCTTACTGTCTGACTTCATTCGTTATAACCGTCTCTCCTGGTGGTTATGTATCCACTGTTCTAGGGATTTTCGGATCGGTATATTTGGTTAGTAACTGGTTCAGTTAACAGAAACCTCGCATAAGTCGGATCATTTGGGACCAGCAAAAAATCCTCCGAGTTAGGAACAAAATCCGACTTTGGGCAAGTAGAGTTTTTCACTTTCTTAGTTGAAAATCCGATATGGCCATAGAAAAACGTCACTGAATGGAATGAAAATAAAACATGAAAATGAATGAAACTCTTTTTTTATTTACTTTTTCAACATGATATTCTGGTTATGATGAAGCCTATTTTTAACATCTTAAAGAATAGTGTAATTAATAAATGATCCGACTATGAGACAATGATTTGAATGGATTTTATATTTTGGGATCACACTTTACACTACGACATATAGGCGAGTTTCCGACTAGTAAAATCCGACTATGGGACAGAAATTTAGTCGAAAATAAGAAGAAAAAAACGGGATCTCTGAATTTAAACGACTTGTCCGTTTATCCAACTTTTGCGGATCCGACTTATGCGAGGTTTACTGTAGATATTTATCATCGCCAGTCTTTCGGTGACATAAGGAATGTATGCCAGTGAATCATGTCGGACATGGGAGCTCATATTTAACTCTTTTCATTATGCCAATATTTCGAGATCACCACGGCTTAAGCCGGGCGCACACCTTTGCGATCGTGTCATCGTATCATCGCATGCGATGACACGATGACACGATGAAAATCGCATCATCCCCGCATACCTTTGCGCTTTTTTATGAGGACCTCGAGTTGGATTCAATCAAGTGACTGAGCCGCCATTTTGAACATCACGTGATTGCTTCATCCTTAATTCTGATTGGCTACTAAAAATTTTCGTTCGGAACATCGACAGCGTAGCCCGCACACCTTTACGATAATCATCGCACGGTAAAATCGCATGCGAAAATATCAAACAAGTTTGATTTGTTGCGATGAAGCGATGATGCGATGAAATCGGCTCCGGATGCCACCGCATACCTTTTACGACGATGCGATAAAACCATGCGATGAAGCGATCATCCGAGCAATCGCAAAGGTATGCGCCGGGCTTAAGATTCCACTGAAATTAATTCCGCAAGAAAATGTGTAACATTGACCTGGTTCAATCTCTTTTGGGAATAGATAGCCTCAAGTTATGTTTCACAAATTTACTTAAGATCATAAATGACGTCTACATAAAAACATTTATTGACGGTTTGTTCATTTGAAACCAGACTCTGACAGTTTTGATAATTCTTTAGATGATAGTTTACAATAGTAATATACAGTACGGTACGTATTAATCGGACTAAATTGTTATCACCATAAAAAGCATTCGTGTCAATATCAGCAAAAATATAAGTTTTAACACATTGGAAAATTTGATTTATGTTTTACATATAACAAAAAAGTAAGGAAAAAGTGTATTGCGTGTGGGTCCAGTGCCATGACATAGCCCGAAGGCCTGGCGCTTGATCCACCATCAAAAACCGTCCCTTGAAATGCAGAAAAAATAGAAATAAATAAGGACCAATTATTGAGCCTTGGTGAACTCCAGTTATAAGGGTATACTATATGAATTTATCATCGTAATTGTTTTCTAATTTTCAAAATAATTTTCAAACCTTTAAGCGGAAAGTCTCTTTACTCCATAAGTAAATTTAAGTTTTCAATTTAAACTAAATTTCGTGATAGACTGTATCAAACGCCTTTGATAAATCTCATAGAATATGATATCGCAATGTTGATTTCAACGTGCCACGGATTGGATGAATTCGATGTATTTTTTCACGAATAAACACGTTGATAACGTGCAGAAATGTCATAAGATTCACTAGATAAGGCATGGTTTGCAAGTTTTGATAACGTGAATAAATGTGTAAATCAGATCGATTAGGCAAAAAAAATATATTCCTTTCCTGGTTAGGCCCTTCTGCAAACAATGATGCAGTGATGCGTTTTCTTTTTTTATTGTTCCTACATTTGACTATCGGGTATGATGAATTAGTCGATAGGAACAAGTCCGAACGGACGTATAGAAGCCGGCCCTTTCAAAATTCATATCGATATCAACACGCTTGTTTTCATTCGCAATCAGACAATAGCGCGAATTTCGGAGCCGATTTTTGTTTCAGAAAAAAAAATTTCGACGCGTGGTTCTAGGTCGACGTGCGCGCTGACCAGAAACAGAATACATTTCTCATTTCATTGTTTTCAATCTAAACCAAGTAAACAAGGCTCCTTCCTCGACGATTTTTCTAGAAATGAATGGATATTTTCTACTGATTTTCTACGACAAATTTTCATCAGAAATATTCACGAATTTCTCGTCCCAGTAAAAGATATACGATGAAATTTACCACATAGTTACAAACATGAAATTGTGTGAAAAATTTCGAATAGAAAATCTGTCTGTTCCTGTGAGACTGGTAGAAATGCACTAATAGTTGCAGATGGAAGGGTAAATATTGCAAATGCGAGTGAAACTATTACACGCATTATTGTTGTACGTTTTGCCTTCGTAGTTTACTGATCAGAAGACACCGATTTTTGAACCTTTGAACAACTGAATTATGAATTATGATAAAAGACATTGACGTAATGATCAAAGTTAACGATAGATGAACGTCGTTTAGGATTATGTTGTAAAGTATCATTTGGTCAAATAATTCATAGCAACATCCGAATAACCGGTTTGAGAAATGCATCGAAAAAACTTGACCCAGGACATCAAGAATGCAGTACTTTAATCAACAGGCTTAACGAGGTTATATTCGTATTACTAGGCTACTGGGACTACTATTTTGACTTCATCATGCATATGAATAGATATATTAGAATATATTTGACTGATAGGTCTAAGTCTATTATATCGATTTGTATTTTCGAAGCATTCAATCAAAAGCGATATTGCTGTACTGACGACGACGACATTTTACAAAAACACGGTCAAGACAATGCAAAGATTATCCATCAACCGACGCAACATTGTTGTCAGACCCGTTGCTGATGCTCGTCACTAGTCGACCTAAGCCCGTCTTACTGTTTCTGTAGAATCGTTTTCGTTATTCGTTTGTGGTTTTGGTGGCTTGACTCGAATTGAATTTCTCCCGGCACATATCGAACACTCGTTTGTTGACGATGAAAGCCAAGAAAACTAGAAAACCTTGAGACGAGTTCAACAAATTGAAGAAATACCAGAGATAATCGTTATTTACGAACGACGCTACGAACCCGACCACCCACGTGACCCCGGTCACTAGAGCCATCCGGTAGAAAATGAATGTGGTCGTCCTCTTCTGTTTGGCGTTAGATGATGAAGTGGACATCGCGGAAAATGACCGGTGAATGCGGTAAACTGTAGCTACGAATAGAATTATACTGACCAGATCGATAATACCGATCGGTAGAACGAACGCCATCAATAGGGAGAAACTGGAACTAAACCAACAAGTAACGGGGCTTCCGTAAACCGCACCGGAGTACTGATTGGTATCGGTGTTGTGTAGGACGATACAGGGTCCGACAATGAGGAATGGAGAGAGCCAAATTGATAGTAGATAGTACAGTAACGTCTTAGGAGAATCGACCAGTTTAAGAACAGCAGAAAATGTAGTGAACATGTGAATAGAAACAGCGGCCATCGAAGCGAAAACAACCATCCAAATATAGTGTTTAACAGCGGCCATCGACACGCATAGTAATCGATTATCAACGCCGATCAGGCTGGAAATATGCAGAGTTTGAGCCACGGCGAGAGTTATACAGAGATTGACGATGAGTTTACCGGGAAGAGTTCGCAGATCGGGAACATTCAAATAGATTACCACCGTTATCAGGAGACCGACGACGGACAGGCAGCTACAGGTAAAGGTAATCAGGAAATCGCGATCGGAAAATAACGAACTGACCGTTATTTTGAATTTTGAATTGTTTTGTCGTCTGCAAACCATTAGTCCCGTACTGGAATACACTCGCACACAGTCGGTGATTTTGGTGGAACATTTACTTGATTTTACAAATTTCGTTTTCCCGTTGTCGGTGGTGATTTGAAAAATTCTGTAATATTTGAAAGACGGGTTGGACTGGGCTAGAAATAAGCTACTTCCGGTCATATCACTTCCTACGTCTGGCTCTGAATCGATGAGGTCACACCGAGTATTCTTAGTCAAACTCGTAGTCGACAACTCGTAACCGGAAATGGTCATCCGACTGCCATCTTTACCGAACATACACGTGATCATCGTATGGTATTCGCGCGCAATCGTTTCGATGTTGACGTCACCGATATACTCTGCATAACTGGTAACGGTGAAATCTCGTCTGTATAATGATGAATCATTGAGTATAGATGACAAACTTCCTATTTCTGCGATCTTGAATTTATCGACATCGCCGCAGCCGATCACTATGAAATACGACAAGTCATAACTCAATGTTTCCATACCTAATCGCTGTGTTTCATTAAACGTGATAAACAAAGAGAATTGAACGCCTACGGATATTCTAGGCCATTCGTTCCGAACAAGCCGGCAGACGGCGTTGTCTTCACCGGTATCAAGAAGTTGGTATCCCCGTAAACAGCCGTATCCGCGACATCTACGCGTCTCCTGGTCGAATATTTCGTTCGTTTCCGAGCAGAGAAACTCTTTCGGCGTCCAGGAGATGACGGGCATTCCCGCAGTTCGGAATTCTACGCCGTTCGCGAGACTGAAATCGAGTAAGATGTTTAAACCGAATGTTTTCTGGTCAGTTTGATTACGTTCACAAACTATGCTTGATTCGTTTAAACCGCTGTCACTCAGTTCACATTTCATACAGTAATAATTACGGTATCTTTTCACCCGCCCACCGACTACAGCTGATATCGGGTTGAAAACCCGTCTGCATTTAGACCTTAAGTCCCGATGGACTGACTCGTTGCACTGTGACGTGGCGGGTATGCTATTGCGCATGCACGGCTGTAATACCGATCGAATATCCCCTTGATGCTCGTAAAATAAACGACAATCTTCGGGCAGCCGAACTTTCGCGACATCGTCGCTTGAAGACGCATTGCGCACGCTACTGATGACGTCATCGATTCGTGTGGTGGTAGTGCACTGCAGTACGAGTCTAGCCGGTTTGTATTGAGTGTCGTTGAACCCGTGACACATTGCGCAATACATATTCTTAAACGGAAGCCAGTCGTCGATGTAGACAGGTATCGTAGTTGCTAGATTACGGGACGGCGATTCGCAATAGCGACGCACGTCTGAATTCAAGTCGAAATCACTCGGACATCGACTGATCGCTATAAAACCTTTTGACTGATACGTCTCGATTCCGATTCCGTATATACAGTCGGTCCATTGAATTTGTCGCGTCGTTTTGTTTCGTCTCAATTCGTCCGCGTCGCTTCTTATGACGCACTTTCCAATCAGGTCACAACAGTTGTTAAACAGTCCGCAAGTACATAAATCAGACAAACAACCCGTGACTGGACAAACTCGAACTAAATCACCATCTTTATCTATCCTTTCTGATGCCACTTTGTAATCTCCGATCAATTGGTTGTTTTTGATGTCGCCGCTTCCGGGGATTTTACGGTCAGGCATCCCACGTGAGTTACCCGTTATCCCAGATTCGGGAAACGATCTACTCGGCATTCCAGATTCTGGAAAGCGTCTATTTCGCATTGCAGGTTCCCGAAATCTCTGGGACGCGATGAAATAATCTGAAACAATTAATGACAACAATTAGTTTAATTTCGACAAAACAGAAGCGGGTCGTCGTTTTCTCCCTGTCAACTACTCGTATCGATAAGTGACGTTAGATCGTAATCTGCACGTTCACGATTTTGATCGCCTTCAGCACACGTCATTTTCTTCTTTGTAAAAGTTATGTCAAATATAACTTCATCAAAATATTGAAATCCCCTGTTACCCTTTAAGGATTTGAACCGTAGAATGTGGCCTTTTACAGTTACGGGTCCTTTTTTATTATATATCTAGAGCACGGATCCAGCAGCCGGAATCGCATTAAAAACATCGTATCGAAAAAAAGATTTTTATCGCTCTTTCTTCGATATTTTTTTTTCAGAAAAAACCCATTTTTGATATTTTCTTCTTAATTTTCAATCTAGTGTAAGCAGTAAAGTTCATTTGTTTCTCCTATTTTGAAGTCAATTCAACGCAATTCTTACTCCTTTCAATTTAGTTTCTTTTATTTTGGAAATTATCGGATAACATGTCATTTTCATTTTCAAACGCTTTTGATGTAAAATTTTTTAATTTTGAAATTATATTTTCCCTTTCTCGCATCCATGTTTTCTATTTAAATTAAGCCTTACTCCAGTAATCAAAAAGACCGAATCATTGGCAATAACCTGATACCATTTTATCACGGATGGTTGAATAGTTTTTTTCCTTATGTATAAACATGAGACAATAACGATCTTTACTTCTAAGTAATCATGATTACTTAACTTGTAAGACACGAATGTCTAAACCTAACTTAACATTGAGCAAACTTTCTGTTCATCTGACTTATGTCAGTAAGTTCCTATTTACTCAATGGAGAACTGGTCCGCTCGAAAGTTAATAACGGCCCTGCATCGGACTATTTTTTTCGCTCCAATTGACGACGGTTATTTATCAGTTTTTTTTTCATAGGAAGGTAACGTGTACTTGCAATACGAACTCTCTTTGCAAGGAAAAAACTCATCTTTAAACCGTCCATTTCCATCCAACGTTCAGATATCGCATGGATATGTACTAACTTTTTAGCTGCTTTGTAGTGTTCTAGTACTGCATTAATGGACATTTCTACCTATGACTGCATACGTGTGGCAATTCAGTTCTAAAATTGACTGGACCAATTAAGAGCGGACTTTTCGCAAATATGAACGCTTGGTCCGTGCGAAATTCGAACAAACTAGTTTCACAAACGTTCTGCAGTATTAGAACGCAAACGTGTTTGATATCTATACATTATTTCCTCCTCGGAAGAGTCTGAGAAAATAGTTAAATTCGACTTACCGGTACAAACGATCAGAAGAAGAAACCGATTCACGAATAGTCGGTCCAACATCTTAACCCGATATAGAAATGATACAACTCGATGGCAAACCGTTAATGAGATCGAAAAGAACGACTCTAATTATTTTATACGGTTAGATATCGTCGCTTTCAACCATCTCAGGACATCGTGTTCGGTAAGAACGAGACATCCGGATGAAAAATAATATTGCTAATAACCGCCGCGATGTCTGTCTAAAAGTTGAAATGAAATTGAGTGAAAATGGAACTAGAGATGAATTGAGCGGATACGGTTACAGTCACTGTTACAGTTAGTGATTTTAATAACTAGACTTTCGATCAAACTTCGATGATATATGCTACATGATAATAATAATAATAATGATAATGATAATAATAATGATATTAATAATAATAATGATAATAATGGTAATAATGGTAAAGATGGTGATGGTGATGGTGGTGATGGTGGTTACGGTGGTGATGATGGTGAGGGTGGTGATAATGGTGATAATGGTAATAATGGTAATGGTAATAATGGTAATAATAGTAATAATAGAAATAATAGTAACAATAGTTATGATAGTAATAATAGTAATGATAGTAATAATAATAATAACAATGATAATAACAATTATAATAATGACAGTAATAATAATATTATGTCTTATAGGCCGCGCTCCGTATAGATTTCCGCACGGTTTACGAATATACAAGACTATCAAAGCGAATTTGAACAGTCAATTAAAATATTAGTTACTCGGTATGGTTTATTGCTAATAGTATGTGCTGTGATCACATATTTTCTACATCGTCAATTTTTCTTTGCTTTCATTGATTTTTTTGTGTATACATATGCGTACTATGTTCATAATGAGCGAAATTTATTATGTAACGGTGAGTGCCGTCGAAGTATTACTATCACGCTTCAATTCCACTAGCAGATGGCCAGTCATGCACATCCTGAGTTTATCGTAGGTTCAAGTAGTAAATATTATAAGGATTTAACGCAATTATCAAAGTTTGGATTATCAAACTTCTCCTTGTTTCATCTAAATATAAGGAGTTTTAATAAGAATTTTGAGAATTTGCAATTATATTTACACTCCCTCTGTTTCAATTTTGGGATCTTAGCTTTTACTGAAACGTGGACTAAACTTCAACATGACAACAAGTCAATGTATAATTTGCCTGATTATGAGTCGATTTTCATAAGTAGACAGGATACACGTGGTGGTGGAATAGCGATGTTTGTCCACAACACCATTAAATTTAGGATACTGGATGATTTTACATGTGTAAATGACACATTCGAAAGTTTATTTATAGAAATCCAATTACCACATAATATGTCAAAACATATTGTTGGCACTATCTATCGACCGCCTGATGCAAGTGTCAATAACTTTAATACTGATTTTCTACCACTCTTAGAAAACTTAACTAGAACAGGGCGTAAGTGCTTCATTTTGGGCGATTTCAATATAAATCTTTTCAACGCCGACTCTCATAAACCGACTGGAGATTTTATTTTTAATATGCTTTCAACTGGTTTTACGAATTTAATAGATAAGTCAACACGAGTAACCGACAGATCTTCTACTCTTATTGACAATATATATTCAAACTGTTATTCTAGTTTCGATGCAATTTCAGGGATTCTGATCTATGATATATCTGACCACTTTCCAATTTTTGCAATTATGCCGGAAATCAAAGTCAACCATACATCAACTAGGACAGTTAGTTATCGAAAAATGTCAGATCATGATATCGCTCGATTTAAACGAAAGCTAATTGCACATGATTGGACTCATGTGTTTAATATTCATGATGCTAATGTTGCCTATAACTCTTTTTATGATGTATTCTATAAATACTACACGCAATGTTTCCCTATAATCAATAGAAAGTTTTCGATATATAGGGACAAGAAACACGGATGGTTTTCTAACGGTTTATTGATTTCTTTGAAAAAGAAGGATTCTCTTTATAGAAGATACCTGTCTAGTAAACTTCAAACTGATAGAGATATCTACAATAGATATAGAAACGTTTTTAATACTTGTATCAAAAAGGCTAAAACGCTTCACTATAACTCTATGTTAAACAATGCGAGAGATCCCAAGGAAACCTGGAAAATAATTAATGACCTAATTAATAGAAAATCATCAAATTCTAAATATCCTGATGTTTTTGAACAGAATGGTGTTATGTACAAAAATAATGTTAGTATAGCCAATGAATTTAATAAGTGTTTTGCACAAGCGGGTCCAAATCTAGCCAATGATATTTTACCTACTAACAAAACATTTTTTTCTTTTCTGGGTCCGCCACAACAAAATAATATCTTTTTCTCTCCCACAGATTCTTTGGAAATTGAAAATATTGTTTCAAAATTTAAAAATAGTAATAACACTGGTCATGATGGTATCAATCAAAAGATCCTTAAGAGAGTAATTGACGCTATATCTCGGCCGTTAGCTCATATTTTAAATCTAAGTTTGATTAATGGACAAGTACCTGAATCCTTCAAAATATCTAAGATATTACCTTCGTTCAAATCTGGAGATGTTTCACATTTTTCAAACTACAGACCAATATCAATACTCCCATGTATTTCCAAGATCTTAGAAAAAGTAGTTTACAAAAGAGTTATAAGTTTTTTGGACAAGTATAAAATACTATCTCCATGTCAATTTGGATTTAGAAAAGACCATTCCACCAACATGGCTATTACTGTTATCATAGATAAAATTATCAATAACTTAGACAATGGCAAATCAACTATAGGAATATTTTTAGACCTTTCGCGTGCATTTGATACAGTGAATCATGAAATTCTATTGTCTAAACTTTGCCATTATGGCATCAGAGGTACGCCATTACTCTGGTTTAGAAACTATCTTTCAAACCGTTTTCAGACTGTTCTTTTTAAAGAGACTACTAGCACTAGCTATCCTGTATTCTGTGGAGTGCCTCAAGGATCTATTTTGGGGCCGATCCTTTTCTTATTATATATAAATGACCTTGCAAACGCATCAAGCATTTTTAATCTTATCATGTTTGCTGATGATGCTAATGTATTCACTTCTCATATCAATATTAATGAGTTAACTATAATAGTAAATACAGAACTACACAAACTGAATATCTGGTTTCGGGCAAATAGGCTTTCATTGAATTTGAAAAAGACTCATTTCATGTTTTTCAGTCGTGCTAAACATAAACACTCAATTTCTATCAAAATCAACAATATGTCTATATCACAAGTCTCGACAACAAAATTTCTAGGCGTTCAAGTTGACGACCAGCTTACTTGGAAGTCACACATTAATAGCATCTGTACTAAACTATCACGGTTCATTGGTATAATGGGTAGACTTTATGGAATTTTGTCAAAAACAACTTTACTGCAGTTGTATTATTCTTTCATTTATTGCCATCTCACCTATTGTAATATTGTATGGGGTAATACTTATCCTTCAAACTTAAGAAAGCTGGAACTTCTCCAGAAGAAAGCGGTCCGCATTATCTTTAAAACCGATTTTAGAGCCCATACCTCACCATTATTAAAGTCTGCAAAAATTCTTAAATTGGCAGATATAAACAATTTTCAAATTGGACAATTCATGTATCTATATGTCAATAACAAGTTACCTGAGATGTTCAATAATTTTTTTAAGACGAATGACGTTGGATACAACACTAGAAACAGCAACAACATCCGCCCTGACTCATTCAAATCAAATCTAAAAGGTTTCTCAATAAAAGTCAACGGTCCAAATATTTGGAATATTATGAATGATTCAATTAAAAACTCCCCTTCTATTGAAAGTTTCAAAAATCGAACAAAAAACCATTTACTTTCTCATTATTAATCGTTACAGTTTATTCATGAAGATAATAATAATGATAATTATGTATAAGGTGCAATGACCTTCTCAAATGGTACTTACTTACGCTCATATGATGTATGTATAACCTTGGAATAAACTCCAAGGTATAACTTTATGTATTTATATGTATACATTTTTGTGTGTGTGTGTGTGTCTATTTGTAAATGTGTGTGAATATATGTGTGTGGTTTTCTTATATGTGGTGGGTGTTTTGGTGTGTGCGTGTGTGCTGCTTGCTTGCGAGTGTGTGTGCGTGTGTGTGTGTTTGTGTGTATCGTGCGTATTTCATCTCTATTTGTTCCTTTTGGGGTGCCTGATATTACAAGCTCTGCTTTCCTCTGGTTGCCCTGCTGTTATTTTACATCAGTTTATATATATTTTGTATGAACCAAATTAATCATCTATTGTAATTTTGTCTGGTATCTATTTATTGATGTAAATTATTCAGGAAATAAATAAATGAAATATTGCCTAAAGAAAAATGTTTTTCAGCTCAGTCATAAAAGTAACTACATCATTACAGGATCCTATTGTAAAATGTTCAAGGTCGACATGATGAAATGGAAAATCAATTTCTGTTAGGGTCTCCTTGTGAGGCGTTTAAAAAGGAACTACATACACTTTAGACGTCAGAACGTCTAGAGAGGCATTTCTAAACGAAATCGAACTTTAAACATCAAAAATATTATCAGCGCACTAGGAATGGACTTTCCTAGATGAGCTAGAGCCCATCCATAGCCGTGACTTTTAAATCAATGGTTTCGTTTCGTCAATAAGCACGACCGATATACGTAATCGACTGTGTTCGGATTCGGGTTTATGGACTTTCAATTTAGAATTTAATGTCGAACTTATAGCGAATAAAAACTTAAATGCTTAAGGTGCGAATTATCTCATGATGCTGCAGGATATATAATGTAAAATGTGACCATAGCATTAGATATATTGCACCAGAAATAAACTAAACGCAATTCGGCAGCGACATTTTACATCTTTTGCAAAATAATTGCACATGATTATAAACACGATATATTGCAACACGTCTAAATTTAGAAACCGCGGTAATAACAGCGAAACCGAGAACAGATGAAAGTTTCACAAATACGAGACTGGCGCCAGTTTGAGGGGAGATTTTTTTTAAACAAAATAATTGGACTCGATCAATTCGTCAACTTTTCACTTGGCGAATTCGGCATTGCCTTGTAGATTGTACTCTTCTGAGAATTGTCTGGCAATAAGTTACTTAACGTTGTTTCTAAAGCGTGGATTGTGTTCAATATGCAGCGAATGAAAGCGTTGTTCGTAGTTTTAGTGATCGCTTGCGGAGACTGTATATTTACGCGGGCTGATCGCGCAAACTTGAATAAAACCATAGATCAAATTATTCACGATGTAACTTTGACTAATTCAACCTGTCCAAGAGGTTGGGTCACTATTCTTGGACAATGTTATAAAATACTAACCGACTGGAAAAACAATCGAGGTTTGAATATTCGGAGAGCTATGGAAATGTGCCACAGCATTCGCGCCGAAATAGTAAGAATCGCCTCAAATAGAGGAAGCGATATGAAAGATTTGATCAGTAGATTTCAATATCGACATAAATATGGCGCCATACTGACAATGGACCACGACGGATTCAAAGTTATCCAACCACTTGTAGCCAGAAATGAAATTACTTATATTCAATCAGTTAAATGGTTATTGAAACCTTTCGATGATACAAAAGATAAAGTGTATTCCGTGTTGTGTACCTTTAATGTAACTGGTGAAGAGTTAGCTTCTATAAGCGGTTGTAAATCATGACAGTTTGAATGTACCGATCAAAGATGTATCAGCGACCATCGCGTATGTGATACCAGACGCGACTGTCATCACGGTGAAGATGAACTCAATTGTACGGATATCAATTTGCACAGTCAGTTCCGCTGTAACGATGGGCAGGTTCTATCGATTAGCGTTTTCTGTGACTTTATGAGAGATTGCGTCGACGGCTCGGATGAGAACTCGTGCTATCATCCACCGTGTTTATCTACGCAATATCGCTGTTCCAATCACCAATGCATCGATAGTTATAAACGATGTGACGGACTAGCCAATTGTAAAGACGGTTCCGATGAGATTGGATGCATTGGCGAACTTTGTCAGGGGTTCTCGTGCGCGGACGGTGAATGTATTAGTTCTCAGTTGTATCGGGATGGTGTCGTGGATTGTAGCGGAAGTCTCGAAGAAGTCGAATTGGTCACTTATATGACAGTGAATCCCGAGGTTTACTGTAATAATGACAATCACTGTACGTCTCGTTTCACAGATCTGTGTAAGGAATCGGATGAACAAAGATGTTCAATTCTCCTCGCTGTTATTCCCGTCACGAAAGATGTATATTAGAAATGATGCCGATTGGTTTCCCGGTATGTAGAAATCTTGAACATATTCTCACGTGTAATGACTTTGAATGCGCTGCTGGTACTGTAAAATGTCCGGCATCTTACTGTATACCAATCAGACACGTTTGTGACGGTCGATCCGATTGTCCTAATTCAGAAGATGAACGAAACTGCGAGACTTGGTCGTGTCCGGGAATGTTTAAATGTGGTCAGGAAAATCGATGTATTCCGTAATCTGAAGTTTGCGACGGTGTCGTAAATTGTAAACATAACTCAGATGACGAGTCATATTGTAAGGTCACCTGTCCCGAACGTTGTCATTGTCGGGGTCATTTCATCGATTGTGAAAATGCTGTCTTATCAGATATTACTAGTCGTTTTATAGAATCAACTCGGGTTTTGATTTTGTCGAATAACCGAGTCGTATTTAACGAGTCGACGTTCAACTCTTTCATTTATCTTCGTTTTCTCGATATTTCGGGTGCTAATTTGTCTTACATCGTTCCCAACGCGTTTTCTAATTTAAACCATTATCATTATCTGCTAATACATTCGCAGGTTTGATCGGTTTAAAAGAACTATATCTTATCGGAAATCCGCTGCAACATTTAGAAGACGGTAGTTTCCGAGGTCTGACGTCACTTACTGTTCTCGATCTTCACGGACTTTCTATATCGTTTCTCGGTGAATATGCATTTAAAGGTTTATCCGCATTACAGTCGTTAAATATCAGCAATAACAGAATCCATTATATTTCGAATATCGCTTTTTACGGATTGGTTGGACTTGAAATTCTAGACTTTGTAAAAAATTCCGAAGTGATATCCGTACAAAGAAACGTTTTTGGCGATCTTACATCACTGAAATACCTCGCTTCTGATGCTTACAAATTTTGCTGCATGGCATCGAATGTTGATCGATGTCTTCCCGAAGCTGATCAATTTTCGACCTGCTCTGACCTGATGGGTAACACTGTACTGAGGGCCATCATCTGGATGATCGCATCTTTCAGTTTTCTCGCTAACAGTATCGTTATTATGTTTCGCGTTCAAGCTTTGCGGATGTAATCCTCCGGAACACGTAACACATCTTCAAATTAATATCCTCATCATAAATATTGCCGGTTGCGATTTTCTGATGTCGGTCTATTTGTTTTTGATTGCAGGAGCTGATCCCGTGTTCAAAGGCGTTTATTATCTGAATTCTGAAACCTGGACGGATAGCTCATTATGTCGTCTAGCCGGGGTTATTGTCACAATTTCGTGCGAAGGCTCCTTAACTTTTCTCTTAATTCTAACGCGTAAGAGATCGTCAACCCGTTTTCTAGAAGTCCGATTATAACTCCGAAATACTTTATCGGTATTTGCTGCATTTGTTGGCTCGTTATAAGCACAGTTTCTATTCTACCGCTGTCATCGTCGTCTTACTTCGGAGACAATTTTTACGGTACAACCGGAGTTTGTTTGCCTATGAATTTACTGACGATCGACATCAATGGCTGGCACTATTCGTTCGCTATTTTTGCCTTGGTCAATGCGGTCATATTGGCTACGATAATGACGACGTACGCTCAGATGTATAGACTCGTATCTGGAAGTAGGTCGGGCTCGGGTAGAGCCGATCCTACCGAACTGGTTTTAGCTCGAAGGAGTTTAGTAATCAATCTTTGTAATTTATTTTGCTGGCTACCGATAATAATCGTTCAGTTTTGCGCCGTATTTTCGGTCGAGATACCGAACCAGGTGGCAGCTTGGCTGGCCGTTCTATTTTTACCGATCAACTCGTCTCTTAATCCGCTTCTTTATACAATACTAACTATCGATATGAAATCTATTCGTGAACGCAATAAACGACGATTAGGATTGACATCATCTAAATAGATAAAAGCTTTACACGAACGAGCCAATGTATATTTTTGCCGACCCATGGAAACCCTAAAACGTGGTTGAATTTGTTTGGATCGAAAAACATGTGATAAAATTACAGTTATCGCATTATTACCACGACTATAATAGAAAGTTTTTAATTACTTGGAGTCCGTATGGATCCGACAACCAGAATTCTGCAAAATGCATATCGAGTCAAAAAAATGTTCATCTCAATTTCCAGCCTCATGATTTGCAATAATTTCATTTTCAATTTTCCCACTATTTGATGAAAATCGATCTAGATTTTCACCCTTTTTCGATTGTTTTTTTGCAGTCCTTTTGAGCTTTTTTTTTGTGGAAAAAAAATTAAAAATTAAAAGAGAAATTCACCTTTCTTTTTTTCCTGTCTATAATTTTTTTGATAGATTTTTATTTTCGCCCTCCGACTTTTTCTTTGAAATCCGTGATCTAAAATGGCCTAAGTACCATTTGTTTGGCTTTTTGCCAACTCTAATCCGTAACTTCATGGAAGTGGTAGTAATTTTACTGAAGTAACTCGGGATAAAACTCCACAATCATTTTCATCAGAGAAAACCGGTTGAGCGTACTCTGAATGTTTGTTCAAACGAATAAGTTCCCTTGCGAAGTATACAATTACAATTAGTTTATTGCTCCACAGAAATTTACATTTGCACAGAGCACAAAAACAGCTTCACGCATGATATACGTATTCAGGTAGTTTACAAAATTCATACAAACACAGTTTGAATGAAATACATGAATACTTATCAATCAATTAACAATAGTTTAAGGCGGACGTTGGCAGTAATAATAATATAATGATACATTTTATTTCCACTAAATATTAAAATATATCATTATACATAGAAATGAAGTTAAATGAAATATTTAATATAAGTTAAAGAAACTTTGACCCTTGCTGTATATAGCGAGACAGGTTACAGAGCTGTTTGCCCTTAGAATTCAATAATTGTATCAATTTGAAGGCACTTGGTCTTATTCTAAAGTATGGTTTATATATATTTGATGGTAGTAATTTCACAGCTAGACGCTATGGCCCGTATTGTCCTGGTTCATACTGCGGTCGATCTGTCGTCAGCCTGATTACATCAGGTGGACCGGTTACTGTAGTAGCATACGCTTATTACTATAACAATCAGTTGACAGTTGGTAGCTCATATCGTAATTTTGCTCCTACTGGTTGTGATGGTTATGTTCTACAGGAAGAAAAATGTCAGATCAAAATGAACCGTCCAATGGTCCAATTCTTAGGCGTTGTGTTCAATTAAAGTAATCAACCGTTTAATCGCCCGACACTTCAATATATGATGAATATACGTATTTCGATAGGATAGAAATTAGCCGGTACAAAAATGGTCATAACCCGATGAAAAAAATTAGTTAATCCATGTTTCTATCTATCGGGGACGCTGTTTTTTTAAAATTGTTTATCGATAATAGCTGTTTCTACCGCGATAGATGACGTACCTCGCGCCGGAAATAACGTTGCAATGCATAACTGCAGTTGATCGAGGAATTTTCGAAAATAGCTCTTTCTCGCAAAACGATGATACACAATAATCACAACGCTTTACATTAGGCAGGTTACGTTTATTGATAACAATCGTAATGAATTTTCAAAATACCAAATTAGCACCGACGCCCCACTCCCCTTCCCGACCCTTCGAATCCGTCACCATCACACACGAGTTTCCCTTGAAAAATAGATGTTGAAACAATACAACAATACAGTTCTTAAATACCCGAATAGAACATGAGATCATCAAAAAGACGGCAATTTCGTAGGAGAAAAGCAAAATCATTACAGGACGTTTGGAAAACTCTAATCTGCTTTTTTTCATTCAAATTTTCTGACAAATTTCCGGCTGACATGTTGAAAAGGGTGCAATCAAGAATTGGCATTGTTTGTTGGATAGCCAAACGTGGAATATGGATGATAAGATTGAAAGCCAGTATTATGCATATCCAAAAGATTTAAAACGAAATGCATCTATTGAGAATCGATTTAGAAAATTAGAATACATGAAGTTTCGTACTTTCTCTTGAGATAGGTCGTAAACTGACGTTATCGATTTGAATAAACGCTACGTTATATTACGCTGTAAATGCCATTAGAATAGGCACATTGAAATGTAAATGTAAAATCCATTATTAGACTATTCACAAGTGTCTGAATCTAGACTGATCTCGATTGATGATTTCATCAGTGGCTTGTTGCCATTTATCAACCTGCAATTAGATCCGTATTATATAAACGAAATTTGACGATGTTATTTTGTCGTTTGATGACGAACAAATAACCTTCACGATTCATAAGACATTTCAAACCGCAGTGAGTTTCAGACGCTGTTCTTGTAACTGGTTCTAGTGGATTGATATCAGATGACGGCAGATTCTTTGACGCAGTATCAATCACAAAATCTACAAAATATTCGCCAACAAAGTTACGATATTGAAACCATTGACTTTACAGGAAAAATCGGATCATTTTAATATTAAAGTAGGGATTGAATCAGCTTTAGTTTGATTTGATTTGTTTTGATTTGTTGGGCGTCCTTTCCAAACCCACCACACACCTTTCGGGAAGGAAACAGGTGTTTGATTTTGAAATCGGAAATCGAAGCACGGATATGTTTTGTTTGATTGGCGGTCGAAATTACAGCATTTTTTTATTCTATCTTAGTTTTTACAGGGCATAATATTAAAACAACGGGAACTCATTAATTCTAAAGTTTGTTCTCTTGAAACAGGATAATAGGATCAATATATCCGGAATAGAAGCTTTGACCAAAAAGCCAGAGATTTTTCCTAAATCCAAAGACGAGTTTCTGACATTGTCTCAATCGATTCAATTAAGCCTTAAGATGATAAATGCTTTTGCGATAAAATTTGACGCGATAAACGCACCTCCAATTGTCTCGTTCCAAGTTGAAAAGTCGCCAAATTTATATCGACATATCGAGATATACATCGCTGCAAGTCGACTCCAAAAAGTAACTGATTGAAAAACCGATGATTAAAAACAATGAAAACAATAAAAACTATCAATGAATAGCGTCAAATTGTATCATTAATATACGTCGACTAGATTCGCCATGTGTCTTTACGCTCAGTACTTTTTAACAATATGCCAAATGATGAATTTTACGAAATGCACGTATATGTGAATTTATAATATTCATGTATCCAGAATGGTTTAAGTTCGCTGAATTATGAAATTGGTTTTGTCCGGTAATTTCGTTTAAAACGCTTTCATTTTACATGGTTTAATTGCATCCAACTAGAATCTGGTCTGGGGTATTGAACATAACCATTCAACTAGTTGATGATATATTGCAAACTGTTTTACGATTCATGTTCGGTTTCAGTGAAAAGTAAATCGATTGCAAACCGTTCTAACGTTGTATTTTGTTCGAATTCAGTTTTTTCGGTTCCAGTTATAGACGATGGAAAATTCGAATGGTGAAAGTATTTGAAATAATGTCAAAACGTATCGTTTTGGTGTGTACTGGTTGAATATATATATATATATATATATATATATATATATATATATATATATATATATATATATATATATATATATATTATAAAGATATTGAGATATTGTTAAGATATTGAGGTTGGAATGCTAGACGTATCGGCCCCACTCCGCGCGGTGGCGCCACCCCGCGGGATTTACGCGAAGCAGCAGAACACCAGAACACAAACACGGCCATTCTCTCAATTTTCAATGATAGAAATCGTGTGTGTATTTCAATTATTTCGGCTGTTAGGGTTTTAAGGCACAATATAAGTTGATGATGTGATATGGCGATGTTAATTAATGATAATTCCGCAGTGAAGCTAGTCACGAACGGTGCCGATTGAGTGTACAGCTGCCAAAAACACTGAAATGTGCGTAGTTGCGTAACTATTTGCAGTGAATTGCAGACGAAACAAGAAGCCTTTACGGCCGTTTAAAAAAAAAATTATACCAATCGCAATTGTAAAATAAAAATGAGATAGAACCGAAGTTAAAATTCTGGCCATTTCTAAAATGTTATTGATTATTATTACTAATTTTTAGTCAGTGCGGAACGTTTAGTTTTCCAACAATAATGAGGGGTGGTAGGTAGTCATGCACTTCAAGTCATCATTTATTACACGTTACTTCCGTGTTGTTGAAAATCTCGCGAGTCCTGGACTAAACCCCAATGAACAATGTGATCTGTGTGCTGGCCACCAAAATGCACACAGATCACACTACACTACCCATTACACACTCCAGTACCCACAGCTTTCATATATCCATCCAAATATTTAGTGGCTTTCTTCCTGGATAGTACCAGTCTGGTATTATCCAGCATTGCTACGTAGTAGTCTCACAGTGCATTTACACTGTCCAATGAACCGTGTTAGGACACAAGTTCACATTGTGTCATGTCATTGTTCTCGGTCTTTGAAATCATGTAATACGCGTTCGAATTGAATTGAACAAGTTTCGAGGATTAATTCTTTAACATTCGTTGAATTCACCACACACGCGCATACATACACAGTCCGCGCGGGCGGTTAGGTGGGATGAATCTTGAGAGGGATTTGCAAATCTACTGAATTTTTAAACCAAATCGAATGAGAACAACGAATTAGGCCCACCAGTTTCAAAAGAGATTAACGAATCTACCGTTCGAAGGTAGGCTTCGAGAATTCGCATTCCCTTATAAACCGGCGATCTTAAAAACTTAAAATCATAATGCAATTGTTTGTTTTTTTTTTCAGATTAGTCATTGTTCACTCAATACCGCATTGCTGCTTGTATCGCGTGGCTGAATAAACCAACACCGTTGACGCCAGACCTTTCGAATAATCCGCCATGCTTCACACAGTACAACTTGGTGGTGAGTAGATTTGGTATTGTTTAATGCTGGACCCCAAAGCACATGTATAGAGTTATTATTAAAATATAATCATGGTGATCGTTGGTTGTATCGTTTTCAGATGAGCTCATCTTCACCGGAACCGGGTCGCTGTCAATAGAGCGGATTAAACCGACAAATGTACAGTGTACTGTGGACCTCGCTTCCCCTCGGGCCTGATTGCTGTCGATGCCTGCCGACTAAACCCATCTGGTCCGACAGGTCTTTGCTCTGATTATCATATCTTCCAAGGAAAGCATAACTGGTCGAAATTATCCATGAAGTTCCGCCCATGAATTAGTGAGTACAAATTTTAATCTTGTATAGGATATTTAGTTTGGGTCGGGATTAAGCATCATCACACAGAAGGACCCTCGGTACAGCAAACTCGGATACAGTAGACCCATAATAACCTCTTAAATCGAAATGTGTGTGGTCATTGCATAGTCATTGTTTAGAGCTAGGCGTGTGTCTCACTAGAAAAAAATATAGAACCGTTTCTAATATTCCAACGAACTTCGTAAGATATTGCACCAAATTCAGAAACCTCTTTTTGTTGTGTGTCAAGTTTCTCAACGGCTAAAGAGCTGTAAACATATACGTAGTTGGAACTTAGTTGAATTACATAGAAAATATTTCGGTGTTTACAGTAATATATGAAGTTCACCCATACTCCTTGAAGTAGTTGTCTCCGCAGTGATCTCCGCCGCTCTACGATCCTACTGTAATAAACTGTGGTACATCAGACACTAAGGTTCTCGGTTAAAACTGAAGATACGTGAATCGATGTTTGTCGAGGCATTCTTTCAAAAATGACGGAAGTGTTTTTTTAGAGACTCTGGTTAAGCCATAACGTTCCTACGTTAAAGTAGAATATTCATGTGTATATTTATCAGATAATTTATTCAGGTTATTATCTATGGTAGGCATGTACTACCGAGAATGACTGAATTAGACCACCTGATGTGCTCTCAAGTCAAGTTGACTTTAGACACATTACCTCCTTTTACCTCTACCCAACTTAAGAGTAACCAACCTAATTTTTCAAATAATTGGGGTACGGAGCTGCCTCCCAGAGTTCTGCAAATGTCATCAAATTAAAAAAATTTTTTGTCCGTCTTCATTTTCAATCTAGTAACGTGTAAAACTCAATTTTCTATCTTTGCAATTTGCAAAAAATTAGTGTTTTCATTTCGCCAATTATTTAAATCAATTACAACACAATTTTTACTCTTTTTTTAATTTCTTCTGAAGATTTTATGTTGAAAATACTCAAATGATAAAAGAAAATTATTCGTATTTTTGTCCTGTCCCGTTTCATTTCAAAACGCCTATTGTAAAGAAAACTGTTTTTTCCTCTGCCCTCCCACTTAGCTTTTTGTAAAAATCCGTACTCCAAGTAATCAAAGTAAAAAGCCTGTTTGTTGTACAAAACTGGATGTAACAAACTTCAATAAGCGTCAAATCTGATTGAACCAGCTTTTCTAGATAAGGTATTCCTGTTAACGTTGCTATTATTATGTGTTTTTTTTTCAGAGAAGCTCTACTTCCTCAGGACATGATTGCTGTCAGCGCGTGCTGGACTTAACCAACAAATACCTAGTGAGCTTCAGACCTTCCTCGCTTACCCGGGACCTGATTGCTGTCAGTGCGTGCTGGACTTAACCAACAAATACCTAGTGAACTTCAGACCTTCCTCGCTTACTCGGGACCTAATTGCTGTCAGTGCGTGCTGGACTTAACCAACAGTAGTGGACTTATTGCCTTCCTCGCTTAATGGGGCCTGCTTGCTGTCAATGCGTCAATTGGACCTAACCAACAAAAACTCATTGGACTCACTTTCCTCACATCCATTGGAACCCGATCATTGCTTTCGGTGCTTGCTGACTAAACCAACCGGGACAGGGCAGATCTTTGCGCTGTAGCCTGGATGTCATGGAAAAGGTCGTTATAATCTATGGAACTACATTCAATAATTGGTGAGTAGACAATTTTAGCTGTTTGTTGTGTGTAGGGAACTTAGATTAGGTCGCGTGTAAACTCTTTTAAACACAGATGGATCCTTGTTACAGCATACTCGGATACGGAGACTCAGATTCCGAATAAACTGTGTGAGATTATAGGTGTTTGAAACCATAGACATTTTTAAACCTTGCACATCTTCGGGCCACGAGTCCTCGATTTCCTGACATCATTGGTACCCTACAAAATAAATCGCATGAAAATAGGAAAACTAAATCACGCTCAAATAATGCTAAAACTGTCCATTAAACGAACTGATTGTAAAAGTTGGCTATGACAGTGGGGAGGCACAGGGCATTTCGTGTTAACCCATGCGTGACGCCGGCGCCGTCAACAGAAGCGATGCGCAGGGTTTTTAGTGTTCACCCATGCATGCACCTTATATAGACATTTATACAGCACCTGAGAGTAGTCGAGCTAAAGGATAGGGAAAGTGGTCGTATTCATTAAACATAAGACAATTTTGTTCTAAATCATTGATTCAAATTAGTTTTGATCGTCTGCTTGCCTGGAATTATGAATAAAATATATGATCGGTCAAGGACGATAAGCCGGGTTATAACTGGTTGATATAACGGTCCCGTGAAGTTTGGGTTTGACTATTTCACGGAATGGCTACTTATTGTAATACTGTTATTAATGTGTAAGTTTCCGGGTTGTTCGGAGATTGTGGCTACTACGAAGGGTGGTTCTGAAAAGCGCAACAGATGTCGCCTTCTCAGAACACTCGGGAGGTTAGCTCGGTGGGCAGAGGACGGCGCTCCGGCCCACCGGCGAATTCGACAACCCCAGGATTCTTCCGAATTTATCATCGCTTCTGTCTCAGGGGAACTTTCGGCGTCACCCAAACAGCCACTGCTTAAATCTACTCGCCTGGCAATTGTCCAGCGATCCTTGTCAGCTTTAGGCTTTTCGGAACAGGCTGCCTCTTTTATCGCAGGATCTAAGCGGCCATCAACAAGTACCATTTACGATGCCAAATGGGGTCATTTTGCGGATTGGTGTGCTGCAGGGGAAATTGATCCATGCTCACCCTCTGTAGCTCAATTGGCAGATTTTTACTGCATCTATTTGTAGTAAAAGGTTTGCAGGTTATAACTATTAAAGGTTACCACTCCGCATACATTGCGTGCTTCTGGACGACCAAATGTAACAGGGGATCATCGGATATCCCAGCTTGTTGCAGGGTTTTCTGTTTACCGGCCTCGGGTACCGAGGATAGTTCCACCATGGAATCTGTCTGTAATTTTGAAGATATTAATGGAGGCTCCATTTGAAGCTCTTTCTGCATCGCCATTTGCGAATTTGTCAAAAAAGACTGAATGCTTGCTGTTCTTGGCTTGCTCGGCCCGTCGTTCTGAGATTCACGCGCTTCCAGTGCGACAAGGTCATAATAATGTCTTCGGCCCAGCGAAGGAATTTGTTTCGCTGCGGCCTGCTTTGGAGTTTTTGGCAAAGAACCAACGGCCAGGCTCGGTTGGTCGTCAATGGCGAATTGAAGCCCTACAACATCGAGTGGAACCTGGTCTTCTGGACAGGACATTATGTCCTGTCCGGGCGTTGTGTTTCTATTTAGATCGCTCTGCTCCACAAAGGGGTTCGCGGGAGTGGTTATTTATTCCGCTGCTGGATCACCTGAAGAGTGATATTTCTCGGGACACAGTTGCCCGATGGGTCTCTTCACTGATCAAGGACATTTTATTGAAAGAGAATCTTTCCTCGGAGGGAGTTGTTTCTCATCAAGTGAGGTCTTTGGCTACTTCCTGCGCAGCCTTTTCAGGTGCTCCGTTCGAAGAAGTCTGTCGGGCCGCCTTTTGGAATTCTCCATCGACATCCACGTCATTTTATTTACGGGATGTTTCAGGCCAGTTGTGCTCATTAGCATCACTCGGTCCTGTTGTTATGGCTCAATGTGTCCGTTCTTTCGGATCGGACTCTTTAGCGTAGAACAGGGAGGGGACCCCTGAGCTGGACGGACTCACTGTGGCCAACCGGTCTTCCCTGTGCTACAGTGCTCCATTCCGTGCTTGGGTAAGTGCTCTTTTACCTTGCGTTTGAGCGGTGGTTTTTCTATTTACCTTTCCCACCATCCTTGTGCTAGGCTAGTCTAGCAAAACCCATAGGAAAGGGTACAGTACTCGACGGAAATATTACAATTTTTGAAACTAAAATTTGTACTTCCGAGTAGTACTTACCCTTTCCTATGGTGGGAATCCCACCCACCTGCCCCGCATAGCTGCATTTTTGGGTCTGCTATGACGTAAAAAGATGGATTTCGCCAGTGGCTAAATGAAATACCGCAGGGCCGGGTCGTATAGAAAAACCATTGGCGATAAATCCAAATTGGAATAAAACTACTCGGAAAGTACTACTCGGAAATTTTAGTTCCAAAAATTGTAATTTTCTGTCCTCTTCCGTTTCATTTTAAAACGCGTATTGTTAGGAAAACTTTTTTAAATTTTTTTTCCTCTGCCCTCCCAATATTTTTCTTGCAGAAATCCTTACTCCAAGAAATCTAAGTAAAAAGCCTAACTGTTTGGTGTTCAAAACTGGATATAACAAATAAGCGTCAAATCTGATTGAACCATTGGTTGCTTTTCTAGATAAGGCATTCCTGCTAACGTTGCCAATTTGTGCTGACTAAACCGACAGGAAGAATATTTATTCCAGTCAGAATCAAAACTTGTTAAATATGGAATTGTTTTCTGTTTCGGATCAGCTTTTCTCACCTCGAGGCTGACTAAACTGACACTAATTGACCCCAAACATTTTCAAAATAACCCATGATGCTCCATACAGAAATTGGTGGTGGGTGAATATGTTTAATACCGCATATAGCAGACTACAATGTATCAAGTCAAATTAAAAATCATAACGGTGATGATTTTTTTTGGTCTTTTTCAGAGAAGCTCTACTTCCTCAGGACCCGATTGCTGTCATTGCGTGGTAACTAAAGCAACAAGTACTTAGTGGACTTCAATCCTCACTTCCTCGGGACCCAATCATTGCTTTCGATGTTTGCTGACTAAACCAACCTGGACCGGACAGATCTTAGGGCTGTATCTGGATGTCATATCTCCTAGAAGGAGAAGATAACTAGGAAAAGATCGTAATGATCCATGAAACTACATTCAATAATTGGTGAGTAAACGATTTTTACCTGTTTGTTGTATAGGGAACTCAGGTTAGGTCGCGTGTAATCCTCGCTACAGCGTGAATCCTCGTTACAGCAAACTCGGATAACGGTAGAATCATAATATTCCGAATAAATTGTTTCCGAGATTATAGGTGTTTCCAACCATAGACATTGATACAGCACCTAAGAGTATTCGAGCTATAGGCTAGTGAAGGTGGTCGTATTCAATAAACACAATGGCAATTTTGTTCTAAATCTTTGATTCTAATTAGTGTAGATCGTCTGCTTGCCTGAAATTATGAATGAAATATCTGATTGGTCCAGGGTCGATATAACGGTCCCATGAAGTTTGGGTTTGACTATTTCACGAAAAGGCTTCTTATTGTAATACTGTTATGAATGTGTTAGTTTCCGGGTTGTTCGGAGATTGTGGCTACTACGAATGGTGGTTTTGAAAATGCAACAGATGTCGCCTTTGCTAATTTACACTTGTCGTAGAGTTTTTTCAGTAGACTTGCTCGGTGGGCACAGGATGGCGCTCCGGCCCACCGGCGAATTCATGACGGAAATGGACTTTTCACTAGCCTGGTTTTTGCTATTTCCGACCAACAGATGATCCCTCGTTTACCAGACTTAACACTAAATCATCATCTTAACGATTCTCCCAACAAAGAAGACTTAAGCTATGTTGATTGTACTTTCTCAGTGAGCTGAATAAATGAAGACGTGATGGCCTTTCTGGTCTCCAGCAACGAGTGGGATTCAGCAAGGAAATAGGACAGCATTCTTGATGGCAGATTCTGAATATAATTACTGTGGAAACCATTCTGTTCTGTTTTTGTTCAAAACTGCGGCAAGTGTAAATCTAGAGTCTAGAGGCACATGTGTTCACCCACGCGTGACGCGGGCCACGTCAACAGTGGAGAGGCACAGGGTATTTAGTGTTCACCCAAGCGTGATTCCGGCACTGCCACCAACAGTGAAGAGACACGTGGTATTTAGGAGGCAGGAAGGCACAGGTGTTCACCCACGCGTGACGCAAGCACCGTCAACAGTGGAGAGGCACAGGGTGTTTAGTGTTCACCCAAGCGTGATGCCGGAACCGCCATCAACAGTGGAGAAGCACGTGGTATTTTAGTGTTCACCCACCGTCAACAGTAGGGAGACACATGTGTTCACCCAAGCGTGACGCCGGCACCGTCAACAGTAGGGAGGCACAGGTGTTCACCCACACGTAACGCGGGCACCGTCAACAGCGGAGAGGCACAGGGTATCTAGTGCTCACCCAAGCGTGACGCCGGCACCGTCAACAGTGGAGAGGCACAGGGTTTTAAGTGATTCAACCATGCACCGTGTTCACCCAACCGTTACGCCGGCAACTTCAAAAGTAGGGAGGGTGTTTAGTGTTCACCCAAGCGTGATGCCGGAACCGCTATCAACAGTGGAGAAGCACGTGGTATTTAGTGTTCACCCACCGTCAACAGTAGGGAGACACATGTGTTCACCCAAGCGTGACGCCGGCACCGTCAACAGTAGGGAGTGTCTAACCAAATTAAGTGTTCAACCATGCGTGTCGCGGGCACCGTGTTCACCCAACCGTTACGCCGGCTACGTCAAAAGTAGGGAGGCACAGGTGTTCACCCACACGTGACGCGGGCACCGTCAACAGTGGAGAGGCACAGGGTATCTAGTGCTCACCCAAGCGTGACGCCGGCACCGTCAACAGTAGGGAGACATGTGTTCATCCAAGCGTGACGCCAGCACCGTTAACAGTGGAGAGGCACAGGGTATTTAGTGTTCACCCATGCGTGACGCGGGCACCGTCAACAGTGGTGAGGCGCAGGGTATTTAGTGTTGACCCCTGATTGATTGATTAAAAGCAAAATTTTCCAAGTCAAAAGACGGTTATGACGGATAACATTTAGACACGTCTACAATCTTTTAGCGTTCAGCAAGAAAATTAAACCGCTATAGCAAGAAAAAATCACTACAATCAGCGTGTCTAATATGATTGATTCGAAACAGTATTTGAACCAATGCATAAAATGGTAAATGTCTGAAGGGGCCCATGGTTCCTAGACATTGATTGATAACTGCATTACAGATGGACCCTCGCTATCACAAACTGTATTGGTTTGACTATTTCGGATGGCTTCACACTTCACTTACCTACTCTAGGAACACAAGAATTTCCAAAGTATCGATAGGGCATAGGGTCGCTCTCTCAATGGAATGAAGCAAAAATGGAGGTCGACAGCCCCCTGAGTGTCTGAGCAGCCCTGATTTTCAGGATCCACTCTGCTCACCCCTCTGCTGGCGAAGGGACTAGAAAAGGTGTCTCAAACATAGCCTGCTTCATCTTCACCTGGCCAGCAAACCGCGGCTGGCAGGAATCCCCACCTGGCGGTCGACCAAAGAAAGATACATTGATCAAATTCGGCACATGGAACGTGCGAACACTGATCCAATAGACCAGAAACGGCGCTTGTCGCCAGGGAACTGGCCCGATACAACGTTAATATAGCTGCGCTAGATCAACTTTGACCTGCAGAGCAACAGCCGTTTTTAACCCGAATCCGTCAGTTGGCCGGAGCGCCGCCCTGCGCCCACCGAGCTGGCCTCATAAGTCTCCTAAAAAAACTCTACGACAAGTGTAGATTAGCGAAGGCGACATCTGTTGCGTTCTTTTAGAACAACTCTTTGTAGTAAAACGCCACGATCTCCGAACTCGGAGGAACCGTACATTTTTATGATATTATATTACAATAAGAAGCCATTCCATGAAATAGTCAAACCCGATCATCATATGTCAAGATATTTTGTCAGTTAATCCAATTTTGCTATTTCCGATGGATATATGGATCATATCATGAAACTCCCAACTTAAATTATTTGAGAAATTCTCTTTTTGGATCGGAACTCAAATTTTAGAACCAATGCACCAATAGATATATCGATTAGATTTTGTCCAATTGCCATGAATCTGACATTTCTACTTTTATCGATGAATTCAATTTACTGTTGTTAGACAAATAGGCAGGGAAACATTTGTTACTTGATCGGTGAGTAAGTTACTAGAAAAACTCGTTCACAAACGTTGCGTCACTTTCTATGATAGATTTGGTGTTATTGTGATAATTAACAATTTTTTTTGATTTAACTTAAATTTTCATGAAAGTTGAAGCCGAATAGATAGATGGATTAATGATAAACACATTGAATTCAGGAAAAGAACTAATCAACTGCAGCTCACATGTACAATACTGTAATGTTTTTAGGGAGAAGCACTTCCGATAGTTAGTAACATCATTGATGATTCTACTAAAACCTGCTGCCCGTTTGATCAGCAAGTTCCGTTATTTAGAACACGCTGACCCTATTTTCGCTCGCCTGAATATACCCAAAGGGCAAAAATCTAACAACTAATCAACTAGCCACTTATTGCATATCCATAGATTTGAAAATGATTAACCAGAACCTTCGACAACTATTGAATTTAAATTTTCCTAGTGACGATCAACCTACGGTTTACATATTCAAATTAAGAGTGCCTTATTCTAGGATTTAAACTAGAAAATCAGCCGTAAAATATATGTGGTTTTCTTTTTTGGAAAAACTTCGATCAATTATAAAGCGAACCTGTCGTATTCACGTTTGAAACATTAGCCTAAATGACTTTTTAGAAATCTTATATCACGCATATTTGCAATTACGCGTAAAATGTTTGTTAGGCCACGCTAATTTTCCGCTTGCATCAAAAAAGATTCGCCAGTAAAAAGATAAAAAAGAAAAAATCTGGCATGCTGAAATCTGTGTAGTTTCTTTTAAAAAGAGTAAAACGCTCCCGCACGCATCGCGAAAAACAAAACTGATCAGACTTTTTAATGTTTTTGTCTCACGGTCGCTTCTCAATTGTTACTGTGGCATGTGAGCATTTCGGTAATGAGGTGCCTTCCATCATGATCCCAAGGTCGTTAAGCCCTAAATTTCCCCTTTTGCAAAATGAGAGAAAAAAGATTGTTACCTCGTCACTTTGGGATTTGTGAAATGGCCTTTTCTTTTTTTCCGAAAAAGGAAGTCAAAATAAAAACCCGCCATTATTTTTAAAGAAAGGCTGACTAGAAACAAGTGTATTTTTGCGTGGCCTTAGCTGTTGATATTTTCTATTTATATTCATCAAGCTTCAGCATATACGTCTACTTATAAACTTGTGCGCTGTGTGAACGAACATCTCGTTTGTTTTAAAGCGTCTAATGATAGTATAACAGTTTATCAAAAATTAATCTCTATTCCGTTCTAAAATCGAGTTATCACATACAAATTCAAACAATTCGAGTTAAGAGGGAGGAGTTATAGGAGTCTAATTTTGCGGTGCCGAGGGTCAATCTGTTTATACCAAGCTTAAATCCGATCGAATTTAAGTTGCCTACACATCAAAATTAAAACTTCTACTCACCAATTCATTAATGTGGCTCCGTGAATTATTTCGATCAGTTAAACGTGTATCTCCCATAAAAGCTATGATTATCTTAGGCACAGTACACAGATCCGATGAATCGCCTATCGGATCGGGTTGTCCAAGCGAGTGTCCAAGAAATGACAGCAATCAGGTCCTGGAGAAGTGAGGAAGGCATGCAGTCCAATGCGTATTTGTTGGTTTAGTCAGCAAGAATTGACAGCAATCAGGTCCTGATGAAGTAAGCAAGAACTGCCGTCCCTTGCATACGTGTTGGTTTGGCGGGGGCATTGACCGCAATGAGTTCCGAAGAAGAAAGGCTAATCTAAAAAAACGCCATGAATACGATTAGAACTGTGAGATTTGCTTCGATACAAGAAAATCGTTGTCCGTAATATCCACTAGTAAACTCCGAAAACTCACCACCCATTTTAGGAGCTTTCTACGAATTTCGTCGATAAGTCTCGAGTCAACAGTGTCGGTTTTAGTCGAAACGTTGTATTGGCATCAAAAAAAAAAATTGCTGATCTGAAAAAGATTTTAAATAAAACGATTAAGTATTTTAAAAAGTATTGGTAAGAAGGTGAAGCGAAATAAAGTATATACAAATGAGATTATAGATAAATCCATTTGAGATTCAACACTCACCTTACCGCGCCAGAGGACTGGACATGTATGCGCGTGTATGGTGAATTCGACCAATGTTGAGAATTAATCCTCAGAATTGGTTCAATTCAAATCGAACACGCATTACATGATTTCAAAGACCGAGGACAATAACAGGACACAACATGAACTATGAGTTTGTCATAACGCGATTCAATGGACACCGGCACCACCGGTTAGATAATACCAGACTGGCCCTGTATACATTTCAAATATGCACAGTGAAGATAAAAGATATTCTATATATGTCCTCATTAAAATGATATTTTAGAACGATTACTCAAATTCATTTATGATCGAATTATCATAAAATGAAATTTTAGAACAGTTTGCAATGCAAATCAAAACGAAATTGTCTTATTTGTATTATTACTGATTTTGAACAATCTGCGATGAAATTTTTCTCGCATACAACTCGAATTATCTGTACCCAAAGCAAAGCCACGTAATGCCTCGACACAAAACACTTTTTTATCTGTTCTGCCAATAGCGCTCGAACGATCGAGAAATTCTATATCCACTTTTGTTACTGTTCCCTTCCATTTCAAAACGCCCATAATATGGAAATATATTTTTCACTTCTTTTCCCCCTGCTCTCCCATCAAAACGTGGTGGAAAATAACTAATTAGGAAAAGAGCCGCGATATCTTAGCGGTTATTTAAAGTGCTAGGCGGAGGATCATAAAATAGGAAATATACGGTTACGCCGTGGCGGTTATTGCTAAAGTTGTAAAATACTGAGCGTTTTGAAACGTGACGAATCGGCTAATCATCGTACGGCGCATCAGTGACTCGTCGATATTTTATCAATTTAATCGGGAAAGAAATAAATCAGTCCGACAGAGTTCTTGTGATCGGAGACAGCGCGTAGTGAGATGCATGCCGTTAGTTTTCTGCACGATTTTGATTATAAACTTCAGTTTTCTCAGTGGAGCCAAACTACCGATTTGTAAGAGACTTATTGAATCGTGTTTACAATATACGTACATTAGTATGAATCACTATAGTTTAAAAACGGCTGACCGAGAATATGTCAGCATAACTGACAGCAATAAGGGAATGAATACAGAGGGCGCAAACGCAGCTGGCTGTCCATATAGAAACTCGTTTTAATTAGAAATAAGACAACGACGGCATTCGCTGTTTCCGACCGCTTCGTCAAACGAGAAACTATACGATTAATGACTGGTGGAACTCCGGAAAACAATGATCCTCGTTGACGGATGAGTGGCAGCTTGAACGCCGCGCGCACTAGCCACCTGCTAGCACTCGAAACGATTTGACTTTTGAAAACCGCGCTGACAAATTAATTCATTAAGATCGTATTGAAAAAGCGAAGCGAAGCTTTGGTACATAAGTTCATTAGAGCCCGTTCTTATTTCAATTGGCTTTCAGAGCTTCGTGAATTTGTATGTATCGTTTTTCGGCAGTCGAAGCTGCTGCAGATCCGGTCGCACAGTTACAATTAAGATCCGGCTTAATAAAGTTGTAAGATTAGCTTTAGAACCGAAAAAAGCTTAGTCAGTTAGATTGGCTGTAGAATGAGTTAAGACTCGGGGGCCAGTTGCACAGTCGTGACTTAAGTCCAAAAGTGGTCTTAAATCTTAAGACTGGTCTAAAGTTGTTAGATAAGTTATGGAACTAAGTTGGTCTTAGACTGGTCTTAAGTCTAAGCCATGACTGCAACCGGCCCCTGGTCTCCAGTTGTTGGTCTTTGAACTTAGACTTGCTTTTTGGTCCAATAACGAATCTAACAAGTTAAAGTTGTAGAATTCGTTGTTGAACCAATATGAGCTTAAACGTTCTTGAAATGTTGTTATATAACCAAAATAAGCTTAAGTTGTTAGATAAATTATTGGACCAGGATAAGTTTTTGAACTAGACTTACGTTGTTAGATCGGTTGTAAACCTAGAAATGAGTTTAGTTCAGACTGGTCTTAAGTTGTCAGCTTAGAACTTGCTCTTATCATATGAATTACGGCCCGCTCACGAAAGGGCTAGACTAATCTGGTCGATAAAAAGGCTCATACGTAACTGTGCAACTGGGTTCTGAAATTTCTGTAGTGCGGAAATTGAAGATCAATTGTTTTTTCGATATCGCGAGTTAGTCAGGATGAACCGGAATATATTGATCGTCAGCGCATTCTACGTGAGTACATTCAAAAGTAGAAATATCTCCTTTGAAATCGGCGACAACCTTACAAATAGGATCCTCGCGCCGCGGGCAGGTATTCGAACCTGGTGACATCGTAACCCAGACCGATTAACCCGAGTATAGTGCATTTCCTATTAATTTCCTTGAGAAGATTTGCAGGGTAAAATACTTTTTAGGTGTGACTAGTTTATTTGACGCACGAGCTTTCGCTCTAATCTCATTTATGTCAATGTAACTGAAATTCATCCCTCGTTTTGTGTCCAATTCGAATTGTAGATTATTGTGGGCGTGTCCAGCGAGCTGTCACTCAGTGGAGCAGAAGGATTTAATCATGTAGCGATCGACGTAAAAAGACGAAGCGCCGATGACCAATCAACTTCAGTGGGAAATCGTGAAAAACGCACTACGGAAACAAAGACGGGTAATCTTTTAAAACTATGTTCTTATTTGACTAACGTGACCCACTTCACAGTTGAGTGGGTTTAATTTGAAAAACCCAGTTCCACAGTTGTATGGGTTTAATTTGACTCTGAACCCAGTTCAACCGTTGGGTTGGTTTAATTTGACTACGAACCCAGTTCCACAGTTGTGTGGCTTTAAAATGACACTGAACCCGGTTCCACAGTTGTGTGGGTTTAATTTGACGCTGAACCCAGTTCCGCAGTTGTGTGGGTTTAATTTGACTCTGAACCCAGTTCCGCAGTGGTTTGGGTTTAATTTGACTCTGGATCCAGTTCCACAGTTGTGTAAATCATACATACATCCATGTGGAACTGGGCACGGCATACAAACGTGTGGAACTGGGCACCGGGAACCTATCACGAATAGTGACATCATCTTGTATACGTGTATTCGTTTTCTGTTACTGAAATTGAAGCGGGTACTCTCGCAGGTAGGTGTTACGTCACTCGCATCGATTTGAACGACGCCGTCGTAAATATAATGACCAGGGACGACTCATATCTCATCAAAGCTCAGATCATTCGGGACAGCAAGAAAGGTAATATCACCACAATGGAACTGAACTTGATGCCGCTGTTCGGAAAAGACGTTTACAACGATTGCAGATTGAACGACGCGTTGGTGAAACTGAAGGAGGAAATCGCCAGTGGAAAGGTGTGTAGGCGTCTAAAACGAAGCTAAATTCCAGGGCCCGCTTTTATAGAGTGGTATTGACTTTAACCCGTGGCCTAAGTTAATTCATTTTCAGTTAGCCCCCGGTTTAAACATAATACTAGTCTACAAAGTCGAACCCAGGCCCGTACTTAAGCCTGGCGGACACGACGTAGGCGAACTCAGAAACATTAGACAGAAAGTAGTCGAATGAAACACTCTAATCCGCGTTTCGAATTTTTTATACCATGTAATTTATTGAATATGAACAACGACGTGTCGGCTGTTGACTGACAGCCATCATCATTCCACTTTCCTTGTGTCGTGTGCGTTTGGCTTTAGGAGATACGAGGAAACACGGTTTCGGGGACAATATTTCCGAGCGAGATCAAACATGTTTGATTCCATGAAATATGAGTCCCACAATCACAAGTTCGAAAGAGATTTTAAAACATAAAGAATTTATTAAAACCTCCAATTTTCGGTTTTATCCTAAAAACCATTCTCAAGAGTGACTAAAATTATGACATTTCACAGTATATATACCAGTAAAAAGAACGACACACACTATTGCACTAGTGGTTTTTAGGATAAAACCGAAAATTCGAGGTTTTAATAAATTCTTTATGTTTTAAAATCTCTTTTGAACTTGTGATTGTGGGACTCATATTTCATTCGTCTCTCGCGATTTATTGCGTAGTTTTATTACGTTATGTTTGATTCCATATGTCCGTGTTTCCTTGCGTCGTGTCCATCGGGCTGTAGCAGGGACAAGGAACAGGTAGAATATTGGAATATTGGCCCTTGTGACAAAGTAGAAAATTACGATGTAGAACAAAATTCTAAATGTCCACAAATTCTTACTACTCATAAGCACACTTGTTCCTTATCGTAAGAAAGGCATTCGTGTCGAACTTGCGTAATAATTCAACGCAATTCTACGATACTTTTTCAGCAAATAGAAGCCGAATACGTCGACTGCAACGGCTTCAAACAAGAAATTCAGACGTAAACGTCACTCACTCACCGAAGATAAGATTCAGATAAGAATAAAAGCGTCTGTTTTGTCTTTTTGTTCTCTTGATAGAAAGAAACATGATTTTACGAGTTTCTTTAATGGATTTTGCCATCAACTTTCTATGATTGCGCTAACACAGTTCTAGCCAGTTGTGTCATATCTGAGATGAAATAATAGGTTCGTAATGAGCCGTTGCTATGCTCAGTAGTAGTCGTAGGTTCAGTAGTAATGGTAGGCATAATTGTCACACAATGAAAATAAATATTTCACATTAGGCCTAAAATAAACCTTGTTTCTCATGGCCCAAATACTTGTAGGACAAATTAAAAAGTACCCTTTTGAATATTGCAATTATGGGTACTCAAAAATTGGGGGTCTTACGAATGCCATGCAATATGACCAATCGATTCAACAATGATAAGAGAAAACTTTGTACAAAGGAACAGCTATTAATGTAGAGGGTTATAGTTGAAAGATGTAGAAGGTTAGAGACAGTGTGATCTTCAACCTTTATTGTATATATATATTTCCAAATCTCGATGTATTTAGATTGGGCAGCCAACACGAGTTAGGCCTAACCCCAACCATTCAGGTTGGTTGATAGATTGTTAGTGTGAACCGGAACTGAAATGTCCAATTATGTTCTTAGATCTTTAAAAAAACCCAGTAAATTCGACCGATTATTCAAATGTAGTTTGTGCTTAATTTCCAATTTAGAAATTCCAACCCCCTGTTTCGTTCCGGCCAAGTGTGATTAGTTCGCGAGGGTACGCCGCATCATAATAAATTAAAAATGAAATCACATCTACCAATCTAATGAACAAGATTAAATGTTCTTTTTGAAGATTGAAGATCTGACTGGACGTAGAGAGAAGTGTACTTACTGTTTAGAATGTAGTTATAGAATAGCAGTGAAGTCGGACTAAAATTCTGGCACGAGCCTGAGTACAGATGACACATTCCATTGTCCGGTTTTTCCTCATATATAATGGTCGGCATCGATCATTCGTCACACAGTCGCGAGTGCATTATCTGAGACTTACTACGGAACTTCTGTTAATAGAATCAAGACCGCGGCAGAACCCATCTTTGACAGGGGATATCCCGTTTTTTTCTAGATGAATAGAGAAAAAAAAACGAAGTTTAGATTCATACTCTTGGAATTAGTGCAAACACGATCCGTGAATCAGTAGTTCGTCCGTTGTCACAATTAGTTCATTTTCAATGATCAGAACTGGATTTTTGGACTCATCAATCCATATATTATCACAACACCCCCCAAATACACAAAACTACTCATTCTTCTACTTAGATACCGATATAGTCTTCATAAATAATTGATTTATTTAAGAGTTCATTTAGATTTGATTGAAATTTAGAAGAAATCGAACGGGGACGACCAACCATCTACTAGCAAACCTGACGGATTCTCACCTGCCATAAGTGGAATGCTCGATTGCAACAGTAGCACTGCGGGTACCCCATTATGCCGAAGACTGCAAAAATAGTCCCAACTCAATTTAGTTACCGTCTTTAGTTTGAAAGTGATAGTTTGAACTGTAGATACCGTTGTAAAACTTGTTATCCGTCTATTTATATACTAGATTTGAAAAGTACAGTAACACAGCATAAGACAATATTACAGGCAATAGTGTCCATAATTGCTTGGCTTTTTGGTACTCAGTAAACTTACTGGAGTAGTCATCACTCGATGACCAGAGGCCATAGTTTTCATTTCAGCAAGCGGCCACGTGCAACGGTGCAATTATAGCAGTGAACAGAAACGGAGGAAAGTTTCGCACGGAATTCAAAAGTTTATCAGAAACGTGAAATTGTGTCTGATATATTGTTTAAAAGGAAGCAAACACAGGCGATGGATTCATGGGTTCACAGGGTCCTCCGGCGCTGGTTTAGCAATCCGCGGCCAATTTGATCGCCTCAAGATCAACAAATTCCCTATTTCTTCGATTGACCTTCGCGATTCTTGAAATAGCGGTAAACGCCTAATTTGGTGAAAAAACCAAGGTCCCAACCGTGCCAGTTTAGGCGAGCGGGTTCTATGCGGATTCCTTCGTAAGGTAAACCTTCATATGCAATCAAACATTGTGTACTAACCGACCTTAACTCCGGCTTCCATATCCAAACATTGTGTATTTTTTTTCCCTAAGCGATGTCGCAATGTTCAATTCAAGTCAATTCAATTCAATGTTTGAAAGACTGTTGACGCGAATGTCATCGAATTTCAGAAGAGGATTGCATCACATTCATTGCCTAATATTAGTGATCTCACTGGAGAAATCTGGTCTTCATTAATTGGTGAGTAATCAAATGTAATATCTTGGACGTTTGTTATTTGTTTTTACGAAAATATGTCCCGAGCTGGTGCTTATCATTTTTGAATTGAAAACGCTGTGGCTACTCGCACAGGGACTTGTCACAATTGATAGTGAATGAATAAAACCAATATCAATGACCAGGTCCACTATCCCTGTATAATATAAAAAACAAGGGTGGCAACAAATTGTCAATCTGACAATGACTTCTCCACTTCAATCGACTGTAATTCCAAAATTCTCAACCGATTCACATGAAATAAGCTTTAATACAACCTAGAAGACTTTCTGCTTCCAACGAGCCTTTAACCACCACCTAGGACAATTATCTCACAACGAAATCACCGTTTTTGGACGAGAGATAGCTCAAATTGGAGGTGTACCGATTCTATGGTGGACAGCAAAATGGTCGTATTTTTGCCACCATTGTTATTTTATTATACAGTAGCAGGGATACTGGTACCCCCATCATTGGTCTCATCCATTATCAATCGTGACAAGTCCCTGTGGCTACTCGTACCGACCCGTACGGATTAGTCTGGAGGCTATTCGTACGGAACTTGGATCTGTACGCTAATAACTGTAGCTGATTGGCCGATTAACGCTGCGCATGCGTACAGAGGTGCACGACTTAGAAAATTCAAGAAAAGTGTGGATAATAGAGTTAGAGAAAAATAGCGGATCGAGCGAGACTCGAACCCGGGCTAGAAAATTACTAGCGCAGCATCATTCCATTAGACCACCGAGCTCGCTGACAGTCAGTCTAATGTTTTAACTACATATTGCCTCACCTTACCCTAACCCTATACCTTCCCGTACACATAATTCCACAGTTATCCGACGGGTGCGTACGAATAGCCCACGGAATTATTCGTACGGGTCCGTACGAGTAGCCACTTCGTTTTGAAAATCATGGCTGTTTATTTTCCATACGATCTGAAGGAAGGCAGTGAAGCCCACACTCCTGGGTCCTGACAACAATGTAGTTGTAGTATATCTTTTGAATACCAGGGCCAGGTGTTATTGACTGGTATTAACTGTTACCAAGGGCTTAATAAGTTCATTTTCAATTGAGTTTACCCCCCTCCCCCGGTAAAGTTAATACCAGTCTATGAGATTTTTTTTACAAAAGATATGAATGTTGGGCCCTATGGATATACCACTAATGACTAATAACTCCGAGTCCAGTCCAGTCCAGTGCCTATGATAATTAGCCTCTGTATACTTGACTAATTACTGCTGGCTGATAGGAATTTTGACTTTTTGACCCTTGGTCTTGTCCTCTGCACTAGAAATTTAACTTTACCAGAGTAGGCTACCGTATATAAGTAAATAGTGTAGTGTGCCCTCTTGTAAAGCGTAAAATGACTCAATTTTAGAATTATAATGAATCTGATGACCTCATTATCTGTAAATGTACAGATCGGCATGTCAGTCATAGGAATTGTGCAATCCATTGAATAACTTAACTTTTGGGATCGAATTCTAATCGGTGTTTCTTTAGCCTATAACGAAGTTTTACTGTCCTTTATTTCATTATCTAGGATTTGACTGGTATTTCGAAAAAAAGAAAAAATCAGCGCGAAAAAGGCCGCTGGCGCATGTGCGTGAACGAACATGTCATCAAGTGTCAACAATGACGATGGTAGCCGTAACAACGTCGGTACGAGACGCCGCAACGGGCCGATACACGAGCGTAAAAAGGTGGTCGTGCTGGTCGACATGGACGGCGTGCTCGCCGATTTCGAGCTGAACTTGTTAGAATCATACCGAGCGGCGAACCCGGACGAGCCGTTCGTGCCGCTCGACGAGCGCCGCGGCTTCTGGGTGAACAAACAATACCGCGGGCTGCGCGACGACCTCGCCGACCGCATCATGGACGTCGTGCACGCGAAGGGGTTCTTCTTGAACAACGAACCGATCGTCGGCGCGGTCGCCGCCGTCAAAGAACTCTCGGCGATGGACGGCGTCGAGGTGTTCATCTGCACGAGCCCGGTGACGACGTCGTACGAGCACTGCGCGCCCGAGAAGTACGCGTGGATCGAACAGTATTTCGGTAGCGACTGGCTGCGTCGGATTATCCTCACCACCGATAAGACGGTCGTCGGCGGCGACGTGCTCGTCGACGATAAGATGGATATACACGGCGTTCGTTCGCGGCCGTCTTGGGAACACGTCGTGTTTACGGCGCCGGCTAACGTGCGTGTCGACGCCGGTGACCGGTTGCGGCTGGAGACTTGGGCCGATCTGCCGAAGTTGAAGAGTCTTATCAAGTCGAAGCTAGCGTGTAAGTATCTTGCGGAAGCTGGGATTTAGAAGTTTTAGAAAGGGGTAGGCCGAATTATTAGAATAGGCACGTTTTTTTAGAATAGGCACGCTTCAAGGTAATGTCTTGATATTTGGGTTACACATGTATCTACCCTAGACACATTTTCAGCCCAAAAACTGGCCCTGTCAGATTCAAGATGGCCGACTGGCAGCCATTGTTGTTCGCCAAAATGAGCACTTTTTACACATTTTTGAACTTTTTGAGGGAAATTTTGAAGACGCGTTGATCAATTACCTTGATCTTTCGGATATATGTGAATTCCCCCAGGGTTCATCAGCATAAGAAAAATTGGGTCGATCGGACTCAAGATGGCCGTCCTATGACCTTTTTAGTGCCCTAAAATGTTAATTTTGGCCCAAATTCTGAGTCCTGTAGCTTCCTACTGGTTTATCATTTCTCATTGCAATTTGTGATGGGTATTCTTTGGAAAGGGATGTTTTATACCTGAGACAGGTATTTTTCATCAGCCAATTATGACGCAATTGGCGGCCATCTTGGTGTCAGCAGTACTCATTCGTAAGTGGGAAAAAGTTTTTCCACATTATATTGATACCTAAGCGTATTTTGTTACCACAATCATTTAGAAAGTTGTAGCTCATAACGTGTTCTATGATTGTGGTGAGTTTCAAGGTCATTGGTTTTTGTATATGGCCACGAGGGGGCGTTGAATAATGCAATATCTTATCGTATTTCTATATTATATTCGTATCAATGCATATTTTGTAACCACAATCAATTGCAAAGTTGGTATATGGAAAAAAGGTAATTGGATTTCGTATATGGCCACCAGGGGGTGTTGAATAATACAATATCTTAGCATTTCTTTATTATATTCGTACCTAGGCATATTTTGTTACCATGATCAATTGCAAAGTTGTAGTTCATGACATGTTCTATGATTGTGGTGAGTCTCAAGGTCATTGGGTTTTGAATATGGTCACCAGGGGGCATTGAATAGTAGAATGACTTAGTATTTCCTTATTATATTGGTACCTAGGCATATTTTGTTACCATGATCAATTGCAAAGTTGTAGTTCATGACATGTTCTATGATTGTGGTGAGTTTCGAGGTCATTGGGTTTTGAATATGGTCACCAGGGGGCGTTGAATAGTAGAATAACTTAGTATTTCCATATTAAATTGGTAACGAGGCATATTTTGTTATCACAATCAATTACAAAATCGTAGCTGCTGACATGTTCTATGAGTGTGGTGAGTTTTAAGGTCATTGGTTTTTGTAAATGGTCACCAGGGGACGTTGAATATTGAAATTGTTAGATTGTTGAGCATTTGAAACCACTTCCCAAGTGGGCATGGTGTCCCTGGACCCCTAGTTAAAGAATTACCATGGGTTATCTCACAAAAAGTTTCACGTCCATTTAAATCGAAATTGAATATTTGAAACACTATTCAGGACCCTAAGAAAACAATTGTTTGGGGCAAATAATCACTTAATTTTCCCTGTTAAAAGATTTGAAAAGTTTTCACATTATTAATTTCCAATTTTCTCCTGCCTTATTGCGAGGTACCCTAAATCTGCCACTGTTCCAAAAAAAGCTAAATTCTAATAGCAACTGACTGCGGAAGGTTGACTCGACTCGAATGTAGCTAACACTCAGGCTGTGAACTAATGACATGTTACCCTTTCTCTTTACAGAAAGCTTTATTAGGAAAAGAAACTACGGATCATGAAACGGCGGACTGAAGCCTCGCGGGCGTCATCCATCATAGGCTAACTCAATACCACGATCACGTGTTTTTTTTTTTTAACGGAGCCCGGTTCAACAGCGATGGCCCAGAGTAGATCTCCGAGAAGACACCTTATTTTAGCTCATTAACATAATTTATTCTTATCGATCTATGTGCGCGTATAATTTATTTCTAAGACACGGTCTTAGATACTTAGCTAAACCCGTCAGGACTGGGGATTTCGGTTTAAGTTTAGAGAAATGCAAGTTTTTTTATTCAGATATTTGTATTGCTAAACATATCATTAGATACAATAGACTCTTTCTACGGTTGGGGTAGGGTTAAAGAGTAAAGACGAAAGTAGGTCTTTTAGAACTGCCTCCTATGCTTTTAACCCAAACAATCATAGAAAGTATTTTACAAGACACATTCCCGGGGTTTTGCGAATTATAGCTAATCACGAATCAAAGGTTATAGCTACTAAGTGACTTATCGTGATTGTAGTGATTGTCAATGCAAAAGTTGTCATTTAAATATCTCGTCATAATTTAACTGAGTCAATTGAAGTTATTGAAGATGATAAGGTCATCATTAGTAAACATTGCGAAACAAAAATGATACCTTGTTTCTCCTAATCGGCCAGGTCACTTTTGTAAACTGCTATAGAATTTGTAATCAGTTTATTTGTGTAACTGCCGAGTCCATTGTTGTCGTAAGCTTGGTCATGACTTGAAGATATTGATCTACAAGGAATATGTAATAGCTAACTACCGGTAATGATAATTTTGCTGAATTGGTGAAGTCGTTAATGGGGTGTCATGATAAGTAACTAATCGGAATTTTACTGAATCGTTTGAGTCATCGACTGTTTGAGTATTTGAATATATCCCCCTAAAAATTATATCATTTTTGGTGTAAATTCCGTGGCCTGGGTTCAGTTTCATAAAAAGATTTAAGCTGAAATCAGTTAAGTTTGAATTGTTGTCCTCGTGACATAGATAACGTGCAGTAACCAATAGCGAATACACCTGAAATTTTAGTTAAAAATGTTCGTGAAAGTGGCCGGAGATGCTTCTTTGCCGTTTGTGTTTTACAGCGTACATTGAACTTTGTGATGGAAAGGAATCCCGAGAAAGGATTTTGTCAATTTTACGCGATCAGTAACCATATCAGTCTCATCAGTCCTCATTCGTCGATGGGGAAAAGGTGGTTTTTTATTATGAGGGGATGTGGACGTATTTTAACTTAATATCTGATGATTCGTACTGGTTTAAAATAAATAAAACCCGACGAATAGTAGGTTAACTAGTTATACTACGATTAGTAGATTCGTCGGGTGAATGAATGAGTCACTCATTCGCCTGATGAAGCTACTAAAATGTAGCAAAAGCTCTCGCGTCAAATAAACTCCTTAACCTATGAAGTGCTATTTATATCGTTGTATTTGTTCTTGATATCTGACGATTATTGTCTTAAGCATTGTCAAAGGACACATATCCTTACCACATGGTATCGGGGTGACCAAGTCTTGTTCCCACCATAGAGGATGTTGAATAGTGAAATAACGTGGGTGTTATCATTTATATTGGTACCTATACATATATTTTATGTTACCGAAATCAATCGCAAAGTTTAAGATCATGATACGTTATATGATTGCAGAGAGTTTTTATAGGTCGTTTGTTTCTGTTTTCGTCACCAGCAGGGATTGAATAGCGAAATTCCCAGATTGTCAGGTATTTCACCGAGTGGGCATGGTGTCCCTGGATGCCTTATAGTTTCTTCTGGGAAAACTCTTTTCGATCTATTTCTTTACATTTGACCTCATAACTACCACCGATTGTGATTTCTAATCTCTGAAATTTGTGTAAAACTAACCGTCTCTAAACTTGTCTTCAAGTGTTCAATAAAGTAATTGAAAATCTTCATCAATTTTAATTCTTCAATTGACTTTAATCGTTTGCAGCAAAAAATTATTTGTCCAGTCACAGTCCGTAGCCAATCGAGGAACTTATCAAGACAAGTATTGGCCATTTATGGACTCAAGTCAACGCTGAGCAATTCGAACTGAGTAGATGGGAACATTGTTGTTGGTCCTAGGAGCTGATCCAGCCTTAGTTTAAATAAGGGGGCAAATCCTTCTTCGCTTAAGTAAGCCTTGCCTTACTCGGACGCAACGAACTTTGGACAAAAATTAAGTGATTTTTATGACTACTTAACATGTTTTCTTAACTCTGATTTCGCTTGCATTGTTTCTAAAGTCCCAGCTATGCGAGGTTTACTGTATTAACGTACAAACATGGATATTTGAAAATGGATCGCCTTACCGAGCATCAAAGCATGACCTATAGTTTTAGAGTCCGTGACTGTGATTCTAAAACAAAATGACCCGCAGTGATGTAGGAAATGGGCCCTAGATCCACCCCCCTGTTTTCGTCATCTTGTGGTACTCGGATTGTGTTTACGAACATTGCGTTTCTTGTTAAGTAATTTGCATAGTAAGATATCCTTGTAAGCTTCGCGAAACATTCGGTTAGTCGCTCCGTATAGCAGGCTGTTGACGGCCGAGTTGGCGTGACCTAGATTCAGGAAAATCAGCACCATCCATTTCGGATAGCGGTTTGTCATATCGACGATGTTCATCACCGACCAAGGCAGCCACATGATGACGAAGATGATGAATATTATGAAGAATGTTTTCGCAAGTCTGGTGGCCGTATCGTCAGCCTTACCACCTCCCATTCTGTTAGCCACCGAGCCTGGTGCGGAAAACGTGTTCAATTCGCGTTTGCTGCGCCAGACGAATAGAAATATACGGCTATAGGCGACGAACACGATGATTATAGGCAGGATGAAACAGCCCATGTTGAATACCGAGCACCAGAATCCGGCCAGACGATCCCAGAAACACAGCATGACCTTGTCGTCGAACACGATGCTGCAGTTGAACCAGCCGAATATCATCGGGAAACACAAAACAAACGAACAGGACCAGATCACCAAACACATGCAAACGGTCGTCGTCGTCGAGTAGTACTTGCGGTAGAAATTGTTGTGGCACAAAAAGAACAACCTACGGAAAAATTGGAGAGGAAAAAAAGTTAAGAATGTGCACATTTGCAACTATTCTGATTGCGTGTACAGTCAACCTCGCAAAACTCTTCACTCTAACTGTGAATGACTATAACTACTTACTCGAATGACTACTTTCACATTTGGAAAACTGAATTGGAAGTGACGGCCTAGTGATGTCGTTACGCTTATAGGACAGACTGTATAGTCAATGGCCAATTGTACTCGTGGTCTACTGGTTAGCATACTTGCTTTTCACGTTAGTGACCCGGGTTCGATACCTGGTGCGTCCACGGTCACTTCTTATCGTAACAGTATGATTGACCGGGTATCCAATTTTCACTAACTTAGGTGTAATGCATGGTGACATCGCTCAGCGGATATAGACCTTTTTTGGGCTCAGTTAAGATATTCCTAGGTGCTAAATGAAGAAAGAGATGAGCTGAAGGCACCCGCCCGAAGTATCTTTAATTACACCGTTACCGTATTAGTTAAGTGTCTCTGTAATGCCTAAAAACCAATTGGACTTGGATCCTCAAATTCTTTGGGATCAGAATTCCCGGTGATTTTACAAGTGGCTGGCCTGTAATTTTGATTAGTTAACCCTCGACATCTCTATAGTTACCTATCCAGCGCAATAGCGGCCAGACTGAATGCGGACGTGAAGCAGAATACACCGCATAAATAGCCGCACAGGTAGCACAACCATTCCAACTCCAGTTCGATGTAGATTTTGTGACCGAACAAAACCCCTGAGAACGAAAAATGGCAAAACATGACCTGAGTGCGCGACACAGCAATTTTAATATATCTAACGAAAAACGGGTTTGTATTAATACCAAGAGTACTTAGAATAGGAAGGGCCCAAAACATAGGCCTAGTCGTAATACTGGTACACGAAGAGCGAGAGATATGTGTAAGAAAATGGATGATTTTGTGTGCGTTTGGAGTGATTCTCAAAACAAAGTAACAAGCAATTATGTTATCATGACAAAATAGGGGCGGCGTTCCTTGTTAGCCCCCCCCCCATAAATCCCCCTGTGATATATCGAACGAAATACTCGTGGGCCCCAAAGTGAAAACAAAAAAGGTCGATTAATCAGTGACTATAAAGTGAAAAATGATATTTAACTCACCAGCTATGTTGTTACCGTCGACAAGTAGCGTCACTCCTAAATCCGCTATCGCTAAATTGATAATGTACACGTTGCCGGATGTCTGGAGACGCTGATTGGTCGTTACGGCTGCTATGATCTGAAATAATTTGTATAATATGCAAATGTTACGTACAGACGTATATGGCATATAATGAAAAATTTTATCATAGTTAAAAGGGAAAACGTTATGAGTAAGATTTTTGGTGACAAGTATTATGGAACTGCGTTCACAGTCAAATTAAACCCACACAATTGTTTAACTGGGTTCAGAGTCAAATTAAACCCACACAACTGTGGAACTGAGTTCACAGAGTCAAATAAAATCCACATTACTGTTGAAGGGTTCAGAGTTTAACTAAACCCACACAATTGTTGAACTGGGTTCAGAGTCAAATTAAACCAACACAACTGTGGAAGGTGATCTTTAATCATATTAAACCTTCACTACTGTGGAACTGGGTTCAGAATCAAATTAAACCAACACAACTGTGGAACTGAGTTCAGAGTCAAATAAAATCCACATAACCGTGGAACTGAGTTCAGAGTCAAATAAAATCCACACTGATGAAGGGTTCAGAGTTAAACTAAACCCACACAACTGTGGATCTTGGTCCAGACTTGACTAAGATTGAAGACTCGCAAATGCAGTTTTAAATTGAATACGCACGACTGTCAAACTGGATTCAGATATTGTACTTACAAGAAGATTTCCGAAAAATCCGACCACGATGAAGATGAACAGATAGAAAATCATATAAACTGTCATAGCGAAATGCTCCTGCCAATAGTTACCGTGACGTAACGACGATGTTCCATTTCGACTCCAGACGCGAAAATCACGAAACAGATCGTTCAGAACCAACATCTCGCATACCAGTTTAAGCGCTAGTTCGGAGTTGCCGTAAAATGAATCGAATCTACTCGGGAACGAAGAATCTTGTGCGCGATAGAGTTGTCGGACGATTCGACTGTCAGCACAGTGACCACCAAAGTAGGACGACGACGACATCGACGTCGTTGGCCAGTCGGAAAAGCATGGATATGCTTCGAAAAAACAGACACGTTACTACTAGAGGGAGCGCGGCTCACGAAATATAGGTAAGCTTACTACAAAGCCAGCCAGGCCGCTGTGCACCCGAGGTTACAAGCCCGAAATCTATCGTAAGATCGAAGGTTGAAGACGGTAGACGATTCGGCTAGTTTTGAGGTAACGTCGCACGCCCGCACCGAGCCACTCCGTCCACTCCAAAAAATGGACTCTGCATCGCTCCGAAATACTCGGCGATTCAGGATTAACACCGTACTATATTCGATCGACTATATCATTATTTCGTTACGTCAGATTGTGCAGAGCCTGGAAGCTCACTAACTGGTATTTTTACTTGTTAGCTGACTAGATCGGTTGACACCTGCGCGTAAAGTATTACTGTTTAAAAGTAACCGGTCGACGAATTTAGTTTCATCATTAGTTTCTTGCGAAACTACGCGTATAGATTACGAATGAATATTAATTTTCATGAGATTAAGGTAGCTCGAAATGTAAGCGAATATCTTTCCAAATACATACATATTTTTGATCGTCAGAGAATTTCAGACTATGTTTGAATTAAGTTATTTCAGGTAGTGATGCAGCGCGTGTATTGAGATTTCAGTTACATTGGCCGTCAAGCCTATGCAGTAGCAAACTGGGAATCAAGTCGCGATTTTCCTCCAAAATGACACCGTGAACAGTAAAGAGTCCCGTCGTTAGGTTAAATCGGATTATTCTTGGAAAACCCGATGGTAAGGTAAAGCAAATGAATTAAAAAAGTGTGAAGAACCAAGCAACTAAACGGATCGCTGTAGTTCGGTCCTAGTTCTAAGATGGCCGACACTGTTATTGAAATGAGTTAGACCGAGGTAGTCGTAGCTGTATTCAACTATTAGTTACGATAGTCCAGCTAACTAGAAACATCGACGTTCATCCAGCGAAGCGAACCGTCCACCGCACACCGCTCCTAAGATTGACAACGCCAGATTAGAGTTGGGTTTCGTTTCAAACTAGTTTGGCTTGCCGAAAGTATAGGTCGCATTATTGCTACGACGCGGTGAAATCTCTGTGGCTGTTCTGTACTCGGAATTCTTACCATGTAAGCACAACAGGTGATCCACCAAAAGCCATGTTAGGCTAGAAAAAAATTGATATCTTGTTCCTCATTTCTGCTTGACTTAAAAGTTAACCAGGCCGGCCGCCTACATACTCAGTACATTAGTGTATCTAAAATCATAAATACGTATTTATATCCCCAATGGTTCATCAGCATGAGAAAAGTTGGGTCGATCAGAATCAAGATGGCTGTTCTGTTTAACTTTTTTTTTAGTGTACACAGGGTCAATTTTTGCTTGAAGTTTAAAGACCTTTAGCTTCCGAATGGTTTGCCATTTTTCAATGCAATTTGTGATGGGTATTCTTTGGAAGGTGATCTTTATCATATCAGATGGGTTTTGCGATCAGTCATTTATCAAGCATTTTACGGCCATCTTACTGGCATCCCCAATTCGTAGGTTGAAAAAGAAATTCACATAGAATTGGGACCACCCAATTATTTGTTCTTGCCACTTGAGGGAGTTGAAGATTGAATTAATACAATTTGTCTATTTATATTGGTACCTGTGTATTTTTGTAACAAAGCAATCAATTTCGAAGTGGTAGCTTAAGACATAATTCTAATTGTGGTGAGCATCAAGGTCATTGGTTTTGTATATGGTCACCAGGCCAGGGGCGTTGAATAGCTGACTTTAGTGTTCCATATTATATTGATACCTGTGCATTTTTTCCACGATAAATTACACAATCATAGCTAATCACATTTTTATGATTGTGGTGAGTTTTATTGTCCTTGGTTTCAGTCTATGTTCACAGGGGGCGTGACTATTCAAATTCTTAGATTGATGTCGAGCATACGGAACAACTTCCCGAGTGGGCATGCATGAGCAACGGATACAGTCGTTGCATGAGTTCCGTGGTTTCGAACCCATCCCTTTTTGGTCGAAGTGCCTTTTTCAAAAAGTGCTCATGCAAAAATCCGATGGCACAACATCGCGACCTCTCCCGAGAGATCGTGATGGAGGACCTTCATGAATAATTATCTGAAAATATGCCACAAAAAGAAAAGGCAGGGAACATCTAAGACAACAATATAATTACAGAAGAAATGATCACTTGAAATGGATGACGTTGAAACGGAATTTTGAAATTATTCGATGCTGAAAAAGAAATCGATTGTTGAAGTCATATAATCTGTACTTCGTCGTCTCGAAATTACTGATGGCTGCACTCGCAGCGAGAGTTATGGATACGAAAAAAATTCTTATTTCGGCCGTATAATCTGGATATATCAGTTTCTCATTGGTGCATTCTTACTCAATGGGTGAATACACTTTAGAGGTAGAGCATAGGTCACGTTTATCTCAATTTCTTTTTTTTACAAATGGGCGCTGCGAATGCTGTATCGTATGCTCGTAGTTTCACAGTAATTCATATGTGTTTCGAATGTTTACAAAGGGCACTGTAAATGTGCTAAACACACTAGAAGACATTGAACTATCAATATTTTGCATTAGAGCGCATTGACAATGTTCTGTACGTAGATCTTGTGTGACGACTTTCGTTGATCATCCCGATCGATCGAGGAACATGCAGAAAATTAGAAAATCCAATCTGCTCTCATTTTTAGTGATTTACAGTGATTCTGATGCATTTAAAGTAGAATTTGTAGAAGAAATGAATTCTAATTCACTGTAGAAGCAAAAATGTCTAAAATTGTTATCAACAGGATAAATCGATTCAAAGACTCTCATGTGTCTTTCTTTCTGAACCGTGCCCCTCAAGATATGGGTGAACCCATCCCTTTCTACCATCTTGTATCCGCTAGTTTGTACTCGAAGTGCGACTACTAAGAGTGCGTTTCCTGTCACGTAATTTGCATAGTAAGATATCCTCGTACGCTCTGCGAAACGTGCGGTTAGTCGCTCCGTATATGAAGCTGTTGACGGCCGAATTTCCGTGACCTAAATTCAATAATACCAACACCACCCATTTTGGATGGCGGTTTGTCGTACCGACCATATTCATCACCGCCCACGGCATCCACATGATGACGAAGACGATGAATATTATGAAAAATTTTTTCGCGAGTTTGGTTGCCGTATCGTCGGCCTTACCGCTACCCATTCTATTAGCCGCCGAACCAGGCGCCGAGAACGCGCTCAATTTGTGTTTGCTCCGCCAGACGAATATAAATATACGACTATAGGCGACGAACACGATGAGTAAAGGTAGAACGAAGCAACCCATGTTGAATAACGAACACCAGAATCCGGCCAGACGATCCCAGAAACACAACATGACCTTGTCGTCGAACACGATGCTGCATTTCAACCAACCGAATATCATCGGGAACCGCAACACACACGAACATAACCAGATCACCAAACACATGCAAACGGTCGTTTTCATCGAGTAGTACTTGCGGTAGAAATTGTTGTGGCACAAAAAGAACAACCTACGGAAAAAATCGGAGGAAAATACTCAGCGCACTTGCAACGATTCCGATTGGAGCCAACCTTGTAAAGTCAACCTCGGATAAGTCGTCACCGAGGACTGTGAAAAGAAACGAAAGTTATCCAAATGACTACTTGTTTTTGGCAAACTGAAGTGGAAAAATAAATTTGAACTAAAAGAATTTACGAGATGATGTGGTGAGTTATTTAGTTTCCCGAGTTTTGCTGTATCTCCATATTTGACTGACATAGCTGTAGTCTATGGAAACGCCACTGGGCGTCTGTATGTCATTTTTGGTTCAAATGGGGAATATCTCGAAGTGTATGCAGAGCAATAGCTGGCACGAATGGTATGTTTGTCGCATTCCGCAAATCGGTAAAAACTTCGTAATGCACAAAACAAGGCAGGTCTTGCATTTTCAAGATTCCACGGGACAGGTTGATCTAGCTTGTCATTTTTATTAGCTTAGCCCACCCGCTCAATATTAAGTAATAATTTTTACCTATCCATCTCGCTTCGGTAGGGGTTCGAACCTGATGGCGCATCGCTTGACCCAGCCACGGCAAAAACCCTGCTTCTCTGACCCGAGTGTGCAGATACATGCACAGGTTTGCCGCAAGAACACCTGCGCCACCAATCTGATTGCCATTGTATAATCGCCGAGGCAAATTTCACGGTTAAACTATGAATGGAAAAAACCCGGGCTGAAATAACGCGGGGCTAATATGATGACTTAATCTAAGCTACACTTGTAGCTGCGCACTAGGGTTTATCAGGCAGGGTTTCATCTCACGATGCGATCAGGTTCGAATCCCGGCCGATGAGAATGTTACCTATCTATTGCGATGGCGGCCAGACTGAAGGATGAGGTAAAACAGAATACACCGCATAGATAGCCACACAGGTAGCACAACCATTCCAACTCCAGTTCGATGTAGATTTTGTGACCGAACAAAACTCCTGTGAACGAAAGTGACGAAACATGACACTGAGTGCGATACAGCAATTATAATATGTAACAAAAATCGGTGAGTTGGAATCATTGCCCTCATTGGCAATGTGAATGAAAATTGAACCCTCGTGTGAAAGTGTGAACGTATCGAATGCAAAAATAAGATGATATCGATTTTGTTACGGGGGCGGATTTAAGGGATGGTGTCAGGGGTCCGGACCCATTGAGGTCGCCCTGGGGGATTGTTCAAACCTGCACATTGGAAAATAATACTTCCGATAATGGCATCTCTTCTTCAAAATTAACTAAAACCATGATCCCACCCCTATATGACACCCGCCTTTCTCTGAAAAAAACCTTAGTCTTTACTTCTGGACTCCTGCCTTCCGATTTCCCTAGATCCGCCCCTGGTCTTACTAGCAATGATATCTCGGATTCCGAACAGATGCGTTATTCGTGGTAATCAATGTCGAATAAACTTAAATTGATCCCAATTGAAGTAAAATTGAATGAAGTGATTTTTAACTTACCCGCAACGTTATTACCGTCGACCAGAAGCGTTACTCCCAAATCCGCTATCGCTAAATTGATTACGTACGCGTTGCCGGATGTCTGGAGACGGCGATTGGTCATTATCGCCGCTATAATCTGAAAAATTTGCATAATATGCTAGTATACGCCCGTAAACGAAAATTACCGCAGAAATGAAGAGGAAAAAGTAATAAGTAAGATTCGGTGGTGAGTATTATGTAACTTGATCCAAATAAAATTGAATCCAGAGCAGTATGGGTTTATGGTTTGATTGGCAGGTGTGTAAATGGATCCAAGACCCAGTTTCGCAAGAGGTTAACCCGATTCTTCATCGACATGTATGGATTAAAGTGTCAAACCGCATGGGTGATAGACATCCCACATAGAATATAAGATATATACACAGAATTCCACAGGTTGACTAAGTCACAACTGTATTTACGGTCAGATTTAACGTACACGACCATGGAACTGGATCCAGAGTAAAATTAGACCCACGCAACTGTGGAACTGAACCCAGTCAAATTAAACCCATAGTCAAATTAAACCCACACAGCTCTAGAACTGGATCCAGAGTCAAATTAAACCAACACAACTGTGGAACTGGATCCAGATTTAACGCGTTCTCAAATGTTTTGATACTTTCTCAGTTTGTATCAAAAATATTGCCGATTTTTGGTCCTTAAGTCCTGAAAAATGATAAATTTACAGTGTAAAATCGTACAAACGTGTCATCTATACCTCAAAACACTTTATTTCCTGACCAATTTATGATGTTATGTGTGGGCCATAGACCTCAATATCTGCCTGTGATCTCAACTTTCAATTAAGATTACGTAAGCTACTCGTGCCCAAAACGCGGCAGGCGCACAATAGAAAGTTACGCGCAGGGTACTTTTATTGTCGCCGACATAGAGGACCGATATTTTGCTAATTGGATTCGGGAGGTTTAAACCTCCCAAGGTCAATTTACTAAAATTGTGACCTTCAGGGAGATTCTACGAAAGGCCGATCGTTATCAATTTTGGTTGAACTTGATACCATAATGCTCGCTGGTTTTAATGTCAAACCATGTAGTCCATATTTGGTAAGTTGTAAATTACGTAAAACCGAAAGAAAAACCAATTATTGGATCGAGTTTTTCCTAATTACACGAATTACGTGAAATATCTAATAAATGAAATAAATGTATACACAATACCAATAAGAACAACCTGATTTGATTCTGTTCAGAATTCATTCCTATATTTTCGTCATAAAAATCGGAGGCAGTATTTCTCATTGATTTTTTCAATAGCGTCATTTCAGCCATGGACTGTAAAAAAACGTTACTGATTCCGTGGTTAAGCTCGTTTTCGAGTAAAATATTGCATTTGATTCATTTCTCGTTGTGGTTTTGTCAAAGCTATATTTTCACAGTCCGATCAGTGATACAAATAGCTAGTCAGTTACCAACGGTATAGCCAATAGTCTACAGAACCACCCGAACAGCGAAAATTAGCAAATTGTACCAGTGATACCAGTTTTTGTCATGATTTTATCGAACATGTCATTCAATAATCGATGTGATCGGGTAAAAACTCGCCCCGTAAAGGTCCCTTTCAGTAAAAATCCCCTTGTTAAATATACCCCAAGGTAAAGGCCCCAGGTAAAAAACCCGAATAAAGATTTTTCAGTGTCTAGTTGGATGTTCTTTTCTTGTTCCTCTGTATACCTGTATACCTTCTCTATCAGATAGAAATGTTGTTAACTGCAACTATCCGTTAATCAAACTGTTGAATTATTTTTGATAATCGGGAGTGATGAAAAGTTAGGAATGAAAATTAACGGTTTAGCTACTTATATATAGTTTAAAATCATGTGTTCTGCTTTAACAAATGCACTGTTTTATCTAAAAATATTATCTGACCCGAGTGCCTCAATCACAGTCCATCTCACTGATTACTTCATCACAAATAATCACCAGCCATTGAAATGTTTAATCCTCATACAATACAATACAATTATCTCAAATCTAAATTTCATGAGATAAATGCCCCTAGATTTCATAGGTTTTATTCCAACTGTTGCGACAGTCATATCAAAACTGGACCATTCATATCAATAGACGTTAAACTGGACTGTTAATATATGAAAAGTCTTTAAGGCCATATCATATATCTGAAGTGCGCTATGTTTTGCCTTGCAGTAATAATTTGATTTGTCACATGATTACTCCATATCTTCATATAATTTCCAAATAAACGAATACATTTCCATTGTTATGTTAAATGACATCAGCAAAAGCAAATAGACACAAACTACTACACTACTGTGTTTAGGATGGTTTAAGAGATTGGACGCCGATTGATACGAAAAGTAGATTTCATGCAATCATTTTCTTTCTTTAAAATCGTTGCGAATTAACGCGCGAGTGTTCGACTCTGGACGAACGGTTAATAGAATTTTATCGGGTTAGTCTTTCTATAGCCGACTAGCTATTGAATACCAGTGATTAAGCCATAAGTAAATAAAGAAGTTACTTGGGATGTTTAATCAATTGATGACAATGTACAAGTAAAACTAGGCCTATGAGACACCCGTAATGTAAAATGATATCATGCAAGATATTCATATAAGCGTATTTTAGTCCTGATTTGAATGAATGTACCCACATTTTAGGCAATGAATCGAGACTTGGTTTTATCCCATAGCGTCAGCGCTAGTACATGCTTGAGATGAGATTGTTGGTTTATATTTTGAACTCTGTAAAGACGTTTTGTACATTTAAGCGTGAATGACGCACTGTGATGAACTATGTACGAAATAACATATTAAATTCAATGAAAGAATCTTAATGTTCCAAAAGGAATATAAGTGTAGTTAAGATTAATAGTTGTTTTTTTTTCTTAATGAAAACCGATGATATAAAATAATTTAGCTTATTATCCCCAAAGTAAAAATCCCCCGGTAAAATATTCCCAATATTTGATTTAACTAACATAAAATCAACACAATTTATTATGTTCAAAAAAACTCAACTCATAGATTCAAGATTTTATTGCACTTCTTTTAACTGAAGATGATAGTAATGATGTATAGATGTATAATATGATGAACGAACGTTTGATGAGGAATAACTACTGTGGTTAGATACAATTCTCATTCTTAGGATACGAATCGGTTGATTGAATTCGGTCGTTGAAACTACTGGCTAATTTACAGTGGTCACTATTGAAACGATTAATTGAAGTGCCCTTGAAATCAAGATAGATTCCTGTTGCGTAAATTAACTAATTTTTAAGCGACCACCTTCTATTGTCGGTATTCGGTTAGCTCTTGGTTAGCCAGAGGTTTTACCATACAGACTCGGACTAGATGATTGAATTAAATCTTTGAATCAAAATATTGTCACTGGAGTAAATATATATTCCTTATTACACTTTCAGCAGTGATCATATTTTACATGTAAATTGAAGGTATTACTGTCATCTAAAGTTAATAAGGGATTAGAATCGCAAAATTTAAGTTGTTCAAAACCAACATGAAAATGAGAAGAAAATACACAATATCCGTGTATGGTGAATAACGAGACCAATCCCACAATGAATTCAGCTAAAAATCAAATGTTCTACGAGCAATGTTTCGGCTAATGCTATTAGCCATCATCAGGCCCCCGTCAACATGAAAATATTGATACGTAAATCGAATCCATATCATAAGCATACTATACCACAAGTTAAAAAGAGTTATTTAGTTCGAATTAAAATATAGTATGAATAAGAATATGAAAAGATAGTATGAATAAAAAGTTCATTAATTTCATTTATTCTATGAATTTATTTAAAGATTTATTTCATCAAAAGAGATCAATGCACAGTTAAATATATTGCAGTTGTATTGTGGATGAATATGTTTGAATAAATATCGTGCTTTCAAATGTTCTTGAAAAATCGCCAAGTGAGGATTTTACCTAGATTTTACCCCAGGCCCTAAATCCAGTAGGTTTATGGCGAAAGGTTAAGATTAGGAATGTATTAGCAATATGATTTTTTGAAACAGTATTTTGTCTCCCGATGATTTGATTTGCAGGTCAGACTTATTGTTGACCAAAGTTCTTAAAGTGAATCGCTTTAAAGTAATAAATATCAATGAAACAATATCATAAATTTTGAAGTGAGTTATTTTGTAATAATCCAATTTAAGTGCACTCCGATGCATGCTAAATTCTTATAAATTCATTTATAAATTCAATTTATACATTTTCCCTCCTCACTTGTAATTATATATTAGTTTTACTAATGAACATAACAGTGACTTGTGCCTAATGTCAATAAGCAGCGATTGGGTGCCGCCTTTCTGTGTTAATCTATCACGAAAGATTTAACTCGATTAGAGCCGCTGAATACGTATTTCTTTGCAGCCTAGAGTTTATGCATACATGTTCTAAATCAAGACAATATGCTCTATATCAGAGCCTATACTAAAGCATGCACTCATAATTCGTTGAAGAGTCCGAGGCTTAATTGTGAGAGTTGTTATACAATGAGTAATTAAATGGTGGGATTACAATGGGAGAGATCATTTCATCAGCCACATCGTTGCCCCAGGGAGTTAGTTATATTCGTTATAGCCAAAATACCTTGACCATGGACTCTAAAACGTCCATGACTTGACAGAATATAGAAATTTGCCCAGAAAAAGTTATGCATATTCCAACAAAAAAAGAATCAATAAAGACTTATATTTCTTGAATTTAAATGAAGAGACGAGTAGTACTTTAAAGGTTAACTATTTATTTCGACGCACGAGCTTTCGCTTCTGATGTATAGAAGCTTCAATGAGTGAATTATTAGAATTGGTACATTTAGTAAATTCCGGAAACAAAACCTAGTCTTAAGAACTACCATTAACCAAGTTTCAAAGAATTTTGTTCCCTTATGATATTGAATGGTATGAAATTGAAGTGTCCCTAATGATATATCTTTATGTAAGTTCAACTAACTTACCCAGTTAGTGATGATAGTTGAATAATTAACAAAATAATAGTTGGAATATCGTTTAGGACAAATTAGGATTTTACCGGATAAGTTTTTTCCTAATAGGCTACCTTTTTGAAGAGCATGCATCCTGAGATACGTATACAAAAATTCGTTTGACGCTAAATGCAGAGTTTTCACGGTAGAACATATTTGGACATCAATTAATCACGTGAAGGAGATGAAATGACAATTTGTCACTGCTGAGCTTATTTTCCTTCACTGAACTTTTTCTAAGTTTTTTCAATATTCTCTAATCCGATATTATATACGCTGCGTACTAACTGTACACAATTTCGGGTTTGGGTTGTTTTTGGAAAAAACAGATTCCCAGAAAATTGTAATTTTTGGGTTCTTGAAAACGGTCAATATGTTATAGCAGGTTAATGTATAAACCGCATAGAATAGCTACAATAAACAAAATGTATCCAGGAAAATATATATTTCAGAACACGATCGATTTCACTGAATTTAGCCTCATCATGTAGGATAAAATGAACTTCTGTTGATATTGCGATTGTGCTGTCGTTAGCTGTCGCATAGCTTATTCGAATCGCTATCGAAAGTAACAAAACAATGGTCACATGTGTCAATGAACTTATCGCTATTCGAAGTAATGGGCGTATTGCAAAATTTCTCAAGCACTTCGAATTTCCGATTGCTTAATCGCCAAATTTGCATTCGAAATATTAAGCCAATCTATTCTAATTCATACCTGGTCGTGTTATAAGCAATTCAAGCGTTTAGTTTGTACTTTAAAATAGATTTATTGATGAAATACAAAACAAGTCAAACAAACTCAACTAACTGACTACTGCTGAGTTATATATATTTGATGAAAGAACATATTCTAGTTACTGACATTGGCTCGCACCTTGATTATTGTCTAAGTTGTACTATAACTTACATGCCAATGGATGTTTGCATGCGCCTCTCTGATTGGCTAGAATCCTTGCATTCGATAGAAACTGCCGGCATCAGTGAACTAACGGGGAAATTATAATTGTATGTTTGACCACGGATTCTTCTTTATTGAGTCCATGGTTTTGGCTCTGGTTTTATCGTGAGTTTGATTAACGTACATTGTAGAGAACAATGGTGGGGATTCGAATAACGTGCATCCTTTATTCAGAAAGAGTATCATTACGTATATACATATAGAAATTAATACAATAACTTTAATCAGAATTATCTCATCACGCAGAACCAGTGAAATAGCCGTTGTAAAGCCGCAAAGTAAATTGAATGAAATTGACATAATGTCAACGTCTTACGGTCAACAAATGAAACATATAGTACAATAATGAACGAATCAATGAGTAGTGCTCACGCATTTGTTTCCATTTCATAAGAATCAATTCCAAACAGATGAATCAGATTCGAATTTTTGCTTCTTCGTTATGCAAAGTTTTTTTTTTATACCAGGGACTCTTAAACGATTTAGGTTTTAGAGTCCATGGTTATATGAATATCTTATGATTTCTCAACTTTCATCAAATACTTAGGAATGCCATTGAAAGATTTTCAACCATTAAACGTTTGGGTAAAAAGTTCTGCTAAATTTGATTACCATCGGCTATTTAGATAATCTCCACGAAGGTCACAATTTTAGTGATTTGACCTTGGGAGGTTTAAACCTCCCGAATCCAATTTGCGAAATATCGGTCCTCTTTGTCGGCGGTAATGAAAGAATACATAGAGCGAAGTTTCTATTGTGCGCCGGCCGCATTTTGTTCACGAATAGCTTACGTAATAAATTGAAAGTCGAGATCACAGGCGGATATAGCGCTCTATGGCCCACGCTCAATTCATAAACTGGTCCGCAAATAAAGTGTTTAGAAGTATAATTGACACGTTTGTACGATTTTGCGCTGTAAATTTATCATTTTTCAGGACTCAATGACCAGAAATTGGCAATATTTTTGATACAAACTGAGAAAGTATCAAAACATTTGGGAACGTGTTATTTACCTTTATCCCACATCACTTTGGAACTGGGGGTGCAGAGAAAAAGTAAACCCACACAACTGTGAAACTGGGTTCAAAGTCAGAGTGAACGAAACAAGAATGTGGAACTGGGTCCAGAGTTGAATTAAACCCACACAACACTGTTATACTGGGTTCAGAGTGTAACGAAACCCACGCAACTGTGGATCTGGGTCCAGACTTAGATTGATAACACACCACCGTGGTGGGACAGGAGTCCGATTCAAATTAGATACACACAACTATGGAACTGGATCCAGATAGTTTACTTACGAGTAGATTTCCGAAAAATCCGACCACGATGAAAATAAACAGATAGAAAATCATATAGACTGTCATAGTGAAATGTTCACGCCAATAGTTAGTTTGACGCAACCACGATGTTCCATTGGGACCCAATACGCGAAAATCACGAAACAGATCGTTCAAAACCAACATCTCGCAAAACAGTTTAAATGCTCGTTCGCTGTTACCGTTAAGTGAAGCGAATTTGCGAACGGGGAACCTTGTGCTCGATAGAGTTGCCGGACGATTCGTCTGCCAGCACAGTGACCACGAAAGTACGACGACACGCAAGCCGTTCGTCGATCGGAAAAGCATTTAGAAAACCAATCGTTCAGATAACCAGATAGCCGGGATTTAGCTACCATTCGAACACGGTTCACGAAATACAGGGGAGCCAACTACAAAGCCCACCCGCAGGCCGACGCGTAACCGGCGAGCTCGAAGAATTCTCCTAGTGGAGCTGGTGCGACACGATTGGACGAGTCACTTAGTAGCGGCACCTAATCCGGGTCGTTCCGTTCACAACGAAATATGATACTCGGCGATGCTGGAGTATTCGTTCGGCTATATCACATGACCATTACGTCAATTGCGACGAGCGTTCAAGCTCTTTGTTCGGTATTATCCAAACTCTGCTTTTGTTAGCGGAGACCAGATCGGTTTACACTTGTACCGAATACAGGGTAACCGTTTAAGAACTATCGCACGACGGATCTAGTTTCATCATTAGTTTCTTGCGACGCGTATCGATTGCAACTCGATATTTACTTTTTTTCAGAATGAGATAACTAGAAATATCAACGAGTACTAAAAGAAGTATTCCAAATATATAATTGATTGTTGGAGAATTTCCGACCACGTTTAGATCTATTAATTCTAAGTATAAATGCGATGCCCAATGAATAATGTGAAAAAAATAGTCAAAGTCCGTCATTATACCATTGTTGGGACTAATGGAAAATATGGCGTCATAACGGAATTGAAGAATGAACTTTTTTCATTGAATTTGAGTTTGGGCACATTTTTTTGGGCGATGAAAATAAACAGATAGAAAATCATATAAACTGTCATAGTGAAATGTTCACGCCAATAGTTAGTTTGACGCAACCACGATGTTCCATTGGGACCCAATACGCGAAAATCACGAAACAGATCGTTCAGAACCAACATCTCGCAAAACAGTTTAAGCGCTCGTTCGCTGCCGCCGTATAGTGAAGCAAATTCGAGAACGGGAAATCTTGAGTGCGATCTAATTGTCGGACGATTCGACTGCCAGCGCAGTGACAACCAAAGTACTATGACATCGACGACGTTGGTCGATCGGAAAAGCATGGATTATGTTTCAAAAACCAGATAACTGCTAGAGGGTTGTATTCGAACACGGTAACCGAAGTACAGGGAAGCCACTAGGCCCGTATACAAAACCAACTAGGTGACAGCGTATCCGAATCAGCGAGCCCGAAATGTATGGTAAGATCTGATGCTGGTAGACGAGTTTGCGAGTTTGAGGTGGCGGTACCTATTCTGGGTGACTCCGTCCAACACGAAAAACGGGCTCGCTTGGAATTCCTCAGCGTTCCTGGGGTAAAACACCGTCTTGTCCGTTCGGCTGTATCATTATTTCGTAGTTTCGATTTGCGCCGCGCCCCTGAAGCTCTCTGCTGTCCGGTATTATCCACGCTCAGCGGTTTGCTCGTTAGTGGACCAGCTCGAACACACTTGTACCTTAAGCAACCGCTAAAAAACAATGATTCAAAAACCGTACGACGGTTTCATCATTAGTTTCTTGCCAATCGTTGCGCGTATAGATTATAACTCGTTGTTTATTTTTCTTTCAGATTTTAAGATAGAAATGTTCACAGTGAAAGAATATCTATCACAAGTACATATGCACGTATACTATTGATCGTCGGAGAAATTCAGAGCACATTTGAATTTGTTTATTCCAGAACTGCAATGACTAATGAAAGTTAAGTATATGATGTCATTTAGAGAAACACCTCAGTATAAATCTAAATAACTCCTGATATTGTTTTTCCTTGGGTTGCGGGTGGAATTCTACTATAGTTGATATAACTCATATTCAAATCAACTCTGAAGATGGATGGAAGGATTCCACCCGCAACGTAAGGTGAAACAACAGCATTGATAGTGATGTGATTCTAGTAATTGCAGCGCCCTTTCAACTGATGTAATGCTCAAAGGCGCAATCAATTATTATCGGGGTGTTGAGTTGCGGTAAAAAAATAAAAATGTTTGGACAGCCCATGGTCCAAATTTCACTATGTTAGGGGTTTAGTTTGTAAAATTGACCTTGCATAGAACTTTGAGCCGGCTGACAACCTTTATCGAAGTAAGCGCTAAAATGCCTGTCCACTGGCCAATTAATACGATGACCCTAAATGAAATTGATCAAAAGCCAACCACAACAGACAACGCATTTATAGAAAGGAACTGATAACATAACAAATTGTATTGCAGTTTCCAAAATATTCAAGCCAGTTAGGAGAAACTTGTCATTTGTGTCATTGTTTATAGCCGTAACTGATAAGACGGGCCGAAAACATTTTTGTTGGACCAGTCCTTTTAAATATCCATAAAAATAACGATATCAAGACGTTCTTTTTGTGTGACCCTGACCTAATTGTTAGATCGTTTTATTTCGAAAATCGTTTTATTCTGAAAATATAGCAAAAGAATTAGCGAAATTTCGCTACATTAAGAGACATTATTTTTCCATTACAAAAAGTTACACTATTTCTCCCGCATTATTAATAAAAAAAAACTAGATGTAATTTTATGGTTGTTTTAAACATTTAAAATAACAGCAAAAACAAAACGATTTCGTTTTTAAAAGTCAATTTGTTAAGCACGGAAACAAAACTAGTGTCTGAGACTTTCCGAGAAACTGAGACATTCTGAGACGAATTCGTCATCCCGAGAACCGTTTGAAAAAAATGAAATTCTCGATTTGAAATTTCAAATCACAGGAGGACCAACAAGAAACGGGAAGAAAACTAGGGCCAATTATGCAGTCGTAACTTGTATTAGTCTAATGATCTTTTACCATATGACTTTTAATTCTAAGCCATTACTGGTCCGAACCATTCGACCAAGTATTGACTAAAATACCGATAGCAATCATGAACCGAGATGTTCTTCCATGAAACTACAGGCCCTTCCCCGGAATTTGAAGTTACAAGCAAGTAATATTTTCAATGTTAAAATTTTACTGAAAAATTCTAAAACAAACATTTTGCAATCTGCAAATCAACCTTATCTTGAAGATCTGTTATGAGTGTCATGTATACGTTTGATTGATAAAATAGATTAATCAAATTGTTTCCTTAACAATGTCGACCTGCTGCCACAGTTGTGAACCGAGTTCCACAATAGTGAGGAAGAAATGATTCTTTAGTTAAATCCCGGATCCATGTCTGATACCTTTCGATTCGATTGCTGGGGCCAGTTGCACAGTTATGGCTTAGATATAAAACCGATCTTAGTTCTACGACCAATCTAACAAGACCGGTGTAAGCTCATTTCGGTCAGACAAGTTTATAGATCTAAAAAACTTTTGGCCTTAAGTCAAGACTGCGAATCTGGGCCCCGGGTTGAAAACTTGGAAAATGAAATAGAGTTGAAGAACTTTACAATACCACGGGACCAATGCTAACGGGGCTTTATAGCAAACATGGCGTTATACAGAATAGAATTTCCAATTTATTTGGAAAATGCTGGCGTTAAGTTAGCAGCGGCAATGAAAACGTCATAACGAAATGACTCTAATTCTAAATTGTACAGTCGAATCTTAATCCAGAAGCCACAGATAGGATTAACTATTAAGTGAATTGACGAAGAGAAGTCGTTTAATGAGTTTTAATCCATCTTCTGAAACCGGCCAGGACCCCGTTCCGCAGTCAACTCACAACTGTGGAACTGGACCCAGAGGAGTTATAACAATAAAATATGAACTGATTTCAACTGTTGACACTAACTTACAACTGCGAAATTGGGTCATCAGTTTAAAGATTCGGCTCCGAGATAACTAATTGAGGACGAACCAAGTTCCACAGTTCCGAGTTAAGTTAACGCATTGAAAATGAACTAACTTTAATTCAGAGTTAACTCAAACTAACAACCGTGGAACTGGGTCCATGACCCTAAACTCTAATCAAAATATTTGGATGTATGAACATGAACTGATTTAACGTTTAACTCACTACTATGGAACTAGGTCGTCTTAAAAACATGATTACTATATCTAGGTTTTACAAGAGATTTCAGGTTTGAAGTAGAGTGTTACAACAAATGGGATCCTCATTCTGGCTCTACCAATTCGTCGACGTCCGAATCTTTATTGCCCTCCTCAGCGAATTTGAGAAATACGGCCAAACAAGCCGACAACAAAGACAAACCCGCGAACACCCTCAGACACCAAGTCGTAGTTAACACCTGTAAAAGGCCGATATTCATCAGTGGCCCTACGACGAAACCTAGATTCGTAATAGCGTTATAAATACCGAACGCCGAGCCTTGTCGGCTTGGGAAATTACGTTCGCAAACCAGCGCCAGTAAGGACGTAAGCGAGCACGCGTTGGCAGCGTAGCCGATCCGCATCGCCAGATCGGGACCCAGCAGGGCCCATATAGATGGCGGTAGTGTATAGGTAGACAGACCTACGACGAGTATGAGGTACCCCGCGACGGCGCACACCCAACGGCCGACCCAAATTCCGTACCAACCGACGAAATATTTCATGGCCGTTTGAAAAACTGCGCCGATCAATAGTATTACGCCGACCTGCCACATGGTGGCGCGCAAGTCTTGCAGCATCCAATCGGGCGTAACGGTCAAATACACGCCACCTATCGTGTACATCGTGAAGCACAGGATCAGTATTACAATCACGTGGGGATTGCGTAGAAATTCCGTCAAATTTTGTTTCGATTTCGTGGCGCATTTTGTCCGATCAGTCGTCGGTGATTTAACGGGCGGTCGCGCGACGAACCGTAAAATACCGTCCAAAATCGACAGCGCCCCTAGCGTCAAAAACGGCACGTCGCGCCCGAAGAAATAGTACGTCACGGCACCGAACGGGTAACCTAGAGCGACACCTGCCGACCAACCCATGTAACCGATACTGATGGCTTTCGTTCGCTCGTCGTCCGTTTTGAAAACGTACGTGACCAAAGCCAGCGACGAAACGACGCTCAAACTGGTGCCGACGCCCTCTATTATCCGCATCAAGGTCATCAGCAAGATCGTATCGACGTAAGTGAACCCGATAACGGACACGATGCTCATCACCGAACCGAGTAATAATGGGATTCGAAACCCGAACGAATCGACGAGTTTTCCGGTGAACAAATTCGTCAGCATTTCACTGAACGGTTTCGCTAGAAATATGTAGCTGGTTTTTTCTACAATTTTACCGCTACGATGCGCGCGCATTTCGCGGTGACCGTTGAATTCGAATTCGGCCGATCTTCCGGTCGTCGAGTTGACACCGCTTGCCAGAGCCGCTTGTTTTTCGAAGTCGACGAGTAGCGCCGGTAGAATCGGGATGACTACCGAAGTCACTAACGCGCCTAGAAATACGGAGTTGAAAGCGATGACTTTGACTAGAGCCGTCGAAGATAGGAAACGCGTTACGCGGCTTTCGTTCGCAGCTTCGTTACCAGATGGCGTGACAAGCGGTGGTTTTTCGTCCACTATCGAATCGTCGTTAGGCGTCATCTGCAATAGGAAGAAATACGTTTTAATCGATAACAGTTGAGATAAATTGAGAGTCAACTTAAACCCACACAACTGTGGAACTGGATTCAGAGTTTAATAAACCCACACAACTGTGGACCTGGATACAGAGTCCGATTAAATTCACATAACTGTGGAACTGGATTCAGAGTCAAATTAAACCCAATCAACTGTGGAACTGGATTCAGAGTTTAATAAACCCACACAACTGTGGACTGGATTCAGAGTCCAATTAAATTCACATAACTGTGGAACTGGATTCAGAGTCAAATTAAACCCAATCAACTGTGGAACTGGATTCAGAGTTTAATAAACCCACACAACTGTGGACTGGATTCAGAGTCCGATTAAATTCAAATAACTGTGGCAATGGATTCTGAGTCAAATTAAATCCAATCAACTGTGGAACTGTGTTTTGAGCTAAATTAAATCCACAAAACTGTGGAACTGTGTTTTGAGCTAAATTAAATCCACACAACTGTGGAACTGTTTTTTGAGCTAAATTAAATCCACACAACTGTGGAACTGGTTTCGGGGTTAAATTAAGCACACAGGATCCTTCCACAGTTGTGAGTTAGAGTTAACTCTGAGTTAAAATTAGTTCATTTTCAGTGAGTTAACTCAGAGTCAAATCTTAACTCGCAACTGTGGAACTGGGTCCAGAACTGTAAATCGAACTGTATGTAGTCGAACAGAAAGTATAGATATCATTCATCGTATCATTCATCGATTCTAAGGAGATGAATGCACGATTCCGCGATGCGAAGGCTTCATTTCATCTCGAGTTGCAGGATGCCCGAATTGTACTAACTTACGATTATATCCTGACCGCGGATTTTCCCCTGTTCTACGCGCAGCGAAGGCCCTCGTAATACTACGTATACTAGCATTATATAGTTTCGGACATGACAGAATCATCAAATCAGGCGTACAGCGAATTCATTCGACCACGCAGGACTTGGTCTTGCATAAATTCAAGGTAAGATCTTGTTATAAGCCAGTATAGTGCGTCGGATCTTCTCACGTACGGTCGGCCTACACCTACACACCAACGCACCTAGTCAGCCTGCACAAAACAGCAACAACCAACACTAAGTAAGTAATATTTATTTTCCCTTTCGGTTTTACCATTAAATATTATTTTTAATGAACATATCAATTCAATATAGGATCCTGAATCCAGTTGTGCGGTGACGGCTCAGATTAAGGACCAGTAGAAGACAAATCTAGTGATCTAGCTATCTAAAATGTTTTGGCTAGTTTAAACTCAGTTTGGTTCTACAGCCGATTTAACAACAAAGACCAGTCTAAATCCATCTCTGCTATAGCCAATCTAACAACTGAAGACCGATCTTAACTAATTTTAGGACAGTCGGTCCAACAACTTAAGACCAGTCTAAGCTCATCTTAGTCCTACAACCAAAATTCTAACATCTCAATACCGGTTAAGCTCATTCTTGTTCTACAATAGTCAATCTATCATCCTAAGACCGGTCTAAGCTCATTTTCTATAGCCACTCTAACAACTTAAGATCATTCTAAGTAGTTCTACAGCCAATCTGACAAGTTAAAGCCGGTATCAAGACTTAAGACCACTTTCGGATTTAAGCCACGACTGTGAATCGGCTCTGTTCTACGTGTAATGGAATATAGTTTTGTCTCTTCAAACGTCTCCTGACAGACGGGAGCAGAAATTGAATTCACTTTTCAAATAATTTGAAAGGGTTTTTCGCTCCCACCACTGCTGTGTTACAAAAACGACTTTCAGATATTTCAAAGTACATTTTGTTGTTTAAAGATTTCCCAGAAATAATTTCCTCGGCATAAATTCATAGATCCTAATTAAAAAGGCGTGAATAAATATGTGCTGTTTCGATAAAGGCCGGCCTTCACAAGCTATGGAAACGAAAATTTGTTATATCTTTTCCATGCACGAAATTGCCCTTGGCTTGATTTGGACCCAGGCCTTGGCGATTCCCGATAGGCCTAACATGCGTTGAAAATAGAACGTGGCTTTAACAAATTTATCTTTATTTTTTAGCTACGTATCGCCCCAGTTTGTCCTCACATTCGAAGCGGACGGTATGAGTGACCTAGTTAACGCCGACTTAATCGTGAACGAGAGGGGAAAACCCAGAAAACGCCCGGTGATTGGTGAGTAGAGAGCGGTCGTGTTTCTGAAATAGAAATCTTTGATGATCAATTTTTGATGGAAAAATCAATAAAAAGTGATAATAATAAGTGATGGAATAATGATTGTGAATGAATAGCATGCAGAGATTTACATGACACTATTAACAAATTTTAAGAGATTAAAAGCAAAATTTGTTCATAAAAAAATTCTAAATCAGAGACATTTCGAACTCTCCATAGAGATTATCGTCACACCTGACTCATCTCTAATCAACAGATGGTCCAGAAATATTTGTTGAAATCTAAACCTATTCTAGCTACATTTCAGGGCATCTGGCAACACTGCGAAACTATATAACCTGTATTAGTAAAATGTATTAGATTAAAAAATGGGACCGAGTGCGCAGCTACACGCGCTGCTTAGATGATGTCATTATTAGCCGATCAGAAATCCCGTTTTAGTTTAGTCCGGGTTTACCAATTTATAGTTCTTCCGTGAAATTTACCTCAGCGATTATACAACGAGCAATCTGATTGGTGCCGCAAGTTTTCGCGCGTCAAAGCTGCGCATGTACCCGCGCATGTACCTGCGCACTCGATCTAGTATGGCAGGGGTTCGTTCCGCGGCTGAGTGAAGCGATGCAATCAGGTTCGAATCCCTGCCGAGGGAGGAGGATGAGTGAAAGAAGGGCTCTCGGACACTGTTAAGGTCGGTGCACCCCGCACCCCTCTATATCTGCCCATGATCAGAGTGTAGCTTACCTCTACACGATGCGTGTTGATTTTTGTTTCTAGGAATTCTGGCTCAATACGTGTTCGACGAAACGGAAAAGCTGAACGGCGAACAAGCGGTGTACGATCACGTGGTACGATTCGCGCAGATGGGCGGCTCCTTGGTTACACCGATATGGTAGGTAGCGGACAAAAAAGTCGTCGAACAAAAAGAAGCGATTCAAATTGTCTAGCTGCTCAAGGAAATCTATTTTTAGAAACGATGGTTTTTCGAATCGCCTGCGCTTATGATGATATTACTAGAATATGTATTGAAGATTGTTTACCTAGGTCTTATTTGGAAAAGATTCATCTTTTTTAAACAACGCTTGAGTACAATTTACCGCACTCAAACGCGGTGAACGATCAATAAGATAAAAAACCCACTTTTAACAAATAAAAAGAATTCCAAAAAAGATAATTTATTTATTCAAACAATCTGAAATATAGAATACACGACGTTTCGATCTATGTGACTATGATCTCTAGGGTCAGATTGAAATGTCGTGTATTTTATATTTTAGATTGTTTGAATAAATAAATTCTCTATTTTGAAATTCTCTCAATTTGTACAAAGTGGGTTTTTATCTTATTAACGCTTAAAATAATTCTACGTACAATATCTTCGAAGTGTTTTTCGCCCTGATTAAATCTATCATGTATAGTCCAGTCGCCTTGATTAGTCCGCTGACTCCCGAAGACCAAGATGCCCAATCCACACGACGACAGACGAACGCGGAAACACGTCCGTTACAAAAAAAATGTTAGATCCCGGAAACATTGTTTCCCGAAACCATGTTTTTCGTTACCGCGCACACGACACAGGGAAACGCGAGGAAACACGTTTTCCGTGCGTCGTGCGCGTTGCTATCGTGGCTGCTGAGAATAGTAATTGACAAAATTGTAAATTTTAAAAAACCGAAATTGTTTTCATTCATGAAAATTTTAATGAAATTTATGTTTCGCAGTAGAATTATTTCAAATGAATATTTCGAAATCGATAACTTGTCATGACGAAATTAGGTATATACTAATTTTTAGGTACTAATCAATACATTTTGAACGCGGTTTCCTTTTTTTCATAGCGCAATAATTTTCACTTACGAATATTTTTATGCTAATTTATTTTCTTTATGGCGACATTTTTTTGTCGAGTGATTTTGTATGGCTTTTTATCAGCCACCGTTCGTTGGGATAAACCATGGTAATATAACGGTCAACAAAAACCTTTTGTCTCTCCCCCCTCGTTACGAAGATCGCACATGAAACGGTCAATTCATCCTTCCTTGCCTTGGTGGCACAATTTTCTAGGCGCTTTTGAGGGTTTCATTTTTTCGGATGAGACGTCAATTTTAGTTTATTTTCTTGCAGGGTCGACGAACCGGACGAATATTACGAAGAGCTCGTGCTACAAATCAACGGGTAATTCCTATTTCTTTTTGTCACAAAATTACCATTCAAACAATGAACCGCAACTCCAGCTATCCCACCAGGTGGCGTGGCGAGCAGTAGATCGTCCGTTGTCAAAATTAGTACATTTTCAATGAAGTTTGAACTGATCTTCAAGTCCCGAAACCATCCATCCACTAAAACTGATTAGTTAAAAAACATCGACCATGAGATAAACCTCAATGAGCATTAGACGTTCGGACCAAATCCCACTTGAAAAATGGAATTATGGCGCAGCTATTTCAATATAACGATTATTGTGGGTAAATAACTTGTTTCTGTGTATTGATATATATATATATATATATAGGTTAATACTGCCCGGTGCTCTGACTAACGATCCGTTGAATTCTGGATACGCTAAAGCCGCTCACAGACTGATCAAACTAGCTATTCAGGTACGTATTCGACATTCCAGTAGCGGATTTTATCAAATTGACTTCGACTTGATTTTGATCGAGACATTCCATCGTATTTTAATCGTTCAATCTCATAATTCAGTTCATTCTGAAGTCTCTGAACAACCATCTTCAAAATATTCACCGATATCTAGTGACATGATATTCCACATACATTTTGTTTATGAGAATGTGAAATCGAATGACTTATTATGTCATCTAATTAAGCCAACTGGTGGCCATCTTCGATTTTGAAATCATACATTTACATGGTCATCAACACAAAAAACAACATTTTCAATAGAGAGCTATGACTATTGATTCTGAAATTGAACATTTATTACATTGGTCATCAACTCAAAAATGTTTCCAGATAGAGCTTTTATAGTGACAATATGACTATATCAGCTTGCATCACCTATGGTATCATATGACCAAGCAAGGTCACAGATATCCTCCGAGATAGCCGACTGTGACTTCACTTAACACCTGACCAAGTAAGCTAAGATTAATTTGCTTCTTGTCGAGAGTGTCCGGATAGAATGTCCAATGTATGGTGTTTGTAGTTCATTTTCAATTAGAAATGTCGCAGGTGAAGCTCTGAACACAATGTGAAGTGTAGACGATCAGTTTTTGAGAGTGCGCTGATAAAATGTCTGATATCTGGTGTTTGAAGTTCATTTTCAATTAACAATATCTCAGGTGAAGTTCTGAACACAATGAGTATTATAGATGATTAGTTTTTGAAAGTGTGCCGATAAATTGTCTTATGTATGGTTTTTGTAGTTCATTTTTGAATGAAATGTCTCGGGTGAAGTTCTGAATGTGAAGTGTGGATGATCAGTTTTTGTTAGTGAACTGATGAAATGTCGTCGAATATCTGGTGTTTGTAGTCCATTTTCAAGGAAAATGTCTCAGGTGAAGTTCTGAACACATGTGAAGTGTGGACGATCAGTTTATGAAAGCGCGCTGATAAAGTATCTAAAGTCTGGTGTTTGTAGTTCATTTTCACTTAGAAATGTCTCGGGCGAAGAGCTTAACACGGAGATCTCTCGATGACAAAAATAAGGAGAATAGCGAAAAAAAATCTATGAGGGCTGCAGGATCCAGGCTGTAGATTGTATACCTAGTATTTTGACTCGTCTGGGCAAAACTGGGTCGCAGCATTCGTTTGGCATCGTGCTACGGAGGCGTCCTGGGGATATAATCATTTTTCTAAATTTTTTGCCTTTTGAAGAATCATAAATTCTAAAGCCTTTACTCTGGGGATTAGGAGGCTTACATCTAGATCTTATGTGACTCTTTTTCCAGTTACAACAATGACTAGTTATCATCGGGTCCCTAATATGTGTGTTGTATATTTCAGAAGATTTACTATAAGTGCGACTTTTTTCAGTTTGACTAATTCATTCAGTCTCTCTGTAGGTGTTGTATATTTCAGTTGAACGATGGCGGGACGTATTTCCCGATATTTGGTTTGTGCGCCGGATTTCAGACGTTCACCGCTTACGTCACCGGTCAGAATCTACTAACTCGAGTCGACGCGTATCAGATGAACAGAAAACTGGAATTATCAACGGGTAGAAAAAGAACACCGGAAATATTCATTTAGCTCCCTGTTACACTTTGCATGTTGTTAATAGTTCAAAAGTAAATCGTATGGTACAATCTAATTCATAACTGTTGGATTGGCCGCAAAACTACTATTTCTTAATAACAATTAACATTAAGCTCGATAGAAAATGACCATCATTTAATTAGAGTTCCATCTTCCTGATTCAAGATCCTCGGCGGGGATTCGAACCTGATAGAATCAAGATCCTTCCGCATTATAGTCATGGCCCAAAAATCGAAATTAATGTCGAATCTTTCGATTTACGCGTTTTGAATCGGCGACTTCTTGAATTTTTCGATTTTCTTTTTAATTCCGCATATTTTCAAGAGATCGAATTTTGAATCTAACGTATTTTTTAGGAATGAAATTTTCAAAAATAACCATATCTAAGAGTAGCCACCGTAGAAGCCAAAATGTCTAAAATGCTATCAAAAACTATCGATTCTTAGAACTTCAAGAGATGAAATTTATGAATTTAACGTATTTTTAGAGATGCAATTTTTTAAATCAACGTATTTTCTAGAGATAGGCATTTGAAATTAACGTAGTTTTAGAGATGGAATTTCTGCAATTAACCTATTTTTTAGAGATGGAAATTTTGAAATTAACGTATATTTTAGAGATTGGATTTTATAAATGAAGGTATTTTTTAGGGATGGAATTTTTGAATGTAACGTATTTTTTTTTCGCACAGATATATCGTCGAGTCGTCTGTTGAGCTGCTTGACTAACGACGCTTTGAATATAATGGTCAGCGAGACGACCATGTTTCACTTGCATTATTACGGAGTTCGCCTGAAGGACTTCAACAGCGACTCGCGCCTGACCGATTTCTTCCACGTCATTTCGTCGACGATCGACAACTCCGGGGAGGTCATCGTTTCAACCGTAGAAGGTAAAATCAATCTGTTAATTAAGAATTAATTATCAATAATTAATTGCAATTTATTTAGAATAATTGAGCTGCCGTGCGTATTATCAATCATACCATGCATTTTTGAGATGTAAATATTGAGTTGAATTTTGAGATTCCGAAATTAATGTCTTAAATTCTACTCGGAATTGCTCCTGACTAATTCCGATCTTGTTTATTACTGTTCTTTTTCGGGCAGCTAAAAACTACCCGTTTTACGCGACACAGTGGCATTCTGATAAATACAGTTTCTGGTCTAGTTCGAGATTCCCGATGCCTTGGACGCCGAAATACAACTGTATCGGTCAACAGTTCGCTAATTTCCTGACACTTGAAGGTGAAGCTCGTATAGATTTTATTTCAAAAAGTCTGAAAACTATCTATTCATTATCCATTCATCATTCATGAAATACAAATTATTGCCATTCCCAATTTCAATTTATTTAAAATCATTCATACCTTGCGTTTTTTATGAAACGTATGTCGAGTGAGGCGTATATCGAGGTCTGTAAGGGAGCATTAGAGCGTGCTGATGCAGTATAAACAGCCAGATTTGACTAGTTCGCCATCTAGTGGAAATAGGGTTGATAGGTGGGGAGCTGACGTAACGCAGGGAACTATCGTATCGCATCGTCTGCTAAGGAATGAACAAGATATCATAATATTCAACTTCAGAAATATTCAGTTGTTCCTATATATTACAGTAACACATTTCACAACTGTCATAATACAACCTTGTGATCATTATCATTGGAAATCTTCGCCCAGTTATGAGTAGTCGGATTATGTACATTCTAACGAGGTTAACAACCGACATTTGAATTATGTGCCGAATTGGGACGTCGATTTTACTTTTTCGGGGAGTACATCTCTATATGATAAACTGGTGACATGACTTTTCGACTCGACGTTGATATGAAATTGAATCAACGTATTCGACTGCCAAATGACGTATCTAGCTTCTGTAATATCAGCACCGCGTCATTCTTATTTCAGCTTTGAAAAACGATCAGCACTTCAACTCGGAGGCCGACGAGACGAGTCACCTGATCGACAACCCAGTCAGCTCTAAAACAGTATTCCTGCCGTTCAGAGAAACAGGACACTACAAGCCGTCCACGACCAACGAGTCCTTGGTTCGAACCCGTAACGAAACAATGACGCGTAGTAGCTAACCGGGCCATCAAATATGCATTTTTCGGTCATTTTCGTATAAACCGATAAACTGCGCTCGACTGAACTAAAACTGAATTAAAACTAGAATATATCAAAAGATTTGTGGTTAGTTAATGTGTTGTTAATGTTGTTTTCGTTGGAAATAAAAAGATTGTTATCCAAAAAAGCAAACAGAAGTTTGTTCAATATTTTTTCGTACGAAAAAGCAATCGTTGTAAATCATTACCAGTCAATAAAGGTTAAGAAGATTGGGTCATTTTCCGAGAAGCATTTATTTAGCCAAACGATTAGGTTTAATGATGAAAAATACACTTGCTCCGACCGGTATGATTGAACCGATTTGGTTTGGTTTGCAGATGTGACTACAGATACTATTTGAGAGTAGCTTCTACTATTTTAAAGAGCTTCTCCAAAAATATTAAAGAAACTTCCAAAATCTGGTTCAATTTGTCTTCAAATAAACTATTTTCGAATTCAAACAAGGTAGGTTTTTTTCTATTTCCAGGCTCGAATAAAACTCCTATTTGAGAGTAGTTTGTATTTTCAACTACTCAAAATAAGAATAAATTCTAGTTCATTTTCAATTAAACTACGGTACTTTTTTAATGTCAATTAGTTATTCTCATTTTATGTGAAAACTACTAAGAGTAGAAATAGCAGGTGGTCTGATCTGGTATATTTCTTGAGTGGGATAAACAGTAACTACTGCGGTAAAGTCGCCTTGACATGTTTACTTTACATAGTCTTTGCTTGAATTCAATTTCATTTCAAACGAACATTAAATCGATTCGAGAAATTTGAATCGTAACGTTTTGGATTAAGGAAACGTTTCAATGAATCGGATTCGTACGTCAGTAATTAAATACTGAACACAGATGTAACTTTATATTGTTTATTTACTGGATGTCGTCAATCCTAGTCGTCTTTTATTGCGTTCACGAATAGATTTCATATCGATAGTTAGTATTGTATAAAGAAGCGGATTCAGAGACGAGTTGATCGGTAAAAATAGAACGGCCAGCCAAGCGGCCACCTGGTTCGGTATCTCGACCGAAAATACTGCGCAAAACTGAACGATTATTATCGGTAGCCAGCAAAATAGATTACAAAGATTGATTACTAAACTCCTTCGAGCTAAAACCAGTTCGGTAGAATCGGCTCTACCCGAGCCCGTCCAACTTCCAGATACGAGTCTATACATCTGAGCGTACGTCGTCATTATCGTAGCCAATATGGCCGCATTAAATAAGGCAAAAATAGTGAATGAATAGTGCCAGCCATTGACGTCGATCGTCAGTAAATTCATAGGAAAACAAACTCCGGATGTACCGTAAAATTGTCTCCGAAGTAAGACGATGATGACAGCGGTAGAATAGAAACTGTGCTTATAACGAGCAAACACCGATAACGTATTTCGGAGTTATAATCGGGCTTCTAGAAAACGGGTTGACGATATTTGAATATCTCTGACGCGCTAGAAATAAAAGAAGAGTCAAGGAATCTTCGTACGAAACGGTGACAATAACCCCGGAGAGACGGCATAATTAACTATCCGTCCAGGTTTCAGAATTCAGATGATAAACACATTTGAAGACGTGGTCAGCTCCTGTGATCAAAAACAAATAGACCGAAAAATCACAGAAAATCACAACCGGCAATATTTATGATGAGGATGTCTGAAGATTTGTTACGTGTTCCCGAGGATTCCATCTGCAAAGCTTGGACGCGAAATATAATAACGATACTGTTAGTGAGAAAACTGAAAGATTCAGTCATCCAGATGATGGCTCTCAGTACAGTGTTACCCATCAGGTCAAAAATTGATCAGCTTCGGGAAGACATCGGTCAACATTCGGTGCCATGCAGCAAAATTTGTAAGCATCCGAAGCGAGGTATTTCAATGATGTAAGATCGCCAAGAACGTTTCTTTTTACAAATATTACTTCGGAATTGTAGACGAGGTCAAGAATTTCGAGTCCAACTAATCCAGAAAAAGCATAGCTGGAAATATAATGGAATCTGTTATTGCTGTTATCTAACGACTGTAATGCGGATAAACCTTTAGATACATTTTCGCCAAGAACCGATATAGAAAGTCGAGTGAAGATCGAGAACAGTGAGTGATGTCAGACCTCGGAAACTACAACCGTCTTCTAAATGTTGCAGCGGATTTCCCATAAGAAATAGTTCTTTTAAACCGATCAAACCTGCGAATGTATTAGCAGATAATGATGTAATATTTGTGTGAGTCAGGTCTAATGTATATAGATTGTTTAGATTAGAAAACGCGTTGGGCACGATGTAAAAACAAATTGTTACACGAAATATCGAGAAAACGAAGGTAAATGAAAGAGTTGAACGTCGACTCGTTAAATACGACTCGATTATTTGACAAAATCAAAACCCAGTTGATTCTGTAAAATGACCAGTAATATCTGATAAAAGAGCACTTGCATAATCGATGAAATGACCCCGGCAATTACAACGACCAGGACACGTGACCTTACAGTATGACTCGTCATCTGAGTTATGTTTACAATTTACGACACCGTCGCAAACTTCAGATTGCGGAATACATGGATTTTCCTGGCCATATTTAAACATTCCCGGACACGACCAAGTCTCGTAGTTTCGTTCATCTTCTGAATTAGGACAATCGGATCGACCGTCACAAACGTGCCTGATTGGTATACAGGAACATGCCGGACATTTAACATAACCAGCCGCGCATTCGAAGTCATTACACGAGAGTATATGTTCAAGATTTCTACATACCGGGAAACCATTCGGTATGCTTTCTAAAATACACCTTTCGTGTCGGGAATAACAGTGAGGAGAATTGAGCGAACATCTTTGTTTATCCGATTCCTTACACAGATCTGTGAAATGCGACGTACCGTGATTGTCATAATTACAGTAAACCTCGGGATTCACTGTCATATTAGTGACCAATTTATCTTCTTCGAGACTTCCACTACAATCTATCATGAAGACTTTTAGGACATATATTATTGGGCTTTCATGAATTATACCGACAAAGCTTCCGGAACATATTAGTAGGGTTCAGTTATCAGCGGTTAAACAATATCAACAAGTATTGCACGGAAGCTGGAGTTCATGGCCAGTATTGCAGTACCAGACAACCTGCGTGGATATGTACATACATGAACATAAATAGAAATTATATAAATAAACAAGTCTGGAAGTGACGTATGTGTCTACGTAGACCTAATCGTAAACCTAATATGGTGCGGCCATGGACTCTGTTGAGTGCAAAAAATATATTTATAGAAAATTGTGACGTGTGCAGATACGTCATCGCCCATACATGGATGGGAGGAATGTTGTAACGTATGAATACGTCAAAAGCCATGAATTCCAAGCTATGTGTGGAAGAGGACCTTCACACGCTACAAAAGAGAAAGTTACATAAATAGGGATGTTTTAGTTAGCACGACAGTTCCGGGGAATGATCTTGTATACATCTGGTAAGAGAAAATAAACGAAAGATAACTTTAGAAATTGTTAAGTTATATCTGGGAGCTGTGTAAGTCAAGACCAAGGACTGAGATCCGACCTAAGAGAGTGTCCCTCGCAACATCGTCGAGAGGAATTATTACCACAACGCTAGTTGGAGAACCCAACCCGGATCCATAACACTGGTAGATATACGCGACCATAACATAGGTGGAGAATCCATACCACAACAGTACCCCTCCTCGATCATCGCCATTCGTACCTCCACACTCATCCAGACCAGCCGGTAATAAATGCACAATACATATATCTAAATTCACGAGTGGTCATTTCTATATTTTACGGACAATGATTTTACGGACAACACATATCTGAGCTAGTTACCCATGTATCCTATACCTCAAAATATTCTGCGTCTCTATAAAACACTTCGTTTTGTAGCGAGTATGGACCTGTTCGCTATTGACTTTTCAGGGAACCAACACAAACCAAGTAAGACGACGATGACAGCGGTAAAATAGAAACTGTGCTTATAACGAGCCAACAATTGCAGCAAATACCGATAACGTATTTCGGAGTTATAATTAGTCTTCTAGAAAACGGGTTGACGATGTTGAATAAAGTTACATTGTATAACACAATTAAACTGATCGTTTGTGCTGAAATCAGCTTTTTGTCTGTCCGGCGCGCGTCCAATTCTAACCCGTCCAATATAAACACAGCTCTCAATGAGCGTGTCGCGCAACGAAATCGATAAAATCACGAATTTGAAAAAAAAAACAATTTCACGAAACTATAAACAACACTGATAATATTTCGATGGCGCGTGTTCTCACCTCTTCTTTTATCAGTTCTTCGTTCCGAGGTAAGCGTCATCCGAGATAAAGTTCGTAAAATAAATCTGAAAATGATTTTTGTTAGGATTCGGGGTTTACTGTATATCTGAAATGAACAGATTCCGATACAGATTCAATGACCTTCAGTAGAAAATGAGAAAAGTCACGTGAAATGTGTCAAATGCCCACGTGACGCGCGGGTCGCATCGAAGCTGGTTTCAGCCTGTTTAGAATATGCATATTTCGTACCAATTAGCCAATCATCGTCGAGTATGACTAATTATGCGTTCTATCAAAGATGGTAATGTTTTGTGAGCGCGACCTGGTGTTAGCGGCATTATCAAATTTGATTATTGAATTTTCAAATCAAATCAACTGCTATTAGATATTGCTAGTGTCTGATTCATACTATAAGTTGATACATACTTCATGCAGTTCAGAATGGATTGATATCTTCACTAGAGTCACCGCGCAGTTTATAGAGCGGAGATGGATTATGACCAGTGACCCCGATAGTTAGATAATATGAAACATGAAGCTCCATTGTATTCGACAATAATTGTCGTTCGCACAGATTATTACATTTGGGTGTCCGTGTATGTTTACACCTAGAGGTTATCGCGATAGTATATGGTTTGCCAGTCTGGACAGAGGTGCTCAAACTGTCTCTCGTAAAAAGTAGACACCTCTTGTGAACATGTATGGAATGGTGCTTAAACGAATTTAAAATAGACTGCTCTCAAAAACTTAGCGGTTACTGGAAATTAAATGAAATTTGAATTGTCTTCTTGTTCAGGATTTAGTTGGAATGGAATCGCGCTCAAACTAATTACGGGATTTATATAAACTGTGCTAAAAACTGTTAAAACACAAGGAATCAAATTGTCTCAAGGATTATCATTGGATTCATACATTACGTACATACACAGGATTGGATAAACTGTAAGTTAGAAAAACGATAACAGCTGAAATTATGTTTTATAGGTTTAGTTAGTTTTAAGGAACTTACTCGGTGAGTTAGTAAGTTATAGGAGTGCATGAATATTAATACAATCTTAAATCAAATGCGTTAATTAATAAATAGGGTTCTATTTGCGTCACGGTCCTGTGGGTCTCTGGGTCTACAGATAGAAAATGCAGTTTGTTTATTACTTATGCCTAATATCTTTATTTCAGGATCCTGTATTTCATGCTTCTTTTCTTCCAGGGTTTCTCTCTATTTTCAGGTTTTTTTCCTTCTTTTTTCAGAATTTCCGTTTTTTCAAATTTATTGTTTGATAAGACAACGCCTTTTATGTTAATATTTTACTTGAAATAAACATGAAAATTTCAGGGTCATCGCTGAGACAAGACCCAAGAAGACTAGGCCACAGAGTACGTGTCTTCACCCCCAGCACACAACAGAGTGGCCCGATTCAGGTACGGCCTGTATGTTCTACTTCAGTGAGAAGAACAAGACCCCCTAGTCACAGAAGATTGAACCTGAAGTTGAATGATGATGACAGAGTGACTGAAGAATTCCGGTGTGACCTGTATAGCATGTCTCTGTATTTCAGTATCCCCCTCCTTACTCCAAAACCCTAGCCTAAATGGGTAGGCCGAATATATCGGTTTGGTTAGAATATTTAGTTGACAGGTCTTTGAATTAGAATATAATTTCAGCTGTTGTTATCACATTTGTAATTTCGATAGGAACTTTTTAACAGTAAAAGTTGCATTCATTCACAATTGAACTGTATTGGAAATGTTTGACAGTTTGTGAGTTAAGTGTGATTTGAGTAAGATGAAGAGTTGAACAGTTGAACTCTACTTCTTATGAAATACAAATGACATTTACTTACGTACAACTGGTTTCAGGTTCAGACAGCACCCACTACGCCCCATCTCACCCGGCCCGGCCCTATTCCTGTGGTACCTGGGTTTCTGTTTTTTTGGTTGAATTAATTCATTGATATTTCAGCTGATTTTGGGCACACGATGTTTGTTTTGCTGTCACTATATCTCGGGTATATTTTTAAAAGACAGGTTTTTTAATTGATTATTCAATTCACTCGTTTCTTGTTATTTTGAGGTCTCCTCTCAATTTTGTATAATCTCGTAATGGGAGCGGTTGTTTTCTTACCAGTGAACGTCAGTGTTTTATTGCAAACATAGAAATTCATAACATGAAACAGAATTAGATTCAACATTTTATTACAATTATTCTAATGTAGAATATAAATGTTGGATGTAGCTACGAACTTTTCAAGTCATCATTTTGAAGCCATTTCGCGCTGTTTTATTTTTGCCATGGCGACTCTAGGTAGGTCTATGTCTATTGTAATATCGCGGAGCCAGTTCCTCCAATTTCACAACCCTCTCGTTGTCAATAAGATCGAATTAATGAATTAAAAAGTTTTAAAATTCACTGTTGAAGTCGTTATGTGACGATCAACTCAACCAAATGACGACTTCAAATGATTTGAATTAGAAATAGGCCTACAAATTGGGACTCAGAAATAGAGATTACTTCTTCAATGAAAATATGACGACTTATCCAAATGAAATGACTTAACACGAGTTTGAACTATGATTTACTTCACTTCTTTCAAGTTTGAAGAGTTCACATGCTACTCATTGCTTCCTCGTAAGATGGCGGATGATCATAGGTTATAGGATAGATATTCCCCCCCGCTAGGAGGTGCTGTTGGTAAGACACGGTACTAGGGGGTTAATGATCCGTTGTGAGGTCCAGTGAATCTGAGCGCTAATTCTCTCCTCATAAACACGTGATCCGCCACGGGAACGTTGTTCGTAAGCGTTGCGCATGCGTGTGGCGTTCTTCCGTTCGACACACGAAATAATTTGATAATTATCAACAAAAAACAACAGCCGAGAATTAGAAAGTGCGAGATTAATTTCAGTTTCTCCTGCGTTGAGTTTATAATATAAAGAAGATGATGATTTAAAGTAAAATGTGTCAAATGTCATTGTCTATTGTTCTCGTACAATAAGAAACAAATGTCTACGTTACGCGCGCGCGGGTCACATCAAAACCGCCATCATCCAGTTTCACTATCGATTATGCTAATGTTGTACTATTTTATCCAATCGCCGATAAGTATGACCGATTATGCATCCAATCACTGATAATTAGTGGGTTTCAATCTTACTATCGATACTGCACTGTCCGATATCATTATATAAAATCTTTGAGTCAAAGATTTGACAGTTTGAAGTAATTTGTTGTGATAATATCCACACGTGATCTCCCATGCGTTAGTATCGACAGGAATAGCAGCTCGTTTATCTAATGACATCAGACATACGCAATCAGCTACCTGTTTAGCAACACTAATCTGACAGCTAAGCTCTAAAATAGATATTGAAAAATGGGTATCAAAATAATCGACTATAAAGTTTTATAAATCAATATGTTTGTGTTTTTTTTTTATTAACTAAAATATTGTCTGAACCTATTGGAGTATTAACATGTTCATGCAAGCTGTTACCTTCCTGGCAGGTATGACCAGTCAAGGGTATCGCAAACAAGCGAACTTGTCATTTCTTGAGATCGACAATCTGTCGTTCTGAGTAATTATTTATAATTTATAACAATGTGTAATTAACAAGTTTGTACCAACAATTAGCAGGTTTGGCATTGGTTACCACCAACAAGGGTGATCCAAACCTTAGTTACCGTGGGCAAAGTCACGGAACAGACCAATCAGGGTTATGGTATTTTTGAGGTATAAATAGTGGACGAAGGGCAGCTGAGGTCACTTTATGATGAACCTCGCTTTAAGGAATAAATCTGTGTATATTTTAATCGTCTGCTCTTCGTCAAATTACAGGTATGTGTAATAAGTTTTATAATATTTTATTAAGTCATATTCTATGGAAATATTGACTAGGCCTAGGATGTACTTTATTTAATAATATTACTTATTAAGTATGGCCGAATACATGGTGTTTTAATATAATAGTTGAAATAATATTAATCAATTATACTAGAGCAATAGTATGTGTTTAAATAGGTTAGATGTTCTTGAGCAGTTATGTTCTATTTTAATTAACTTGGCCGCCATTTTTGGCAAGTAATCAATGAGAATTACGGCCAGAATATGCTCGATATCAGAGAACATTAGTTTCGTATTTAAGTATTATGAAATAAGTCGACAGTATACTAATCATTAAGATAAACACGTTTTATATTTAATCTGTATCATTTATACTCATATATCATCACATATCTATTAATGTCACTTTATGATGAACCTCGCTTTAAGGAATAAATCTGTGTATATTTTAATCGTCTGCTCTTCGTCAAATTACAGGGTCTTGCGTTTGTAGTTGTCTTAGCTAGAACTACCGAAAGTTACTGAGGAATACATCTATCCAAACTTTCTATTATTAAACCTGTACACTATTGAGAATCTTAAACATGAAATTTTAGAGAATATTTCAAAACTGATTTAAAAACTTTATTTCATGCTTGCGTTCGAGAACTAGGTGGTAAGTTAGAACGACAATGAGTTGAATTCCGGAGCAGTTGGAGCAATGAATCGTTGTCCCATGAGTTGGAGTGAGGAAATTTGTTTACATTATGTCATACGAGACACACGGTTCCGTGTCAAGCAATGACGTGGGTACATGATTACCAGAGGTAATAGGGCAATAAGCTACGTGGCGAGCTAATTGGAGATTTGATATGTCGGTCTAATAATTCTATCAGATTTTGCCATCGTCAATGGTCCAGTCCAAGAAGTAAAGAAGACGGGATAGGAAATTGACTGCAGAATACGAGTGGTTTTGTGACTCGATGCTTTGAAACTAATGGAAGAATAAGACTACTACTATAGTCAGCAGGTGAAAGTCACAGTTGAGGGGTAATATATGTCGGTATAAGTTTTTAGTTTTTTTCAGTCACTAGATTTCCTTTCAATGAAAACAGTGCTTTTAATTGAACTTGAAATCGACGCCGCGAAGCGCAATAGATTACGAAATTACTAGACGCCACGATCATTCTGACTATATTTTGAATTTGGTTCAACATTGTTGATATTGAACCTTTTGAAATTTTCCCATTTAGAGTTGAAATAAGATTCATTACTGCTGCTCTTAGACTAAATGCCTTCTTCAGTAAGTAGAAACATGAAATAAAAACTAACGCCAGAGTTAGACTACGGTCGCTGCTGCTGCAGCTAGAATTTTGATTATTTGTAGACATGCTTTTTCTTGCTTCACCAGCGCTTCGTAACGTTAAGATCAATCTGATAGTAATTAGAATCACTATCGCTGTCGGGATGATAGTAAATATTGGAGCCCGGACAAATACACCGTATAATTTCAGATATTTATTTTTACCAAATGGCGTCAACTTCTGAGTCCATCGCTCGTGCCCAGTGCACGGGTTAATGGACCTACGAGCATAATATTTGAAATAATTTCTCGACTCATCAACAAAGGTAACTGCCACCACGAAAATGATGTAGGCATAACTTCTCGTAAATGTGATGATTCTTACAGCTTTCAGGGGCCAACAAACTACGATGTATCTGTCAATAGCTATTAGTAGAGTAATTAGATCACTGATACACGAAAACAAAAGTCGAATGTGTTGAGTGTATGAATACATGCGCTTCATAACTTGGTTGATTTCGGCTGTCATATCCAGTATGAGTGTGTGATTGTAGAGCCGATATTGAAAGTCAAATACAATATAAGACAAACAAATAGACGTATCCGCAATAGCCAAACATCTCATATAAAATATACTGGTGTTGTTAGAACGTTCTTTGCTGAGAATTATAAAAGACAGTAAATTTGCTCCGAAGCCAAAGATGGCAATGCTGACTATAACATACGTCGTGATCTGTAGATACAGATTCTCGTGAAACGGTTTGTAATCAGCGTGATGAATATATTTACACCGCGAATGCGGTTTAAACCTTGCCTTCTCAGTGGTGGTCGTCAGGTCTGATCCATTGAGAATCTCGGCGCCAACAACCGATACATTTTCGAAAGCCATCATTTCAGTTCGCACACAACGCACGGTCGCTAGTTGGTAATAACAGCGAGACAATTAGTGTCCACTCTTACATCCATAGTTTAAAATGATTTCACACCATCTACACACCACGCTGCAGAAACGCAAATGTGCGCCAATACCGATTACTTGATATTGAAATATATGTACTTCAGTTATTGACGTCGAACAAAATATCATATTTCTCGGATATCGTTTTGCCCAAGAACAGCTTAGATAACCAATTACGCGGTTGAAATCAGAGCATAATTGGGGGAAATAGAATACGAATCGATCGATTATTTTTTTTGTTGAAAATCGTAAGCATCGCGCGGTATGCTATATACGTACTATAAACACAGTTAGAATATTATGGCATTAGATCGTGTGAAAGTTTACACGAAAATTCAAGATTCATTTTGAGTCGTTGCAGTTAACAATAAACGCGTAATAGTTTATTACTTAAATATAATTACCACCAGGGGACAGTAAAGTAAAATAAACCTTCTTAAACCAGCAATGGCTGAAGACCCGTTATCGCTGCTTTATAGCTTTACCTTAAGGGATAAAGGGAGCTTGAATTTGCAATACCTCGCATAAAGCCGCGATCACAGGAGCATTTTCGGCCCGTGCCAAATTTGGCCCGGAACAACTGTTCCCACGGGTGCCAAATGGGCCCGAGCCTTTTAGCCCGGGCCGAATTTGACCCGACCAAAAACTTCGGACAAAGTCCGAGGCAAATTTTTGCACCAGCCAAATGATTGCGTTTTAATTGCAACTGGCACCGGAAATGATCCACTTCGCTTTGTTTGAGCATTGTTTAGTATCGAGTGAATGGTTTGCGTGTGAACGCGCTCTCTAATTAGGCACGGGCCAAATTTGGCCCGAGCCTGATCCGTGCCAATTTGGCCCGGGTCAAATCGTGTCTATGTGATCACAGCTTAAGTCTCAATAACATGAGGAGATATTGATAAAATGTGTCAGCTTCGATTTAGTATTAAATGCAAATACAATACAACAGTAGCCTACTAGCGATTCCATTAAGAACCAATCAATAAACGCGACGCTATAGTCTGTGCTGAATTGTTGGACAAATCATTGGCTGAATGATTGTCTAGGAATTGCATGATCGACTGGCCGTTTGGAGTCATGTTGCTGGAGTCGTCGTGTTATGATTTAAGCACAAGTGCCTAGCCGAAGAATTATCCATATAAATCTTGCGCGTACTAGAAATTAGTTAGAACTGATTTGAAGATCGAAAGATTTATGGTTGCCAAATTAGATAAATAGAATAAGATAAAAACAACACCACGCTGACCTCCCATAATGACGTCACCTGTAACTGAGATTACCGTCAAATTGAGGTGGAATTGCTATAGTTAACAGTGTGCACGTAGTATGAATCTTAAATGGATATTTGGTATTTCTCGATCAAACTCGATCAAATTCGTTATGTTTTGTTTACTGAATGTTTTTCATCAAGCACTATAGTAAGTTGAAACGTGAATTCGAAAGAAAGGAAAATTAATTCGTATTTGTGTATGTGTGTGTTGTGAGAGGAAAATAAGCAATAAAAAAAACCATCGATTTGTCGAAGATGAATTTTGAGTGCGCGTAGTCATTTATGGAGCTGTAGGTATATAATTTACAGAATATCACAATGCGCAGTATACGGTGAATACCGGTTCTATCTGTTTAAACATAGAACTATAAGCGAAATGGTATATAGTGAATAAATCCTTGAAATCAATAGTTATTTTTGACTGAATTTCTACAGCGGATTTTCAGACAGAAATACTCACGAATTTCTCGTCCCAGTAAAAGATATATGTAAAAATTTACTACATAGTTACAAACATGAAACTGAGTGCAAATGTCCAATAGGAAATCTCTCTGTTCCGGCGAGACTGGTAATAACGACGTTATAGTAGTTGGAAGCGTAAATATTGCAAAAAATTTACATGTGAGTTCGTGCTTGTTTCGTGCGGATTACATACACTACACGCGTATCCCTGGGCTAGAGGTAAAACTTGATGTGGTAGTACTCTGACGACATTTTCGTTTCAATTGAAAACTTGGATAACAATTTTAGATCTTAAAAAAATAAAACCCGGAAGTAAAACGGTAGACGATACCGCGGGTTCACGTGAACACCTGCTGATCTCTGCGACTTAGCCAATCTTAGTGGAGTCTTTGATTTCTGATTGCCTTTTTAAAACAGATATTTTGTGATCAGATTTTCGCGAAGAAAGCTGATATAATTTTTAACGAGGCCCTCTTTCAAAATTCAGCTTCATAGAGTTTCGAGAATGGATAATTTCTTAATGAAGGATTTGTATGAATATATGCTCAGTTGCACAGACAAGGAGCCTTTGCTCTGGAAACCATGCCACCCTTACAAAAATGGTACACGTGTAATTGTAAATGAAAATACTCGTGTATTTCAAGTACACGTGTAAAATTTGCCCAATTTTACACGTGTACTTTATCCCAATTACACGTGTACTTCATCCAAATTACACGTGTATTACACGTGTACTTCATCCAAATTACACGTGTACTTCATCCTAATTACACGTGTACTTCATCCAAATTACACGTGTATTACACGTGTACTTCATCCTTATTACACGTGTTTTTCATCTTGTATTACACGTGTACTTTATCCTAATTACACGTGTATTTCATCCAATATTACACGTGTCTTACACGTGTACTTCATGCTAAATACATGTGTCTTCAATTGCCATTTTTTGTTGAATTCAAATCAAACCACCATGTGAGGAAATCTCCTTAATCCATGTGCTGTTTAGAATGAACGTACTCAAGAGATTCACATTTTCCATACTAACTGATTTATTCATCTTCATAAATTTTATAAATCTTTGAGTTATGGCATGTCTTATGTTGGCCTCTTTCGCACCCTTCTCCTTTCGACATTGTTCTGAAATGATAACCATTTGAAAAAATTAAGCAAAAGTATACAATGATTTCTTTACCCGGATAAATAATTCAAATTCAGCTGCTTGGGATGATGATTGAATTCTGTAGCTTTTTCTAAGAGTCTTCTGCATATAACAGTTAACAGTTTTTGCACTCTTCAATGACTTGATTTTAAGCCATATGGTGAAATGCTTGACAATCTGGAAATTTCAATGTTCAACGCCACCTGATGAAAAACAAGGGGTCTAGGGACACCATGCCCATATGGTTTCGAATGCTAACCAATCAACATAATAAAATAGAAACAGGACATTGAAACTCCTAATGCGTGCGTAATAAATGAATGACCCTTATATAATTCAATATTCAACCCCCCTGGTGGTGAGAACAAAAACCTGGGTAACCCCAATTCCACATGAGATGAATACTACAACAGTGGTAACAATTATCAAATATCAAGACTATAAGTCAAAACCTGTTGATATTTTCCTTCAAAAACCTTTTTCTTTCTATGAATAAGAACTGATGACACTAAGATGGCTGCCAAATGTGTCACGCTTGACTGATCGAAAAATCTGTCTCGTATGTTTTAGATTGTTAAGAATGTACACCCATTACAAATTTCAAAGAAAAATTGCAAACCATTAGGCAGCTACAAGGCAAAAATGACCTTTTTGGGTACAAAAAGGTCACATGATGGCCATCTTGTGTCAAGATTGAAGCATCTTCATAAGTGATGATTTTGGGGAATGAAAATGGCCAATGCAGTTGGCCAATGCAGCCATCTTGATTCGGACCAGTTTTGGGCTGGAGACATGGCTAGGATAGATATATGTATAACTTAAATATCAAAAGTATTAAAACTTCCCAAAATACTGGATTCCAACAACAGATGAACAAAGGGTGAATGCAATAGCCCGCTTGGACTAAAGTCTCAAATGGACTAAAGCTGGGGACACATAAGGCAATTTCGTCGAGCACTTATGTTGTGCAATGAAATCGTCGGTAAAATCACCTAGTTTGTCAGGGTCTGCGCCGACTGAATCGCCCGAATCCAACACGTCCTTCGACTGAATCACCCAACGCATCAGGACACGGTGATTGTTCGCCTCGAGCCATATTAAACGTTAAACCCTCCCCTTTTCTGACCAAGTGCCCTTTTGAATCACAGGAGAAAAAATCCACCCTATGATCAAAGTGCACAAACCCCAAACTACCGTTTCACACCGGGAGACCTGTATTGACTAGGGCCCTTTTCATAAGAGCTGAACCCTCGTTCTTCCAGCTTGGATTCGCCCCTGTAAATCAACAACAAATGAACGCTAGCCATTATATATTGAATTCATGTACTTACGTATTATTTAGCTGACCCGGTTTGGGTCCAACTTTTTTCCTCATGGAAGACTTTCATTGCATCGCATCCAGTCCAATGCCTTGACAATTAGTTCTTCTTTTAAATGAGTGGACGACAGCATGCATGCACCCAACAGTATTAGGTTTTCCGACTAATCAGCGTATGGCAGCAGCTGTTGTATCATCCAATAGTGAGTAGGCATCCTTAAATGAGAAGAATTAACAATGCTCACGCTGTAATCTACACTAAAACCATTTTGACGCTCATATAATCTATTATGTAAATACCTGATTTTCATCACACTGTCATTGTTGAGAAATCAGTGGAGAATTGAAGGCTCTCTCGCACTAACATCGTTTTCCAACAATCCCCTGGTGGACACATTTTTAAGCCAAAAAATGGGAATTCCAATTTTATAGTGTCGGTCATTGGATCAATTCTTATTGGTGTAGACCCTATAAAGTTTGAAAAAAAATGGTCAAGAATTGATTGCACTAACGTCGTTTTTGTCCCCAATCGAAACTCCGACAGCGAAACTCCTAATTTCATGTCCAGCATACAAATTTAATGGCGATGATGGGCGCACAACAAAATCAAAATGACCCTGCGGTTTTTAGATTGGACCGATGAATAAACACCAAAGACACTCCATTTTTATCCCTCACGATTGGAATGATCACTCACAATTTTTTCACTGGGCATTCAATCATTTAAGGCCTCCTAATAACTATAACTAATTCAAATTCAATTCAATACTTTTAGGCCTACAATATTTACTTAGTCATGTTAGTTTTCATTCCAATAAACATATTCTTTTAGTGACCTTGTGGTGGCCTGAAGCCCAACACAATAAACCTTTACTTTACTACATGTACATAACAATAATCATACCTGAACAATCCACAACGCGTCCTTTAAACGCGGGATAATAAATGGCCTTCGACTTTTTCTGTTCCACTTCCATTGGAATCCACTCTAAATGAATCTAATCATTCAATGATCCACTATGTGTTTCACCTCAAACAAAGAAGCAGTGTCACTTTTGGTCCAGTTGTCAATGATCCCCTATTATAGACGGACGCCGGGCGCCGAAGGCGCCCGGAGGACGTCCCTTTGGTAAACGCGTATATGTGGTTACTACGAAGTGTCTTCTTAACCGATTCTGACTAGCTGACAAAGTCAGAAAAAAATGACGTCACTTGACGTCCGGTTTGAAGTTCATGGGGAAATCGGAAGTAGAATTACGTCACGCTAAAATCCGGCAGCGAAATAACTAAAATAAGGCAATTTATGGATCGGGTTATTTCAGAATTTATTTATTTCATGAAATTTCGAACAAGATTGGGTCGATGAATAGTTTAACAATGAACCGCGTTGATCGAACGAGTTCGAAAATAGCTGAAATTCCCGAAGCAACGGGGAGCGAATTCATAATAAACAAACCACGCGCCGGGGCCCGGTCCAGCCATCGCAGGTTCGAATCCCGGAGAATTACGCTCTCGCACGCGCATGCGACAGTCAACCCCAGCCGCAGCGCTGAAATATGTGATCATTTATCAAGTTTAATGACCCTAAAACTGCGATGAGTCGCGTTGTCGTACGATTTGCTTAAAATTTCAAGGCGGCACGGTCTCGCTCCGCGGAGCAGCGACATCGCGGTCGGCAAAAACATTAGTCTCCGCCCCTTCTTTCACCAAATAAGGAATTCGGTACCGCTGGCCACGTGCACTATTAATTTTGAGCCTTAGATTCCCGGTACTCGACATACCCCCGAGAATAAGAAACAAATAAATATTTTTTGCGAGAGAAATCAATTTTTGTATTGACATTTAAATTTTACTGCTGATAATTTATTCGATTTTTTTTTTCTGGCAGAAAAAAATTATGCGATCGAAGTGTTTCAACGTGTCTTTCATTTTTTCTCGTCTTCCTTTACTTTTCAAATGGAGCTCATTTCTAAATTAACACCAGCTCAAATTCTTCAATCTTGCAAACCGTCTCAGTTTCACCATAATGTCGGTTTTAACATTTCGGGTTTTACAAAGTGGTTCATAAACCATTGAAAAATTCCTGATACAAATCGAAATAGTAATCTTTTTAGCAGTAGTAAACCGACCTGTCCCGGGTAGCCAAACACCAGTTTATATTTAGTTAAGAAATGGGTCAAGTTATTTTCATAGAAAATTTAATTTCATTTGATCTACAGATGAAATGAACAGGTTCGTCATAATTTTCCTAATCAAAATATAAGCCAAAATTTTTAATAACCAGAAATTAATCGAACCTTAAAGTTGAAGTTTCATCTTCTTTCCCCCACCACTTAACTACATGGCATCAGTTTTCATTTTTCCAAGCTTAACAATAAGAATTGATTTAATTTCTTCAATAATTTAATGCTCGGGGCCCAAATCTACAGAACAATTTCAACATCGAAATAAAATTGATAGACTTTAAGAGTTAGTAAGAGTTTCTTTCCAGTTTCATTGACAACAATTAATTTTCTCGGTGTTCCTTTAGTCACTGACACTATTTTGAGTGTTTTTGTTACACTCCATACGTGAACGAGGTTGTTTTCGAATTGTTATGATTTCTTAATCTTAGTCGTGAAAATTAAATCAAGCTGCGGTGACGAAGCGTCCGTCACTTAGATTTCATCTATTACATATTACATTGTCATCCATTAATGCGTTTTGCAATCATTATGAGAATAGAATAGATCGTGAATAGATCACGAATAGATCGTGAAAGCCTGTGAAAATGGCGTGAAAACGTGTTGCTTAACAATGGCAATATGGCTGCCACCACGCAGGGGTGCTTGGGAGTTTAATTGAAATAAATTATTTAATTATTAATAAGTTTTACATCTGCATTTTAGTTCTTTTAGAATTTAAGAATAACCGTGATTAGTGATATTTAATTAGTAAAAATAACTTATACTAAGTTATTATGAAGCTAAGGCGAAATCAATTAAGTAAGTTATAAAAATAGACAAAACGGTGCATGAATAAGGCCTGTTACTATTTAATTCAACATCTAGATGAGATTATTTTGTCTAGGTTGTTTTTCTGTTCATTGAAAACCATTTAATCGGAGCTCGTCAGTTCGTCAGTGAGGTTTTCATTTTAGTAGTGTTCCAAAATGGAAGACAAATAACATCAAGATGCACTTTTTAGTGGAAAAATTACCCGTAAATATCGATGTATACCAACCGAATTCGTCTTTTGCAAGCATGGAGTTTGAAAAAGAAATTGCAAGTAGAAGGCCAGTTAAAATACGCGAGTAGGCCTACATGTTAAACATTTGGAGGTAAGATCATTTTAAATCTAAGCAAATCAAATTGACCTTATTGGTTCTTATCAATTCAATGTTAAACAAGTATATTATTGGTTTGACAGTTCAATAAAGTTGACAGGACAAACAAGAGACATGGAGAATTATGCAATTGCATAGGCCAATTGTTTAGTTTAATGTTAATGTTGTTAGTTTTTACAAGCGGGCTCAGTTCTAATTGAGGGGATGGCCTCTGTCTGTCTCAGTGTCTGTATATTGGACGATCGCATTGTACCACATACTTTTTATGTGTATAACATACAAAATATGGTGTATACATATATAATGGATAATGTATGATAGGCAATGCTATGTATTTCGTATATAAGCCCTTACAGACAAAAAATCCAGGGCAACAAATACATGTGTTTCATTCATACAGGATCCAATCTAGTCAATACAGGACAAACAACGTGACTTTTCTGACACGGCATCCTGGAAAAAACTACTAAATGAGGATCAAACAATTATAAAGACAGGAGATTCCTTCAATTCTCCGAACATTACATGCAAAATCTTACTTTTTATGAAATCTCATGTGAAGCTAAATGATGTAATTACAAATTTTATTGCAGTTCACAAAAGTGACCAATTATGAGAAACAAGGTACATGTATAATTTAGCCTAGTACATGCATCCAGATTGCACATGTATTTCAGAAGCCACACATGAATTTACACGTGTTTTTAAAATACACGTCCTAAGTTACACGTGTATTTCAAAATACACATCTTCAGTACACGTGTAATTTAAAATACAAAATATGGTGTATAACATACAAAATATGGTATATACATATATAATGGATAATGTATGATAGACAATGCTATGTATTTCGTATATAAGCCCTTACAGACAAAAAATCCAGGTCCGATCTGGTACGTTATGCATGAGGTTTACTGTTCATCGCAACAATAGGCTACGAAATCGCTAGCTGGAAATCAACCTACGTATAGGCCTACTGTAGCCTTAAGTTCTATATGCTTGATAATAATTTATTCTCAAATTACTTCTTGTTTTGTAGATGGTAATATGTTGCTAAATGATGGACATTTCGATTTTTCAAGAAGTTGATTTTGAGAATCTGGAAGATTTAAGAATTGAAAATGGCCACAATCCACCAATAATGCAGACAATGGTTGTGACGACGTAAGTTAGTAATACAGTGCCTTATGACTAAAGTGAATGCAATCTTAATTGCCAATCTACTCATCCGATATGAACTTGACCAATCACCACAATGTTTAATCTGTTTTGCAGCCACAGCTCATTGATGGAAATAGATGATCCTCTCCACACAAATGCTGAGGTGACTCTTCGTGGGGCTGTTACTACTATTATGACGTTCTCCCCAGGTGTTCTCCCTCGAAGCTGGATCCACATAAACTATTTTGACTGGATTGTTGGATCGGTTGAATTTACTGTTACTGAGAAGCGGTTCTACGCAGTTCTAAATGCCTATTTTGAAAAGATTTTCTCTATGTGCGGAGGTGAACAAATATTACTGCGCTGTATATAAGACATTAGGCTCAAGTCCATTATAGCATTAAAAAGTTCCAGCAGGGACTTATCACATTGGACTGGTATTTGGAATTAATCCGCCAATATTGGACTGATTGAATCTTACGACATTACGCCATAGGGACGTTCGAACATACCGACATACAGACAAACCGACGAACCGACATACCGACAAACCGACGAACCGACAAACCGACGAACCGACAAACCGACATACCGACAAACCGACATACCGACAAACCGACGAACCGACAAACCGACATACCGACAAACCGACATACCGACAAACCGACATACCGGCAAACCGACATACCGGCAAACCGACGAACCGACAAATCCTTGCGTGGATTACCCTGATATAAAGTGGCTGGGATCGAGGGGCTGCGTGTATGCGTGGATTACCCTTATGTTAAGTGGCTGGGATCGAGGGGCTGGGTATGTAACCTTGTATAAATTGGCTGGGATCGAGGGGCTGTTTGGTGCATGAATTACCCTTATATAAAGTGGCTGGGATCGAGGGGCTGGGTATATGCGTGGATTACCCGCCGATTACCCTCATATAAAGTGGCTAGGATCGAGGGGCTGGGTATATGCGTGGATTACCCGCCGATTTCCCTCATATAAAGTGGCTAGGATCGAGGGGCTGCGTGGTTGCGTGGATTACCCTTATATAAAGTGGCTGGGATCGAGAGGCTGCGTGGTTGCGTGGATTACCCTTATATAATGTGGCGATCGAGGGGCTGCGTGGTTCTGTGGATTACCCTTATATAATGTGGCTAGGATCGAGGGACAGGGTTTTTCCGTGGATTACCCGTGGCTGGATCGAGGGAATACGAGTATGTCGGTTTGTCGGTTCGTCGGTTCGTCGGTTTGTCGGTTTGTCGGTATGTCGGTTTGTCGGTTTGTCTTGAAAAGTACGTAGCCGAATTACTCCTTTTCTAAAAATGTATCTTTGAGCGGGGAACTATTCCACGCTATACTGGACTTGAACCAGACATTATTCAAAAAACTGCAGGTATGATACAAATGTTCATTATGTGATATACAGTATGATAAGGCAACATTAGAGGAAAAAGGACATTTTTTGTGTACATGCCCATTAATGAACAACTGAAAAGACTCCTCGGCTAAGAAGAGCTAGCTAGAAAAATTAATGAATGGGCCTACAAGGAAAGCAGAACACTTGGAGCTGGTGACAGCAATATATTCAACATTTTTCATAAATAACATTGTAATTCGAGGCTTGGGCAGTCCCCTAAGCCTCTAGTTATCTTGATAATAAATGAAATATCCAAAATTTTTTGTTCAGATCATGATTTTTGTGAAACAGTTTTTGGATTTATTCAGGGGGCAACAAAGACATGTGTTTCATTCATACAGGATCCAATCTAGTCAATACAGGAGAAACAACATGACTTTTTTGACACGGCATCCTGGAAAAAAACTACTAAATGAGGATCAAACAATTATAAAGACAGGAGATTCCTTCAATTCTCCGAACATTACATGCAAAATCTTACTTTTTATGAAATCATGTGAAGCTAAATGATGTAATTACAAATTTTATTGCAGTTCACAAAATTGACCAATTATGAGAAACAAGGTACATGTATAATTTAGCCTAGTACATGCATCCAGATTGCACATGTATTTCAGAAGCCACACATGAATTTACACGTGTTTTTAAAATACACGTCCTAAGTTACACGTGTATTTCAAAATACACATCTTCAGTACACGTGTAATTCAAATTACATGTCCAAACTACACGTGTATTTTAGAAATACACGTGTTTTACACATGTACTTCAAAATACACGTCAAAAGTACACGTGTAATTTCATATTACACGTGTATTACACGTGTATTTAGCTAAATACACGTGTACCATTTTCATAAGGGCATTTAAATTCGCTCCATTTGTATAGTAATAGGCTCAGCCTACAGCTGGCCTTGAAACTGGAAATCATGCACAAAACAAACATTATAACAATATGTGGCTGTATGCGCGGTCTCTGAATTATTATTTCAACTGATTTGTATCTCATGTTTTAATATTTTAAAATGATAAGCTCATCCAGAGCAATAACATTCAATGATAGCTGCATTGATGTACTGTATGATTAGCAGATTTGTCACGCCTCAAACGAGTGTTTTGTAGTAATAACTTTACTAATTAAAACGTCACGGCGCGTATCCTAGAGACCAACGATACGAACTGTTTGATGATTATTATTGAAACCAATCGACAATACAAAAAAGAGGGAAATCAAAATCAAAAATTTATGGTAATTTCCGGGGCGATATCAGATGTGTTTAACGAAATTTCGAAATTAGCCACAACTATTTCATTCTATATAGTTTACTAACATATCTCCTTGTATCTTGATCAACTAATTTATTCGCGTGGGAAGTTTTAGAAATTGCCTGCTGATGAAATAGATTTGTTGGTATACGGCTTACTCATAGGTACAAGTACTTGTCACGATAGCTCGGGGTACAAAATAAAAAATCCGAACCGAAATCCTAGGTATCGGTTATAAAATCAAAATTGTTTATAGGTGGTACCTATGATACTGGGTACCTACAGTCTATATATCAAAAGTCAGAAAATAAAGACCAAAACAGAACGTTCTTTAAAATGTGAATTTGAAATTGTATTTAACACCGATATATAGCTTTGTCTCTGTGTGTTTCAACCACGGGACGAATAATAAAATTAATGAACGTAAGAGCGATATATTTCTCAATCTTCAATGACATCTAATGAACTGTGACCTGATTTCATAAAGTACACATACGCCACAGAAATTGTACTTTTCGTGATTAATAAACCAAATGCTACATTTGTATATGAATAACAACCTGGGATCTGGCTAACCGAAAAAAAAAACATTCTGATTGGTCCAAAATCAGTCATTCAGTTATTTTCTCTTCGATAACGTAGTTCACCCACAACGCGATCAGCGCTATTCATGACAATATCTCTGTTAATAAAAACAAACACGTGCGTGCGTTCAGTGCCGTTATACGCGTAGTGTACGTATCTAAGATTGATAAAATCACCATCATTTTGTCACATTTACACCCACTAACATAGGTATATCATATCATATATGATGGCAGCAACAGTATACAATAGCATGAATTCATTATTACCAAAAAATCTTCCTAAAGGATAGAATGCCCTTTGAAATTTCTATTGAAATGACTGCAAACGTTTGATTACACTTAATTGCCATATCGCAATATTTACATATTATTGAATTATCGTAATTTGTTAACATCAAAGCTTTCAAAGTAAATTAATTATTATATGCATGATTAGAATATTCACAGGTGTCGGAATCTAGACTCATCCTTAAAGATCATTTCATCAGTGGATTGTTTCCATTGATCAACGGCAATCAGATCTGTATTATATAAACGACATTTGACGATGTTTTTTTGTCGTTTGATGACGAACAAATCACATTCACGATTCCAAAGACATTTCAAACCGCAGTTATTCCCGGACGCTGTTGCTGCGACTGGTTCGAGTGGGTTGATTTCAGGCGAAGGCAGATTCTTTGAACCGGTATCAATCAGAAAAACTACAAAATATTCGAAATTAAATTTACAATATACAAACCATAAACCTTGCTAGAATAATCGTAGTTGCTTTTTGTCAGCAAAAATTAAAACAACGGAATTTCTAACTTTTAAATGCGTTTTATTCTTTAATCCGATGGGAATTTTCAAACATTACCAGGATTTACCTGCAAATTAAGCACTAATCAGAGCCTGATATAAATTTTTCCGAAAATGGCCACTTTTCAGAATTCGTCAGACTCGCTACAATCCAGCGATTAAACCGAATATTCGATTAAACAGGTTTAGGGGTTTACATACCTAACTCATCTGCACGTTCACAGTACCAATCCATATAATCATACGCTGACCCATCTCGGAACAAATCCGGCCGAGTGAATCTACTTTCAGGATGAATACAACAGAGTTCAGTTGATCGGTGATAACAGAGTGACATACAGAGAAACTGTGTATGATGCGCGCATTGATACATACACTGTCTCATAGCAGAAGCCTTACTACAAACATATATGTTTCCTACTTGTCTCTTCCCCGCGATAATGTTCCATCGGAGCCTTTCCCGAGGTCCACACGTGTCTAGAAAAGTTATTTGAAAATATTTTTCGAATTCGAAAACAGCCACAAAATCATCGTAAATCATACGACACATGAGAACAAATAAGACCCAAATAACGAAATTTCTGTTGGAATGCTTTTAATTGAAATACTGAAAAAGTAGGAAGTTCTCCGGGCCATGACTTATGTTATTTCCATACTCTTGTTTAGAGATCTTCACTATTGCCATCTGGAAAGATTCAGATGGCAGTCTACTGTAGACGGTGGAATAAGAGTTGTAAATAAGGTCTCTTTAGTAAGTTGTAGAATCATGTTTCTCATCAGACCAGTTTTATTTGTATTTCAGATGTGATGAGATTGGATACATAAACTATGCTGTATATAAGAATTGAAATATACTGTAAACGTGATCACAAATTATCAATACGTCTCTTACCTATCGGTAGTTTGGTTCCAGTGAATAAACTGAAGTTTAAAATCAAAATCATGCACGAAACCATCATTATAACACGTTATATCTCTAAGCTCGGCCGCGTTCACAAAATATCATTTGTACTGATTTGTATCGTTTTGATTATGTAACATACAAAACCCAGCAGAGCAATAACATCAAATGATGTCATTGATATACTGTATGATCAGCAGATGCGTCACGCCTCAAAACGCTAAGCGTTTTTAGCAATACATTTTTAAATTAGTAATAACCGTCACGGCTTTTGCTTTGCAATATTTACAGTTCCATCCACTACTGTCACTTTTTTTACAAATCTCACTCAAATCTCACTCAAGGAACAGAGTGAATTTCTATATGGCTAATTTGTAAAGTTTCAAATGTGTAACTTTGTAGTAATTTTATCCTTTAATGGGATGAAAAATTAGGAATATTTCTGTATGAAAATCCGCTGTAGGAATTTGGTCAGATAACCGCTTATATCAAGTTTCATAAAACTGTTTTGTTCGTTTAGTAACATGTAAAAGACAGACAGTATTGTATTTTAGTCTTAGCTAGACACGGGCTTTTGCAACTATAGTAGCTTCGAGCAGCTTCATCGGGTAAACGAGTCCCTGTATGAATAACCCATAATGTGACTTCTGGATCCAGTTCCACAGTTGTGAGTTAGAGATAACTCAAAGTTAAAATAGTTCATTTTCAATGAGTTTACTCTTAACCAAATCCTAACCCAGAACTGTGGAACTGGGTCATGTGTTTTAGGTTTTGTTGATTGGAAACCGGGTTAACATAGGCTCCTCTACAACCCTTATTCTAGTTTATATAATTATAGTGCGTGACTCCAGAGAAAGCAGAACTCTTAATATCTAACTACAAATAGACAAGCTCTGTGTGCGCATCGACTCACACAGAACCCCTCAAACTAGGTATCAATGTATACACAAATTGTTGCAACGGTTTTTTATGGCGACGAAATACTCCTGCGCTTGCTTTAGTGCACGAATTTTTCCGCCGTTTCGACTCATTTCATTTTTCGTTGGCTTCTTTGAAATCTCATTTTTTAATCAGAAATTCTACATGAAACATAGTTTTCGGCCATTTTTCAATTTCTTTAAAATCATCCACTGCTCGCGCGTCTGATCCACGACTGTATTGGTTGCGGATCGGACAACGACTTCCTATTTGAGACTAGTTTCTACTATTTCAAAGAGCTTAAAATATTTATAGTAACTCTCAAAAACTGGTCTTCAATAATACTATTATTTTCGAAGTCGAAATGGCCCTTTTTCCCTATTTTCAGATTTGGCTTCAAATTTCTATTTGAGAGTAGTTTCTATTCTTAACTATTCCGTAGGATGTGAAACAATTCTAAAAAAGTAAAAATAATATTGGGTTCATTTTACGTTACCAAACATCCTTTTTTTCTGTCGTTGTCTCTTGTCTGACTAATTTGTTACTGCCTTTGAACTCGTGGATACGAAAGCTGCAAGTGACTTGATCAGAAAGCTAACAGAGTTTTAGAGTCACGTGATAATTGCTGTTTAAATACGTAAGTTACAATGTATAAAACAATTAAACTTATCGTTTGTGCTGAAATGTGTCTGTCCGGCGCGCATCCAGTTCTAACCCATCCATATAAACAGTCCATAGTCCATATAAACACAGCTCTCAATGAACGTGTCGCGCAACGAAATCGATAAAATCACGAATTTGAAAAAAAAACATTTCACGAAACCATAAACAACACTGATAACATTTCAATGGCGCGTGTTCTCATTTCTTCATTTATCAGTTCTTCGCTCCGAGTTAAGAGACGCGCTTCAGTGAGCCGAATATGCAGAATCGAATATTTTTGGTTAGCTAATATTGTTGTTGTCTTCGAAATAAATAAAAAAAACGTTTTGCAAAAACTAGCAAATTTTCAATATTTTCATTAGAAAAAAATCGTCGTAACTTTTTACCAGTCAATCTATAGGCTCAGATTTGACTGTTTTCTAAAGCGCATAGCGTTTACTGAAAAATTCTATTTCCTGAGACCTGCTTGGTCGAACTGATTTGGTTTGCTTTGTTAAGTCCAGTCTACGACTAATATTTGAGAGTGGTTTCTACTTTTTAATGAGATCAACTTACTTCCCCAAGAATATCAAAACACTCTGAAAATCCAAATAATTGACAGTTCACTTTTATTTTAATTATTTTTCAAGTCACAAAAGGTCATTTTTCCCCATTTGCACATTTCACTACACTTACTTTCATTAATAGAAAATGCTTTGGAACCATTCAGAACAATATCAAAATACTTTCAAAATCCGAATAATTTCTAGTAGTTCATTTTTAGTTAAACGACTATTTTTGACGTCGAATTACTCTGGTAGATTCCACCACAATTACAGATACCATGTGGTCAGGTCTAGACATGTTTCTTGTCGAATTGAATAAAGAGTCACTACACAAGGCTTTGAATGAAAAATCGATTGAGATTATTTGTTTTTGACAATGATCTGTTTGCTTGCGATTGGTTTTTGTCCTAAAATAACATAATCATATTTTTTGGAATATCAAAACGTTTCATTGAATAAGATACGTAGGTGAAACATGAAATATTAAACATAGATATATTCATAGTGTTTATTTACTCGGTGTCGTCAATCCTAGTCGTCGTTTATTGCGTTCACGAATAGATTTCATATCGATAGTTAGTATTGTATAAAGAAGCGGATTCAAAGACGAGTTGATCGGTAAAAATAGAACGGCCAGCCAAGCGGCCACCTGGTTCGGTATCTCGACCGAAAATACGGCGCAAAACTGAACGATTATTATCGGTAGCCAGCAAAATAAATTACAAAGATTGATTACTAAACTCCTTCGAGCTAAAACCAGTTCGGTAGGATCGGCTCTACCCGAGCCCGACCTACTTCCAGATACGAGTCTATACATCTGAGCGTACGTCGTCATTATCGTAGCCAATATTGCCGCATTAAACAAGGCAAAAATAGCGAATGAATAGTCCCAGCCATTGACGTCAATCGTTAGTAAATTCATAGGCAAACAAACTCCGGTTGTACCTTAAAAATTGTCTCCGAAGTAAGACGACGATGACAGCGGTAGAATAGAAACTGTGCTAATAACGAGCCAACAAATGCAGCAAATACCGATAACGTATTGGAGTTATAATTGGACTTCCCGAAAACGGGTTGACGATATTTGAATATCTCTGACGCGTTAGAATTAAGAGGAAAGTTAAGGAACCTTCGCACGAAACGGTGACAATAATCCCGGTTGAGACGGCATAATGAGCTATTCGTCCAAGTTTCAGAATTCAGATAATAAATACCATTGAACGCGTGGTCAGCTCCTGCGATCAAAAACAAATAGACCGACATCAGAAAATCACAACCGGCAATATTAATGATGAGGATATCTGAAGATATGTTACGTGTTCCGGAGGATTTCATCCGCAAAGCTTGAATACGAAATAAGATAACGATACTGTTAGCAAGAAAACTGAAAGATGCGATCATCCAGATGATGGCTCTCAGTACAGTGTTACCCATCAGGTCAGAGCAGGTTGAAAATTGATCAGCTTCGGGAAGACATCGGTCAACATTCGGCGCCATGCAGCAGAATTTGTAAGCATCCGATGCTAAGTATTTCAATGATATAAGATCGCCTAGAACGTTTCTTTCTACGGATATTACTCAAAAATTGTTGACGAGGTCAAGAATTTCAAGTCCAACCAATCCAGAAAAATTTTGTTACTGCTGATATTTAACGACTGTAATGTGGATAAACCTTTAAATACATTTTCACCGAGAACCGATATAGAAAGTCCGTGAAGATCAAGGGCAGGAAGTGATGTCAGACCTCGAAAACTACCGTCTTTAAAATGTTGCAGCGGATTTCCGACAAGAAATAGTTCTTTTAAACCGATCAAACCTGCGAATGTATTAGCAGATAATGATGCTATGCGGTTGTGAGTAAGGTCCAATGTGTGAAGATTGTTTAGATTAGAAAACGCATTGGGAACGATGTAAGACAAATTATTGCCCGAAATATCGAGAAAACGAAGATAAATGAAAGAGTTGAACGTCGACTCGTTAAATACGACTCGGTTATTCGACAAAATCAAAACTCGAGTTGATTTTATAAAACGACCAGTAATATCTGATAAAACAGCATTTTCACAATCGATGAAAAGACCCCGGCAATTACAACGTTCAGGACACGTGACCTTACAGTATGACTCGTCATCCGAGTTATGTTCACAATTTACGACACCGTCGCAAACTTCAGATTGCGGAATACATCGATTTTCCTGGCCACATTTAAACATTCCCGGACACGACCAAGTCTCGCAGTTTCGTTCATCTTCTGAATTTGGACAATCGGATCGACCGTCACAAACGGGTCTGATCGGTATACAGTAAGATGCCAGACATTTTACAGTACCAGCCTCGCATTCGAAGTCATTACACGCGAGTATATGTTCAAGATTTCTACATACCGGGAAACCAATCGGCATCCTTTCTAAAATACACCTTTCGTGTCGGGAATAACAGCGAGGAGAATTGAACGAACATCTTTGTTCATCCGATTCCTTACACAGATCTGTGAAACGAGTCGTACAGTGATTGTCATTATTACAGTATATCTCGGGATTCACTGTCATATTAGTGACCAATTCGTCTTCTTCGAGACTTCCGCTACAATCCACGGCACCATCCCGATACAACTGAGAACTAATACATTCACCGTCCGCGCACGAGAACCCCTGACAAAGTTCGGCAGTGCATCCGATCTCATCGGAACCGTCTTTACAGTTGGCTAGTCCGTCACATCGTTTATAACTATCGACGCCTTGGTGATTGGAACAGCGATATTGCGTATATAAACACTGCGGATGATAGCACGAGTTCTCATCCGAGCCATCCACGCAATCTCTCATAAAGTCACAGAAACCGCTAATCGATATAATCTGTCCATCGTTACAGCGGAACTGACTGTGTAAATTGATATCCGTACAATTGAGTTCATCTTCACCGTGTTGACAGTCGTGTCTGGTATCACATACGCGATGGTCGCTGATACATCTTTGATCGTTACATTCAAACTGCCGCGATTTACAACCGCTTCCAGAAGCTAACTCTTCATCAGTTACATTATAGGTACACAACACGGAATGCACATTATCTTTTGTATTATCGAAAGGTTTAAATAACCATTTAACTGATTGAATATAAGTAATTTCATTTCTGGTCACCAGTGGTTCGATAACTTTGAATCCGTCACGGTCCATTGTCAGTATATCGCCATCTTGATGTCGATATCGAAATTCGCTGATCAAATTGTTCATATCTATTTCTCTATTTGAGGTGATTCTTACTATTTCTGCGCGGATACTGTGACACATTTCTCTAGCACTCCGAATATTCAAACCTCGATTGTTTTTCCAGTCGGTTAGTATTTGATAACATTATCCAGAAATGGTTACCCAACCTCTTGGACAGGTTGAGTTAATTAAATCAACATCGGGAATCGTTTGTTCAATGGTTTTATTTAAGTCTGTATTTATTGAATTGTTCGCATCGTTTATCGTTGAATTGTGTTTGTTTTTGATGTCGATTCTCTCAGATTCACAAATGAATGTCGTGTTCGTCTCCTCGATTTGACACGGGAATCGAACCCAGTTCGCTGATCCTCGTGGATTATTCAGTATCATCGCCGTACACGGCATATTGACGTCCTTTATCGGTTGTTTTCTCAGCGGAGATATCAATCCTCGAATAACTTCTGGTATCGTTTCATTAATAACAGGTTTATACCACTCTGTGTAGCTCAATGGTTTACCGTCAGTCCATGTAATAACCATTCTGTTTCGCGAAAAAAAGAAAATGATTATTACTTTCAAATATCTTTTCTCTAATTCATATTTGTGTACATTTGTGTATTACCTGCCATTTTAATCCAATCATCATTATGAGCGCTTTTAATGTGTACGCCATTCGGAGAAGTTCTGTTGCGAATAATCTTTTGATGGAAATCATTTCCTGTTCTGAGTTAATACTGAGTAGATGTCCCGCGTACTTCTGTCTACAGTATATTTCAGCGTTCTCCCAATTCAGACGTTCATCTCTGATGAATTTGATGCAGGAAATTCCTGAATCTTGAAATCCTTGTTTACAGTAGAAATCATCGAAATGTTTAATCGGTAACGACTCGCGTAAAGTATATTGTATTTGAAAGGTGGGAATTTTATTCTTCACTTCAAAAAGCAGGGAATTATCTGTCAAGCTATAAAATATAAGTCCCCGCGCAGCGTTATTTTCACATATTCTAATTTCATGTTTGGCTTCAATATTTTTGAAATATTTTCCATTAAAGAAAATGTTGTAACCTATCACTTGTATGAACAAAATTGGATCATCCGCGTTCCTAACGCTTGTTTGGCATGAAACTGATCCGATAAATTTGACAATAAATCGGTAATATTGAAATATATTTTGATGTATCGGGTTTTTAAATTGATAGGAAATAGTTTCTGGTGCACCTCCTGACCAGCCCGGGTAGTTCGGTGACTGCACAAGTCCACAATTATCTTTAGTCCAGCTGACAAGAGGGGGGCTGGCAAATCCAAAATATCGCCTTTTCACTCCTAAACATTTAGGACGTAGTGTAACTATTAGTGGTCTCTGCCAGAATCCAATCTCATTAACTGTGAAATCTACGGTGTTTAATACGAGACTGTTATTACGAAACTGATTACTCAAACTCAGAAACTGATCACATGACCAAGACATCTTGAGAAAACATCGGTCAATTTGATATTCGTGTTCTGATAATATGTGGATATTTTTCAAGCGATGGCGTCGATTTTCAGGTGTAATCACGAGACAGTGTGACGTCATATTGATTTCACGTTCTTCTTCCTGTAGAACATAACCATCACAATCAGTAGGAGCAAATTCTAGAGATGAGCTACCAACTGTTAACTGATTGTTATAGTAATAAGCGTATGCTACTACAGTAACCGGTCCACCTGATGTAATCAGGCTGACGACAGATCGACCGTAGTATGAACCAGGACAACACGGACCATAGCTTCTAGCTGTGAAATTACTACCATCAAATATATATAAAAACCAGCTCGATCACAGTTTTCTGATAGCACTGTTAGCTTCAACTGTTCTTCATAGATGTTCACTTTCCAGTTTACGTGTAATGTAGTAACACGATACAGTGTATTCTTTGAACTCGGGAACAGTCGATAAGCTGTTAAACGTGTCAATGCGTTTGATCTCTAAAATATAAGATGATTGATTAAAACATTGCATGTTAACAAAGGGATAATTTCGAATATAACGAAAGAATATCGATGATATTTTGAGGAGTTGCAATTCTCCAAGTAATTATAAATTAGTTTGTGTAAACATGTATTTATTGGACCAAACGTTCGAGGTTTCGCTAGTGTTAACCAGTGGGTAGTTGACATAATGACAAATGAGAGTTCATTGTTACTATGGTATTCATTATCCGTTTATTTCATGGATTTGTCAAAAATTAACGTAACGTGTTTATGGCAGATTTCAAATGCGTCAAGATGATAATCAAAATCTAAATTAATACTATTAATCAAAATTAATTTGAAAAAAACCGTTATACAAAACTTACCGATATCCATGGCTTGTTGACGTAGACGTCTGATATTGTCATTGATTTCACTTCAAATTCTATTTTCAAATTCGATCTTAAAAAATCCGATGTCGTTAGAACGCACAGAATCACGAGAAATCCGTCTGATTTTACACACAGAGATTTAAGATGGTTAAAACTGAGTAAAATATCAGTTCTCACAATACGTAACCCTTCCTGTTTATATAACCCAACGACACCTGGTGACGAGACGAGATCACGTGTCCAGTTAAAGACGACGTACTGCAGAACATCGACTGTGGTAGACCAGCAGTATAAGTGTTTAGACTGAGTTACTATATGTGGTATTCCATCAATTGTAGTGAGCAGTCCTGATTTATTATAGACTTGAATTAACGGGTTAGAGATGTTCCAATCTCATATTTTGTAAACTTGCACGAGTAACTGCGACGTAAACGACCATCTATTTGAAATGAACGCAAAACGTGCTTTATTGGTTTTAGTATAAAACGATGAAGGTGGATGCCCGGTTTGTTCTCGTATAAGAGCTATAGGTTCACTGGTGCTGTTCCATCCGTCGTAAATTTGAGGACGAGTTTTCATTGGATCCTTTCCAGGATATAATCTGAAATCTATCTGTATAAACGTTAAATTCATTGCAAACCCGTCTGGCATCCCGATCAATATCTGTTTCGACAATTCACTCTTCAGTCAATATAATAACTGAGTTGAAGCTAAGTGAAGCGCATGTATCTATCTGAATGTGGCGTGTTAGGTCTTGTTCGGCGGGATCTTTTTGAAGAAACACTATTCCACTGATAGCGTATGTACCAACTAAATGCTTGGAAAATCATGATTTAGCTTTTATCAAAACATAATCAAAATTGATCATCGAAAAAATGTTCTAACGGACTGTGACAGATGCCGATAACTTTAAACCACATATTCAAGTCTTAAAGTTTCTTTATTTATCGTTTTAAGGTTTGAAAATTTCGCCGAATAATCTTTCCATACCGTCAAAATTTCAAAAATGCATTTTTTTCATTTTTATCATTGATAATCTAGTTGTGGTGATTGAACACGTTTTATCTGTTTAATCACGTGATGTATGACAGTAATTACCCGCACGTCCGTGTAATGATATATGTAACTAGTGGAGTGAGTGGGGGTAGAGTTGAGATTTAGAGTTTAGAATTCGAAACAATCGTAACTTGATAATCAATAAACTGGTTTCATTTATATTCTTAAATATATTATAGTCAATTGTTTAGTTTTCTAAGACAGGTGACCTCTCTCGTGTTCTAAAAAGTTGAGTGCAATTTATAATATCAGTTCAGCATCTGTAATCATCGAACAAATACTATTTTACAAGGTAATTTCTTAAGTTTTCCAGTAGCGCCACCTACAATACAGAAACCACGTTTCATATTCTTCTACTTAAGGCTTTTGCATCCAAATATGTAATTTACCCAATATTAGAATAAAAAAACCCTGACCAAGTTCCTTAATAAACTCAATGGATGTTTATCGACTTTTTGCCTGTGATTAAAAATTTTTCGTTATATAAATCACAAAATGTAGTATATCGGTACATACATGTATGTGTCATTATTGGTTCATCTAATCAAAAGTGCATCTCACGCTTTAGAAGGCGTGTGTATATCAGGTTTACGTGTAATCCACAACTGGGTGAGCGGATGAATATTGTAATGAGTTTTACGGAGGTAAATCAACTTCCTACGTTTTTGAGTGCGCCCTAATCCAATGGATAGTAGTTGTGTTACTTTTTATACGATTCGCTTTTATTTTGAAAATCATTTTGAATGTAATTCCAAGTTCTACTTTTGATTCTTTTCTTCACGATATAAATATTTTCATTCTGATCGATGATGAATGCAGCATAAACTGGTGACAAAAAGCAGCCCCAAACTGAAAAGCAAATATCGTTGATAGGTTGATACTTTTGATTACAAAAATATTCGAGAAGTGCTTTTGAATAAAAATTTAATGTAAAAATAGTAATTGATTCCAAATCATAAGTTTTTATCTTTGAAATGTATTGTTCTCATGTTTATGGTCGAGGAACATATAGGCATCGTCGCTTGTGAAAATCCCGCCGCTCACCGAAAAACACCCATACATAGTATCTCTACTGCCATGAATATAGTCCCATAATGCTGTATTATATAGAACTGATAATCCGATAAACAATTGTCTGTAACGCGACATTTGCCTGTATCCATGATCCTAGCTATTACTATCATGTAGTGAGGTTTCCAAAATAATGATGAATTATGGAAATTTTTGAGGCGCATGAAGGGCCTACCTGTCAGTGAATTGTCTATATCGGTTTTACTCAGCACTGAAGTGTTATCCCCATCACTATCCTCACAGGTGCTCGCGTACTAATACATTTGTAAGTAGTGCATGGAAACTGCGCAGTTCGTGGTTTACACTGGAGAGGATCGAAAGGGTTGTCTGTGCAGGGTATGTCTGTCGCTAGCCCGGATTTTATTTTTTGAAAGCATTGCGAGTGAGGGATTTTCTCCATGAAAATAAGCGGTAATGCGAAGATGTTGTACTATCGGGAATACCTCGAGTTAGCACATGTAGGGGGCTAGAGACAGCAGTGCTGTATACACATAGCGAGGCTAACACAAGCCGACCCAGATTGACGAAAAATAAACTGTACGGCGCGCGTAGAAGAAAAAAAGATATAATAACGAACACATCAGGCGTGAAGCTCAAAGGGAGAAGTTTTGAGGATTTTTGGAGCCAATTTAAGTGCATTCTTGTGTTATCACGTGTTCTTTTCCGTAATTAAAACTACCACTCAGTAGTAGTGTCTGTCACATGAACTCCATTCATTCATTAAAACATCTCACACACAGCGAGAACACTGGCTTCATTGGCTTATTGTGTGGACTATACCATCATCGAAACGAGGATGGGTTATGTATGGTTGGGCGATTACACTATGTTTTGTAGGGAAGGCAGATTAGGCCTATGTGCTATTACCAGTACAGTACATCGCCAGCCACGCATTTCATTATCGAAATAGATCTTCTCATTGAAATAAACTAAAATAAGAACACTATTATGTCTTTAGGGAACTAATCATCAATTCTTTGTTGGAAACGTGAATTAGTTTTCGCTGATAAAAACTGACATCTCCCCTCATGCATCCACTCACTACTATTTACTCAATTTAAAACACTATCTTCGAAAATATGTACCGTATGGTCCTCTTGTTTGAATTTGCGTCGCGCCCGGCTGATTTTATCTATATCTAGGGTCAGAATGTAAGGGGGTAGAAGAGGGTATAAAGTTGAATTTATAGGTCAACGATCAGTCAAACGAAAGTCTTGTTCGATGTCTCAACTCGAGATTAGTCGTCGATTGTGGAAATCGTTCATATCAAACAATGTATAGACCTGTGGATAGTGAGATATGTTATGTAAAGTATGATTAGTTATATAAAGTATGATTGGTGATATCAGTCTAGAATAATCAGCTACTTAGTCGGATGCATAAATAATATCTATCAAATCAACGGCCTATGAAATATAATCCGTATTAATGGTTGACGCCGAGTAGTTGAATATTATATAATCCGTTCATAATCTGATATCACTAAACGACGGATAATGATTGGTCAAAATCATGCATTGTATAGGATTATTAATAGTATTCTGAAATCTCATTTATGGATATTTGAATAAGTAACGGCGATTAATGATATCAGTCCGAGATAATCTGCTCAGTCTAATGTCGGATACATATTGCTTTTTCATTGAAATATCGGTAACATCGGTTAGAAGTATATAATCCATACTAATAGTTTATGTAAAGTCATTGAAATACGTATAGTCCATTTATGATCCCAATTGTCAGAATCGTGAATTTTCTTAAGTCAGGGGTAAACCAAGAGGGCCCTAAAAGGTAGATCCCCCATTGTAAGAAACAAATAGATTACCGCATAAGGCAGCTACTGTGTGGAGTTTGAATTTTCACTTTCTGATCGCTAATTCTAGAGTGTTTAATGACGCAAGGCTCTACGTGCAGTTCTCTGTTCACAAGTAATTATGATGATAAATCACATGATTTGTCAGGGGGAATATGAATGGTTTGAAAATGTATAAGAATGGCATTTTATACTGTATAATATTGTTTGCTCGATTCACACGACAAGGTATGTACAGCTCCGCGATTTGTAACCAATTAATTTTCTGGTGTGTTTTATCATTCGCTACTGAAATGGTTCACGGTTCCAATTTCACAAGTAGCGTGAGTTCTATCTGATTCTGACCCACTTCAGTTGAATCGGCTATTTGACTGCGGATCCAGTTCTCCCATAATTGTTTTTGGTCAGTTTTTGAGTTGTGAGGTTTTAGTTCACTCATTTCGACTGATCCCGTATTTCATCACAGGAACTATGAATTTGTTACTCTTTTTTATCTTATGTAACACTGTAACGTATTTCAGTATGTTCACTAAAACTCTGTTCATCGCCTTGGCCTTGTTTATGGTCATTGGAGCGATTACCGCCGCAAATGAAGGTAATTCTTGAAAATCATCGGGTTCACACATGCAATCAGATTAAATTATTTTTCATACTGTTTTCAATTCCATTTAACGCTTCGTGTTTTTTTTTTCAGAAGTTGACTTTCAAAAGAGAGGAATTAAATGCCTGTGCAACAGCCAGTGGGGAACGTATTGGTTTTTCTCTTTAGACCAGAGTTGTTGCCCTTCCCTTGCTGGGAAATGTTGCTTGTAAAGCATGTATGCTACGTACGTGTGGCAACATGATATTGAAAAGTTTGCCCTATAATTTGTGAAACAAATTAAAGACCAACGTCAGAATCAAAAAATGCTTTATTTTGTCACTATTGGTCACTGTCACGAGTTTACTAACATTTTTACTGGATTATGACAAAAGCTCACCAATTTCTTACCTCAGGGCACTAAAAGGAAGATCCATCATTGTTAGAATCAAATTCTTGATTACCACACAGCCCAGCAGCTGTGTTGAGTTGTCCTGAGACTGGATTGTGGTTTATCGCAAAGCGCTAGTTCGTAAGAAGAAGACGTTGCCCTTGGCAAAAACCGAAAATGTACGATGAGCCAAAGGGCATTATGCGAAGCCCGTAGATTGAGCTAATACGCTTCGTTCATTTCTGTTTAAAATATCTATTTCATTCATTGAAGACATCGACAAATGGACTTCCAGTGTAAACACTTATCCGAAAATCGAATCATATTGTTATCACTGACCGTGGCTAAAATATTGTTGTACCTAGGTCGACGGCTTAAAACCTGCATGCAACTTTGCTCGAACATCAGTTTGTACCTTTATAATCTACCATCGTTATAATAAGCATGGATCTTAAACGAGCAACAATGAGCGTTGAGCACTGAACAATCAAGCTAAAAAAACGTTTCCGAGAACAAGTTGTCAGTCCGTCCTATCTCGTCCAGTCACGATCCAGTTCCAAAAAGAGGTTCGACTTTTATCACCACTCAGTTTCTTATATATAATGATGCCCTGCCTGGCTGAGGATCCGACTGACCTTACTGATTCAACAGTCTTTATGGCTCTGTCCAAACTATCACCAATATCCTATTTCTATCATGCATTTTTGGATACCTACTTTTCATTGATAATGAGATAAACATTCTTCCTGCTGTTCAGGGAAACAAGACCCGTCCACGATCTGCACCGGATTCCGGGTTCGAACCCGTAACGAAACAATGACGAGAAGTAGCTAAATAGGCAACGAAATATGTATTCGGTAAATTTCGTTTGAACTAATGAACCGCGCTCTACTGAACTAAAACTAGAATTACAGAATCGATGATTTGTGTGTTTAGTTATTATGTAGTTGTTGTTTACGCTTGAAATTAAAAAACTGTTTTCAAAAAAGTAAACAGAAGTTTGTTCAATATTTTCGTAGGAAAAAGAAACCGTCATAAAGCGTTACCAGTCAATGTAAGTCTAGATTGGACCACTTTCTAAGACGCATATATTTAGCACAAACGATTAAGGTTTACTGAAAAAAATACATTTGCTCAGATCTGTATGATCGAACTGATTTAGTTTGCATATCTGACAACGAATACTATTTGAGAGTAGTTTTTACTATTTAAAGAGCTTCACCAAAAATATCAAAAAGAACCTCTCAAAATCGGTTGAAATTATAGGTTATTTTCATATAAATTTCTATTTTCGAAGTCGAAAAGCTAATTTTCCCCTATTTTCAAACTGGACTCCATCTCCTATTTGAGAGTAGTTTCTATTCCCAACAACTCCAGAAATTTATCAAACTATTCTTAAAAAAATAGAAGAATTTCTGGTTCATTTCCAATTAAACTACTATTTCTAATGTCAAATTATTTTCAATTTATGTGAAAAACCACTAAAAGTAGAGATATCAGGTGGTCTGGTATTTTTCGTGAGTTGAATAAACAGTAACTAAACCGGATTTTTAGAAATCGATTAAATCGACTTGAGATGATTACTTAAAAATACGCATTGCTTGAATTATTCTTTATCTCGTAAGAACATTAATCGATTCGAGAAATTTGAATCGTAACGTTTTGGAAAAAGGAAACGGTTTCAACGGATCGGATTCGAACGTGACTACGTGAATATAGATGCAGCGTTATATTGTTTATTTACTGGATTTCGTCAATCCTAGTCCTCGTTTATTGCGTTCACGATTAGATTTCATATCGATATTTAGTATTGTATAAAGAAGCGGATTCGGAGACGAGTTGATCAGTAAAAATAGAACGGCCAGCCTGTTGGTGAACGACTGACGTAACAAGACCTGGGTTCTGTATACTGACTGACTGAGAACATTTATTCGGAGCTTATATACAACAATTATGAAAGAGAGGATTATTTTGACATTTGAATGGTTTTGAATTTGAACAATTTTGGTTGATTTGGTACCTGTAATATAATAGTATAGTACTGTAATTTAAGCCTATTTACAATTTCCGACATTCTCCGGTGCGCAAAGAGTCTTAGATGATGATCGGTGATCTATTGAAGTCCAGCGTTGCGTCATAACGATTTACCTTTCGGCTGGCGAAATGTGTATTTGCCACAATTTTTGTCGTCGTGAGATCTGCCATTTAGTATTAGTAAATCACAACCCATACAAATATTCACGAGGTTTCGCCCTGCGTGATCAGCTCTTACTATTGAATCTTGTGAAATTATATCCGAATTAATGTTACACCTGTCATGTATGTTCATATAGATGAGTATTGAGCGCATTTCAACGTTTGTGTATAAAAGGAAATTAAAATCACACACGTCCATTGAAACTTCCAACCGTTTTTGATTCACGCATTCGGCTTCTTGTTTCATCCGAACACGATAAATCTAAGTTGAGAATCGTTCAGCTCAATTTCATTTACGATTCGCAGTCGAGTCTTTTCTGTGCACGGTTGAGATGTCGCGCCAATCCTTCGTAAGTCGATTTCTTCTTCTTCTTCTGATCGTCTGCACCGGTAAGTCGAGTTAAACTATTCGTTAATTTCAATTCATTTCATAAGAAAGTACGTTAAGAATATTTACAAACAGAACAAAAATTGAGACGGTATTTTTACTACGGTCAAGCAAAGGCCAAAGGCAACGCACCCTTGAAAGGAAGTTGCGAGAGAAACAAGAATAATGGAAAACATATTTTTTGCTCTCTTGGCAATCTCTTGTTCTTTCTCTCTTAGTCTCTTGCTCTTTGTACATTTTTATAGAAACCTCGATACTAGCAGCGTGGTTATCATGGTTGCAGATATTCGAGTCTATTTTCGGTCTGGATTGTAGTTATTTCACCCACAATCTCACTTTCGAAGAATTCTCTGAATATGGGTGGATTATCCAGTTGAAACATCAGAACAAAATAATAATTTTTTTTTTAAATTTATTTACGTGGAAGAAATAACTATATTTAGCAGCTTTTCACACTTAACTATTCAGAGCACATGTCCACAGCTGTGAGATAGAGTTAACTTAGAGTTAAAATCAGTTCATTTTCAATGTTCTAACTTAAGAGTCGAATTAATTTTAGAACTCTGGAACTGGATACAGAAAGTTCGTTTGGAGATTTATTCCGTGATCAAATAGAACGGACCAAGCGTTCACACAATTCTTAACGAAGATCAAATAAGATCCGTTCTAAAATTTCGAATTGGTCATTTCTCATTGCGTAAATTATAAATGGCTTGTCGGTTGGTGTAATTCAATAATCATTTTGTATCTTACAGGGAAATGTTAACGATCCAAAGATTTATATATTGTATTCTCTCATGCTAATACGAGTACAAACTCTTTTAAACCGTCGGTAAAGAAAAGACGTTTGGTCAATTCCGGATTCGTTTAATTAAGCCTTTTTGATAACTGGAATATTCTTTAACGCACAATGGAGGGTTTATGGTAGGGAAGAAGGGAAAATAGCCTGATAGCCTGATTATTACGCGCGGTTCATGCCATTCAACATGTCGTCATTTGGGAGCACGCGGTTACAAGAAATTGTAATTTCATCGAATTTTTATTTCGATTTTGCAAATTTACCCAAAATTTGATGGCGCTGAATGGCGTCATATTGGACTTTATCTGTGCATAAATTGCGTTTGAAGTACAGTTTAGGATCATTTATTGACGAGGGTTGTTGGCAGGGAGAAAACTGGAGTTCGTTATATGTTTATATGTTATATGAAAGGTAACTATAGCCCGATTATTTCAGATCGTTTCATCGCGTCTCAACGTATCTGGAATGTCGAATCCCGAATCTGGGATAACGGGTATCACACGTGGGATGCCTGGTCGAAAAATACCCGGAAGAGGCGACATAAATAACAACCAATTGATCGGAGATTACAAGGTGGCATCAGAGCAAATAGATGAAGATGGGGATTTGGTTCGAGTTTGTCCAGTCACGGGTTGTTTGGCTAATTTATGTACTTGCGGACTGTTCAACAACTGTTGTGACCTGATTGGAAAGTGCGTCATATCAAGCGACACGGACGAATTGAGACGAAACAAAACGATACAACAAATTCAATGGACCGACTGTATATACGGAATCGGAATCGAGACGTATCAGTCAAAGGGTTTTATAGCGATCAGTCGGTGCCCGAGTGATTTCGACTTGAATTCAGACGTGCGTCTCTATTGCGAATCGCCGTCCAGTAATCTAGCTACGACGATTCCCGTCTACATCGACGACTGGCTTCCCTTTAAGAATATGTATTGCGCGATGTGTCACGGGTTCAACGACACTCGATACAAACCGGCTAGTCTCGTCCTGCAGTGCACTAACACCACACGAATCGATGACGTCATCACGAGCGTGCACAACGCGTCTTTAAGCGACGATACCGCAAAGGTTCGACTGCCCGAAGATTGTCGTTTATCTTACGCGCATCACAGGCAAGTTCGCATGGTTTTACAGCCGTGCATGCGCAGTAACCTACCCGTGACGTCACACTGCAACGAGTCAGCAGATCAAGACTTAAGGTCTAAATGCAGACGGGTTTTTAACCCGATATCAGCTGTAGTCGGTGGACGGGTGAAAACATACCGTAATTATTACTGCATGAAATGTGAACTGAGTGACAGCGTTTTAAACGAATCGACCTTAGTTTGTACCTATGATCTAACCGGCCAAAAAACATTCGGTTTGAACATCTTACTCGATTTCAGTCTCGCGAACGGCGTAGAATTTCGAACTGCGGGAATGCCCGTCATCACGTGGGCGCCGAAAGACTTTCTCTGCTCGGAAACGAATGAAATATTTGACCAGGAAACGCGTAGATGTTGCGGATACGGCTGTTTACGTGGATACCGTCGACTTGATACCGTCGAAGACAACGCCGTCTGTCGGCTTGTTGAGAACGAATGGCCTAGAATATCCGTACGCGTGTATTTCTCTTTCTTTATTACGTTTAACGAAACTCAGCGATTTGTTATGAAAAACTTCGGGTATGAATTGATGTATTTCAAAGTGAAAGTCTGCGGCGATGTCCATAAATCAAAGATTACAGAAATAGGAAGTTTATCATCTTTAAGCAATGAATCGTCATTGTACAGACGCGACTTCACGCTTACCAATCACGAAGAGTTTCTCGGTGACGTCACTATGGAATCAATCTTGAGCAAATATGAGGCGATGATCACGTGTCAATTCGGTAATGATGGCAGTCTGGTGACCATTTCCGGTTACGAGTTGTCGACTACGAGTTTGACTAAGAATACTCGCTGTGACGTCATCGATACAGAGGCAGACGTAGACAATAATATGACCCAAACCGGAAGTAACTCGTTTCTAGCCCAGTCCAACCCGTCTTTCAAATATTACAGAATTTCTCGAATCACCAGCGACGACAGAAAAACGAGAATAGTAAAATCGACTAAATGTTCCACTAAAATCATCGACTGCGTGCGAGTGTATTCTGATACAGGAGCCATGGTTTGCAGACGACAAAACAATTCAAACTTCAAAATAACGGTCAGTTCGTTATTTTCCGATCGCGATTTTCTGATAACCTTCACCTGTAGCTGTCTGTCCGTCGTCAGTCTCGTGATAACGGTCGTAATCTACTTGAATATTCCCGATCTGCGAACTCTTCCCGGTAAACTCATCGTCAATCTCTGTACAACTCTCGCCGTGGCTCAAACCCTTCATATTTCCAGCCTGATCGGCGTTGATAATCGATTACTATGCGTGTCGATGGCCGCTGTTAAACACTATATTTGGATGGTTGTTTTCGCGTCTATGGCCGCTGTTTCTATTCACATGTTCCTTACATTTTCCACTATTCGTAAACTGATCGATTCTCCTAAGACGTTACTGTACTATCTACTATCAGTTTGGCTTTCTCCATTCCTCATTGTCGGACCCTGTATCGTCCTACACAACACAGATACCACTCAGTACTCCGGTGCGGTTTACGGAAGCCCCGTTACTTGTTGGTTTAGTTCCAGTTTCTCCCTATTGATGGCGTTCGTTCTACCGATCGGTATTATCGATCTGGTCAGTATAATTCTATTCGTAGCTACAGTTTACCGCATTCACCGGTCATTTACCGCGATGTCCACTTCATCATCTAACGCCAAACAGAAGAGAACGACCACATTCATTTTCTACCGGATGGCTTTAGTGACCGGGGTCACGTGGGTGGTCGGGTTCGTAGCGTCGTTCGTAAATAACGATTATCTCTGGTATTTCTTCAATTTGTTGAATTCGTCTCAAGGTTTTCTGGTTTTCTTGGCTTTCATCGCCAACAAACGAGTGTTCGATATGTGTCGAGCGAAATTCAATTTTAGTCGAGCCGCCAAAAATTGAGTAGATTAAAAGAACTCTTCAACCGATGGTCTCATGCCCGGGACGATGTTATCTAATAGGTATAGGCGTGGTTACCAGACTGAAGACAGATTCATAACTTGTATTACCTAAAGATGGCAAACTAGTCAAACCTGCTGCTCAGCATTCTCTAGAGATGTCTTACAGTCGTTTAAATGTACTCATAGAAAGTTAGCTTCGGAAAATGTAGACACAATAAAAAAAGTAACAGTATCTACTTATCGTCGAACTTCGAAACAAATTGCTACGGTAGGGCATTAGTCAAATGTGATTCATTTAACTTATGTTCATAATATAGATGTAGTCAAACACGTAAAGTAGTGTCGTATGGATATACAGTAGAAGTCCTTTAAATGCCACTATTGGGACCAATTGAACACACCGCATTATAACAAAATTGACATCTCATACAGAATAAAATTTTCGTTTGTGTTGGATTTGGCAGATTTGTTCTCTGAAACACGATGGCGTTAAGTGAGCGACCACATTAAGTATGTTTGGCGTTATAACGAACGTTGATCGTAGTAGTCATCGGTTGGTAGCCTAAGACCACACGACAAACTAGTTTCTCAAGAAAGTCAAATGCCACCCACACCATGAAAAAATCCCTAATAAAAACTAAAAAGACAAATGCGTTTTTTGATAAAATGTAGTTTGTTCGTACATATTCATCAATTTACCCCAAGTGAATCTCAATTGCGAATCCTGATCAATCGTGATAATTTTTGGTTGTACCTCATATAGATAGGACATTACGTATCCACTTCCGTACGTACACGACCACCCACGACCCCATGAAATGTGTGTCCACGGATTTTCTGTGGAAATAATAAATATTGTTTTTGTCGTTGTATACTTTTTCTTGCTGTTAATATTTTCGAAGCATTTCTTCATCATCACTGAAGATCTCCGAGTGCTCCCGACCAAATGCCTACTTGGGAGTATAACCAGGAACGGTTGTCGTTAGACCCAAGACTAATTCGGTTTATTCTAAGGGCGCGTTCACAAGACGAAATTTAGACCGGTCTAAATTTGGTTCTAAAAGAGGAACCAGGTTCGGTCCAAATTTTGGACCAGTCTGAATCTACGTATGTGTGTAGACAGAAATTGGTACCAGGTCCGGTCTAAATCGTAATTCTGAATCTCTGCGGTAGATGTCGAGACCTCTGCGGTAGAATGTGAGTTCAGTTTATGAAGTTTTAAATGCTTTAATTAACGTTTATGTAATTATTTTTAAGTACCGTTTTTTCCATCCTCTTACCATGGAAATGTTTGGAGCGTATTCGTATTCGTGTCGCTATTATGATCCGTTTTACTTTCGAGTTGTGAACCGTGTTTAAACTTACGAGTTACGGCGTGATAGAATAAAATCGAATTCGGGTTGCCGTTTATTTTTTCAAAATTATTTCTGGGTTTCCCAGAACGACTATATCTACATTTAAGTGGCGCATGACCTCGTTATACCCAGAAGTTTCATTTTTAGATTTCTGAATCTAAGCCAGTTATACATGCATGTTGGTAGCAATTAACGAGCAAATATGTGATGAAATAACTTTTGTGGACCATTAAATCATAAATCTGGCGACGCTTTGTTGATGGGGATAATCGAAACATTATGTTTAGTCATTTTCAGCTGTGTCTAATATTTAACGTAAACGGAGTTTCAATTTGTAGTTACTACGAAAATGAGAAGCGTCGGCGTTATTTTTACTACGACTTTCGAACAATTTAACTAGCATTGGCATGACGTCATAGTTGTCAAACGATGCCAAAAACGTTAAGAGTTTGCGGCAAGCGAGATAACCAATGAACTATTAACATAAAAAGTGACTTTTCTATCTTTATCTTTCTCTTCTTTTGTGATTCGTTACACACAGTTGATGCCAGCTGTAATTTTCACGATGGTTTTTCAGCACAAAGTCTGATTGTACATAATACTATATTATATCAATTTACATATCTGTTCGACAATTATATCTATTTTGTGTCTATCCTTGTTGAAAATCTTTTTTATCTACGTAAAGCATTCCTTGTCTTATAAACATTACCAAATTTTCGACAAAGCTCATACTTGCTAAAAAAAATCTAGTTAAGCTACAAATGACTATTTGACTTCATGCTCACTCTATTTAAGGTAACGATTTTAAGATTAATTTTTGAAGATTAATCATTGGAATTTCAATTTACAGTTTGAATATAATTCGACCAAAGTAAACATTTGCTAAAGATTAACGATATTTCTTGGTGATGTCCTTTTTAAAGGGAGAATGTTATGGACAGCCCAGTTCATCAGTTGCGTGGTGCAGTGATGTGGACGGATCTGACACCCCATCCGTCTGCTGCACAAGTCAGAGACTCAAACCAAACTAGACACCTGGTCTATTATCATATGCTAAATGTGAAATCAATTATTGTTTCGATAAAGTAGTTTTAGTCGATTTCATTTAGCAGATGTTGTAACCATTGAAACGATATATTAAAACCTAGTATGTTTTGTGTATGTACAATCAGTTACTGTTTGTCCAGTGGCAGCCCTTAAGGGAAATTGATCATGAGTATATTCAACAGAAGCGTAAGAATAATGTTGAATATCATCTTTCACAGGTTCACCAGTATCTTCCGTTAACTGATGATACGTCACGAAAGGTTCGGGATTCGAGAACTGATCTCTATGCGTGTCTCCCCCTGCTCCCATATCCATATAAGGAGTCGTATATTTGTTGTTTGTGGCCTCAGTATCCACGCACGGATCTGTAGTAACTTTCTGATTGCTGGTGTGTGGTATGTCAGTTTCGTTACCCGAATCTATGACATCATTCAACTCGTCGTTGACTCCATACACCATCTCGACTTGTTGCTGCGGTGTTGTAGACTCGGGTGTAGTGTCCACACGATCTCCACTGGAAAGTCGTCTGCGTCTGAAAAATGGGTAGTTTTGCGCTGAAGAAATCGAGCGAGAAAGAAATGTTGAAATAATGTAAGATTTTGATCAGAGATCATACTGTTCAGATCATTTACCGCAAAGCCCGCATCTAGAAAAACCTCTTGAAAAAGAAGAGTTAACTGCGCATAAAAAGCTCGTGTATTGATCCGTCTCTGCAATTCCTATGAGTTTATCAAAGTCGTCATTACTTTGAAGAATAATTAGAGAAAATTGGAACTTCGACATTTTTTATTGGAATTTGAACAGTTTAATGTACTGCCAGTAGGCCTACCTTACGAAAACCTGTTTTCCGATCAATTAAAAAATCAAAATGCTTTATCACGTTCGTTATCGGATATTTGTTGTGACATAAAGCCAATGTGACTAGTTTTTTTGGTTATCAGCCATTTTGTCAGGAAAGCCCACAATATAATAGCAACATTTGTCGTGTATGTTCGATTCGAAGTAAGTAGACACGCGCGCGGTTACGTTATCATTTATACATGACGTCACCGACAAACTCGACTTGGAACTAACGACAACCGCTTATCATTAGTTATAGAGCTCTACAATCGACCTTGATATTGAACTTCGGTCCAATCAGACATAGTTATAATCTCTTCAGAAATCTACCGTGTTAGTTTAGTAAAATACCTGCAAACGATGACTACGATAATAACGATGATGAGGAGGAAACCGATAACTCCACTAATGATGTAAACTATCGTCATGGTCCAGTCATGTGTGGTGCGGTCAGTCTGGCCCAGTGTAGGTTGGACGGTTGGGTCAGTCTGAGAAAAAAAATGAATATATAAATAAATATTAAGGTGATGAAAATTATATTTTATGTATATAATTATTCCAAAGTTTGTTTTGTTTTACCCCACGTTAAGTGGGTATTAATTGTGCGATGGATCCGGGGGCTATATTACACATGAAAGTTTGATATTATAAGTTAAATTCATAATGACCTTGTTTTTCGAGCGAAACTTTTCTTCAGTAGTAACCAGGCGAACTCTGAATGAAAAGCACGAAATTTACAATCAAAAAACTAATTAACAGAGAAGAATTGAACAAAAGCAGGGCTGGTGGTAGCGGCATCGATGTCACATATTTTGCGATTGCCTTTATTCCCAAATTTTCAGCTGATGGTAGAAAACGACATGAATAATTAGTGAATGTTCCAGTTTTTATTACAATTCCAGTTTCATTGACCCCGACACATCTAAACATCAGCATTATAAATACACCAACCAGCACGTGATTCTTATTCGGAAACCAGAGACAAGCGAGATATCGAATCAAGTTATTTTTACAAAACACATAGACCGCAAAGCAGAGTGTGATACGTAGTCTAGTATCAGCCGTTGTTACGAAACAACAGGAACCCGTACATCGTCTAGGAACCTTTTCCGTCGGACATTTTTAGCTCGAAATGAATACTGACCCGAATGTAGTGGTTTCAGTCGTCGGGATTTGAGTGGAACTTGAATCATCTGAAATGAGAGAAAAAAACTACATTTTGAAAGTAACTTTCACTGCGTGTGGTTTTGCTTTCAAAGTAGCCTGGAAAAAAGTGTTTTCCGTAATGAACAAATATGCATTTAACACCGTAGTAACGCCTAATAGTTATCAACTATCACTGGTCACATGATGTCATACCTCCTCCTAGACTATTTTTCAGTAAATGCCATTGGTTTCCACCCGTCACCTGATGAAGTTAATGATGTTAGGCAATTTTTTCACTCTTTTGACTGTGCAAAAATTCTAGAAAACCTTATGCTGGATCTTCGCGTTAACTAAGTATAGTACCCGGAACGCAAAATAGCTGATTTGTAAATCGATGTGCCTTTTCGCATAAAATGAACAACAAACACGAAATGAGATCCGTTTATGAATGCGGCGCCTAATAAAGAATACTTCCTGCGTGGCCAGTCAGACAACAGTGCTTCAGCATCCAGTTCCACAGTTCTGAGTTAGCGTTAACTTGAGTTAATTTAGTTCATTTTCAATGAGTTAACTCTGAGTCAACTCTTAATTCACAAGTGTGGAACTGGGCCCAGACAGTGAAATCAACGAAATCTGACTCTTAAAACTGAGAGCCGTAAAATGGTTGACACAAAATTTATTCTTGTACGGGAGGAACGGACGGAATAGATACATCAACGAGGAGGCAACAAACCGCGGTCCAACGAAAATAATGCGTGAAAAAAAAGTAAATTCGATGTCGAAACAGATGATATTTACATGAGATTCTTTAAAAGAATACTTTCAAAAATTGGTCGTCCATTCTCCGCATGTGTTCAGCACTTGACCAGGGACATTTTTAAAAGAAAATGAAACTACGGATGAAACAACAAACACCAGACATTGGACATTTTATCGGCACAATTTGACTCTTTGATATTTGTAGGAAAACCAAGAAAGCAAGTTTTAATGTTCTAAATTGTTTAACTTATTCAATTCGCTATACAAACAGTTACTTACCTGTTCGATTAACTAGTACGATTAGATCAAACTGAATAGGTTCCCGATCTGTTGGGCTTTCCTTTACTAGACATCTAAAAGACGTTCCATTGTGCAGTTTGAAATCTGCTTGGAATTTTAGCACAACGTAATGGACATTCTTTTTGCTAGCTCTGTGAAGCTTGTCGTCTGGAATTGTTTCCCATTGTTCTGAAGCTCTTCTCTTCTCTTGGAATGTTAATGTTGCATTAAAATTTCCGACAATTTTACAAGTGTAATTTACAATTTCTCCTTGTGTTTTACTGTCGGGGTTTCCTTTGAGATCTGGCATTGGAATGATTTCTGAAACGAATGAATATAAATATATAGCACAGTACACATTAAATAGCCTTCCCCAGCACAGTACTCGGTCAAACTTCGAATAACTTATCAGAAGAAAATCCAAGGAGGGGGGGGGTGGGGTGTTAGAGGCTATCGAACCCCTCCCATGCTTCGTGTTCAGATTATTTCTGATAGTGAGATCAATCATTTAATGATGGAACTAACCACAATTAAAATCTACATCGATTGATATTTGTAGCGCCTAGGTCAGAGGACGACCATCTTGAGTCCTATCGGCCAAATTTTTCTCGTGCTGATGGGCCCTTTGGGGGATGAAAACATTTACGAAAGACCACGATAATTGATAAAAGTCTCTTCAAAATTTCCCTTAAAAACTTGAAAAATGTGGAAAAAGTGCTGATTTTGGCGAACAACAATGGCTGCCAGTCTTGAAACTTCGTCAAAATAACTGGATCCCGTCTACGGACGAAAAGTGAACGCACTAGCCCGCTGGGACTAAAGTCCAAAATGGGCTAAAAACGAACTCTACAAACACCAGATATCAGACATTTTATCAGCTCAATTTGACTCTATGATATTTCTAGGAAAACCAAGAATGCAAGTTAATGTTCTAGATAATTTGATTATTTCAATAAGCAACTCAAACGGTTACTTACCAGTTCGTTTAACTACGATCAGATCAAACTGAATAGGTTCCGGATCTGTTGGGCTTTCATTTACAAGACATCTAAATGAAGATCCATTGTGTCGTTTGAAATCTGCTTGGAATTTTAGCTCAACCAACTCAACATTCTGTTTGTCTTTAGTTTTGTTAAGCTGGTCGTCTGGAACTGTTAACCATTGTTCCGAACCGTTTCTCTTCTCTTGGAATGATACTGTAGAATTTCTGCCAATTATTTTACAAGTATATCGAATCGTTTCTCCTTGCGTTTTATTGTCGGGTTTTGCATCTCGAGCAGAATGAGGCGTCCCGTAAATTACTGAAACAAATGAATATAAACATGAATCATATTAATGATGAAATTAACCATGATTCAAATCTTTATCGATTTCTGTTTCGCGGCGTCTGCCGGAAATCACTGCACACGGTGAATGTATTTTTCATTGAAATATATGAGATACCTGGGAAAAAACTGCACTTGACCCCTCTACTCAGACGTCTGACTCCGCCCCTGGTTAGTGAGGTGATTATATAAGCGACTCGTTTTTTATCAAACCAGACATCAAGATACAAACTTCATGTGAAATTAAGTCAACCAGATGTGTTTATATTTGTTGTTTTGTCAGGTTACATTTAGGGCCTGTAGTAAATCTATTATTAAACAGCTAACGTCATCGAATTCGCAAATCTGACTGAAATATAATCACAAAATCGAGTAATGGCGGCTGCAGTAACTTACTTTCAGCTCCAGATGTTTGTGTGTTGTATAAATTTCCCAGTTGCAACAAAACTGTGCAGATAATAAAGAACAGACGCGTCTTCATCGTCGTGATATAGAAAGGATTGATTCACCTATACCCGTCGTATATACATAGCCAAAACAATCGCTCTGGTTGAGGAAGTTTAATAGATTTAGATGCATTGATAATAGAGTAAATATATCCGCGTGTTATAGATAATCAAATGTAGGAAGAGAAAAGTGAAATTATTAGATGAAAAAAATCATCGGACCTTCCTGACCTGATCAGCCCTATGGGCGACAATTCCTTTCAAGGAGTCAAGAACGATATTGCCGCTAGACGTATCGGCCCCACTCCGCGCGGTTGCGCCACCGCGCGGGATTTACGCGAAGCAGCAGAACACAAACATGGCCACTCTCTCAATTTTCAATGATAAAAATCGTGTGTGCATTTCAATTATGTCGGCTGTTAGGGTTTTAAGGCACAATATAAGTTGATGATGTGATATGGCGATGTTGATTAATGATAATTCCACAAATAGTCACGAACGGTGCCGATTGAGTGTACAGCTGCCAAAAACACGTGCGTAGTTGCGTAACTATTTGCAGTGAATTGCGGACGATATACGAAGCCATAACGGCCGTTTAAAAAAAAATTATACCAATCGCAATTGTAAAATAAAAATGAGATAGAACCTAAGTTAAAATTCTGGCCATTTCTAAAATTTTATTAATTATTATTACTAATTTTTAGTCAGTGCGGAACGTTTAGTTTTCCAACAATAATGAGGGGTGGTAGGTAGTCATGCAATTCAAGTCATCATTTATTACACGTTACTTCCGTGTTGTTGAAAATCTCGTGAGTTCTGGACCAAACCCCAATGAAAAATGTGATAATGCAGAAATAACACAACTCGATTGGCAACTCGTTAATGAGATCGAGTAGTACGACTTTGCCCTTTTATACGGTTAGATATCGTAACCTGTAATTATCTTTACAGATATGACAGGCTGTTCGAGAGGCATAATAACAGCAATATCCAGTATGATGATGAGAATAATAATAATATGTGTCTTTTATAGCGCTAAATCTAGCTCGGAGCGCTTTACATTTTTTGGTATTAATACTTCAACCATGATTTTAATACCCTCACATATATCAGTAATCTCTCCCTGGGGAGCAATAGTCGGAGTCATCTATCAGGCCAGATACCCATTTTCTCCTGGGTGGACAGTGGCAATGAGAATAAGTGTCTTGCCCGAAGACACTGCGGTAATGTACGGGGTTCGAAACCACGACCTGGCTTCCCTGATTAGCCGAACGCTCTAACCGCTCCGCGCTCCACACCGAGGCGTGGATATAGAAGTCCATCATATCGAGTGCCCATACTTTAATTTTCGAATACCATCAAGCTAGGGCTCTGGACGTATAGGCCCCTATCCGCGCGGTGGCGCCACCCCGCGGGATTTACGTGAAGCAGCAGAACACAAACACGGCCATTCTCTCAATTTTCAATGATAGAAATCGTGTGTGTATTTCAATTATTTCGGCTGTTAGGGTTTTAAGGCACAATATAAAATGATGATGTGATATGGCGATGTTGATTAATGATAATTCCGCAGTGAAGCTAGTCACGAACGGTGCCGATTGAGTGTACAGCTGCCAAAAACACTGAAATGTGCGTAGTTGCGTAACTATTTGCAGTGAATTGCAGACGAAACATGAAGCCTTAACGGCCGTTTAAAAAAAATTATACCAATCGCAATTGTAAAATAAAAAAGAGATAGAACCTAAGTTAAAATTCTGGCCATTCCTAAAATGTTATTGATTATTATTACTAATTTTTAGTCGTGCGGAACGTTTAGTTTTCCAACAATAATGAGGGGTGGTAGGTAGTCATGCAATTCAAGTCATCATTTATTACACGTTACTTCCGTGTTGTTGAAAATCTCGCGAGTCCTGGACTAAACCCAATGAACAATGTGATCTGTGTGCTGGCCACAAATGCACACAGATCACACTACACTACCCATTACACACTCCAGTACCCACAGCTTTCATCCATCCAAATATTCAGTGTCTTTCTTCCTGGATTTCCGGGGCTGAAGTCAGCCATGTCTTCGGAGGGTGGATTTTCACAGAAGTAATGGAACTTTTATTCCTAAGAAGGTGGAACCATTTGTAAGGTTCCCGCGTAAATATCGGGTCCGCTGAGAACTTACGTAAATCATCCAGTTTATGCATATTTCGTACAAATTAGCCAATCATCGACGAGTATGACTAATTATGCGTCCAATCATTGATGATGAAGTTTTGGAAGCTGGTTTTCGCGGCAATTTTAATAATTCAATTTTCAAATTAAATCATTTTGCTATCAGAGATTTATGATTTATACCGATATAAACTTCATGCAGTTCAGAATAGATTGATTTCTTCACTAGAGTCGCCGCGCAGTTTATAGAGCGAAGATGGATTATGACCAGTGACCCCAATAGTTAGATAATATGAAATATGAAACTTCATTGTGTTCGACAATTCTTGTCGTTCGCACAGATTATTACAACTGGGTGTCTTGTATATGTTCACACCTAGAGGTTATCGCGATGGTGTATGGTTAACCAGTCTGAAAAGAGGTGCTCAAACTGTCTCCCGTAAAACAAGCAGACCCCTCTTGTGAACATATTAGGATGTATTCTGGATGGATGAAAGATAAACCGTTCTCAAAAACTGAGCCGTTACTGGAAATTAAATGGAATTTGAATTGTATTATTGTTCAGGATTTATTTGGAATGAAATCGCGCTCAAACTAATTACCGGATTGATATAAACTGTGCTCAATGAACTGAACTGTTATAAAAAACACAAGGATTCAAATTGACTCAAGGATTATCATTGGATTCATACATTACACACACAGGATTGGATAAATTGTAAGTTAGAAAAACATTAACAGTCGAAATTATGTTTTATAGGTTTAATTAGTTTAGGAACTTACTCGGTGAGTTAGTAAGTTATAGAAATGCATGAATATTAATACAATTTTAAATAAAATGCGTTAATTAGTAAATAGGGTGTTATTTACGTCAGGGTCCTGTGGGTCTCTGGGTCTACAGATAGAAATAGCAGTTTGTTTATTACTTATGCCTCATATCTTTATTTCATGTTCCTGTATTCCATGCTTCTTTTATTCCAGGGTTTCTCTCTGTTTTCAGGTTTTTTTCTATTTTTACAGAATTTCAGATTTTTCAAATGTATTGTTTTATAAGACAACGCCTTTTATGTAAATATTTTACTTGAAATAAACATGACAATTTCAGGGTCATCGCTGAGACAAGAACCCAGAAGATTGGGCCACAGAGTACGTGTCTTCACCCCCAGCACACAACAGAGTGGCCCGATTCAGGTGCGGCCTGTATGTTCTACTTCAGTGAGAAGATCAAGATCCCCTAGTCACAGTAGATTGAACCTTAAGTTGAATGATGATGACAGAGTGACTGAAGATTTCCGGTGTGACCTGTATATCATGTCTCTCAATTTCAGTATCCTCCTCCCTACCCCCAAAACCTAGCCTGAATGGGTAGGCCGAATATATAGGTTAGGTTAGAATACTTAGTTGATAGATCTTTAAATTAAAACATAATTTCAGCTGTTGATATAAAATACAGAATATGTAAGTTTAAGTGGAACCTTTTAACAATAAGTTGCATTTATTTACAATTGAACTTGATTGGACATTTTTGACAGTTTGTGAGTTAAGTGTGATTTGAGTAAGATGAAGAGTTGAAGAGTTGAACTCTACTTCTTATGAAATACAAATGACATTTACTTACGTACAACTGGTTTCAGGTTCAGACAGCCGGTTTCGGTCGGGCCCTATTCCTGTGGAACCTAGATTTTCTGGTTTTATATGGGTAAACTATTTCATTGGTATTTGAGCTGATTTTGGGCGCGCGATTTTGTTTTGATGTCGATATTTCTCGGATGTATTTTTAGAAGACGCGGTTTTTAATTGATGATTCAAATCACTCGTTTCTTGTTATTTTGAGGTCTCCTCTCAATTTCATATAATCTCGTAATAGAAGCGGTTGTTTTTCGTACCAGTGAACATCAGTGTTTTATTGCGAACATAGAAATTCATTACAGAAGACAGAATTAGATTCAACGATTTATTACAATTATTATATATGTAGATAATAGTGGCTACGAACTTTTTAAGTTATAATTTTGAAGCCATTTCGCGCTGTTTCATTTCTGTCACGGCGACTCTAGGTAGGTAGATCTCGGTATATTGTTATTCCACGGAGTCAGTTCCTCCGATTTCACAACCCTCTCGTTGTCCATTCGCTATGATACGTATTACATATCACACAAAGCCGCATATACGCTTGAATTCATACTGTTAGCAAATATCACAAAGTATCGCAATTTGCTTATTATGTAATAACTAAGATCGTCGGAGATAGTGATACTGTGACATAAAGTGTAAGAAAGAAGGCAATCGGGTTAATTGAATCTATATAGAGATTTGATGTTCTAAAAAAATTAATTAATTAAAAAAAGTAATTAATGTACGCAGTTTTAAAGAGACCTTCAACAGTTCTTTTAATAAATTCGCAATGACAACATCCATTTCAAAGTACCTGGCTCACGTTGCATTAATCATTATTTTTATGTTCTCATCAACTTTAAGTATCCAGAGTGATTTTTGCAAATTCTATTCCATCTTTTTAATTCAACTGGTTTAGTGATTAAACGGCAATCACACATGTTAAATTCTCGTCAAATATGGCGTTGGGGATGGGGCTCTGAAATCTAAAAAAGCCTGGACGGATCCAAAATATATCTGTTTCGCTCGACGGAGTTTAAATCGGCCGCCTTCTCAACAGTTTTTTTGCAGTTCCTCTAAAATTATCGTTTGCTAAGTAATAGATAAAGAAATTTACAGACGAGTTTAAGGTCGGTAAAAGATCGGTAAACAGTTCTTGAAGGGTATAGATGGTGTGAGAGTATTTAATAGGTGGCATTTTGACGAAGCGACCGATGAATTCGTTATAAGATCGGAACGAAGCAGGGATTTCACAGACGATAAACAGAATAACAATAGCTACAGCTATCCTGATAGCTTTCACGTCTAGCCTTTGTTCGCCTTCGTGTGTCATTTCTTTTCTCCTAGAACTTATCTTTCTCAGAGTCCATATCAGATGGCTGTTGAAAATTATTAGCATTAAGGCAGGCAGGATTTCTTTGTACAAAGGACTAGGAAAGTCATCAATCCACATAAATACAGTGAGGAAGTATTTTCGTATGGGATCGCTTGCTCCGCGGATGGATTTTATGACGACTTTATTACATTCGTCATAAAACCAGATACCTACTGTAGTACCGATAATCAATGGAGAGCCTAAGATACCAAAAATAATATAGAAACAACAAACTACAATTCTTACCCTTGGTATTGTGAAATGAGTTCTAGCGAAGAATGGCCTAGCGATAGAAAAGGACCTTTCTAAAACTAGTAGTACAGTTATCCAGTTCCTTGTCACTTGCGCTGAGGTTCTCGGTAACCAAGCTACCCGATAGATCCATGGCCGAACACCCCAACTCATACTCGTAGGAATCACGAACATATGACTACCCTGGGTCAAACCGGAGACAATGAAACGAAAAGGTTCTTGAATTATGTGAAATGTAAGAAAGATTATGTCAGCCACTGCCAGACATCGCAGAATGTAGAGCGATATGTGATTTGAAGTTTGGCGACGTAAAATCACAATGCTGAAATTATTCAAAATTATTCCGACGATACTGATAGGAAAACCTCCAGCTAGTTTTACGCTGATTGACAATACGTTTTGGAATAAGTAAGGTGAGCAGGGATTTCTAGTAGTTGTAGAGAGTAGTGAAGTCGTCTGCGAACTGAAATTCATCGTGAGAGAGAAACCTGTAATCTATGAAATGGAACACCTACCAATGCGTAATATGCACATTCTATGAATGCTTGTATGTATATATTTTCACGATCTCTCTCTTTTTGAAAACCTGAACCGTACGGAATTCCTGGACCGCCACGCTGTTCGTCAATCGCTAAACGTTATTCGCTATTGGTTAATCGTCATACGTTATTCGCTATTCGTTATTGATTCGGTGGTACCGAGTAGTTTCTTCATCGCAACGCGCGTAAAAGTCATCGAACAACTGTAACACGTGTAGACGACTCAAGTTTAGTTTTACACAATGGATGAATTTTAAGCGTTTTAGAGACGAAATGTATAAACGTGAAATGATTTATTACATTGATATCTTCAACGGTATAAAAGCCTTTGATTTTATAAACCTAGTTTTACAAAAAAAAACCATCTGTTAGTGTAGCAGCAGTGGTGGTTTCATAACGATATGTATCATGTTGATATAGTTGTAAGTGTTTGGAATTCTCGATTCTTTAGGTTAACGAACTCTTCGAGATCGGCCTACTGACGAATTCTTGAATTACTCCTGGATTCTTTTGGTTCAACATATTTTCATGAGACAGAATGTTTATCCAAACTAGTTTCTACTTTCTAGAGAGCTCACAGAACAATATCAAAATACTCTCAAAATCATAGTAATTTGTAGTTTTTGAAAAATCGATTGAGATTATTTGAGATGATGATTTTGATGATTTCATTGCTCACGCGAATCGTTTTGTCCTTAAATAACATTATCAAATTTTTCGGAATATCGAAACGTTTCATTGAATCTTATTCGTAGGTGAACAATTAAATAATGAACCCAAATATAACCTTATATTGTCACATTTACACGTGTATTATATTTACGTGTATTACGTTTGTATATATTTGTATAAGATTTTGTTTCCAAAATAAAATATAAATCATGTTCAGTTTCCCAACATACTAGTTTACGTGGAGCAAACCTGTCGAAAATCCCGGTTGGCTTACATGTTAAAATCGATTCGAATGAGTCTATTAAGTTACAACAGTCAACAGTTGGGTCGGAATTAAAGAAACCAGAATCTTGCATCTTTAAGCGTCGATTTTTCAGATCAGGCTATAACCAGTACTACAGTCTTCGCCTAAGTTTCGTCCGACATGGTTGGAATCCGACTCTGAAGGACCATTTTTTTTTTAAATATTTTGGAACTCATTCATTAAGGACTATTTTTTTTGCAGTTATAAAGATGTTTATTCCGAATATTAATATACATTATAATATAAGTTCCAGTGCCAAGGTACAAGTACATTATAGGCAAAATGGTTAAGTTAAACATTTACAAGTTACAAATTCAAATTTAAGGAC